>NC_050575.1:12925171-14125171 GCF_011100635.1 Trichosurus vulpecula | reverse complement strand
ATGAAATGATTTTTCTTGTTGCCTTTGGAAGCATGATAAAAACAACTACACCAGGTCCTTTATTTAGATCTCCAAGGAGTGCCTGTGATGAAGTCTTCAATTTAGCTTTAATTTCTTTCTAGTTTCTGATTTCCTTATTTTCTAATAATATTTTTTGATATTTTTTACTTTAACATAAAAACAAACATCCACCTCCTTATCTTCTAGTATTTTACTTCTTAAGATGCAGTGGGGGTTGGGGGGAGGGTGGATCCAGTATGGCAGAGTACAGGCAGAGTACGGACCCAGTTGAACTCTCTCAGTATTCCCCTTCAAACAACTTTAAAATAACACCTCCAACCAAATTTTGGAGAAGCAGAGTCAACAAAAAAATTACAGGGAGATATTTTTCCAGCCTAAGATGGTTTAGGAGGTGCTCAAGAGAGGTCTGTAACACAAGGGTGAGTGCCCAGAGCATGACAAGAGCACCAGCAGTGGCCCTTTGAAGTGGCCTTGACAACAGGAGCTTCAGAAGCTCTCTTAGTCCAGAGACAGTAAGGGGGTCAGACAACTGGTCAGAAAGAGATTACAGGGGACCCGTTGCTGTCTCTGAGTAGACCTAGTGCTACTTGGCAACTCTATTGCCTGTGAGCAGTTCTGGATTGGATGGAGAAGAGTACTTGTAATTGGTCACAAGGGAGCAGGGGCCCTAGTCACAATTTCAGGGCCAAGAGAAAGGTAGCACTTGTGGTTGAAAGAGAGCGGGGGACCTGGTCTCAGTTCCAGGGCCAACATACTCAAGATACTGTAGTTTGTATATAATTATAAAAAGCTCTTTATAGAAATAAAGTCAAATTTATCTAATTGGAGGGATGTTCATGGTTAGGACATGCCAATGACAATACTATTTAAATAAATTGACATATTTATGTTATGCCAAACTACACATTTCCCTCTGTCTATCAAGAACTAAAAATGATTATCACAAAGGGCAAAATGAAGAAACACATGGCAAATATGAACAGGCTAGAACATAATATCAACAAGGAGCTATGCATTACATTTTGTATGCTAATCATCTTTTGTTTAGGGGTGGTAGAGGTATTGCTATATCTCCCGAAGAATTCTGAATGATCTTAGTATATGAATGGGAGACACCTTGCTATAAAAGAACCTGAAAGGTGGCATTTTGTTCTACCAAACCAAATACTGGGTATTAGAACACAAACAAAACCTCAAAAATGTTCAAATGGTTCTATGATCTCATTGACACAGAAATTTCCTCCAACTCACAGCTATCTGATCAATATCACTTTTGCCCTTGCTCTCCCAAAGTTTCACCACACAACAACCAAAAACTAGAAGCTTTTCTTACTTTCTCCTGACATCAAGCACTCTGGCTGCCCACCTATCAACCCTTACTTTTAGTTCATGACTACCCCATATCCTCTTCCTCTCATACAATTCCTGGGGGACATCTTTTGAAAAAGTTCTTCAGAGTTTCTTATTGGTCATATATTGAAGCCTGTTCATACTCACCATATGCCTCTCCATTGCCTACTGTATGATAATGATCCTTAGTTCCTGGGAAACAATTCTGTTTCACATCTTGATGCCATAGAGCAACATCAGTAAAATGTTAGTATTCAAAAAATGGGCCTTTGGTTTCATGTAAAGCTTGGGGTCAGTAAAGGGACTTTTCAATTTCCTGAAAATCATCCAGCACACTCTCTTCTTTTTCAACTCTGGATCCAGCTCATTGTCCATCTGTGCTGTCTGTTCCAGATATACATTCTGTTGGACTAGTACTATAGGATGTCTATCCAAATGCATGTTGAAATTTTGACAATAGACATTCTTCATCCACTTGGTATTTCCTGTGGGGATGGACAGGCCAAAAGTCTGTTGAGTGATTCCAGATCTCTTCCAGAAGGCTTTGCAGTGTCTTGGGGTTTGATGTAATCAGCACAATGTCATCAGCAAAGAGGAACATCTGGGGGACTTCAAGGGATAGGGAATCCCATCTCAACTTGGTCTCTGCATTGGATCACCTTTATGACAGTGGTAAAAATGCTTAGAGAACACGTATCTCCCCATTTTGTGACTTATCCAATGTTAATTATCAAAAGGTTATTGAACAGGGCTATCAGTGTTGTCATATCTTCTAAGGAATTCTGAACAATCTTAACATACGAATGGGCAACACTGCTATAAAAGGTCTCATAAAAGATCACATTCTGTACTATTCAAATTCTTTTTCATAATAAACAAAAAGCACAATGAAATCTTATATTCTCTACATCCTCCAGTTAATTGTGAAATGGTTATGATGTGGTCCACGTTGAATATCACTGGAGAATGAGCATTTGTTCCCAACTGATGACTGCCTCAAGAATGTTGTCAATTGAATATAGATGACTCTCCTCATACATAATTTGAATACATGATAGTAGGCATTTAGGTAGCTATTGATGTTTTCTTGCTCATCTTTTCAGGGCATTAATAAGATCTGACATCCTCCTCCAGCTTTGATATCTTCTTCATCAAATACATAATATATCATTTCTTCAATGTTTCACGTTTGAATCACCTGGATGGAATTCCTTTGACTGTACATGGTCCAACCCAGCTATTTTTCATATCTTTGTTCTCTTTAGTTCCATTTCTGCCTCCTCTACAATTATCTCAGGGTCTATGTAGTTAGGATGTAAGTATGATGGTTCCAATATCTTTTATGGAGAAAACAATGCCTCTCTGGTACATATCGCTATGTACCAGGAGATAATGTTGCTCTACAACTGCAGACCTTTCAAACTTTTTGAAACTCCCAAAGACACCTGCTCAAAGAAAAAAAACATCAAAAAGGGGCAAGGGCAACCAGTTCTAATCCAAATTCACCTGTTTAAGTCTCCACACTACTAACTGCCACACAGGTGTGCTCACCATACAGGGTAGAGAAGAACTATTCTCTAAACCACATTGGAGTCACATCTTGTTGTATCCAAGAATATACAAACCAATTTTGTCTCCTCTCTTAAAATGTTCCTCAAGGCACCAGTTCTTCCAGCTTGGCAGCTAATTTGAGGACTCCTTGTGATGAGTCATACAAGGTTGGAAACCAGCACTCTAGAGCTCCGACATAGTTCAATGGGAAGCAAAAGTGGTTTTTCTGTGTACTGATCAAGTAGGGCTATGGCCTGATTAACAAAAGAGTTGTAAACATTCTGAATAATATCTGGACATGTACTGTACAAGCCTATGTTATGTTGTTAAAACCTTAGTAGTTAAATCAACAAAAAATTTTATTGGTTTCTTTTATTTTTGTATTACTTATATTTTTCTATAACTCTCCTAATACTACCTCCCGGATATCCATATTTTAAAACAGGCCAAAAAAGACAAAGAAATGAAAAATTCAGCAAGACTAATCAACGTGTCAAAAAGTCCAATGTCTTATGCAATCTTATGGATCCCCAACTTTTTAAAGGAGAGGGGAAAGCTACCTTCTCAGATCTCTTCTTTGAGGATCAACCTTGGTTACTATAATTTGTTAACACAGCTTTATTGCTTAGTTTTTCTTTCCATTTACATTGCTGTGGTTATTGTGTATATCATAGTATGACTCCATTCTTATCATACTTTAAAAATTTTCCTGCAGCATAGTAATAGCCCATTACATTTGAATACCACCACTTATTTAGTCATTTCCCAAGTAATGGACATTTATTTTGTTCCCAGTTTGTTTGGTTTTTTTGCTAATACAAGAAAAATATTCAATTATAAATATTTTATGTATATGAAGCTTTCCTTTCTTTTATTTGGCTCCTTGGACTTTCTACCTAGCAGCGAAATCTCTGAGTCAAAGGGTATAGACATTTTAAAGTCTTATTTGTAAAACTGCAAATCACTTTACAAAATAATTCTAGCACTTCACAGATCCATTAGCAATAAATTATTTTACTTATCCTTCCAAACCCTTCCAATACTGACTTCCCATTTTTTTAACTGTCTTTGCTAATTTTCTGGCTATGAGGGAAGTCCAAAGGGTCATTTTAGTGTATATTTTATTTTTTATTGGTGATTTGGAACATTCTTTCATACGGTTGTTAATAGTTTGCAATTCTTCTTTTTAGAATTGTGTGTTCAGGGGGCGGAGCCAAGATGGCGGCTGGTAAGCACGGACTAGAGTGAGCTCCGTACCCAAGTCCCTCCAAAAACCTATAAAAATGGCTCTGAACCAATTCTAGAATGGCAGAACCCACAGAACAGCAGAGGGAAGTAGGGCTCCAGCCCAGGACAGCCCGGATGGTCTCTGGGTGAGCTCTATTCCACACGGAGCTGGGAGCTGGGAGCTGGGAACGGAGTGGAGCAGAGCCCAGCCTGAGCGGCGTGGACGATCCAGACCAGAAGCCGGGCGGAGGGGGCCCTAGCGCCCTGAATATGTGAGCTGCGGCAGTTACCAGACCCCTCGACCCACAAACACCAAAGACTGCGGAGAAGGTTAGTGGGAAAAGCTGCAGGAGTGGAAGGAGTTCGCGGTTCGGCTTCCAGCCCCGGGGGCAGCGGAGGTGGGGCAGCTACAGCTGTTGTTACTTCCGGCTCCAGGCCCACCTGGTGGGAGGAATTAAGTGGCGGATCACAGCAGGGGTGCACAGCCTGCCGAAGATCTGAGCCCAGTCTGGACTGGGGGTCCTTGGGGAAGGAGGAGTGCGGCTCTGACAGAGCTGGCACCTCCCCCCCAAACGTAGAACATAGAACTCTGTAATCTACAAGCAGTCATACCCCACTGAAAAACTCAAGGGTCAAGTTAGTTGGTTGGGAATATGGCCAGGACGCGAAAACGCGCCCAGATTCAGTCTCAGACTTTGGATTCTTTCTTTGGTGACAAAGAAGACCAAAACATACAGCCTAAAGAAGACAACAAAGTCAAAGAGCCTACAACCAAAGCCTCCAAGAAAAACATGAACTGGCCCCAGACCATAGAAGAACTCAAAAAGGATTTGGAAAAGCAAGTTAGAGAAGTAGAGGAAAAATTGGGAAGAGAAATAAGAAGGATGCGAGAAAACCATGAAAAACAAGTCAATGACTTGCTAAAGGAGACCCAAAAAAATACTGACAAATACACTGAAGAAAACAACACCTTAAAAAATAGACTAACTCAAATGGCAAAAGAGCTCCAAAAAGCCAATGAGGAGAAGAATGCCTTGAAGGGCAGAATTAGCCAAATGGAAAAGGAGGTCCAAAAGACCACTGAAGAAAATACTACTTTAAAAATTAGATTGGAGCAAGTGGAAGCTAGTGACTTTATGAGAAATCAGGATATTATAAAACAGAACCAGAGGAATGAAAAAAGGGAAGACAATGTGAAATATCTCCTTGGAAAAACCACTGACCTGGAAAATAGATCCAGGAGAGATAATTTAAAAATTATTGGACTACCTGAAAGCCATGATCAAAAAAAGAGCCTAGATACCATCTTTCAGGAAATTATCAAGGAGAACTGCCCTGATATTCTAGAGCCACAGGGCAAAATAGAAATTGAAAGAATCCATCGATCGCCTCCTCAAATAGATCCCAAAAAGAAATCTCCTAGGAATATTGTTGCCAAATTCCAGAGCTCCCAGATCAAGGAGAAAATACTGCAAGCAGCCAGAAAGAAACAATTTGAGTATTGTGGAAACCCAATCAGAATAACCCAAGATCTGGCAGCTTCTACATTAAGAGATCGAAGGGCTTGGAATGCGATATTCCGGAGGTCAATGGAGCTAGGATTAAAACCTAGAATCACCTACCCAGCAAAACTGAACATCGTGCTCCAAGGCAAAATATGGACTTTCAATAAAATGGAGGACTTTCAAGCTTTCTCAGTGAAAAGACCAGAACTGAATAGAAAATTTGACTTTCAAACACAAGAATCAAGAGAAGCATGAAAAGGTAATCAAGAAACGGAAATTGCAAGGGACTTACTAAAGTTGAACTGTTTTGTTTACATTCCTACATGGAAAGATGATGAGTATGATTCATGAGACCTCAGTATTAGGGTAGTTGAAGGGAATATGCATATATGTATATATGCATATATATATATATATGTTTAAGTATATGTAAGTGAATGTGTATGTATGTATGTATCTATGTGTATATGTATGTATGTGTATGTATGTGTATATATATATATATGTAAAAGAGAGAGAGCAGACACAGGGTGAGTTGAGGATGAAGGGAAGATATCTAAAAGAAATAAAATGAAATTAAGGGATGAGAGAGTAACATACTGAGAGAGGGAGATAGGGAGAGATAGAATGGGGTGGATTATCTCGCATAAAGGTGGCAAGAGGAAGCAGTTCTATGGGAGGAGGGGAGAGGGCAGGTGAGGGGGGAATGAGTGAACCTTGCTCTCATCAGATTTGGCCTGAGGGGGAATACCATACATACTCAGTTGGGTATCTTACCCCACAGGAAAGAAGAGGGAGGAAGATAAAAAAAAAATAAAAGGCAGGGGGATGATGGAGTGGAGGGCAGATGGGGGTGGAGGTAATCAAAACAAACACTTTGGAAAGGGGACAGGGTCAAGGGGGAAAATTCAATAAAGCGGGATGGGTTGGGAAGGAGCAAAATGTAGTTAGCCTTTCACAACATGAGTAGTGTGGAAGGGTTATACATAATAATACATGTGTGGCCTAGGTTGAATTGCTCAACTTCTTAGGGAGGGTGGGTGGGAAGGGAAGAGGGAAGGGAATTTGGAACTCAAAGTTTTAAAATCAGATGTTCAAAAACAAAAAAACTTTTTGTATGCAACTAAAAAATAAGATACACAGGCAATGGGGCGTAGAAATTTATCTTGCCCTACAAGAAAGGAAGGGAAAAGGGGATGAGAGGGGAGGGGGGTGATAGAGGGGAGGGCTGACTGGGGAACAGGGCAACCAGAATATACGCCATCTTGGAGTGGGGGGGGAGGGCAGAAATGGGGAGAAAATTTGTAATTCAAACTGTTGTGAAAATCAATGCTGAAAACCAAATATGTTAAATAAATAAATTGCGTTTAAAAAAAAAAAAGAATTGTGTGTTCATATACTTTGACTACATTTTTGGGGTGGCTTTTGGTCTTACATATTTCTCTAAAATGTCCTTCATTTTCTAAGAGGACCAATGACATCACTGGGTGATATTTTGACTCATGTGTAAATTGGATTTAAGAAAGGCAGAGTTGCACAAGGTCACCAGTCTCATTCTCTTTTGCAGAGTTATTAAAGTCCAATGGCAAGACAAAAGTCAAGACAATGGGGGTGGCTCAGGATGCAGTGGATAACCTTAATAACTTCAATGTCTGACAAGCTCTGAGAACTCCATTACACTTGCTTCAGCCACCTTCATGGGTGTGGGAACAAATTGTTCTAATCCACCCATTGCACCAGAGGAAGTCTTCACGTGCTTGGGGTAGACGCCTCCCTAACTCACCAACAGGTTTGTGGCCCTTTGGTTACCTTCAACCTGATTTAGCCCAACTAGTGAGGCAGTTTTACTAGGGTGTGGCCCCTGTAAATGCTACACCTTCTTGGAGCCATATATGAAAGTTGAGTGCCAGATGGAGACCAAATGTAGATAAGCAGCCCTGAAAAAGGTTCAGCAAGCCCTCAGACCAGAGATGCTAATCTTCTTTGAATACCCACATACCCCAATTTTTTCTATATACCTTGGACATCAGAGCCCATATCAGAGATATTTGAAATAAAGATTGTTTTTCTGTTAACAGCTTCCCTTTATCGTAGATACACTAATTTTGTGCAAAAATTTCTAATTTCATTTAATCAAAATGATTTACCTTGTCTTATGTAATTACCTCTACTTCTTGTTTAGCTAAGTACCTACTTATGACCACTGAAAAATATATAACCTTATTCTCTTCTAATTTTTATATATCTTTAATATTTGGATTATATATATCCATTTTTAAATTAATGCAGAGTGTAGCTTTAAAAGTGTTAGTCTGAGCCTAATTTCTACCACACTGCCTTGAAATTTTTCTAGGCATTCTTATTTTTAAAATGGAGTTCATTCTAGTTCATTCATTATGTCTTAAAGTTTATTGAACATTGGGTTTTTATTTTAAGTATATATGATTCTTCCTTGTCTAATATGTTCAATAGCTCTATTTATCCATTTTTACCAATATGAAAAGTTTTTGATGGTTACTGAAATAAGATATAGTTTGAAATCTGAAAGTGCTATTCCCCATTAATTCCTACCTTTTTTCATTATTTTCATTGATAGTTGAGATATTTTGTTCCTCTAAATGAATTTTGTCTGTAAAGTATCCCTTTGATAGTCTGCTTGTTATAGCAATAAATCTTTTGGCATGACCCAACCAGGAGCACTGAATACTCCCATTATATAAATTGCTCTTTATTTCTTTAAGGAATGTTTTATAATACAATCAATACAGGAATCAAGTGTACTTTAGTAGATCAGTCCTTAAATATTAGGTGTTTTTGTACTTACTTTGAATGTAATTTCTCATTCTATTTTTGCCTGCTGGATTTTCTTATTATTATAAAGAAATGACGCTGATTTTTATATTTGTTTATAGCCTAAAACTTTACTGAAGCTATTGTCTCAATTACTTTCTTTGATGATTCCCTAGGAGTTTCTAAATAATTCATCATGTCACCAGCAAATAATTATACTATTCTCTCCATTTTGCCTATCTTTATGCCATTAGTACTTTCTCTTGTCTTATAACTACTGCTAACATTTCAATAACAATATCAAATGATAGTGGGAAGCAAGTACGTTTGATTTACAATTGTGTTTATTAGGAAAGCTTCCACTGATTTCCCATTGCACATAAGATTTGATTTTCGTTTTAGAAAGATACCTTTAGTCACATCACCAAAACACAATAAACCCTTTATGCTTTATACTTTTCAAGTTTTGGTTTTGTTTTGTTTTGTTTTGTTTTTAGTATTTAAGAGTGGTATAGTTTGTCAAATGCCTCTTCTGCATCTTCTGAAAAAGCCATATAGCCTTTGATGCTTTTGTCTTTAATGACTAAATATGTTATTGTTTTCCTAATGTTAAGCCATTCTTGCATTTCTGGTATGAATCCAGCTTGATCATAACGAATGACTTTTTCTTGTAAATTGCTATATTTTCTTTGACAGAATATTATTTAAAATTTTGAATTGATGTTCATTAATGAGGGACTGTATAGTTATTTTCCTTTGCTTTATTCTTCCCTATTTAGTTATTAGCACTATATTTGTCCCATAAAAGAAGTTTATATGGCACGTTCATATTTTTAGGATGATTTCTGTACTACAGGTATTAATTTTTCTTTAAAAGTTTTTCCCTTGGTAGTTCCTATAGGTTTTATTCTATTTCCTTTTTATTGAGGTAGGATATTTTATAGACATTTATTTTGTGCTAATTAAGCTTGGATAGTCTATATTTTGTTAGTCATTCACTTCTTTCTCATTCTCAGTTTTGTCAATACATATTAGATTTTGAGAATTCTTTTTGTTTTTATGCTTTGTTGTGATTTCACCTTATTAATTTCTTTTTTATTTTGTTAATTTGATTTTCCACTATCTTATTTTAATCAGGTTATCGGTTTTTAAAATTATTTTCAAACCAGCATTTCTTTTTGTGTCTATCAAGTTTCAGGTTATTTTTTTTTATTTTCAGTTTATCTATTTTCTCTCTAATTTTCAAATTTTCCTTTTTGTACTTAGGTTGAATTTGTTTGTTGACTTTCTAATTTTTAAATTCACAATTTGGTTTACTGATTCTATTTTTTTCTGTTTTGTTAATGTATAATTTTAGGGATATAATTGTTCCTCTAAGGACTGCTTTTTAGAAGAATCTTAGATACTTTATTATTTTGTCTTTTCATTAATGTCTTTCACATATTTATTAATTATTACTATTACTTGTTCTTTGACCTATTTATTACTTAGTATTTCATTGCTAAGTCTTCATTTAGGTCTGTCCCTTCTGATGTCCTCCCTGAATTGATAACTATTCCATTTTAATCTAAAAAGGTTTTGTTTAGTATTTCTGCCTTTTTCATGTATTTGCAATTTCCCTATGCCATACACAGGCACACACACACACATATTTGTGTGTATATACAAATAAATGAATATGTAGATATATGTATATGTATGTATGCATGTATATGTGCATATAAACAGATGTGGGTGTATGTGTATGGATTTGGTCTATTTTTGTAAAAGTGCCAAGGGATGCTGATAAATATATATATTCTTTAGTAGTGCTATTTGGAAGGCATTTTTTTTTATTCCAAGCTCTCTCCTCCTTTATTATTGTAGCTGCCAGGTCTCACAATATTCTGGCTATGCCTCCTTTCTACTTGAATTTTTTCTTGCTCTTTTTTTTTATTTTTTAAATTTTTTTTAATTTATTTATTTAACATATTTGGTTTTCAGCATTGATTTTCACAACAGTTTGAATTACAAATTTTCTCCCCATTTCTACCCTCCCCCCCACTCCAAGATGGCATATATTCTGGTTGCCCTGTTCCCCAGTCAGCCCTCCCCTCTATCACCCCCCTCCCCTCTCATCCCCTTTTCCCTTCCTTTCTTGTAGGGCAAGATATATTTCTACGCCCCATTGCCTGTGTATCTTATTTTTTAGTTGCATGCAAAAACTTTTTCTTTGTTTTTGAACATCTGTTTTTAAAACTTTGAGTTCCAAATTCTCTCCCCTCTTCCCTTCCCACCCACCCTCCCTAAGAAGTTGAGCACTTCAACCTAGGCCACGCATGTATCATTATGTATAACCCTTCCACAATACTCATGTTGTGAAAGGCTAACTACATTTTGCTCCTTCCCAACCCATCCTGCTTTATTGAATTTTCTCCCTTGACCCTGTCCCCTTTCCAAAGTGTTATTTTTGATTACCTCCACCCCCATCTGCCCTCTCCTCCATCATCCCCCCCCCTTTTATTTTTTTTTTATCTTCCTCCCTCTTCTTTCCTGTGGGGTAAGATACCCAACTGAGTATGTATGGTATTCCCTCCTCAGGCCAAATCTGATGAGAGCAAGGTTCACTCATTCCCCCCTCACCTGCCCTCTCCCCTCCTCCCACAGAACTGCTTCCTCTTGCCACCTTTATGCGAGATAATTCACCCCATTCTATCTGTCCCTATCTCCCTCTCTCAGTATGTTGCTCTCTCATCCCTTAATTTCATTTTATTTCTTTTAGATATCTTCCCTTCATCTTCAACTCACCCTGTGTCTGTTCTCTCTCTTTTACATATATATATACACATATATATATGTATATACATATATAAAAGCACACACATATATATACCCACATACACATGCATACATATACACATAGATACATAAATACATACACATTCACTTATATATAAACATATATATATATATGCATATTCCCTTCAACTACCCTAATACTGAGGTCTCATGAATCATACACATCATCTTTCCGTGTAGGAATGTAATCAAAACAGTTCAACTTTATTAAGTCCCTTGCAATTTCCGTTTCTTGATTACCTTTTCATGCTTCTCTTGATTCTTGTGTTTGAAAGTCAAATTTTCTATTCAGTTCTGGTCTTTTCACTGAGAAAGCTTGAAAGTCCTCTATTTTATTGAAAGTCCATATTTTGCCTTGGAGCACGATGTTCAGTTTTGCTGGGTAGGTGATTCTAGGTTTTAATCCTAGCTCCATTGACCTCCGGAATATCGCATTCCAAGCCCTTCGATCTCTTAATGTAGAAGCTGCCAGATCTTGGGTTATTCTGATTGGGTTTCCACAATACTCAAATTGTTTCTTTCTGGCTGCTTGCAGTATTTTCTCCTTGATCTGGGAGCCCTGGAATTTGGCAACAATATTCCTAGGAGATTTCTTTTTGGGATCTATTTGAGGAGGTGATCAATGGATTCTTTCAATTTCTATTTTGCCCTGTGGCTCTAGAATATCAGGGCAGTTCTCCTTGATAATTTCTTGAAAGATGGTATCTAGGCTCTTTTTTTGATCATGGCTTTCAGGTAGTCCAATAATTTTTAAATTATCTCTCCTGGATCTATTTTCCAGGTCAGTGGTTTTTCCAAGGAGATATTTGACATTGTCTTCCATTTTCTCATTCCTTTGGTTCTGTTTTATAATATCCTGATTTCTCATAAAGTCACTAGCTTCCACTTGCTCCAATCTAATTTTTAAAGTAGTATTTTCTTCAGTGGTCTTTTGGACCTCCTTTTCCATTTGGCTAATTCTGCCTTTCAAGGCATTCTTCTCCTCATTGGCTTTTTGGAGCTCTTTTTCCATTTGAGTTAGTCTGTTTTTTAAGGTGTTGTTTTCTTCAGTGTATTTGTCAGTATTTTTTTGGGTCTCCTATAGCAAGTCATTGACTTGTTTTTCATGGTTTTCTCGCATACTTCTCTTTTCTCTTCCCAATTTTTCCTCTACTTCTCTAACTTGCTTTTCCAACTCCTTTTTGAGCTCTTCCATGGCCTGGGACCAGTTCATGTTTTTCTTGGAGGTTTCTGTTGTAGGCTCTTTGACTTTATTAATTTCTTCTGTCTGTATGTTTTGGCCTTCTTCGTCAGCAAAGAAAGAATGCAAAGTCTGAGACTGAATCTCCGTGCGTTTTCGCTGCCTGGCCGTATTCCCAGCCGACTAACTTGACCCTTGAGTTTTTCAGTGGGGTACGACTGCTGGTAGATTACAGAGTTCTATGTTCCACGTTTCGGGGGGGAGGTGCCAGCTCTGCCACACCAGCACTGCTCCTTCCCCAACCCCCAACCCGAACTGGGCTTAGATCTTCTTCAGGCTGTGCACCCCTGCTCTGATCCGCCACTGAATTCCTCCCACCAGGTGGGCCTGGAGCCGGAAGTAACAACAGCTGTAGCTGCCCCACCTCCGCTACCCCCAGGGCTGGAAGCCGAACCGCAAACTCCTTCCACTCCAGCAGCTTTTCCCACTAACCTTCTCCGCAGTCTTTGGTGTCTTTGGGTTGAGAAGTCTCGTAACTGCCGCAGCTCACTGAATCAGGGCGCTAGGGCCCCCTCCGCCCGGCTTCTGGTCTGGATGGTCCACGCCGCTCAAGCTGGGCTCTGCTCCACTCAGTTCCCAGCTCCCAGCTCCGAGCTCCGTGTGGGATAGACCTCACCCAGAGACCATCCAGGCTGTCCTGGGCTGGAGCCCTACTTCCCTCTGCTGTTTTGTGGGTTCAGCCGTTCTATAATTGGTTCAGAGCCATTTTTTATAAGTTTTTGGAGGGTCTCCGTACGGAGCTCACATTATTCCCTGCTTACCAGCCACCATCTTGTGGAAGGCATTTTTAATGTTAAATTTAGCAACAATATGTTTAATTTTAGATTTTTGCTTTCACTTATCTTTTCTGTTATTTTGTCAAACTTGGAAAGAACAGAAAACTTATCACTATAGCAGTGTCGCTATGTCTTTTTGAAACTGAGTTAAGTTTTCCTTCATTCATTTAGACACTATGTCACTTATGGCATATAAATTTAATATTAACATTTTTCATTCTTTAAGATTGCTTTAGTCATAATTCAATTTTCTTGTTTATCCCTATTTAGAATGATTTTTTTTGTCTTTATCTCACAGCATGATTGCAACTACTGTTTTTTCTTTCCAGATTGGACTTATATATGATAAATTTTGTTCCAGAGTATCATTTTAATTTTATGTATTTCTTAGCTTTTTAGGTACATTTCTTATAAGAAACAGATTGTGTGATTTAATTTTCTTATCCAATCTTCCACTCTTTTTTTATTTTGTTGGATTGTTTAATCCACAATTAAAGTGATATGAGTTGAGTTTGTGTTTTCCTCTATTTGATTCTCTAGTATTGCTATTTAAAAGGTTTTTTTTTTCTTTCTCCTTCCTCTTTTAAGTCAGAATTTTGTCTCTACAATTACTTTTCTTTACACTACTTCTATGAAACCCTATTCCTATAAGCTTTTTTCCCCCTTTCATTCAGACCCATTTTATTATTTGTTTCTCTAGTTTGGGGGATTTTGCTTAAATTATGTATTTCTATTTTTCATTCTTTCTTCCTTCCTTACTTTTGTCTATTTCCCTCACTCTTTTTTCTTCTCTTTCCCCTTTCAATTAAGTGGTTAATTGAAAATAGTTTTCTTTCTTTCTTCTTTTCTTAGCTTTTTTTCTATACCTTTTTCCTAAAAAGGATTTCTCTATTTTGTTCTACTCATTAATTCACTTCCCTTTCTGCCTATTCTGAAATTTTTTCTATGAATCATTGTGAGCATATCATGATTGATTCCTTCTGTAATTTCTGTGTTTCTTGAGGAGTTATACTTCCGATGTAACAAGTTTGATTGTCTTAGTCTAATTAATTTCTATGTTATTACCTTTGTAGATCTTGCCCCACCATCTCTTTGTGTTGTGTCACTTGGGTCTCAGAAGTATCAATTAAAGACTTCAGTAATGTGGGTAAGTGCATTGTGTCAAGGTAGAAATTACCCCGCATCCCAAATCATGTAGTTCAATTATACCCCTTTCCCCTAACATTCTTGTTTTGTAAATTTTACTCCCTCTCCATTGTCATTCAGTCTCATTTCTGGATTTTTGTCCTCTCATACTTCTAGATGTTATTTGCCCCTTGAAGTTCTGATTCCCCTTCTCCTAAATTAGTATGTTTTAATCAAGCCAAAATACTCAGAAGAAGGAGCTTCACTGTGTACCATCTCCCTCAAGATTAAGCCCATCATTAAGTTCCAATCTCTACACCCATGGATTACTCTCCAATGAGATTCCTTCCCTACACTGGGTTTATATCTTCCTTTTCACACTCCTTTCAAACTATTGATTGATCTGCTTGGGTGCTAAGTTTTTAGTTGAATTTTCTTCCTCTTGAAATCTTCAGTGTTTGGTTGTTGTTTTTTTTTCATTATATTCTCTTGTCACTCATATATATATATATATATATATATATATATATATATATATATATATATATGTGTGTGTGTGTGTGTGTGTGTGTGTGTGTGTGCATGTGTATATATATATACGTGTGTATATCTATCTGTATATCTATATCTCTCCCTCTATATATGTGTGTGTATATATATATATATGTATGTATGTATATATAATCTCTATATCTATATATGTGTGTGTGTATGTGTGTATACACACATACACACACACACACACACATACACGCACACACACATACCAGCCCTTAGGATAGTGGGTATTTGCCTACAGCTAGCCTGCAAGCCGAATCAGCTGCTTCCCACATTAGGAGATTTACTCTTCATTAGTTTTGGTCCTAGTCTTAAGTAGTTTTTTTGCGGAATAAGATTTGTGTCCACTAAATTTTTACCCCCTTTACTTCGGGCAAGTGCAATAGCTTATATGGGAACCCTGATACAATTTATCCCTGGATTTCATCCTTTCCTTCTTTAGTGAGTTAAAGCAACTTCTACTGCTTTTGAGAAGTTCTGAGAAAGCTAGAAAATGGATTCTTTACAACTTTTTGGTTCCTAATTCTGGTCAGTGATTGATTCAAACTCAAGAGGAGAAAGGTCAAAGTTAAGATTCCTTAAAAGAAACAAAAATAGAATGACTGAGAAAATGAGCATGCAAAGAAAAATTACTAATATAACTAAGAAATGGTGTAAGTTAATAAAATCTCAGGGAAAAATGTTGGAAGAAAGAAAAAATTCTGAAATAACTACACTTAGACTCCAAGAAAAAAAAAGGGTAGATTGCTCACAAGAACCTGGAGCATAGTATTATCCCTAGAAGGTATAATTAAAGAGCCAAAAGGATTGCTGAATCAGCAAGCATTTGTTAATGCTGTTATGTGTTAATGCTGTGATAGTTGGACAAAAGCGAGTGAGTTTCTGCCTTCAGGGAGCTTGTGTCATACTTAAAAAAAGGAATGAAGAATGAAATTAGAGTCACTGAAGAAAAAATATGAAAGGATAAGGAACAGCTTAGGATAAAGGTTAGCATTATGATAGTAATGGAAACCCTGGAAAAGCAATTCAAAGAAATAGTTCAAGAACGAATCCTTAAGCTTCCTGCAGGAGACATTAAATACTAAGGAACCCCAATCAGAATTACAAAGGACTTTGCTTCAAATATGTGAAGAAAAAAAAATATTAGAATGTGACAAATCAAAAGGCAAAGGAAAATAGTTTATTTCTAAGAATAACATACCCTAAAATACTATGCTATTTTTTTAAAAATTGAATTTCTTCAGAATTAGCAACTTCCAAACAATCCTCTTAAGAAAACTGCAAATGGACAGAATATGCAAAAGGCAAATGCATTTGACAAAAGAAATCCAAAATGGTAAATAAGTTTCAATAACTTAAAGAATAAATAATTACATCATGAAAAAGGAAGAGGAACTATATTTTCTTGGAATCCTTCCGTTTCTGATAATCAATGAGGAAGAGAGAAAGAAAAACTTAGAAGTTTATTTTTCAAAAAACAAAAGTAGAAGAGTAGAGGGAAAAGAAAAAGAAAGAGAAGCAGAGGAAAAGGAAGAGGAAATGAGGAGATAAGGAAGAGAAAAATAAAGGAAGATGACAGAAAGAAATAAAATCAAGAGGGAACTGGGCTAGCACAGCTGAAGAGAGGGTTTGAGGGGTAGATTTGAATTGAGGAGAGAGTGATTAAGTTTTTAAAAATTACAATTACATTGTAAATGTGTTTATGAAGTAAATTATCTCTCCAAGGTTGGGGGGGTACTGATTGCAAATGGGAGGTGGGTGTATTAGCAAGGCAATAATCACAATATAGCTGACAATTGTCAAAATGCCTATGTGGTTCCATATCACAAAATATAAGAGACTCTCCACAGAGAAGGTAGAAGAAGTAAACCATTTATTCAGACACCACCATATTCCATAACTAAATATTCAGCTCCCATAGCCAGTTAGCCCACTTTACCATAACAGCAAGGAACTTAAAACATGATATCATAACATGGAGCCTTACCATCCCAAAATCTCTCTGACCCCCTGCTGGAATCTTTCCCAAAACAAACTCATAGTATGCTAAGTCAGCCTGTTCAGCTCTAACTATCACGGCAGCGGCCATTAGCAGCCATAACTCACTCTCTCTCTCTCTCTCTCTCTCTCTCATTTCCTGTGACATAACTTCCCTTGCCTGTCAGGAAGCTTCTCCCACCACATGTGACTTAGGATTTCTGTGATATAAGCAGGTCATATGGCCTATTAATGGGTGGGAAAGATCTTCAAATCTAAGTTTCTACTACTCTGCTCTCTCTCAGCATTTCCTGTGACACACTTTCCTTTTCCTCTCAGCAAGCTCCTCCCACCATATGTGACTTAGGCTTCCTGTGATATAAGCAAATCACATGGCCTATTAATGGGTGGGAAAGATCTTCAAATCTAAATTGTCATTAAATTCAGCCCCAAAATCTTTCTTAGCCATTATATAGGTCAATGGAGCAATCAATAGGAGTTTGGAGATAACTGGTGTCAATAGAACTTTATAACAATGTAACAAAATAAGTATATAAAACAATGTCATCATTCCCGCCCCCCTTGAAGAAATGGGGCTCAAAATCTTGGGGTAAGGGGCAAAGGTCTCATCCTCCATAGCTTCTTCCTGCTGAAATTAGACATAGATCTGTCCCTGCCCCAAGGGGTCAAGAGTCCCATTCAAGAGGTCAGTTCTTCAGCAAGCTGGCATCTGGAATTCAGTTGATGCCAGGTCTAGGGATGACACATCAGGGTCATCAGGCCAAAGGCTGACACATCACAGTCATGGACAGGTCCAGAGGTCACATCCAAACACATCAGAGGGTGGCATCTGGCTTAAGTGATCAGGAATCTGCAGGTGGATGGTACTACGCCTGTAGGAAACAAATCTCACAAACAAATTTAACAGACAGAAAGCCAAAAAAAACAAGTAAACAATCATAGCCTCATTCACTATAGAATACATGAGTCAAGGATATAGTTTCATAATCGTTTTTTCCTGGATAAACAACAGTTACAGTATTATCCTTCCCATGTGCTATAATTTCTACAGCCTTTGGAACATTGTCTGGCTTCCATTTTACCCATACTTTAGCTCCCAATTTCATTCTATCAGTAGAACCAAACCCTTCCTTTCCTCTACTAATTATTTTGGAAGGAGGGTGAGTCTTCACAAGGGGTATTGTTTCTTTATTTTTTTAATTTTTTTTTATTTTTAGTTTACAACACATGGTTCTACATAATTTTGAGTTCCGGATTTTGTCCCCTCCTTCCCGCCTCCCTCCCCAAAATGGCATGGAATCTCATATAACTACCATGTATAACTTCGCATTGAATTAATTTATACACTAGTCAAGTTGCAGAGAAGAATTATGACCAATGGAATGAATCATGAGAAAGAAGAAACAGAACCAAAAAAACCCCCAAAAACAAAAGAGAAGAAAAAAAGGTGAGCATATAGTGTGCCTCAGTCTGTTTTCAAACTTCACATTTCTTTCTCTGGATGTAGATAGCATTCTCCATCGTGAGTCCCTTGGAGTTGTCCTTGCACCTTGTGTTGCTGAGGAGAGTGAAGTCTGTCAGGGTTGGTCCTCACAGAATCCATATATCTGTGGTTGTGTACAATGTTCTCTTGGCTCTGCTCCGCACACTCAGCATTATGTCGTGTAGGTTTTTCCAGGTTGTTACGAAGTCCGTATCATCCCCATTTCTTATGGCACAATTGTATTCCATTACCTTCATGTACCACAGCTTGTTCAGCCATTCCCCAATTAACGGGCATCCCTTTGATTTCCAATTCTTGGCTACCACAAAAAGAGCCGCTATAAATATCCTTGTACATATGGGTCCCTTTCCCTCTTGTGTGATTTCTTTGGGATACAAACCTAGAAGTGGTATTGCTGGGTCAAAGGGTAGGAACATTCCTATGGCCCTTTGGGCATAGTTCCAAATTACTCTCCAAAATGGCTGGATCGTCTCACAACTCCATCAGCAATGTAACAATGCTCAAATTTTCCCACATCCTCTCCAGCATTTATCATTCTCCTGCTTTGTTATTTTAGCCAATCTGACAGGAGAGATGTGGTATCTAAGAGTTGTTTTGATTTGCATTTCTCTAATCAGTAGTGATTTAGAACATTTTTTCATATGCCTATAGATAGCTTTAATTTCTTCCTCTGAAAACTGCTGTTCATATCCTTTAACCATTTCTCAATTGGGGAATGGCTTGTATTCCTATATATTTGGCTCAGTTCCCTGTATATTTTAGAAATGAGGCCTTTATCAGAGATACTAGTTATAAAGATTTTCTCCCAATTTTCTGCTTCCCTCCTAATTTTTGTTGCATTGGCTTTTTTTGTACAAAACATTTCAATTTAACATAATCAAAATTATCCATTTTGCATTTTGTAATGCTCTCTATCTCTTATTGGGTCATGAATTCTTTTCTTTTCCATAGATCTGATAAGTAAACTATTCCTTGCTCTCCCAAATTACTTATAGTATCAGCTTTTACTCCTAAATCATGAACCCATTTTGACTTTATTTTGGTATGTGGTGTAAGATATTGGTCTATGCCCAGTTTCTGTCCTACCATTTTCCAATTTTCCGAACAGTTTTTGTGAAATAGTGAATTATTCGCCCAGAAGCTGGCCTCTTTGGGTTTATCAAAGATTAGATTGCTATAGTTGATGACTTCTCCATCTTGTATTCCTATCCTATTCCACTGATCCACACCTCTGTTTCTTAACCAGTACCAGGTAGTTTTGATGACTGCTGCTCTGTAGTACAGTTTAATATCTGGTATGGCTAGGCCACCTTCTCTAGCATTTCTTTTCATTAATACCCTAGATATTCTAGACCTCTTGTTTTTCCAGATGAATTTTGTTATTATTTTGTCCAGCTCAGTAAAATAGTTTTTTGGTAGTTTGATTGGTATGGCATTGAATAGATAGATTAATTTAGGTAAAATTGTCATTTTTATTGTATTAGCTCAGCCTAACCATGAGCAACTGATATTTTTCCATTTATTTAGATCTGACTTTATTCGCGTGAAAAGTGTTTCATAGTTATGTTCATATAGGCCCTGGGTTTGTCTTGGCAAACAGACTCCCAAATATTTTATAGTGTCTACAGTAACTTTGAATGGAATTTCTCTTTCTACCTCTTGCTGTTGGGCTTTGTCAGTAATGTATAGGAATGCTGAGGATTTATGTGGGTTTATTTTATATCCTGCAACTTTGCTAAAGTTGTTTATTATTTCAAGTAGTTTTTTACTTGATTCTCTAGGATTCTTTAAATAAATCATCATATCATCTGCAAAAAGTGATAATTTAGTTTCTTTTTTTCCTGTTCTAATTCCTTCAATTTCTTTTTCTTCTCTTATTGCTACAGCTAATGTTTCTAGTACCAAATGGAATAGTAGGGGTGATAATGGACATCCTTGTTTCACCCCGATCTTATTGGGAATGCATCTAGCTTATCTCCATTACAAATAATGCTTGTTGATGGTTTTAGGTAGATGCTATTTGTAATTTTAAGGAAGGTTCCATTTATTCCTATGCTTTCTAGTGTTTTTAATAGGAATGGGTGTTGTATTTTGTCAGAGGCTTTTTCTGCGTCTATTGAGATGGTCATATGGTTTCTGCTAGTTTTGTTGTTGATATGGTCAATTATGCTAATAGTTTTCCTAATATTGAACCAGCCTTGCATTCCTGGAATAAATCCTACCTGGTCATAGTGTATTATTCTCATGATGAGTTGCTGCAATCTTTTTGCTAATATTTTATTTAAAATTTTTGCATCAATATTCATTAGAGAAATTGGTCTATAATTTTCTTTCTCTGTTTTGACTCTACCTGGTTTGGGTATTAGTACCATATTTGTGTCATAAAAAGAATTTGTTAAGACTCCTTCACCTATTTTCCCCAAATAGTCTACAAAGTATTGGAATTAGTTGTTCTTTAAATGTTTGATAGAATTCACGTTTAAAACCATCTGGCCCTGGAGATTTTTTCCTAGGGAGTTCATTGATGGCATGCTCAATTTCTTTTTCTGAGATGGGGTTATTTAGAAATTTTACTTCCTTTTCTGTTAACCTGGGCAGTTTATGTTTTTGTAGATATTCATCTTTATCTCTAAGGTTGTCAAATTTATGGGCATACAGTTGGGCAAAATAATTCCTAATTATTGTTTTGATTTCCTCTTAATTAGAGGTGAACTCACCCTTTTCATTTTTTATACTGGTAATTTGATTTTCTTCTTTCTTTTTTAATCAAAATGGCCAAAGGTTTATCAATTTTATTGGTTTTTCATAAAACCAGCTCTTTGTTTTATTTATCAGTTCAATAGTTTTCTTGGTTGCAATTTTATTAATCTCTCCTTGATTTTCAGTATTTCTAATTTGGTATTTAATTGGGGGTTTTCAATTTGCTCTTTTTCTAGCTTTTTCAGCTGTATGCCCAGATCATTTATCTCCTTTTTCCCTATTTTATTCATGTAAGCATTTAGGGATATAAAACTTCCCCTAAGAACTGCTTTTGCTGCATCCCATAAGTTTTGGTATGTTGTTTCATTATTGTCATTCTCTTGAATGAAGTTATTAATTGTTTCTCTGATTTGTTCTTTGGCCCACTCATTCTTTAGAATTAGATTATTTAGTTTGCAATTAATTTTTTGCTTATTTTTCCATGGTTCTTTGTTACAAATAATTCTTATTGCATCATGATCTGCAAAGTGTGCTGTGACTACTTCTGCCTTTCTGCACTGGATTGTGAGGTTTTTATGCCCTGGTACATGGTCAATTTTTGAGTATGTGCCATGTACCACTGAGAAGAAAGTATATTCCTTTTTATCCCCATTCAGTTTTCTCCGAGGTCTATCATACCTGCCTTTTCTAAAATTCTGTTTACCTCCTTAACTTCTTTCTTATTTATTTTGAGGTTAGATTTATCAAGTTCAGAAAGGGGGAGGTTGAGGTCTCCCAATATTATAGTTTTGCTGTCTATTTCTTCCTGTAACTTCTTTAACCTCTCCTCTAAGAATTTGTATGCCTTACCCCTTGGTGCATATATGTTAAACAATGATATTGCTTCATTGTTTATGGTGACTTTTAGCAGGATATAATGTCCTTCCTTATCTCTTTTAATTACATCTCTCTTTACTTTTGCTTTGTCTGAGATTAGGATTGCTACACCTGCTTTTTTTACTTTAGCTGAGGCACAATATATTTTACTCCAGCCTTTTACCTTTACCCTGTGTGTATCCCCCTGTTTCAAATGTGTTTCTTGTAAACAGCATATTGTAGGATTATGGTTTTTAATCCATTCTGCTATCCACTTCTGTTTTATGAGAGTGTTCATCCCATTCACGTTCAGAGTTATGATTTCTATCTATGTCTTTTTCTCCATCCTATTTCCCCTGTTTATGCTTTTATTTCTCCCTTTCCCCTTCTCCTCCTCAACAAAGTTTTGCTTTTGACCGCCACCTTCCTCAGTTTACCCTCCCTCTTTATTCCCCTCCCTTATCTTACCGTTTCCCACTTGCTACTTCTCCCCTCCCTTCTGACCACCCCCCTCCCTTTTCCCCCTTCCCCTCCTACTTCCCGTAGGACAAGTTAGATTTCTAAACTTATCAGGGTATGTTATTCCCTTCTTGAACCAGATCAGATGACAGTAAAGCTCAAATACTGCTCTTCTCCCTCCCTTCTTTCCCTCTACTATAATATGTTTTTGTGCCACTTCATTTGTTGTAATTTACTCTTTTCTACTACCTCCTTACCTCTTCTCTCTTAGCCCTCCCTTTATATCTCTTACATATATTTTTTATCTTTATGTCAGTTAAATTATACAGGCATTCACAATCTATGTGTATCCCTTTCAATTGTCATAATAGCTGTACCATTCTCAAGACTGACATATATATGTATATATATAAAACAAACATAAGATGATATAATCCCACATAAAGATGCAAACAACCTGCCCTTATTGGTTAATAAGGTTTGTGGGGTTTTTCCCCCTGGTTACCTTTTTATGTCTCTCTTGAGTTTTGTATTTGGAAATCAAATTTTCCATTGAGTTCTGGCCTTTTCGTCAGGAAGGTCTGGAATTCCCTTATTTCATTGAATGTCCATCTCCTTGCCTGAAAAATTATGCTTAGTTTTGCTGGGTAGTTGATCCTTGGTTGTAGTCCCAGCTCCTTTGCCCTTCGGAATATCATATTCCAATTTCTCCTGTCTTTTAATGTGGAAGCTGAGAGATCCTGTGTGGTCCTGACTGTAGTTCCATGATATGTGAATTTCTTCTTTTTGGTTGCTTGCAGTATTTTCTCGTGAGTTTATAGTTCTGAAATTTGGCTATAATATTTCTTGGTGTTTTCAGTTTGGGGGGTCTCTTTCAGGGGGTGATCGGTGAATTCTTTCAATGACTATTTTGCCCTCTGGTTCTAGGACCTCTGGGCAGTTGTCTTTGATAATTTCTTTGAAGATAAGGTCAAGGCTCCTTTTTTCATCATGGATTTCTGGTAGACCAGTAACTCTTAAATTTTCTCTCCTGGATGTATTTTCCAGGTCAGTTGTTTTCCCAAACAGATATTTCACATTTTTTTCTATTTTTTCATTCTAAACATTTTGCTTTACTACTAGTTGGTGCCTCATAGATTCATTAGCTTCCACTTGCTCAACTCTAATTTTTAATGAGTTAGTGTTTTCATTTTGCTTTTGAGTCTCCTTTTCCAATTGGTTGATTTTACCTCTCAGGGTGTCATTTTCTCTTTTTAGATTCTGAATCTCCATGGCCATTTCGCCAATCTTATTCTTTAGGGACTTTTCCATTTTTTCCATGTTTTCTTTTACCTCCCTAATTTGGTTTTTAAAATCCTCCTTTAGCTCTTCTAGCAATGCTTTTTGGGCTGGAAACCAGTTCACATTATCTTTTGAAGTATCAGATGGATCTATAGTGTCACTGCTGTTCTCTTCCAAATTGGTATTTTGATCATTCCTGTCTCCATAAAAAGAATCTATTGTCCTCGGGTGTTTTTTTTTGGGTTTTTTTTTTTTTTGTGTGTGTGTGTTCTTCTTCATGTTTGTTGGTTTGCCTTTTCCTGGCTTTACAACAAATTTCTGCCTTTGGGGCTCAGGGCTCTCTGTCCCAGCCTTCTTATTCTGGGGATTGTGAGTCTAGAATTATAGCCTTCAGTTTCCTTAGGTGTGGGGGAGGGGTCTGGCTCCCTGATATCTCACTCCCTTTGGGTGCTCTCTAGCACTGTTGCTCTTCAGCAATGGTCTCAGCTGCTTGTTGTTTGAGCTGATGTCTGGCACTTCCCCTGGGGGAGCAAGATTACGTCTGGGCTCCTGGTGTTGACTCCTACTAACTCTGCCCCTCTGGGACTAATGAACTTCTACTATTTGACCACTGAAGCCCCACTTCTTTTTCCTCTGTTCCAGCGTTCTTTTTTTTTTCTGAGGAATTCTATGGGTGAGGGGGGGAGGGATTAGAGCCGTTTACCTGGCCATTATGTCTCCCGGAAGTTCAGGAATCCGAGTTTCATTCCTTTGGGCTGCAAGCCTCAGGGGTCAGTATTTTCCCTGCCGGTGGCATTGCACTGCCTCTCCTTGCTTCTACAGACTGCCGTCCTGTGTTGGGAGGCCTGGAGATCTCTGCAGGTTTCGGGCGCCCAGCTTTCTCCCAGCCTGTCTCCCATGTGGATTTCCCAGCTGGCCGCTTCCGCTTTGGTCTGGAGCAGCTCCGCAAGCTGAGCACTCTCCAAGGCTACACATTTGTGCCTTCGACTTTTCAGACTCTCCTGGCTCGGAAATTTGCCCCACACAGACTGCTCACGGTTTCTGACTCTCTCAAATCTGCTGAAATTCACTTTTTTATAGGAATCTGACAGACGTTGTGAGAGAGCTCAGGTAAGATGCTGCCTTCATGCGGCCGTCTTGGCTCCACCCCCTCCCCCAAGGGGTATTGTTTCACAAGGAATAACAATAAATTGAACTATTCTATCATTTTTACAAAACTGTATGGGTTCTTCATCCAAATCTTGGAATGTCACAGTAATTTCTCCTTGATAGTTAGAATCTATCACTCCAGCCAATACATGTATTTCTCTAGCTGCTAATCCTGATTTAGATAATATTCACCCAAGATGATTCTTATGAATTCTCATACATATCCCAGTAGAGATTTTTCTTATCTCTTTTCAATGCAACCCAAAGTCCACTAAACAATGTAAATCATATCCTACTGAACCAGGTATTCCTGAAATGGTGGTAGGACATCTTCCCTGACAGTCCAATACTGAATATTTGAGATCTTATGTGTTTGCTGTTTTCTAATTTGCAGATTTGGGGTGATCATTCTGGCTAGAGCTGCACTTCCTCCTAATGGTCTATTATTCAAATTACATAAAGCAGTGAACAAATTATCCTTCCAATGTTGATATGAATTATTAGAACTTAACTTTCTTAACTGTTCTTTCAATAATTCATTCTTCCAATATATAGCCAGGTTAATATGGGGCCTATAGTCCCATCTGTGTGTTTCTTTAATCTGAGCTGGGGCTTGGCCTATTTCCATCTCCCTGAAGGTGTGATTCTCTGGATACAAGGATTCAAGATCCATAGGATTTGTAGGGGCAGTTCTTATTTCTCTATTCCATCTGCCATTAAGCCCCTTATCTTGGTGCATTTTGTATAACTCATTAGTTGGAATATCATCTATTCTTTCAACTTCTACCCCTGCTCTCAACAGAGCAGAAAACATTTCTTTTCTTGTCACTCTATTCTGGTGTTGAATCAGCTAGCTTTTCACTCTTCTCTTTTGAGGAAATTTATCTTTTCTCCAGTCTCCTAAGTCACTTAACTGTGATATCTTATCCAGCACCTCTGAAAGAGGGTGCCCTACCTCCCCAATTAGCAGAGTCAGAATTAGATGTTTATAAGCAGGAGGGGCTGTCTTAGCTATTAAATTTCTATGAGATACTCCCAACGGAGTATTATAGTATGCATCTGCATTTCCCATCATAATAGCAGTCTTCACCACCTCCTCCTTTAACTTTCTCATAAAGTTCCTAAGTGAATACTAGGGTCTATCTGCACTGGGCAACATAGAATCAGTTGAATATTCTCTGTTACATCCTGTTGCTGCTAAAGCTGACAGGCTAATTGTCCTGTTACTCCCTTGTAGATGATAATCCCTAAAAGCTTGCTGTACAAAAGGATTCTGACTAATGCTTACAAATTTCGTATAGTCCACACTATCCACAGAATCTCCTGCAGCCCCTTCATCACTGATTCTCACAATCCAAGATATTAATGATTCTCCCACTCCTTGGGTAAACCTACTCAAGATATATGTCATTTCCTGCTGTGCAAAATTCTCCCAAACTACTCTGAATACTTCATTATTATCTTGAGTTTCTTGCCTCCTTCGCTGTATGGGGTACACTTCTATCTGAGGAGCCTGGTTTAGTATTGTATCATTCTCTGTTTCAGGAGTAACGTTTCATGCTTTAGCTTCTGATATTATATCATTCTCTCCTGAGTCTCTTCCCATGTCACCATGGCAACCAGACAGGCAGCTAGACTCTACCTGGGCTAAACTCAAATGCACTCTTGACCTCTTTGGCTCCCTCTCTCTTCTAGCCAAATTAACAGCAAAATCAGTCAATTCCTGAACAGTAATCTGTTCTTCTGCCACCTGAGATTCCCTATCTTGCTGTGGAAAGAAATACTCTCCTTTGAGCTAGACGTCTGAATTCTCTCTCATAACAGTCTGTCCCTGCTTTCACATATAATACAATACACTGTGAGTAAAATCCAGCCTCTCCTAGAGAGTTCTGTTGGCAGTTTTCTCCTCGGCTTAACTTTAATTTCTTGCAAACATCTTTCTAAACTCTAGGTTCTCCTCCTGTAGCTTCTGTTCCCAGTTTTCACATAAACTGATGCCTTTAGTCCATTCCCTTGGTAGGGAGGAATAAGGTGCCTCCTCCCAACCTGGGATGACCATTTCTTCGTCTAAAGCACTTCTACTTCCAAATAGAGATCTTATACCTTGCAATCCCATCCTCATCGCCAAACATATTAGCAAGGCAGTAATCACAATATAGATGATAATTGTCAAAATGCCTACGTGATTCCACATCACAAAATATGATACTTTCCACCTAAGAGGTAGAAGTAAATCATTTATTCAGACACCAGAGGACCAAATCCTGAAACCCAATACACCCAATCCATCATAGCAGCAATGAATTCAATACACAATTCCATAGCAGAGAACCACTCCATTCCATAACCATCCACCCCCTGCTGGGGCCTTCCCACAAATGAATTTGCTCACAGCCACCACACTTCTGCTCTTTCTCTCAGTTCTAACTGCTCTCTCTCTCTCAGCACTTCCTGTGACACACTTTCCTTTTCCTCTGAGCAAGCTCCTCCCACCACATGTGACCTAGGCTTCCTGTGATGTAAGCAGGTCGCATGGTCTATACATGGGTGGGAAAGATCTTCAAATCTAAATTGTCATTACAGGGGGCAGGGGGAGTAAAAGAAAAAAGGAAAAACCCTGTGATCTGGGTCTGAGCCAAATAAAAATGAGGAGATGAGACAATTAAAATTTGATTGTCCTAAGCAATATAAGCCACAAATATCTACTGCTAATTTTGACTTCATTCCTATTTCGTGTCTTTTTTTCTAAAGATTGATCTGGGAAGAGAAGACATGTTATAATAAATTTTATCAGAGATGATATATAACAAATTTACCCATGGATTATGAATGGGATGAACTCACATATAAATCAAAGGAAAATGGCAGAATCAATCTGACATGTATTTCAAAGACAGAGATTTATACAGAGTTAAAACGAGGAGTTAGAATAGAATCTATTATTCATCAGCTGAAAAAAATCTAATATTTGCAGTTATAATCTCATAAGGCAGCAGTAAATATATGATTGAGAAAATTAGCAGAAAAATTACATTTTTTGTTAAAAGTACCACACAGATAGTGCAGTAATATCAGTATTATATATAGATAACCAAATAGCATTGTGGCATCTAAAGGAAAATTAATAAAGCAATGGAAAGATCTAGACAACAAAACAGTAATTGTTGGAGACATCAACTTGACTCTTTCAGTCATAAACAAGCGTAATAGAAAGACTGTCATTTTCCATTACCTTTACTCTTTGGATTTGACTCCACCACCATCATTCATCCTCTTCTCCTCTCTCCTCCAAAAATGCACATCTCAAGGAAACTCATCTTGATAGAGATTGCCTCAGCTTTGGTACTCACACCTCAATGGTACTCTCAGTTGCTTCTGCTCCTCTGATCGGTGAGTGGCCAAAAATCTTTTCCCAAACCTCCATTTAGAGAGAGCTCAGAAGACCAGCCAACTCTTTATTTTCTACTAGCTGCACTCTTGCCTTCCTTCTAATGCTCTTCGCTTCTAGTCTCTTCATCTCCATTCAGTAGCCAAAATAATCTTCCACTGCTTCTAGCTTCTGCTAGGCAGAAATCCTTGCCTAATATACTGCTATTCTCTTCTAAGCTTTAGGAAAAGAGGAATATTGACTCTAGAGAACCAATTAAATTCTTCCTAATTTTTAATCCCTCAGAGTCTCAGCATTGCAGCTTGTCATCCCCAGAGCAAGGCATTCTCAGCCTACCACAAGGAGCAGAGTCATCTCAATTAGCTAATAACTTTACCTATGCTGAGGCTTTCCTTTTCACACTCTGCTTTTGGTGAGTATCCAATATGCTTCCTAAATTTACATCTTTGCAGAGCAGGGCATAATCTAGACAAAAGTCATTTCCCTGATGATTCCAATATTTAAGTTTATCCCAGCTTTTACCTCTAAGTTTGTCTCAAAGGCTGTGTAGATAATGTAGAAGGCTGGGGTAGGAGGAGGAATTGCAAAGAGGAAGGTACAGAGAGAATCTACGATAAGGAAACAAGGCCACTGTCTTTGCTAACAGTTCAGGAAATTTGTGGTCTTTCCATTGGTTAAAGTGTGAGAAGTGCTTTGTACTATATCCTAAAATATACAATTAAAAGACTTTTGTGCTGATTATATGAAATCAGATAGACTAAGAAGAGAAACTGCCAAGCTATTTTTTTTAAATTACATCAAATACCTCTGAGAGGAACCTCTTAGGATATTTAGAGAACTGATGCACCAAGTTTAATTATCCAAAAAATAAATGGCTTTAGTATATGAAAAATTTTCAAAAGAATTGTATACTTTCAACAACTATATGAAAGGATGCTCCAAGTCACTAATAATTAGAGAAGTAGAAATTAAAACCACTTTGAATTTTCCCCTCATACACATAAAGTTGCAAAGATGATAAAAGACAATATTGGAAGAGCTAAGGGAAAAAAAGAACACCAATGCATCCATGATGGAGTTGTAAATTGGCTCAATGATTCTAGGAAACAATCTGGAGTTAAATGATGCCCTTTGGCACAATGGTCCCACGACTGGTCATATACTCCAGAAAACCAAAGATAGCCCATAATAAACTAAAATATTCATAGCAACACTTTTTATGTCTCCAACTCCCCACTCTTTTTGGCGCCACCTCCTGATACTCATGATTCAATAACAATTTGATTTCCTTAAGGCCCAAGTAAAGGCAAAGAACTTACTTTACCATATTTAAGCATAGCACCTCTCCACACTTTTCTGTTGCCTCTCTCTCTCTCTCTCTCTCTCTCTCTCAGTCTCTGTCTTTCAGTCTCTCTGTGTATGTCTCTATTTCTTTCTGTCTCTCTTCCCCTTCCTACCTCAACTCTTTTAAAGTTCTGAGCAAGTACCAATGAGGTGTGAGTACCAGAGCTGAGGCAATCTCCATTGAATTTCATCAATGTTGTATCAACGCATTAAATTTTCACATTTCAATTGTGGATGAAAGCTAAGAATTTAAGTTAATTCCAAAATAAGTGGCTGTAAGAACCCTGGACCTAGAACTAGAAGCATCCTGCACTAAGAGAGTCCATACCTTATCAGAGAATTCCCACCTTGAGAAGAAGCCATAGAATGACAGAGGGGTTTGTCAGGCTTTTCCCGACACATGCTTGGGTAAAACTGCCATGTTATTACTGTTATTGTTGTTATACCAATCAATAAGCAAGCATTTATATAACACTGCAACAATGACTAGAATTTGTGTAGTTCATTAACGGTTTGCAAGGCATTTGACACATTACCTCATTTAATCATTATGTACCAACCTCCAAAGATACAAGAAAGGTCAACACATTTCCTGTTTTCAAGGAAAGCAACATGGAAATGGAGGAAACAACAGGTGAATACCTAGAGAAATAAGATATATGCAGATCAGATGGGACATGACCACCAAAAGGAAAGTACTAACAGTCTGGAGAACCAAGAAAGGCTTCCTATAGTAAGTGGGGCTTGAGCTGAGTCTTGAAAGAAACTAGCGGAGCACTGAAGTGAGGAGGGAGAGCATTGTATGGGGAGTGGGGGGGGTGGGGAAGTCATTGAAAAGGCACAAAGTTGGGAGATGAGGTGTTGTGAGCAAGTGACAGTAACTAGACTAGAAGAGCTAGATTGTAGAATGCTATGGGCTTTAAATGCCAAAGAGATGATTTAATATTGGATCCTAAAGGCAGCAGGAAGTCATTGGACTTTGCCAAAGAGCGGAATGATATGTTCAGACCTATGCTTTTATTGTTCATGCACACTGGAGAGAAATTGAGAGTATTGTCAGAGATCTTTATAATAACATTACCCTTAGTAGAGGGTTAGATTAATGATGCCTTCATCTAGACTCAGATAGTTCAATGGGTCTGGTTCTCTGATTCTTCTAGGCTTCTCATGGACCATAATCCTGGAATACTATAGTGATGTTTAGTAAATGCTAATACACCAAGGGAGGTATTTTTTCTGAGTAACTGTGGCAAATTGGATCCAGCTGTGATGCCCTCAAATCAGTGAGCACCAGTTTGGTCAGAGAAGCCATAAAATGAGGGAGCTGGCTTTAATGATCACTGCTGATGGCACTGGACAAATTGTCGAAGGTCTAAAGTTTCTAGTTTCCACTCATCAAAGAAAGGCGAGCAGACAATTCTAGGTCAGTAAAACAATCAACAACCCATAGAAAAATGAGTACAGAACTTTCTGATTTATCAGCTTGAGATTATCCCCATCCCAGGCCAAAACTCAGCCTAATAAGATGGGAACTTTTGAGTTTTAACAAGATTGGAAAGCCTAAATCAGAGGTAAGGGTAAGGGATTACAGAGGAAGGGAAGGGAAGGTGTACCTGTAAATTGAAATTAAAACACCAGGAACCTCTGCAGTTAGGACCAGAAGCAGAGTCAATTGAATAGGTCACAGAAGACCACCTTTCATGGGTTTGCTTTTCCTTGTTCCAAATATAGGGCAACTGTTGTGCTACAGTTAAAGTCTGGAGCAAGCAGCTTGTTGTAACGGCAGGAGCCAGCAGAACTTGTTCAGTATCCTCTGTGTGAACCTGGGCAAATCAGAACTTCTCTGGGGCTCACTTTCCTTATCTGCAAACTGAGGGGTTTGGACTCAGTCTCTAGGTTGCTTCAAGCTCTAAATCCCACGATTGCTATGAAAGCATCTAATCTCCCCCTTCATCTCATAGAAGAGAAAATGTGATGTAGTGAAATGAGCATTATACTAGGAATCTGAATGTCATGCCAAGCTTCAGGTCCAAGCTCCACCCTTTAATATAGAGGTATAACCTTCGACAAATTCCTTCACCCTGTGGACCTCAGCTTCCCCTATTTGTCAAATGAGTATGCTGGACTAAGGTCCTTCCCTGCTTCAACATTCTAGGACTATATTATTCCTAACATCCCTGGGTCTCAGTTTTTTTTTCTTTTGTAAAATGAAGATGTTCGTTGTCTAAGATTTCTTCTACTTCTAAATTGTATGTATGTAAATGAGCAAGAAAAAGTGACAGAAAGAGAAAAGTGAAGAAAGAGAAAAGGAGAGGGAGGAAGAAGGAGAAAGAAATAAAAGAGGGATAGAGACAGAGATAGAAAGAGACAGAAAGGGGAGAGAAAGATAAAGAGAAAAGAGAGGGGCAACAGACAGATATAAAGAGGGGAGAAAGAGATATAGGGGGAGGGAGAGATAGACATAGACGGACTGAAGAAAGGTCATGCTTGGTCTAAGATTAGGGAGATGTTCCTGTCCGTATATATAATCATGCAGAAAAAACTTTAGAAACTGGAAGGCAGGCATGTTACCATGTGTCCAGTCAAAGCTGGCCTAGTGAAGGGCAGCATGGGGATGAAAGAACTATAAAAGGCCCTGCAACATTGAAAGTGTAAGTTGCACCTATACACATGTTCCTCAATGGTGAAATCATTATATAACAAGAGGCATTTTCTCATATCATAGCTGTTCTTCACAATCAAGTTTTGGTGAAAGGAAATTCATCAGTGGATTATTATGTGAGGAAAAGCTGGCTTAGATGTCTAAACAAGAAAATCAGGATGGGAGGAGAGAAGGAAGGAAGGAAGGAAGGAAGGAAGGAAGGAAGGAAGGAAGGAAGGAAGGAAGGAAGGAAGGAAGGAAGGAAGGGAGGGAAGGAGGGAGGAAGGGGGAAGGGAGGAAGGAAGGCAGTGAGGGAGGAAGGGAGTAAGGGAGGCAAGGAGGGAGGGAGGAAGGAAGGAAGGAAGGAAGGAAGGAAGGAAGGAAGGAAGGAAGAAAAGAAGGAAGGAAAGGAGGGAGGAAGGGAGGGAGGAAGGGAGGAAGGAAGGGAAGAAGGGAGGAAGGAAGTGAAGAAGGGAGGAAGGAAGGGAGGGAGGAAGGGATGAAGGGAGGAAGGAAGGGAGGGAGGAAGGGAGGAAGGAAGGGAGGAAGGGAGGAAGGAAGGGAGGGAGAAAGGGAGGAAGGGAGGGAGGAAGGGAGGGAGGAAAGGAGGAAGGAAGGGAGGGAGGAAGGAAGGAAGTGTGGGGGGTGAGACCACCTGCCAGCAATTAATTAAAAGAGTCAGAGGTCTCTCAGGAAGAAACAGAAAATTTTTTTATTACTATCTTGCGAGAAAGGGCAGTCTCCCAACCCATAGGCAATTGGTAGGGAGAGTCAGTGCCCAGAGGGCAGAACTTATCTTTATACCCTAAGGCAAACAACCCCCACCCCACCACTGACCTTTTACTCTGGTTGGTGGATACCAGGCTCACAATCTAAATGCGGAAACCTACTACCCCAGGTACAATTTAGCCGATGCCAACTCTTAAAAACACTTTTATCCTTATTTGGCGAGGCTCGTGCTGGTGGGGGTTCAGGCTGCTCTAAGTTTGGGATTCCTACAGGTAGCAACTCAAAACTTAGGCCTAGCTGTCAATCAGAAGCCTTGAGCCATGCTGAAAAATCCCTACCTCCATTCATTCCACTCAACTCACAGAAAGGCCAAGATCCAGATTCCATGAGAGGGCTTCACCGTCCCACTCAGAAGGAAGGAAGGAAAGAAGGAAGGAAGGAAGGAAGGAAGGAAGGAAGGAAGGAAGGAAGGAAGGAAGGAAGGAAGGAAGGAAGGAAGGAAGGAAGGGAAGGAGGGAAGGAGGCAGAGGAGGGAAGGGAGAAAGGGCTTATTTTCGACTCGGATACTACCTGTGTAGATAACTCTGCTACTTTCACTATGTGTATGCCCCTAGGCAAGTCATTTATCCTCCCTTGGCCTCAGTTTCTTCAACTGTAAAATGAGGGGGTTGGATTTCAATGCTCTTTCCCAGCTATAGATTCTAAGTTGGGAGCAGGAAAAAGAAAGGCTGGTTATTTGACTTCTACATTCATGTTCTAACTCCAATCAAATTTTGCAATCAGCTCTTCTTCAAACATACTTCCTTATTCCCATAGTACCAGAGCCTCCCCACTCTGAAATTACCTTGTATTTATTTTACAAATATGTATACATATGTGTATATATATATATGTATATGTACATGTGTGTGTGTGCATGTGTGTGTAGTTTCCCCAAAGAAAATGTAAACTCAGTTAAAGGTCATAGATTAGAGCTCAAAAGGACCTTAGAGACCATCTAGTCCAGACCCTTCAGATTACTCATGAAGAAAGCAAGGCCTAGAGAGGTTAAATGACTTGCCCAAAGTCATACATGTAGAAAGTGACAGGCAATATTTGAACCCAGGCCTCATTAATGTGGGTTCTTCCTCCATCAATGCACATGGCAACACATTCAGGCTTTCTTATCCTCTGGGTTTCTTACCCATGTTCTACAAAAGACAACCCACCCAATGCCCCAAGAGCTTCCTCTAAAAGGCATTTTCAGTTTTCTGAGTTACCAATGGAGTACTTAGGCCATCCATCTGTAAACTTTCCCTCTGCCAAATGACCAGCCAGCCTGTTTTCCTCAATGGTTTCCCGCCCATTGGAAATGTGCCACATACTACTTGCACCCACCATACATCTTTCCACTTTGAAATACCTCCAATCTGATCTCTCTGATATCCTGATTTTCCAAGATTTACAACCAAACAGCATGACCAGGCAAGCATTAGTGTTTAAAAAAAAATTAATATTTTTTGCTGAGCGCAGAATTGTTTTAAAAAACTGCATAATTTCCCTAAATGCAATCTTGCCTGTTCTCTCCCTCAACTCAGATCATTTTTCATTAATTGAATGTATGTTTATCAATGGACCATTTAAAAAAACTTAGCTATGGCAGACCGGTAGGCAGGTCAAATCTTTAAACAGGTCACTATAACAGATTATGAAGAAGCCGAGAATCCTGAGGTCTTTGAATCCAAGGACAGAAGATGAGAGCTACCACAAAACACAAGTATCAGATAAAGATCAAAGACCTTGGGATACAAGTGGCCCCTTCCCTACCTTCCCACTCTCCTCATCCCCTGACACAATCATTAAAGTCCATGGGTTCAGGAAGTATAGTACTTGGCAACTTAAATTTCAAAGGGAAAAAAAAGATTTAAAAGTATTGCCCAAGAAATGTGCAAAGGCCCAAAAGTTTGAAATTTGGATAGAAGAGAGGTTTAAAAACAAGAGTCCCCTTGTTGCTGAGACTTCACTAAGTAATCAAAACAGCTCTTCACGATGACTTTACTAATTCCCTTCCCTGTTTCCTACATCTCATCTCCTAACTATAACAATCATTAAAACTTTAGGGGTGGGGAAGACAGGCTATTGGGAACCTAGCAGCAAAAAAACTGAAAATGTTTCCAGGATTGAAATCCATTAAGCCCCCAGATACTTTATTTGTTTGTTTTAAACCACACACGACTGTATATTATTAATGTAGGTGAAATTTACAGCGCCATGTATTGGACAGAGCCCTGGGTGTGGAATTTGAGCAGCTAGAGTCAGATCCTGATTCTGACACTACCTGTGCCCCCATAAGTCATGTGACCTCTCTAGTCCTCAGTTCCCTCTTCTTTAAAATGAAGAGGTTGAATTGGGGCACCTCAGCTCAAAGTCTTGAAGGCTTAAATCTGAGTCCCAGCACAGACATTTACTTCCTCTGTGACCCCAAGCAAGTGACATAACCTCTCTGAAGCTCAACATCTTCCTCTGTAAAATGAAGATTTTACAGACCAGCAGAATCTCTCTCACAAGGTGGTCATGAGGATTAAATGAAATGGTATATTTAAAGTACTTTGCATGTCTTAAAACACTATATAAATTTGTGTAAAGATGGTCTCATAGGTCGCTTACAGCTCTCAATACCGTGATCTCAAGGAGAAACCAGCAAACCAGAGTCTTGCATAGATGTGTCCTCAAGAAGAACTCATCTCCAGCTCTGCACAGATGGATGAACTAGAGGGAATATGTGACAAGAAGAGAAAAACTCAGAACATGCTTTGGAAGCAGTTTTTTTTTAACCCAAATAGAAAATAAATTTGTGAAGCCGCCAAATAGACACAGTTGCCATTGAAACATGCAGTCAGAGTGCCAGGTTAACAGGGAAAACAATCAGGTGGTACCTCAATTCAAATAGATCGTGCTAAGACAAGAGGAGGGAAAAAATGTTTTGTTTTGCATTTTTAAAAACCATTTCTGACCTTCCCCATCTCTCTGTCCACCCCCACACGTTCAATGGCAACTGGGGCCATCCCCATGAAAAATATAGTCCTCCGCTGTGGGAATGCACACAGACACAGACACACACGTCTTCCCCATCTCCTCATGAGTGAGAAGTACAAGGCATTGAGTTTGTTTTAAATAGATTGCTTTGTCTGCAGCTATATAAAAATATTTTGGCCTTTCAAGAGAAAGACAAAAGAAACTCCAATTACCGTTGCTGAGTGCCTCCATCTCAAACAATAAAGCATTTGGAGAGTTTTAGCCGGAAACTTTGAAGACATAAAATCTGCCCATTATAGATTTTCCAGACATTTCAAGGGGGTGAGGGAAGGTCATTTGGAGCTCGGAGGCTGAATTTGAGATGTTGGTTTCTGCTTGCTTTTTTTTTTCTTGGCCTTTGCAGGGCCTAAACATCACACAAGAGTTCCCCCATTTTTGTCTGTCCTATGGCACGAGAGCCAAAGAAGGCCTGATCATGAAAGGGCTATTCATTTACAGGAGTAAAAAGGAACAGATTCTTCTCTTTTTGAGGGGCATTCCGGCAGCCTGGAGAATTCTCTGCCACAGAGCAGCATGTGAAATCTAAGTTCTTCTTGCCTTAGAGTCTGGACTAAATTTCCTTAGGTTAGAGACCCACAAAAGGAAGGCATCCTAGAGATATAATCAATCAAATAATCACTTGTTAAATACCTACTAAGGGAGAGTCAGTGACACAGTGGATGGAGAGCAGGCTGCAAGTCAGAAAAACTGATAAATTCCAGCCTGTGAGATGTACAAGCCACTTAACCTCTCTATCCTCAAGAAACTCTCTACGACTATAAATTACATAACCTTGGTGAAGGGAGTTTTCTCACTAGAGGCTCCCCACATGGAGGAAATCACAGGTCCATGCTGAAAACAAACAAACAAACAAATAAACAAATGAATGAATGAATGGACAGACAAATAAATAAATAAGTAGATAAAATGTGCCTAGCACTAGATTATACCATCTGACCTTCTCATTGGACAGATGGGGGAAATAAAGCCCAGAATGAAGTCACTCACCAATGTTCATATGGATAGGAATTAGGAGATCATGAGTTCTAGGCCAGACCTCGTCATGATCTCAATGGTCAACCATGGACAAGAGACATCATTTTTTCATGTCACAATGTAAGCAGTGCCTAATTTCATGAAGCGCTTTGTGGGTGCACTGAGGCAGAGAGCAAAAGCAGATAGCTACAGGTACTAAACAGCTTTGATGTTGAATTACCTTTAGTTTGGTGAATGAGTAATCAAAATATTATAGAATCTCAGGATTTAGAGCCAGAATGTACCATAGATACCTTCTAGTCCAAAGACCTCATTTTACCAAAGCTCAGAGTGGTGACTTGTTCTAGGTCACATGAGTTAATAAGAAGACTTCAGATCCATTGGTTGTCATGATGGGGGCTTTGGCTTCAGAGAAATATGAATAACTCTAGGACCAGGACCAGTGCTCCCCACTTTTGAAAAAAAAATCCTATTGACCAAATCAAACATGCTTATGTTTGGCACTTCAAGTACCTTTGGGATCATAATAATGCCTTTTCTTTCTAGAGCATCTGAAGATTTACAAAGTGTATGATTTACAACAATCCTCTGAGATTGGGAGTTCTTGATCATGCTTCTCTTTGCCACTACAAAAAGAATTCCTAGAAATATTTTTGTATATACGGGTACTTCTTTCTCTTTTCTTTCTTTGAGGTATTTGCATAGACCTACTGGTGGTACAGGTAAGAGGGTATGTATAGATTATGATTTATTGAGTATTACTACAAATTGATTTCTAGAATGGCTGGGCCAGTTCACAACATCATCAATGTATCAATGTAACTGTTTTCCCTCAATCCCTCCAAAATTTGGTATTTTCCTTTTCTGTGAACTTTACCAATCTGGTGGTTATGATGTGAAACATTAGTTGCTTTAATTTGTATTTCTCTAGTTATTCAGAATTTGGAATTTTTCATAAGGTCATTGATAGTTTGGGTACCTTAGAAAACTGTCTGTCCATTTCTTTGACCACTTGTCAACTATATTCTTTCATGCGGCACCTAATTCCAGGGACATTGGCCTAAGGAGAATGCTATATACCTTCAACTCTATCCTTACATTCAGTTCTACTTCCTACTGTCTCTGTTCACAATAGAGAACCAATAGATCTGGACCAACCTGGAAAGATTGGGGTATTGTTCTAAAGTAATGCCACAGGGCTCTGTTCTCAACTTTATTTTGTTAAAAATTTTAATCAATGACTCGAAAGAGAATATAGATAATATTAAGAAGGGCTAATATGTTGGATCAGAGAAGTCAGGATTCTAAAAGACTTCCATAGACTAAAATAACTGGGCTGCATCTAATGAGATGTAATTTTATAAGGATAAAACGTGAAGTTTGTATCTATTTTTTAAACTGCACAAATACAAAAGGGGGAGTGCATGTGAAAGAAAGCATGGTGAAACAACAAATAATTTGAAAATGAGTCAGGTTTTTAATAGTATGAAAGCTCTGAGTCAATAGTGTGATGTGGCTATCAAAAAAGCCTATTTGCCACGTTAACAGAAGTCTGGACCCCAAAACAAGGGGCCATGTATCCTTTGCCCTCCTCCTCTGTCCTCAGATTATACTCCGTCTACATTATTGCGTTCAGTTCTGGGGCCATATTTTAACAAGAATATTGGCAAATCTGCATGCAGTAAGGATGGTGTACAGATTAAAGAACACTGCATAGGAGAACTGGAGAAAATAAATAGACACTTAACACAGAAAAAGGAAGTTAGGGAGGGACATGATAGCTATCTTCAAGTATTTAAGGTTGTATATGGAAAATTAGCCTTATCTGTTTTGATCCCAACTTACAAAATTAGGAACAATGGGAAGTGGGGGAAAGTGTCATCTTAAAGAAGAGACAAAATGACAGGTTTTTGACTGCTTATAAGGAAGAAAAGGCTTCCTAAAAATAAGAACTGTTCAAAAAGTGTATTACTCCATCTTGTTAAGAAGTTGTCCATTGCCTTCAAATGGAGGCTAAAAGAGAATTTGTTGGAGATGTCTTGTGGGGAAGGTCAGTTAGATTAAAATTTGGTCCAATATTAATTAAGTCTTTGAGAGTCCTTCCTGCTCTGAGGTTCTAAGAAAAATATAAAGCTGCTTTCCCCCCTAAATTTTAGGTGTGTTAAAAATGAATGTAAAGGCTTTTATTAAGCACTTACTACATGCCAATTAGTACTCTAAGCACTGGGAATACAAATGCCAAAAGCAAGATAATCTCTACTGCCAAGAACTTGCATTTGAATGGAGAGAGTGGACATATATGACCAGATGGCCAGAGAAGGGTGTTTTGGCCTGTCATCTGAATGGTGAGTAAAACAATAGCACAGTCCAATGAAATGTCTTTTCCAGAGATAAGGGTAGTGTTGATTTCACAATAGTTCTCAAACAGGGCAGGGGGTGATGATAGAAGTGTTGGACATAGATGGAGTGAAGATGAGGACATGTGGTCTCAGGAAGTTCTAGGCTGATGAATTTAGCTCTTCCTGGGCTTGGCCTACGGAGGTCTCATCTGAATGGTGAAACAGCAGCATCCAGGAGAAATCATGTTTTCTATTTGGACCCAAGAATAGAGGAAAGTGTCACGTCTCCTATTTCATTCTCTCCTTTCAGGGATATAACATTCATTTACAAGCAACAAAACCTTTCTGGGGCTTTTGCTAAGTGCAGAAAAGTGAGGACATGACCTCCCAGGCTTCCATTGCCTTCTGGAAAATATTTTCTTCTTTCTCCTATCCCTGTCTTTAATTCACAAGGATTGACTTGAGTCCAGTGTTCCCACTCCTTCCTGAGATCATCTTCTGATAATTGGTCCCAAATTTGAAAACTAACAAACAAGAAGTCTTCGAACAAATGTTGGGGAAACACAATAATCTGCTAACTCCATTTCAGTTGGCTAAAATATTAACTTTAATGACAAGACGCCTAAGATTTCAAACAGGCAATTTCCATTTTAAGTTTAAAGATAAGCCTGGGCAAGTGAAATTTTAATAGTAGATGGACCAGCATCAAACAAAGAAAATGGACCCTTTTTAGAGTCACACTTTCTAGAGGCAAGCATGGCACAGTGAAAAGAGCACTGGGTTTGGACTAAAAAGATTTGGGTTTGAATCCTGACTCTGCTACTTACTGCCTGTATGAACTTAGGGAAATCATTTTTCACTTTGGGTCTCAGTTTCTTCTTCCATAAAATGAGGGAATTGAACTAGGTGGACTTTTAGGCACCTTCGAGGTCTAAGTCTACGATTTTATTTTTGAAGGGCAGCCATGGCAGTCCTTTGCATCAGGGACATGGTTGAGTTCCAATCCACAATCTTTTCTATTTGAGCTCCACCACTCATTAACATTCTTCTTCCCCTTAGACCTGGACCTAGTAATAGGTCCTTAACAGGACTTCCCAGCTCCACTGTCTCCTTGGACAGACCTCTCTCAGAATAATCATTCTCATGCATGATTATCATGAAAGGGACCTTAGAGGTTGCTGAATGCAACTCCCTTATTTTACACATGTGGAAACTGAAGCCCAGAGAAGATAAACAACTTGGCTAAGGATCTGATTATATCTTCAGTGACTCCTTATCATCAGAGATAGCTAAATAGTACAACGGAGTCAGGAAGACCTGTGTTCAAGTCCTGCCTAAGACACTTAATATCTAAGATAAAATGATATATTCGTAAAGCACTTAGCAGAGTACCTGACACATAGTAGGTGCTTTCCCCCTTCCCCTGTGTAACCCTTGGCAAGTCATTTAAAGCTCTGTTTGCCTCAGTTTCCTAATTTGTAAAATGACACCTACCTTCCATGGTTGTTGAGGAGCTAAAATGAGACAATACTTTAAGTGCTTTATGAACCTTAGAGCCCCATGTAAATGCCAGCTACTATTACTATTATGGAGTAAAGCTGAGCATCCCATAAAGCCCAACTCAAATGCTGACTCCTCCAGGAAGCTTTGCCTGATGACTTCGCTCAATAATGAATTCTTCTCCCTCTGACTTTTCATAGCCCTTTGTTTTATATCTGTCTGATGTACTTATCATGAAATATTGTGTATGTGTTTCTTTGTCAGTGTCATAACCCCCTACTACATTGAAATAACAATAATGAATATAAATAAAAGTACTTTACAAGCTGATACAGCCTGTAAAATAGCTAAAATCCAAGAAGAGAATCAAAAGGCTTTCAATAGGTGATGTCTCCATGAACTCAGCCAATAATATGTTCACAGAGAAGTACCTGAATAGTTACCTTGTGTTGATCTATGTGTAAAAACAGATGGGTTATATGGTAACTCAGGTCTAAGTCATTTTTACCAGAAACTACAAGAGATTTATCTCAAGAAGCCCAGATTTATTGATCAATACAGGTTAATCAAAGGGGTGGCAGAATCTAGGAAGATATTATAGTAATCTGTAGAAATTAAGTACATGCTGACTACTTATCAAGACATGACCCAGTGACTAAAATCATACATTCAAAGCTAATGAACATTCCTTGGACTGTGACAAACCCCAATTCTGCCATTATATATTTCAAAATATCCTAGAGCACTCTACCAACAGACTTTTGGAATCAGAGTATCGTCACAGACTAAACTGTTGCCCACAGTCCCCCGATACAACACTGGCTATAACAACAGATAGATGTCAGCATGCCAAATATTCACAATCTCCAAGCTACATGGAATGAAAAACTTTCAAAACATAGAGAACTAACAAAGAAAATATGGATACAACATGAGGAGTATATCATTCTCATTGCCCTGCTTGTTACTGGAGTTGCACCAAGGATGCTTTTAGCAAACCTACCAAAGGTATGTTTACATTCTAATGCTGTTATTCAACTATACTCATCTTATCCACCTGCAAAATAAAAAGTCTGCAGAACATTATAAAAGGATAGTAGCAAAGTAATGACTTATCTAGGACCATTTCCATATAATATGAATGCCACTAAAGAAGGTAAGAAGAATGATTTTCCATAATACAAGTAGTAACTGACATTTATATAGCACTGCTGTTTCACAAGTATTTTGGATAGCTGATGTGCACAAACATACAAGTGCTTTAAGATTTACAAAACAAGACATATTGGTTCATTTGAGCCTCATAGCACCCTAATTTAAGGTGCTATTATCCCCCTTCTACAAATGAAGAAATTAAGGGTTAGGGAGATATGATGAGTTGCCTATGCTTACACAGATGGTATCAGAAATGAGATTTGAACTCAGGGTTTCATGACCCCAAGTCCTAGAATCCTTCATCTACACCACGCTACCTTTCACATCTAATTTCACTAAGGTCCTGCCCTGCTTCCAACTCTTCAGGAAGATCACAGATAAATGGCAGGGAACCACTTTCCTAGACTGCACTGATATTAAGTTTGCGAGTCCCTTGAGTTCTCTGTTTCTCTTTTTAAAAAATAGTAGAAAAAATAGTAGGAGACATAATTCCAGATTGATCTACAGAGGAAAGGAATCTTAGAGGTCACCTGATCCAATCCACTTATTTCATAGATAAAGAAACTGAGGTCCCTAAGGTCACACAGAAACAGGATTCAAACCTAGGTCCTCCAATTCCAAATCTAGCAATTTTTCTACCAAACCGCACTACCTGTCTGAGAAGAAATCCCTCTGAAAGTAAATAATGAGCACCCAGATCTTAGGCTACATCAGCTAAAGTAAGTGTCCCCCTGGGATCAGAACTAATGAAGCCCTACCCTCCTTTATTGGAAGGGTCCAGAGGTCAGGGAGTTCCTGTCCCATTGGCAAAAAGAGGTATCCAAATAGGCCATACCTAAAGGGTTTGGGTCTGGAAGAGGGGAAAGGAAGCAGATTTTCCATTGCCATGGAACTTTCTCTTCCTTCACCCATTTCTTATGTTCCCTTAGGTCTTAGATGGGTCAATTTTAAATGTTGCAGCCTAATTGTCTTCTGATTGACAATTTATCCTGCTCCCCCAAATGCCCATTATCCTGTGGGTTCAGTCAGCCTACCTGCAAGGGCTTCTTCAGGGGGGAAAATATGTTAATATAAAAGCATACCAGAAGCAGCGCAGGACATCCTGGGGGTGGGACTGGAGTCAGAGCTTCAGGCAAAGTTTCTGTGCTAAGAAAGAGCTGGCAGGGACAGGGCATAGTCTTCCCCACTAATTGTATCCTGAAATGCCCTAGTAAATGCCTTCCCGAACTGGAGCATCAAGGCCACTTGTTTCCAAGCTAGACCGAGGCCCAGAGCCCAAAAGGTGCTTCCCAAGCAGTGGTTTGCAGACTGGTAGAAATCCACAGCAAACTCTACATGTGACTTTGGGCAGATCATTTCCCCTCTCTGGGTCTCAGTTTCTTCGTCTGTTCTATGAAGCAGAACTAGAACAAAGCTTTCCAGCCATAAATCTAGAAAACCTACAAATTGACAATACCAACTTCTCCCATTCCACTCTTCTTTCTTCATTCCTGGTCCCCACCCCCTGCGCCACTGAAAGCCACCATGTGGCTAAGAAGGCATTCAACGAGAGAAAGCCATTCAGGAGAAAGATGAGAATAGCTCACATTTCTAAAGCACTTTAATGTATGCAGAATGTTTTAAACGTATGAATCCTTTTAATGTTCACATCAACCCTGGGAGGTAAGGGCTATGGTTGGTCTTATTTTATAGATGAGGAAACTGAGGCAGACGTAACTTAAGTGGCTTGTCCAATAGTCATCACAGAGCTAACAAATATCCATTCTGAATTCAGGTCTTCCTGACTCCAAGGCCAGAGTGGGATTCACAATACCAGTAATTCAATAAATATCTATCAAGTGCTCACTGTGTAGAAAGCTCTGTGCTACATTCTGAAGATACAAAGATAAAAATAAAATAGTCCCTGCCTTCAAGGAGCTTATAATCAACTTGTGGGGAGGGGCAGAGACAGGGGATAGGAATATACTATGTACACAAATAAGCAAAATGCATGTTATTTTTAAAATAAATTCATTATTTATTTTTAACACTCATTTTTTTTTTAAATTTAGGTCTGAATTTGCTCCATCCATCCCTCTAATTCCTCATCCATTGAGAAAACAAGAAATGTGATATCAATTATACATGTGAAATCATGCAAAACATATTTGCATATTAGCCGTGTTGGGGGGAAAAGGCAAGAAAAATGAAAAAGGGACAGCTAGGTGGTACAGTGGATGGAGCATTGGCTCTGGAGTCAGGAGGACCTGAATTCAAATCCAGTCAAGGAAAGAAGGAAGAGAGAAAAAGAAAAAAGGATGCTTTGGTGTACACTCAGGTCTTCCTCTGGAGGTAGATAACATTTTTCATCATAAGTTCTTTGGAATTGCCTTGGATCATTGCATTGCTGAGAATAGCTAAGTTATTTCCAATGGATCATTGTTACAGCATTTCTTTTACTGTGTATAATGTTCCCCTGGTGCCACTCACTTCACTCTTCAGTATTACATGCAAGTCTTTCCATGTTTTTTTCCAAAATCAGCCAGCTTGTCATTTTTTATATTACAGTAGTATCCCATTGCAATCATATACCACAACTTGTTCAACCACTCCCCAGTTGATGGGAGTGGCCTAAATTTTTAATTCTTTGCCACCACGAAAAGAGCTGCTTTAAATATTTTTGTACATACACGTCCTTTCTCTTTTTCTCTGATCTCTTTGGGTCAAAGGGTATGCACAGTTTTATAGACCTTTGAGCATAGATTATTATATTTCAGAATGGTTAGACCAGTTCCCATTTCTACCAACAGTGCATTAATGTCCCAGGTTTTCTATATGCCCTTTGAGACTCACTAACAATCAAAGGAATTAGGAAAGACTTCTCCAAGGAGGTGGCATCTGAGCTAAACCTTGAAATAACACATTGATTTTTTAGTGGGGATTTTGAAGGGGATATATATCCCCTTTGGAGCTTGATATATAGTCATACCTCTTTCTTTTGAAGATCTCTAATGAGGTTGAGCACACTACCTCCCAAGGTAGATCTATTCCTTTTTGAAATAGCTTTAATTGTTGGAGTGTTTTTTTTTCCTTGCATTGAGCCTCTCTATAACTGCCACCCACTACTTCTAGTTCTTCTTTCTGGGACCAGGCAGATAAGTCTAATCCTTCTTGCAAATGATTCTTATATTCGAAGATGGCTATCATGTCTTTTCCAGATCTCTCCTCCAGGCTTAATATCTCAATCCAATCCAAACTAATTTCCAAGTCTTTCAACTAATCCCTGGGTTTCTTCTCTTCTTCCAGCTCACATCTCGTAGTCCTTTCATTGATCCTTTTATGACATGATCTCAAGATTCTTCACTGTCTTGGCCACCCTCCTTTGGAATATTTCTAATTTTGCAATGTTCTTACTGACATATGGCCCCCAGAACTGAACTCCACATGTGGTCTAACCAGAGCAGAGTGTAGTAGGGATTAACACCACTCTCATTTTGTAAACTATCATTCTCTTAATGGAGGCTAATATTGAATTACTGGTATAGGAAATCAATTCATACTGTTGGATCATATTGACTCTGCACTCCCCAAATCCTTTTCCCATAAACCACTATATAGCTATGGCTTGTACTTTGAAAGTTGATTTTTTTTTAAATTCAAGTTAAAATGCTTTACTTTAAAAGTGAAATGTGCACTGGACTTGGAATCAAGAGACCTGGAAAAAAAAGGCTACATTAGAGATTTACTAGTTATGTGATAATAGGTAATTCACTTAACCTTTCCAGGACTCAGTTTCCTAATCTACAAATGGGGTTCATTGCGAGGACAGAGCTTTGCAATCCTTTAACTTCTACATAAATGTGAGCTATTTATTATTACTATCAAATTTCATCTCCTTAGACTTAGACTGTATTTTGAGGCCCAAAGTTTCATTTATTGTGTTAGTGTGATACAATAGAGGAATTAGAAGGTCTGGGTTTGCATCCCAACTCTGCTCCTTACTACCTTTGTGACTCTGAGCAAGTCATTTAACCACTCTCATCCACAGTTTCCTTTTCTGTAAAATAAGGAAATTGATCTAAATGACCTCTAAGATCCCTTCCAACTCAAAATCTATGATTCAGAATTTTTTCTCCCTAATTGGTCTGCAAAATACTTTGGTTTGAGAAGCAGTGCTTAGAGCATTCCCTTACAACTTCTGAATCTGTCTTAGGCTACAGTTCCGTAGGGATGTCTTGGGGAAGAGGGGTTTGCATCTTAGGCCACCAAGGGTGGGCTCCCCTCCTTTAAACCTTCCAGAAGTGAGCTCCCCTCAGTCACAAACAGTGTTGTTTACCCAGGGTTAAGGTCTGATAGCTATGAAAGCAGGGGCCCTACTTTCACTTGCTCTTCAGAAAGTCTGTGTTCAAAGGGGTCATGGCACAACCCAGTTTGAGCTAGAAGGTCAGCTTCTTCGGTATACCCCAGCTTTTCTCCAGGACGATCAGTGGGATGGGTAAAGGCTAAAGAATTTAAGAGCCTTCTGGTAGAGCCAGCAGGATTCTTTCTGTGAAGGATCCCACCTGTCCCAGAAAGCTAGCCTTCTCCAGATGTGCTCCCTATAACTTTGCCAAACACCTTTTTTTTTCCTGGAGTGGGAAAGCACTAGCCTCTCCATCCTGCTTATAGGCTGTGGGGGAGTTAGGGAAGAGTAAGCAGTTTTATCATGGCTGGAGTTGTCTATGGGTGGCCATCTGTTAAGTGCGCGCTACCTATACTGGGCCAAGCCTCTTTAATAAGCCCCTGAGCAGCAGCTGGCAGACAACAGGACAGTTAGCCATCCTGGCTGTTCTGAATTAAAAATAAAAACAGACCCCAGGCAGCCTAGATAATGTTCAGGCTCAGGAAAAGAGAAAAAAATGCTGGACCTGTTTGTTGGAAACCATGTCTTTGTTTCAAAGCTGAACGTACTTGCTCTGTACTTCCTATGATATATTTATAACGTGACTGTGGACTGGAATTACCTCAGATGTCATAAATGCAGAGAGATGAGTCATTGCTAAAAGTCAAAGGGAAAAAAAATAGGTCTCCTTAAAGGATCCAGAGAAATGCTTTCTTCAAGGATGATGGCAAGAGACCAGTATCCCGAGCCTCATAAACGAGTCGCATTTACCATGAATGATGTATTTTAACCTCCCTGGGACTCTGTTTTCTCACCTGTAGAATTAGGTGATTGGACTCCATATCCTCTGAGGACCCTTCCAGATCAAAATCAATGTTCTGTGATGTATTTGTTGAACACCAAAGAGAAAAAAAAGAAGCAACCCACTGAAGAGGTTAAAAGGATTATAAAACACTAGTCTCAGAGGTGATTAAAATATTTACTATTTTCTGGAGATGTACGGGACATAATTAACCTGGCATGACTTCGTGTCAAATAAAAGTTTAACTCTGAAAAGGACTTTATTTTTAAAATGAATGGCTAGAAATAGGGAATATAGTTTACGGAATAAAAAACCTTCATGTAAGGTCACATCATTCTTACCTGTTGAGCAAGACAAGGCTTTGCCCCCTTCCAAGGCTGCCCTTTTTAGCATGAGTGCCCAAGGAATTCTAGTCCTTCACAAAACTGAATCCTCATACCTTTGTGCATTCTGGACTCCATGTATTTTATGCTATTTCTAGAAAAAGGACCACAAATAATTAGAGCATTTTTTAAAACCAAGTCCTCCTCCTTTCCTCTTCTGCTCTTCATGTCCTTTCTAATTTTAGCCATGTTAGGAAGTATATTTACACTTTTTTCCTGGAATTTTACCCCTTCACTCTAGAAGTGGCCAATTAGTCAGAATTAGTAATTTTGGCTTGTGTTTAATGTTAATAGATGAAGTGGTTGAATAGCCTTGGGGAAGGAACACTATGAAAGTCTAATTGAAGCAAGCAGCCTTTCCATCTCACTACAGAAAGCAGGTACTTAGTGTGGTAGCAACCAAGGACAAAAAACAAAAAGTAGTCAGTGAACCATTAAAACAACCTGGTACAATCCTGGTTTTTGGATCAGGAGGATGGTCATCTATCGCCCACTGAAATACAAAAAAAGGAGAAGGAACTGACAAAAGACTTGGGAGCTGTTTGTAAAGCTATGACTACACTAATGTATACTTTCGGTAACTGAGTGTTTTCCCAAAAATTACCATGCTGATTGCTTTTACAGAAATTATTGCCCTGCTGAACAAGATGCCAGTAGAGATGCTGCCAGATGTCTGATGACTGAAAAGAAACACATGAATCACAAAAGGATTGTAAAAGTGTGACCACACCCATTAGAGACTTACAACAGTATGGTGTAGTTAGAAGAGCACAGGAGTCAGAGGACCTGATTTCCGATCCCAACTGTGACACTCACTATATGACCAGGTCTTGAATTTCAATTATCTCATTTGTAAAATGAGAATTATGGTACTTTCACTATGTTACTACAACATAGGGCTCTTGGGATGAAAGTATTTTGTAAATTTTAGGGCAATGTAGTGGTTTTCAACAGCGGCACTATGTGCTAGCGTGTTAATGTGCTAGTCCCCATCACATGTGGTTTTACGGCTCCTTCCAGCTTTTGCAGTCTATATTCCATGGTTCTAAGCTGGCTTAAACTCTCTAATCCTATGTTCCATGATCACAAGGTTTCTTCTAGCTTTAGCATTCTATAGTTCTATTAAATGTATTTGGTAGCTTCTAAGACCTCACACCTATACCAGTAACCCAAGGGGAGGGCTCTTCTCCGGCAGGAATTTTTGATTCTGCTTTTTTGATTCTTTTCATTTCTACCCCTAGTCATCAGTCAAGTGATCTTAATCTCTCTCTATTTTTGCAAATGTACATGGCATTCAGTCCCCCCTGTAGTTATCAGAAGCTAAATTTTCTAAACTGAGATAGAAGGGGTTGGAAGAAATGACAGCAGCGCATAGGGAATGAAGGCATAGTGATTCCAGGCCCAAGAGCACATAAATCTTTCTCCCCAAACAGTTAAGCAAATTAGTTCCATACCCAATGCCATTTGCAAGCCACTGAAGATCTTAAAAGAAAAGGGATGATAGATTTAGGGTTGTAAAGAATTGTGGAGATCATCTGCTCCAACCCTCTCATTTTATTGCTAAGGAACTGAAGTCTAGAGAGGTTAAGTAGGTAGTGATAGTCACACGGGTGGTAATGGCAGAGTTAGATTTTGAACATAGGTCCTCTGACTCCAAAGCCGATGCTCTTTCCCCTGCACTAGGGAGGGCTGAAAGAATAATGTTACATCCAAAATCTTTCATGGGAGATGATAGAGTCATAAAACATACTGTAAACCAAGAATTCTCAACTTTTTTATCAAGTCAGTCTAGTGAAGCCTATGGGCCTCTTCTTGGGATAATGCATTCAAATAATTGAAGGAAATGCTAAATGTTAAAGATCAATAAAAAAAGATTAGATGGATGGATAGACAGACAGCAGATAGATAGAAAGATAGAGAGATAGATTTTTGTCACCATCCAAGTTCACAAACCCCCTAAAATCTGCCCACGGACTGAGCATCAGACCATGCCAGGACCTTAAAATCGTGGAATATGGAATATCATTGCTAACTAGAAAGGACTTTAGATTCACAAAATATCAGCATGGAAAATCACCTTAGCACCTCCAAATCCAGCCTCTTCATTTTACGAATAAAGAAACTGAAGTCTTCAAAAGGAACGCAACTTCTCCTGGGTCACAGAGCAAACTCATGGCAGAGTTGGGAATAGAATCAGGTATTTGGGCTCCAAGTTTAAGGCTCTTTTCACTGTACCACAAGGCCTCCCTCCTCTAGGCCTCCCACTTCGCTGGTTCAAGGGAAGAATCCATCTAGAATCACAAGACAGACTGAAAAAGAAAAGAGGCAGAAAGAAGCAGCCAACCATTCTTGCCTACCCTTGCCACTGTGAATATAGTACCCCTTTAGCCTTGCTGACTTCCCTCTTTCCCTACTTTGCCTCTCTGGATGGAATTTGATTTTGTTTGCCCAGTTATGTTTGTGTGTCTGCTCTTCTGGGCATCCAGCCCAGTGAGATTTCATTTGTGTTTACCATCATGTACAGCCTCCCAGATTCTGCTTTCTAAAGTGAATGGTTTTTAAAGCAACACTAATAATGAGTCTGATTAAGTGTGTTATTATGCAATTGTACAGTGCTGCTCGATGTGCCCCAAACACAGAACACAACAGTACAAAATGCATCTTTGACAAACCTATTTGGCACAGGAGAGGAGGCAGTATTGCAAGCCTATCAGGACAGTATAGTTGTTGGGGAGAGAGAAGAAAAACAACCTCCCTTGAACCCCCTCCCAAAAAAAAAAACATTTTATCTCCAAAAAAGGAAGGAAAACTTCCTTTCTTTTGATGAAAAGGCAGTTTTATTTGATAGAACACACACACATACATAGATACAGATGTACTCTCTCTCTCTCTCTCTCTCTCTCTCTCTCTCTCTCTCTCTCTCCCTCTCTCTCTCCCTCTCTCTCAATCATCCCTAGGTGGCTTATTCTTGTAAAAGGGAATCTTAGATCCCTCATTGCCACCAATATTGTCTTTGACTGGAAGTAGCATTATAAGTCCTGAAGCTCCAATTCTGGGGTCTTTCATGTTCCTGAGAGAGGCCTCATTTGCCACAAAATCAATTAAAGCAAAGGGCTACAATGTGATATATTCAAATTCTTTCGAGAGTGAACAAGGGCCCTCCATCCGAGCTTCTTTATACAGAGAAGGAGGGAAAGAGAAGGCTGAGAGTCTGAAGAGACAAAAAAGGGGGGGAAGGGCAGAAATATAACTTTCCCCTTTCTCTCCCTCATCCCCAAAAGACCCTCAGGAGTTTTCAAACTCTTGATGGACCAAAACACCACTAGCTTCAAGACATCATCCTTGAAATCTCTCCTGGTTGCTATTCTTTTTTTTTTCAGAAGAAATAAAGGGGTTTTAAAGAGAAATGTCGATATAGACCTTTGGGGAGACCTCAGGCCTTATAATAGTTGGTTTAGTTGAATAGAACCAAGGCACAGTATTATTCTCTCCCCCAAGTTAATAAAGATAATAGGCATGGGAGAGGTGAAATGCTGAAGATTTCCCCATTTCCCAGGGTCTCTTTTGACAATAAAAACAAAACAGGAAGGTGAGAACAAAAGCGGTTCCTCCTTACATACTCCCTTCACAACCACCCCAACACACACACACACACACACACACACACACACACACACACACACTGATAGAAAAATTCCCGCTGACTTTGAGGACTGTTACTTCTTATTTATGGGAACATTGAGAACAAGAGATTCTCATTCTATCCTGAGAGCCAGCTCCCTCCCAAGCAATTATCTGAAGAAAAAGATACTAATGTTAGGAAGAACACCTTCATTTTATCCATCCAGCACAGGGGACATCCTCAGGTAATGAGAATCACATCACTCAACTGTATTCAAAGGACTTACGAAGTCCAAAGGAACAAAATGTGAAGGTGTGTGTCAGAAGGGGGAACTGAGAGCTCTTTAAAGTCCCTAAACCTGTGGGAGGCATTGATGTGGGTAGGAATGCTGGGAAAGAAAGAGCAGCAGTCTGTTGAGTCACTGTATGACCCAGTGTTATATGGGAGATGAGGACCCATTTGGAAGTTACAAATGGCAATGCATTTCTGATCATTTGGAGGATCTTCATGAGGGGAGAAATCAGGAGGAGCCTGATGAAAGGCTTTAGATTGGAAGGACCATGCTCTAGAGTTGAGTTTTAAAGTTGATACCATCTGCTGCACCAGTGACTATGAAGCACCCACCCCTACTTAACCCATTATGGAAGGAGCATTGATGTTGATCTGGAAGGGATATAAGAGATCATCCAGTCCCAACTTATCATTTAATAGGTGAGAAAGGCCCAGAGAGATAAAATCACTTGCCCAAATTCACCCAGGTTAGAAAATAGCCAGACTAGAATTGGAACTCAAATTCTCTAACTTCACCTTCATTTAGTTAGCATTCATTCCACTACTCTATGCTTCTAATGAGCTGGGAAAAGGAATGACTGAGCCCTTCTCATCTATTGGAATCTCAGAAGAATTGTAGATGCATAATGGCAGAATGGGGCAGAAACTTGACATGCTTACTAGTTGTGTGACCTTGAGCAAGTCACTTAACCCCAATTGCCCTGCCTTCCCCTCTCCAAAAGAAAAAAAAGAAAACCCCAAGAAGGCATCATGAAAAGTGGGACAAGACTGTAAAGGACTGAACAACAAAAACAGTAGCAAAATGGAGTCAATAGTAGAGTTGGTGGAGGTATCATGGCAGGAAGTAGGGAATGCTTCATAGACCTCCAGAGGAACTGTGACCAGAATACAGTTAACAAGGAACCATGGAAGCCTCAGTAGGAAGTATATACTGAAGAGATGCCCTAGGTACAGGATCCTACCTAGGGCATATTCTAAGTAACTGAGGCTCTATAGACCTCTGAGGAGTGTCATTATTCACTACGAGCTTGGCATGAACCTTCCTTTTTTTGTCTTTGACCTGTAAATAAGCCTGTTCACTCTGAGTTTTGTAACCATTGAGTTCATAAAGGAAATTATTTAGGGGAAAATTCCATATGAATATTACCTCTGACACAGACTTTGGGACCATGAATAAATCATTTAACCTCTTTAAGTCTCAGTTTACCTGTAAGATGGGGATATTAATGGCATCTCTTTCTTAATCTTGTCTTAACAATTGGAAGAGGGGATGTACATAAATAGCTTTGCAAAGCAATATCATGGAAATGTCAGCTGTTCATCATTATTAACATTCTATACTTTAGATTCTAAAGGCCCTCATTAATCTATAACTGCTTTCATAGAATCACAGAATCACAGAATCTCCGGGTTGGAAACGACCTCGCAGGTTATCATGTCCAGTCCATTCCTGAGGAAGAATCGGTCTCAATGTCAACATCACCCTCAAGTGGTCATTGAGGTGCCACTTGAAAACATCCAGTGTGGTAAAACTCAGCATCTCCTTAATTCAAAGGAAATTTTCTTTGTATCAAGCACATCTGCCTTGCTATATCTTCTAGCCAATGTTCCAAACAATCATTTAGTCTTTAGTCCCTGTACACTTTTACCTCCAGTGTCTTCTCTTCATTAGAACTAAATATCCCCTGTTCACGTGGACTCCAGGCTCTTCATCATCCTCCCTGCCATCCTCTGCCTGTACATCACCTTGCCAATGTCCGTCCTGTAATGTGGCATCCAGAATAGAGCATAAATTTACATTTTACAGATGAAGCCCTGCAGGAGTAGATTCCAGTGGGAATCTCCCTTGCTTCATTCTAGACACTATGGCACTCCAAGTGCGGCTTGGCTCCCATGTCCACTAACAATGTTAACTCCTTTGGAGATTTCAACCCACTAACCCACCCCCCCCCAGCTTTTTCATGTCTTAGCTTAGTTCTGGCTCGCATCAAACTTTCCCCAGGCTTACCTTCCTGCATTTCTTGTCTTGTGAGGCAATATTGTTCCTAATACTATACCATGGAAAATTTGATATGGGAGAAAGACACTAAATTCGGATCCAGGAATTTGGGTTCAAATTATGGTTCAGCTACTTACTACTTATGTGATCTTGGGCAAGTAATTTAACTACTCAGGGATTCTGCTTTCTTTTCTACAAAGTGAAAGTGTTGGACTAGTTGACTTTTAGAGTCATTTTCTAAGTATATCATCCTACCACTATCCTCCATAATATTTTATAAATGAATCTGTATTCTAAGCCAATGCAACCATTGGCTATCACATTTTTCTAGTCTCTTCCAGTCTCCTAAATTTGGAAATTGTATTATTCATTGAACTTCTCTAAGAAATGTCAAAAATCAGCATCAATGTTTTTACTTAAACCTTTGGCTCTGTTGGGGAAAGGCATAGCATCCAAGAATAAGGAGGTGATACTTCCCTTGTATGTTGCCCCAGTCAGATCACATCTAGAGTACGATAGCTAATTAAAGATTTTAAGGAGGATATTGACAGTCCAGGGAACCTCCAGAGCAGGACAAGCAGGATGGAGAAGGGCCTTGAGTCCATTTCTTATAAGCATTTTTGGAAAGAATTGGACAAGAGAAGGCAAAATATTTCACCTCAAGAAGAGAAGATTCAGTAGGGACAAGATAACTATGTTTAAGCTTTTCAAACAACGTCATATGAAAAACGGATTGAACTTGTTCTCTTTGACCCAGAGGACAGAACCAATTGTAGTGGGGTGGAGGGGGGAAGCAAAAAAGGCAAACTAAGGCTCAATGTCAGGAAGAACTAACAATTAAAATTGTCTAGAAGTAGAAAAGGGTGATGGATTCCCTCTCAATGGAGATTGGCAAAAAGAAGCTGGGTGACCGTGTCTTACGTATGTAATAGTGGGGAGTAATTTTCAGTATGGGCTGAACTAGTTGACTGTTGAGATACATTGCAGCTTTCAAATTCTGTGATTCTATTTTCCATTTTTCAGAGTTAACAACCTTTTTAAACTGGCTAAATGGAAGCTGCTCTAATTGTAGGCAGTGCCTTCTCCTCTTTGTTCTCTCTTCCAACTTATTGATTTTTACCTTTATTCTATATAGATAACTAACCCTGTCAATAATCAGTAATTTCCTGTCTAATAAAGACAATGTAATTTTTGTGTGCTACTCTTCAGTGCCTGTTGTGTCCAGTACCCTCAAATTTTCTCCATGAAGAAAATTGTCATAGGATACCAGTGTGAGGATCCTATATTACAGATAAGATGTGCCCTGCTGCATTCCTTATTCACAAACCATTGTTTTCCATCATTTTTTCATCATCCTTCTCTGTGCCTTCCTTTCTTGGAAATCACTGAATACTAATTTATATGTTGTTTTGGTTCGAATAATCTCAAGAAGTTCTTTCGAGGATTTCTCTGTTGTTTCTGTTTCATTTTTGGTTTGTTGTTTCTTTTTCTTATTCCCTGAAGTATATTTGGAACATAAATCGCATTTCTCTGTATAACAGTCCTGCCTATGTTCACCACAAGCACTATAAGGCAATATCACCAAATTTTCCATGAAATAATGTTTCTTGTTGCCCTGGGGCAAACAGTGAAACTAACTTGGTCAATTCCTTTAGTTGGCTCTCCCAGGAGAATCTTCTTAGTTGCAATTCCTAAAGAGGCCTGGCTTCATTCACAGTGCATCTGTCCATATGCATCTGGTTCAACTCTTCCTTCAGTGTATCAGATTACTGGTAATTTTACAAGAATCTCACATTTATCAATCATTCTGGCACCCCTCCACTGTTAGTACAGAAGGAGAACTGATGGCCATTATGTAATTTTATATGTTTCATACCACTCTCACCCCAAAGAACTAGAGTCCAATGTTGAAGATGATTCAGTATGAAATATTGAGCTCTTCTTCAGGAAGAAGGAGTAAAGCAAGGTGTTGTCTCCATGAAAGCTTTAATTCTATTAAATGGGATATTGTTATGCTAAAAAAATGATATTTGTAAAAGGCATGTGGCACCATGTCTGACACGTAATAGATGCTATATAAATGTGTGTTCCCTTCCCTCTCCTTTCCTAAGCAATGATTAAGGGGATGGATTTAGAGAAAGCTAGAAAGGTTCATATAAAGTAACTGATGCAGAAAGGAGTGAGCAGGAAGAGGAGAACAATTCATACAAGAACAGCAACATTGTAAGGACAATTAACTCTGAAGGACTTAAGAACTCAGATCAATGTAATAACCAGCCACGATTCCAGAAACTGATGATACTATTGACTTCCTAAAAGTGAGGTAATGGACTCAAGGCATAGAATGAGGCGTACCTTGTGGGATAATGTGTACAAATGTACAAATGTGTTTTTCTGGACTACACATTTCTTGGAAGGAACATGGTTTTGTTTTCTATTGGGTGTGAAAATATTCGAAGCAGAGAAGCAAGCTAATGATAGCATCAAAAAAAAAAAAGAGAAGGGGCGGAGCCAAGACAGCAGCTGGAAAGCAAGGACTTGCTTAAGCTCCACCCCCCAGGTCCCTCCAAACACCTACAAAAATGGCTCTGAACAAATTCTAGAGCTGCAGAACCTATGAAATATCAAAGGGAAGCAGGGCTGCAGCACAGGACAGCTTAGATGGTCGCTGTGAAGGGTCTATCTCATGGAGCTGGGAGCGGAGCAGAGCAGAACCCAGCATGGGCCATGCCAGGACCAACCAGACTGGGAGCTGGGCAGAACAGGCGTAGTGATATACATATATATATATATATATATATATATATATATATATATATATATATATATATACACATATATATATGTATGTATGTATGTATGTATAGACAGAGGGCACAGAGTGAGTTGAGTATGAAGGGATGATATCTAAAAAAATGAAATCAAATTAAGGGATGAGGGAGGAATATATTGAAAGAGAGAGAAAGGGAAAGATAGAAGGGGGTAAATTATCTCACATAAAAGTGTCAAGAAAAAGCAATTTTGTTGGAAGGGAAGATGGGGCAGGTGAGGGGGAATGAGTGAATCTTGCTCTCATCGGATTTGACTTGAGGAGGGAACAACATACACATTCAGTTGGGCATTTTACCCCACAGGAAAGAAGGAGGAGGGGGATCAAAAGGGGGGGATGATAGAAGGGAGGGCATATAGGGGGAGGAGGTAATCAAAAGCAAACACTTTCGAAAAGGGACAGGGTCAAGGGAGAAAATTGAATAAAGGGGGACCAGATAAGAGGGAGCAAAATATAGTCTTTCACAATATGAGTATTGTAGAAGGGTTTTACATAATGATATATGTGTGACCTATGTTGAATTGCTTGCCTTCTTAGGGAGGGTGGGTGGGGAGGGAAGAGGGGAGAGAATTTGGAACTCAAAGTTTTAAAAGCAGATGTTCAAAAAGAAGTTGTTTTTGCATGCAACTGGGAAATAAAATATACAAGCAATAAGGCATAGAAATCTATCTTGCCCTACAAGAAAGTAAGGGAAAAGAGGATGGGGGGAAGTGGGGTTACAGAAGGGAGGGCTGACTAGGGAATGGGGCAATCAGAATATGTGCCATCTTGGAGCGAGGGGAAGGGTAGAAATTGGGAGAAAATTTGTAATTCAAAATCTTGTGCAAATCAACACTGAAAACTAAAAATATTAAATAAATAATTAGAAAAAGAGAAGACAGAAAAATCGTTCATTGAAGCATTTTATCAAATACACAGAAAACAACAAAATGACTTTCAAAAGGAAACAGACAAGGAGGACAATTTTGAGAGAGGCATGCTGAATTTATTATACACTTTTAAAAAAGTAAGCCAAATGTAAAAAATATTGCTACTTTCACATGTGACGCTCTTTTTTGGCAATATTTAGTATATGGAAATGCTCCCTCCTCTTACACATCTGCTTTTTAGTGTTCTTTCAATTCAGAAAAAATAATTAATAAATTTAAGACAATTCTCCTTGAGGAATTTCCAATTTCTTAAACCAGGACACTCGGTCATCCTTGATTTCTTCTGAGGGATTCTGACTTTCTTTCTTAAATGCAGAGGCAGGAAGAATTGAGACCCTCAGTGGAATGGATATAGGTTTCAGGAATTTGTTAAATTTGGAATTCTCTTAAGCAGGAAATGCTCCAAGTGCCCTAGACAGTTTATAGTTCAGCTGAGAAATTTGTTTTTTATGTCTCTCCTGCCCCTTAACCCTTTAGGACTTCCTCACTCCCAATGACTCCTCATCTCTGTAATGCCACTTTCTTCTCTTCAAGGAAACACTCATTAGGGAGTCTATTAAATACTGCAGAAGTTTTGGGAAATCACGTTCATAAAAAAACCATATTATGTTATTTCATGTAAATGAATGAGAAACACATGCATTCCATGTTGCTGAAGGTATGCCAAGTTTTGCATCATTGGTGGAAACACACTACCAGGTTGAATAACCAGCCTCAGAAGGAGGACTCTCTTCCCCACTGCTTTAATAGCAATTTCTATGATTCCCTTGGACCCAACATTGTTTTTTCTCATGAGTTCAATCCTTTAAGTCCCTAATAAATGTCTGTCAAATAAATGATGTTCTCATGTAGATAGATACTCGATTGTACTTGTGATGTTGTTGGTATAGAGAGCTCTTAGGTGAGGAAAGTATTTTCATCAGAAGTTGGAGTGTCTTGTTTGAGCAAATGAAAAGATGTCAAAGGACCTCCTTTGGGGTATTGGAGTGGGAGAGCTAGGTGTAAGAAAACTAGAAGAGTAGGTGGTAGGGTTTGGGTTAGGAAAGATTTTGAAAGCCAAATAGAAGGTGTTATGTTTGTCCTAGAGGTAACAGGTAGTCATTTGAATTATTGAATAGAGTGGTGATATGGTCAAAGCTGCATTTTGGGAAGATCAGTTTGGCAGCTGAGTGGAAGATGGATTATCAGAGTTGGGAGAGACTTGAGGAAGGGAAGCTCAGTTTGAGGTTATTGCAATAGTACAGACATAAGGTGATGAGAGCCTGTACCAGAGTGGTGGCAGTGTCAGAAGAGAGAAGGAGATGGATGGTTTACCACGGATGTTACAGTGGTAGAAATGACAGGACTTCATCAGTGATTGGGGGGGGAATTAAGAGTGAAGAGTCCATGATGAGACCTAGGTTGCAAGCTTAAGTGAATGAGAGGATGGTGGCACCCTCAATAGTAACAGGGAAGTTAAGAAGAGGGGAGAGATGATGAGTTCAGTTTTGGCATGTTGAATTTAAGACGTTTATGCATCATCTAGTTGGAGATGTTTAAATGGTAGATGGCTATATGAGATTGGAGGTCAAAAGAGAGTTTAGGGCTGAATAAGTAGACATGAAAGTCATCTGGATAAAGATGATCATTGCAACTATGGTGAGGTCACAGAGAGAAATAGTATGAAGGCAGAAAAAAGTAGGAACCAGGATAGGGACCCTTATAGTTAGTGGGCATGACATGGGTGAAAACCCAGCCAAGAGACAGGAATGGTCAGACATGTAGGAGGAGAAACAGGAGAGAATGGTATCCTGAAAACTTAAAGAGAAGAGAGTATCGGTAGGAGAGGATGATCCATAGCAGGCCTGTACAACATATAGCCTGTGGGCCACTTGCGACCCACCAAAGGACTTCAGGTGGCCCACAAAAAATGTAAAGGATATAAAAGAAAGTGAAGATGTAACGAGCACTTTGTCCATGCCCCACTTCACCTGTTTCCCACTAGTCACTACTGTGCCCATCATGTAACTTGGAGGGTGGGTTGCCACTGTGCACTCTCTCCAGTTTGTCACGTGACCCTCAGCTACCCTCATCATCAGTTTGTCTCTAGTCTGAGAGCAGCTATTTCATAATAAATAAAATGTTAATAAGTGTAATTAACTGATATTAATTGAAATTTCTTTTTTTAAATATGGTTTATTTGCAAAATATTTTAATCATTAATTATACCTTTGCTTGGAAAGTGAGCTACCTATCTGCAAACCAAAGATGTTTAGCATATTTTAATTTTGGCTCTTAACTACTGCTAAGTTGTACAGGTCTGATCAATAGCACCAAAGACTGCAGAGAAGCCAGGAAGGACAGGGATCTTAATAGTTAGTAGGTAGAATCGGAACCCAGGTCTTCCTGGCTTTCAAAGCCAGCTCTCTAACCAACTGTGGCATATTGCCTTCCTTACTACTATGTAGACATTTAATAAATGTCTGTTGGGGTAGTCTGCATTGGATTTTGAGGTACTCTGTTGCATGAAGTAGATATAAAGACAAAGATAGAAACCATGCCTTCAGGGAATATATAGGCTACTTGAATGGGATCCACAAAATGCACCCCAAGGTATCAGAGGTGGGAGCAACAGTTTTCACTAATTTTCTGTGACTATATTCCAACTTTCCCTATGCCCACTTGGAGATGTATTTAATGAATGACACTGATTGCTTAGGGTGATCCTGTGTCTACAGCAGTGGTGGGATTCAGCCAGTTCACACCCATTCTCTAGAACTGGTACCTAATTTTATGTTGGGTTTGCAGAGCCTGTTGTTAGCAGAAGTGGAGCCTGTGCACACTACATCAGCTGCAGGGGTGGCGCCTTGGATCGGAATTGGTTGTTAATTTGTTTGAATCCCACCACTGGTTAGACCATGGGTCTCCTCTAGGTTGTCAGGACTAAGGCCACAACAATGGGTCAGACTGGAGCACCTGGCAAGTCATTTAATTTCAGAGTTTCAGTTTCTTCACCTGTAAACAAGAATAATTATACTTACATTGATCACCTCACAGATTTCTGTGAGAAAATCACAGTGCAAACTTTAAAGCGCTATATATTTGAATCACCAACATCATCAATTGTGCTGGCTTTGAAAGTGGCATATGTCCAAACAAGGACACCTGAACTTCTAGGGTGAAAAGGATCTGAGTGCACAATTGGTATAGCACAGCAATGCAAGAATCAGAGGGAGGAGGAATGCAGGAAAACATTTAGGTGAGGCTTCTTTGTGGAGGGAGGGAAATAAACAAATTGAGATTATGTTGAGAAAGGACCACTATCTGTCCAGATACTGGAAATTAAGGGTAAGTTTTGGCATGGTTGAATTCTTAGTTCAGAACCCCAGCTCTGGGTTTCAAGAATTGGATATATCTTGGGAGCATTTCCCAAATCTCTGCCTCAAGGGCCATTCTCTTCCCATATGTTTCAGAGGTTGGGGGGATGAGGGGGAAGGGGTGTGGAGACATCAAAAGTTGGCTCCTTCTGACTCCACTTAAGGTATCCCCTGAGAATATCAGAATAAAGTTTTTATATTGTTCTCATAGAAAGGGTGAAAGAGTCTTTAATTTCCATGCAAGCGCTAGGGTTAACAATTTGCCAAATATAAGGCAGGCTTTATTTCATAGCAGAAAATGCAAACCCAAGCCTATATGCAGTCAAAATAATTCTCCTTCCTTCTTCATCAGCCTTCACCTTCCACAGGAATCAATAGAGTTCTCCAGAATTATGGTACTAACTACCTTGTAGCTGATAATTCCTGAAACAGAAAAGAACTTAGGGTCAGCATAGAGGTGATTTCTCCCTTTCCCCAGACTTGTTTAGCCTGCATCACTCACAGTATTAAGCAAAGTCTGTGCTGGCTCCTCCCTGTCATGACTTTGTCTCTTGCTGTTCCTCATCCTTGGCTCTCATTTGGTCCCAAGACTCCTCTGCCTGGTCCAAGAATTCAGCAAGGTCTAGGAATTCCGCCCCGGCTCTTCAGAACTCCCTCCACTGTGTAGGCTATCTTCATTGTCCTGCCACTGCTGGATACCACTGACAACTCAATGGTCATATGGTTCCTCTTCTGCTAAAGAGTCCTTCAGGCTCTTCAGTCTTTCCTCCAAGGAAACTAAAGTCTCTTTCTTGTCATCATCAGTCTGTTATCCCTTCCAAGGCTCTAGCACATATTCTCTTTGTTTCTCCAGCAGACTTGATCAAAGCACTCCTCTTTTCCAGAAGATTGGGTCGAGGCCCTTTGTTATCTCCTCTTCTGCCATGTCTAGGGCCAAGAATTTATGAGGCTTGAGGAGTTTGGGGAGAAGGAGGGGCATGTGGATAGACTCCCACCTATTTACCCCAGGAATCCAAGCCCATTCTCTGTATGTAGCCCTTCTACTGTGTCCATTTCTATGCTCCTCTCCAGATCTGTTTCTGCTCCCTTCAAAAGGGCAAGTCCGAAAGTATGCCTCAGATTTACACCACCTAAAAGTAAATCAGTTGTCCTCAATGTATAGTCAGAGGGCTAATGTGCAACCAAGGCAAGGGCCCTCTTCATATCCCATTAAAAAAGGTCATTAATGTTCTACATAATAGGCAATAATTTATTAAATTAATTTGATAAAATAGTTTAATAAATAAAATTATTTTAAGCGAATAACTTTAATTGATTCTATAAGATTGACTTATATGTTACTGTTCACTTTAAAATTAAAAATCTAATGTATTTTTTAACAAACTTAAAAATGAAATTAGAAAAAGCAAAGCCACAATGACCTATTTGCTTGAACTTTAATATTCACAGATTTTTTTTTCTGAAGTACCACTCATGGGGAAGAGGAATTCAATTTTTTCTATTTGGACTCAAAGGACAGAGGTAAGACAAATTTCTTTGAATCAAATAGCAACTTCTTCGTAATTCCTCTGACCTATTTTCCTAAAGTGCATTGTGTATTTTTTAAAAATAAAATCAGAAAGGGAATATAAAGAGAAAATGTCTGCCTCTTGCCAAATATCCACACGAAATTTGATCCAATTCTAGGTGGTCTCCAAATAACCAAAGTTACAGGGAGGCAGATTTTGCCTCGATAGAAGGAAAAATGTCCTAAAAGGATACTAAAAGTGGAAGGAGCTGCCTCATTGTATAGAGAACTCCCTATTTGGGGAGGTGTCTGAATAAGAGAGCACATGATTCCCTATGAGATCAACTCCCAACAAGAAGAGATTCTTGGTCCAAGGTGGGAGGAAGAAAGATTTAGAGTCAGTTCCATCTGAGTTCCTTTCCAATTCTTAGCAATTCAATGTCTAAATAGGAAATAAATAGCAGAGGAAGAATTCTAATAAAAGTCCAGGAAGACTTTCAGCAGGTAGATGAAAAGTAAGCTTTAAGAACTTAAGATGTTAACCTTTGTTTGCTCTTTAATTCAACCCAGATGCCACCTTAGCCTGGTGAGATTCTATGAATGTGCTCAAGTGAAGGATTTGAGAAATCCCTGGTACTCTAGTAAAATAGTCTTATCAGTGTATCCTCCTGTACTCTAGGAACTCTGCATCCTTTGGGATTCCATTCACCACCCTAAAGCAAAGTCATATGCATGCCAAGTGTTTCTCCTAGACACATCAATCTGCCCTACACAGAAATGCTGGCCAAGATCTAAGTCAGTCCTGGATTGTGAATAGATGTCACAGGACAAGGTCATTTTAATATATCCCAGCTGGGTTGCCTGTGCCTCCCCAAAGCTCAAATTACAGTTCTGTGGGTCAAAAACAGCCAGGTTTAGAAAGACACCAGAAGTAAGAACCTAGATGGGAAAGGCAACCCAATCAAGTATATTGTTTCTCCTGATTTCTGCCTTCCTTTTTGGTCTTCAGGCTTGGAGCAAGGTAGAGGAAAACAGGATTTATTTCAACACTCTCCTTTGCTCTGATAGATCTAATGAACTGGTATAGGAAGTAAGGTCATCATGAAACATGGATCAAATTCCAACTTCCTCTAGGAAGATAAGATTTCATTTTCAGAAAGATACATCCCACCACATGATATTTTCAGGCATGGCTCCTATCTCCACTCTCTGCCAAATCCTTCCTGATCATTAATTCTGTCTCTGTTCCAGTTTTCCCTCATTATGCTATTCTAACACAGATGCAGGGGTCTATACTATCATTAACTCACATTGGCATATACATCTGCATATGTTCAACCTAATTTGCATTGGGTCAACAGTTAGATCAGTAGATCGATGGATAGATGGATGGATTGATACATAGATAGATAGATGGATGGATAGATAGATGGATGTATAGATGGATAGATAGATACTACAAAAAGAAGCAGCCTGGTATATAGAGAACTGGCCTCAAAGTTAAGAAGACCTACTGTTAATAAGTGAATAAGTTCTGGCTATGTCACCTTGGGAAAGTCAATTACTTCATGGTGTCCACAGACACATAATTCTCTTAAGACCAGAGGTGTCAGACATACCTGATCTCCCAAGTGCCCGAATCAGATTAAATGTAATTAGGGAATACTTAACAAAATAGACAAAATACAATAGAACATAGACAATGTTAATACTGTATGTAGTTCTCTAAGTCAATATCCAGCCCTTAGAAAACCTTATGTATGCTTTAGTGGCCCCAATTTCTAATTGAGTTAGATACCACTGTTTAAAACTATGAGTTGCACAAGAGTTGCCATCTTCTGCGAGCTCCCTGTAGTGATGAAATCATGGTTCCAGAACAGAAGAGCTTATGTCTATTTCACACGTCCAACCCAATATTCTCCTTCAATTTGGGGAGAAAGCTCTAACTCGTTACTTCTCTCCTCGCCCCAGTCTGCCAATCTTAAGTTTGGCAATTTTCACATCCAAACATTCTGGGCTTCAAAGTGTTACATTTCAGGAAAATGCCTTCTCACTGTTCATTTTCAATCCATAGTATATTGGGGATTGGATACAAGTCTATTCCATAGAGCATATGCTGAGCTGCCCTAGCTACTTCCAGGTGGCTCTGTACTTGGTGGTCCCTTGGTACCATATGTTATGATGGATAATAATGAAGAGATGGGGAAATCTATATCAGAAAGGACTAATATCTCTTCTGCCTCTCTTCTTCTTCTTCTTCTTCTTCTTCTTCTTCTTCTTCTTTTTCTTCTTCTTCTTCTTCTTCTTCTTCTTCTTCTTCTTTTTCTTCTTCTTCTTCTTCTTCTCCTCCTCCTCCTCCTCCTCCTCTTCCTCTCTGTCTCTGTCTCTCTGTCTCTGTCTCTCTCTCCCTCCCCCCTTTTTCTCTTCTCTCTCTCTCTCTCTCTCTCTCTCTCTCTCTCTCTCTCTCCCCCTCTCCCTCTCTGTGTGTGAGAGAGAGAGAAGAGAAAGAGTACAGAGCCATTACATTATATATATATATATATATATACATTATATATTATATATATATGAGATATATTTTTTTCTAGCTTTCGAACCAAGTGTGTAAGTTCTAGAAATTGAGAGTTCCTGGCTCCTTAGTGAATGCTAACTGCATTTTGGAAGGAGCCCCCCAGCAACTACTTCAATGATGGAAAGCTTAATCCTTGGTCTAGCTGCCCAGAAGACATAGATGTGGAGGCATTTATTTGGACAATTCAGAGTCTAGGAAGCAGCTAGGTGGCACAGTACACAGAACACCTTGGAGAAAGGAGGATCTGAGTGCAAATCTGACCTCAGACACTTACTACTTGTGTGTCCTGGACTAGTCACTTAACCTTCTTTGCCTCAGTTACTCTTCTGTAAAATGAACTTGAGAAGGAAATGGCAAAACACTCCGTTGCCAAGAAAGCATCACAGAGAGTGGAGTCACAGAGAGTCAGGCATGACTGCAAAAAAAAATGACAATAATGAGAGTCTAGGACAGTGAAAGTAAAATGCCAATTCAGCAGTACCACTAGATGGTTCATGTTCAATGGTCTTCAGATTGAACTTCCCAGGACAGAATGACAGTTGCTGTAAGTTACTAATTGCTAAAGTATTGTCAATGCTCTCTTATGTGTGTTTATATCTAGCATTCATTTTGTGAGGAAAAAATATAATAGCTGTCCCCTATCAAATATATATTGTAGGTTGAGGACCTTAGATAGAAGCCAAATTTAAGCTTCAAAGAATTTTCTCTGCTTATCTGGGGTAGTGACTTAAACAGCCAAAGAGAGTTTGAGAAAGAGTACAAGTACCCTCTTTAGAGACCAGCATGCCCCCAGGACTGAACTGGCCTAAGTGAGGAGGAGTTTTGATGGAAAGGGATTGATGGGACAGGAAAAGGTGAAAGTTGCAGCCATTTCCTCCCCCCCCCCCCCATCAGGCTCTGTTACTATTCCATGCATTACACAGGAAATGGGAAGTTATAGTCAAAAGTGGTTGGGCAATAGAGAAAAAAAGGAACATTAAATACTCCCACAACACATAAGAGCAGAATGTAAATGTTTAACAACTGGCTCTCTAAAGGAAAAACTATACCTGGCACATTTTTAAGTTTAATCTGCATTCTGACTATTTTTGCCTATTACTTTCTTTGGTCTGAACTTTCAACAAAGCAATGAATCAAGCCCTGTTTTGTAGTGCTTGCCAATTTCTTAGTTGTAAATACTCACCCTGAAAATTTAACAATCATCTTTCTCAAGCTGGTTCTAGCACTCTGCTTCAGGAGTCTCGTTCCTGAACTCTCCCAAACCATTCCCTTCTTCCTCTTATTCTGTTCCTATGCATCTGATTCAGTCTAGTAAGACTAAGCTTCTTCCCACACAGAAAGGAAGGAAACAGACGCATGGGAATAGTTCAAATGATTGAGGTCTACGTGGGTGTGGCCCCCCACACCAAAGAAATCCTACCAGTCCTTACATTTATTCTAATCTGTCCTTCTTTTGACTAGTATATTCAAAATTATTATTAAAAAGCTACTAAATTAGTATATTAAAATTATTATTAAAAAGCTACTGTAAATTGGTATATTCAAAGCCATTGTAAAAAGCCTTTGTGAAAAGCCCTCATGAAGATCGATCAATAAACATCTATTAAATGCCTGCTAGTACCAAGAATTGTGCAAACCCTGGGATACAAAAAGAGGCAAAAGAGAGTCTCTGCCCTCAAGGACCTTACAGTCCATCATATGAGACATCGCAATCCTCAGCCCCCTGTGGCCACTGATTCAGTCTGTGTTTCTAAGACCGACTTCCCGGGTTGTAAGGATGCAGCTTAACTTCTCAGGTCAACAGTGAGACCTAAGGATGGTAGTAATGAGGAAGCATAAGTCTCCTCGTAGCCTTTTTCATTTAAATGACTTGTATTCTATTATAAAACCCTGTAATTAAAGCTAAAAACTATGGGGTTGGGTTTCTGTTCCTTGAGAATGTGAAACAGACCTGTAAAAACATCACCATTCTCCCAATCACCCAGTTTTACAACCTGAGTCAGCTTCCCTCTCACCCAAATCCAATCTTAACAGTTCTATTTCCACAATAGTTCTTCCATTTTTCTTTCCTTCTCTCCAGTCAATAGAGCTTTGAGCCTGGAATTAGGAAAACCTGAATTCAAATCCTGCCTCAGACATTTGCTAGCTTAGTGACCTTGGGAAAGTCTGCCTCAATCTCTTCAGTTGTAAAATGGGGATAATTCTATCACCTACATCCAGGGTTATCACTAAAATCAAATGAGATGTTTGTAAACTGTGCCTGACACAGTGCCTGGAACACAGTAGGCATTAAATAAATGTGTATTCCCTCCCTCCTTCCTTCCCTCCTGCTCCCACGAGTCCCATCCCAGTTTGGGACTTTATTCCGTCTCAGCTGGACTATTGTAGTAGAATCCCAAGTCGTTGCTCTGCCTCCAACGGTCCAGTCTGTCCTTCAATATGACCTTGCCGATGTAATCTTCTTAATGTGCAGTTCTAAGCACATCTCTCTTCTATACAAACATCAATTACGGGAATATACATGTATATACATATATGCACGCACACATGTGTATGTATATATGTATATATATATATATATATATATATATACACATATGTGTGTGTGTGTCCCCACTGTTTTTTGCCTATATTTGTGCCCCCAACACTTGGCACTCACTATGCCCGGCACATGGTGCGCACTTACACAGACTGGCTGAATGAAGAGTTAACATATGAACTTCTCGGCCCGGCATTCCAGGCCCTTCACAATCTGGCTCCCATGGGCCTTCCCAACCACATGCATGTGTTTTATCCGTTTAGGATTTACAAAGCGCTTTCCTCACAGCAGCCCTGTGGGTCGGTGTTTTACGTATCATTGCCGGTTTTACAGGTGAAGAAATAGACGCACAGAGGGAAAATAACCGCCCAAGTCACGTGACTGGTAAGTTTCAAAGCCAGAATTCAAACCTTTTTTCAAAGTTCAATGCTTTCCACACAGCACTGCACTGCCTTATCTTCTGGTGCAGACACACCGGACTAGGAGCTTTTCTCCCATCTTGTCCTGCCCAGTCCATCCTATGATGTACAGGGTGCAGATGCTTGAAATTCACCCCTCACTCATTTCCACATATTGAAATCCTTCTCTTCTTTCAGGACTAAGATCAGAGATTCCTTTAGCTGTCCAGAGGGAAGGGATTTTCTCTCCTGTTTCTTGCAACATTTTACTTGGACCTCTCCTTTGGTCTTACAACATTCTACATCATATCCTACTTATTTTCGTTCATACCTGATCCCACCTATTATATCGCAAGCCCCCGGAGGCCATGAATGACGTCCTTTTGGTTTTTAAATCTTTGCATCCCCAGACCCAATAACAGGACCTTTCAGCAAAAGCTTCCAGAATTTCTTAATCTCCTGTATATACACATGTGTATGTATAGCATATGTACATATATATGCATGTGTGTGATGCATATATTCTATATGTATCTGTGTATATAGACACTTATACATGTATCTATATGTACATATATACATAATATATACATATGGATATGCATTGTATATATAGATACTACATATAGCGTCTATAAATGCACTAGCAAATAGTATAGTATTCATATAGCATAGTATTAGGATAGTACAGTGTTCCTATGGTACAGTATAGTATAGTATGGCATAGCATAGTACATACCATGTGCGTGCGTGTTTTTGTGTTCAGTATTTGGAGGAGGAGGAGGAGGAGGAGGCAGACAGCGATGAAGGCCCTCTGTATCTCAAAGGTCATAGAAGAGATGGGCAAATTAAACTGACCATACAAGATGCCTTCCACGTAACCCACAGAGTGGTGGGAAAACCATTCCCAGTGTTCCCTGGGAAGATCCTGAGGCGGTCACCAATGACTTCCATAGCTCAATGTGATCAGTAGACGGGCCCTTCTCGCTCGGCCCTTGGAACAATTTACAAACCACAGGCACTCGGGTTGGGCGCTGGACATTTCTGTATTTAGAGAAGAAAAGAAAAAGAAATCACTTTCCCAAAAGCAGACGCCTCCGTGGTAATGGGGCAGCCTCAGGCTATTGCCCAAGTCGCCTAAACTTTCAACCTTCCTCAACAGCCTCTTTACTGCTATTGAGGGAGATTTTAAACGAGGAGGAAAGAACAAAATTGAAATGCTGGCACTAAAATTGGAGCTACGGCTTAAGAGCATGTTTCTCCTTTTGCACGGTCAAAGCGAGTTCACCTCATTATTCTCATCAGCGTGTTTTTCTTCTTCACTCAAAAAAAGAACTCCTTTTGAGACCCCTATTGGACTCCAGCAGCCTCTTCCATTCAGCCACCCCAAGATCAGCATTGTGTTCATTAAGGGAGAAAAAATAGAAAGTGAAGGAAAACTGCAAAACAGGAAGGGGAGGGGGAGAAGGGGGGCAATAAGCGCTCCAGCCACACATCGGGCCAGTCCGGACATCTTTAAGATTTGGTCGCTAACGAGAACTTTTAGGGAAAAGTGATGGAAGGTGAACTAGCTGAAGGTAGGCTGGCAGGAAGGAGTCTTGAGGAGCCAACACATTAAAGTTTAATTGGCCCTTTCCAGTTTGTGAGATGTTGCATATTCTTCTAGATGCGATATACTAATGGGTAAATTTTTCTAAGTATGTTTGTATTTGTCTCAGCCCCTCCTGGCATCCAAGCGTCCATATCCATCGTGATGATGGATATCATCAGCAGCAAAAGCAAACAGCAGCAGCATCATAGGATTAGGACTGAAAGAGACCTTAGCAGACTCCTACTCCAATATTCTCATTTTACAGATGAGGAAACCAAGATTCAGGGAGGTTCCATGACTTGTCTGAGATAATTCAATGGCAAAGTCAGGATGTCAGCTCAGTTCTCTAGACTCCAAATCCAATCCATAACAGGGTGGGGGGCAGTGGAAAGAGCCCTGAGCCTTGAGTCAGGAAGACTTGAGTTCACATGTTGTCTCAGACACTCACTAGCTTTGTAACCATGGACAAGTCCCTTAACCTCTGTGTGTAAAATGTAAAACCCTTCATCTGTAAAATGAGAATAATAGGACCTAATTCCTAGGGTCATTGTCAGGATCCGTCGGGATATTTGCAAAGTTCTTTGTGAACCTTCAAAAACCTTCAATGCTAGCAATTAACATTCTACTGGCTGCTGCAACAGCAACATCAGCTAATGTTTCTATACCATTTCTTTCATTCGGGCTTCATAACAAACATGTCTTAGAGATGGGCATTAGAAATATCGTCCTTTTGTTAGCAGATGAGGAAACCAAGGATCAGGGAGCTAAAGAGACTCGCTGATGGTCACGCAGTCAGTCAACAGGGAACAAACACTTATTAGGTGTTTACTGTGTACCAAGCACAAACTTATATAATTACTGTCAGGCAGTAGGTGGTGCAGTGGATGGAGACTCATCTTCCCGAGTTGAAATCTGGCCTCAGACACTTACTAGCTATGTGACCTGTGACAAGTCACTTAAACCCATTTGCCTCAGTTTCCTCATGAACTGAGATGGAAATGGCAAACCACTCCAGTATCTTTGCCAAGAAAACCACAAATGGAATCAGAAAGAGTCAGACATGACTGAAAACAATTTAACAAGATTCAGGCCAAAGTCTTCCTAGTTCTAAGATAGCACTCCATCTATAGCACATCTGTAGGGCAATTGCAAAACCAATGGATGTGTCGTTATACAACTTGTATTTAAAAAGTCCCCAGGTTATAATCCCCACATGCTTTAGCAGATGGCTTCATAAACAGCTATGGCCTCCCAAAACATCAACCTTGGGTTGCCAGTCCTCTAGTCATCATCTTGGCATGAGACAAGCTGGTCCTTGGAAGACAGATTCACAGTCCTCTATAAGTCTAGCTTATGTTCCAGTGGTTCAGCCTCCAAGGACCCATGGATGCCTCCACTCCACTCCACTCCACTCAGTGGAGGCTTTAGTGTAAGTTCCTCATCTGAGAAATGGGGTTGGAATGATTACATTGTCTTCCTCGCCATGCTTTTGTATAGAGAGCACTTTGTAAGCTTTAAAGCCCTAATTAAGAGCTTTATGGGATACAGTATGGCCAGAGATACATGGAGGCAGAACCACATGTTCAGATCCTGGCTCAGACACATACCAACTGAAGAATGATCTTGGACAAGTCACTTAACTCCCACCCACCCCTGATTTTGAGCACTAGATCCCAAATGAAAGGGTTTAGGCTCAAATCCCAGCTAGACATTTCCAAAACTGAACTCATCATCTTTTCCAACAAAACCATCCCATGCCTAGATTTGTCTATTTCTATCAAAGGTACCACAATCCTTCAAATTTCCCAGGTTCAGAAACTCAATATTATCCTAAACTCTTTTCCTTTACCCCACATATCCAATTAGTTGCCAAATCTAGCCATTTCTATATTTATATCTCTCAGTCTGTCCCAAGCTACTTTGTATTTATTTGATTCATGTGTATTTATATTTATTTACTTTATATTGTGCTGCATATATGTGTGTATGTACTTGTCTCCTCAGTTCAAATGTAAAATCCTTATGAATGGGTCCCGTTCCGGTCTTTGTACTTGTATCCCCAGGATCTAGCATGGCGCTTAGAACATTGTTATTACTGTCTTGTTTCAGCCATATCTGATTCTTCATGACCCCATTTGCCATTTTCTTGGCAAAGATACTGGAGTGGTCTGCCATTTCCTTCTCTAGCTCATGAGGAAACTGAGGCAAACAGATTTAAGTGACTCACACAGGGTCACACAGGTATTAAGTGTCTGAGACTGGATTTTAACTCTGGAAGATGATTCTAAACCCAGTGCTCTATCCACTTTACCATCGAGCCTGCAACATAGTAAGGGCTTAATATATTTACTGATTATTGATTGAGGAGAGATTGCAATACCTATGTAGATATATATGCCCATATAAGTGCTATATTGTCCACATGGGCTATTCAAGTGTATCGATATGTCTTATGGGAAGCATGGATAGATAGCTCTAGAGTCTGACCCACCCTTCTCCCAAGGAAACTGGGATATTTACCTCAAGGGCTGTACAAGCAGGATCTCAACCAGGCATTTGTTCCTTTGCTTTTACTTCTCTAAGAGGTAGGACTCGGTGCAATGAAAGGGTTGCACCATTCGGTGGTCTGTGGTTCCTGTGTTGAAAGAGCACTGATTTTGTAATCAGAAGACTATGATTCAACTTCTAGTTCTGATATTTAATAGTTATGTGAGCTTAGGCACTTTATTGCTCTGTCACTCAATTTCCTCAGATAAAATATGAGGGGGACGTACTAGATGAGCTCTTCGATTGTTCATTTTTCTGTCACGTCCAACTCTTTGTGACCCCATTTGGGGGCTTTCTTGGCAAAGATACTGGAGTGTTTTGCCATTTCCTTCTCCAGTTCATTTTACAAACAGCTAATAAGTGTATGAGGTCAGATTTGAACTCAAGAAGATAAATCTTCCTGACTTCAGGCCTAGCACTCTGTGCACTATGGTGCCCCCTACCTCTACAAACCCTCCAATTCTAAATACTATGGCCCCTCAGAATCCTCTGGGAGAAGTGATGAGGAGCCCAAGGAACACGTGCCTTTCTACACTGCTTTGCCCTCTCCAGAGAGCAGCAGCAGGGAAGGTGACTAGGAAGGGGCAGGGGATGAGGAGGAATTAGAATGTGAGATCAGGACCAGAGGGAAGGAAGTTGAGAAGGCAAAGGGTGGAAGGAGGACACAGACATGATATTGTCAGATGGGCTGGGTGGTAGCATTTGAACTTTTGCGAAGGGAAAAGAACATACAGAAAACTGGTAATAGCTAAGGTGCCAGCCTTGCTTTCATACTCTCACCACTATTCAAAATTAAGACTTCAAGAGAAAGGCTTGGGAGCAAACCACGAAAGATTGGCAGGTATAGAAAGAAATAGATAGGGGCTGATGATGAGGCACAGCAGATAAAGTAGTGGTCTTACTGTGGGTCTCTTCTCGGGGAATGTTTTAATGCCTTTCCCTCCCTGAAGCCATGGCAGGGAGAAGTCAATCACCTGAACTGTTTTCTTGGACTCTCAAATTATTTGTTTACTGGTAGATCAGAGGGGTGGGGCTGGGGGGGGGGTGGTATCTGTCTAGTCTAGGAAGAAACAAGGAATTCCCATCCCATGCTATTTCAATGTGTCCGGTGTCAATCTTTTTCAAATTCATTATTGAAGAATTGTATACAATATGCTCTTATGATTGACCTCAATTGAAATGCATCTGTAACTGAATGAAGAGAGAGATTTCCCAAGTTGGTTGCAAGTACTTCATTGGATAAATCCAAACACAGGAAATGCTTAAACAAGCATTGCCACCCACAAAAGGGCAAAGCTGAGAGAAAGAGTCAGTCAGCTCTATGACGGCCAATATCCTCTGGTGCTGGAAGGAACACATGCCCACTGGGAATGAGTAATGAGAGCCCTTCGATTTTATTACTGAACAGAGTAAGGAAGCAATCAATCAGAAGCACCCCTACATGGTTAACACATCTTTCAAGCTCTCTGGCTGGGCAAAAACCATGAACTTTTGTGTAATTAATTACAAAAAGCAAGTCTGGAGGTAAGTGATCCTCATTTGAGGGGAGGGAGTGTAGATGCTTGCTTTGTGGGAAGAGGAGATGAAGATGCTGGGAAACCAGCAAGAGGTTCCTGTTTGGAAGAGGGCGGACATGGGTTGGGAGGAGGGCAGTTTCCTCAGGCCTCCATCTGATAGATTCCTCCTCTTTTGTCAAGTTGTCCATGCTAATTTTATGCTCAACATTATTGTTTCTATATTGCTGAACTACGGCAAATACTATGCATACCCTCTAGGGTATATACCTGTCTCCCCTTGCCTCTACATGTGTGTCTAAACCTAAGGCATGTGCTGGCCCAGAACCTGGAAACATCCCAGTTATTAGGAAAGCTTAGACCATGAGAATTTGCATTCCTGGTTCAATATAGAGCTGTAGGTAGGTCAGAGCCAAGATGGTGGAGAAAAGGCATCTACTCACCTAAGCTTTCCTTGAAACTCCTCTGAATACCTTTAAATAATGCCATAAAACAATTCCTGGAGCAGCAGAACCCACAAAAAGATGGGGTTAAATAATTTTCCAGCAAAAGACAACTTAGAAGATCAGCAGGGAAGGTCTGTCACACCTGGGTAAGAGTGGAGCACAGACCAGTGCAGGCTGCAGCAGCACAGCCCCAGCTTCAGCAAACCAGGAGTAAGCCTCAGCAGCAGCAGTGGCTGCTTCCAGTGCTCTCAGCCCACAAATGGTAGGGAGGTGGAGCAACTGGTCAGAAGGAGATTTGACGGTCTCTTTGCTAGCACTGAGGCAGGACTCTGTTTCTTTGCCCATACATGGATCCAGGTCACAATCCTGGGTGGCAGGTCTCAAGTGAGGCAGAGCACTAGCACACCAGAGCTTGCAGCCACAGTGGAGCAAGGACCCTCCTCACAGTTCCAGGGTAGTAAAGAGTGCTTGTGGTCACTCATAGACCAAAGCACAGGCCAGGAGAGAAGTAAACATTTCTCCTTGGATCATACGACCTTGGAAGAAATGAAAACTTACAGGTCCCTAGAAGTATCTCTGAAAACAGCTGTACAAAACCCCTGAAGCTTGGGACAGTACACCCTCCACCCTAGCAACAGAGTCTTACTTTGACAAAGAGTTAAAAGTCAAGAAATAATCTGGGAAAATGAGCGAGCAACTCAAAAATGATGCAAAATGATGAAAAGAAAAAAAAATCCTGGTCATAGAAACTTATTATGGTGACAAAGAAAATCAAAACACACACTCAGAGGAAGATACCAAAGTCAAAGCTCCTACATCCAAAGCCTCTAAGAAACATATGAATTGGTCTCAGGCCATGGAAGAACTCAAAAAGGAATTTAAAAATCAAGTAAGAAAGGTAGAAGAAAAATTGGGAAGAGAAATGAGAGTGATATAAGAAAATCATAAAGTCAACACCTTGACAAAGGAGACACAAAAAAATACTGAAGAAAATAACACCTTAAAAACAGACTAGATCAAATGGTAAAAGAGGTACAAAAAGCCAATGAGGGGAAGACTGCCTTAAAAAACAGAATTGGCCAAATGGAAAAGGTGGTACAAAAGTTCACTGAAGAAAATAATTCCTTAAAAATTAGAATTGAGCAAATGGAAGCTAATGACTTCATGAGAAATCAAGAAACAATGAAACAGAACGAAAAGAATGAAAAAATAGAAGACTGGGAAAACTGGAAAAACAGCTGATCTGGAAAATAGATCCAGAAGAGATCATTTTAAAATTATTGGACAACCTGAAGGCCATGATCAAAAAACAAGCCTATACATCATCTTTCTAGAAATTATCAAGGAAAATTGCCCCGATATTCTAGAACCAGAAGGTAAAACAGAAATGGAAAGAATCCACCAATCGCCTCCTGAAAGAGGGCCCAAAATGAAAACTTCCAGGAATATTATAGCCAAATTCTCTAGTACCCAGGTCAAGGGGCAAATATTATAAGCAGCCAGAGAGAAACAATTCAAGTATTGGGGAGCCACAGTCAGGCTAACACAAGATTTAGCAGCTTCTACATTAAAGGATCAGAGGACTTGGAATTTGATATTCCAGAGGCAAAGGAGCTAGGATTACAACCAAGAAAGACCTACCCAGCAAAACTAAGTATAATTCTTCAGGGGAAAAAATAGACATTCAATGAGATAGAGGACTTTCAGGCACTCTTGATGAAAAGCCCAGAGCTAAATAGAAAATTTGACATTTAAATAAAGACTCAAAAGAAGCATAAAAAGGTAAACAGGAAAGAGAAACCATAACGGACTTGATAAGGTTAAATTGTTTACATTCCTACATGGGAAGATGATACTTGTAACCCATAAGACCTTTCTCATTATTATGAGAGTTAGAGGGAGTATATATAGACAGAAGGCACAGGCTGAGTTGAATATGAAGGGATGATATCTAAAAAGATAAAATTAAGGGGTGTGAGAGGAATGTACTGGGAGAAAGAGAGAGAGGTAGAATGGGGTAAATCATCTCACATAAAAAAGGCAAGAAAAAGCTTTTTTTTTCTTTTTGGCTGGAGGTTTAGCACCCATTCATGGGTGTGATCTGACTCCTAACTGACCTGGTGGCACCCAGCTCTCAGTGCACTTGTCGTATTGGTGCCAGACATTCTGGTTGTTCTTCAATCATGTCTGACTCTTCATGACCCACCTTTTGGGGTTTTCTTTGCAAAGATACTAGAATGATTTGCCATTTTCTTCTCTAGATTATTTTACAGGTATAAGGCAACTGAGACAAAGTTAAGTGACTCACCCAGGGTCACACAGTGAGCAAGTTGCTGAAGCCAGTTTGAATTCAGGTCTTCCTGACTCCAAGGACAGCACTCTATTCACTGCACCACTGGTGCCAGACAGTACTAACACCCAATTAGCTTTAGCCTATTGCAGTTTAGAACTCCTGATCTGAAGGGATGAACTTAGCTAGCCTCAGCCTACCCAGCAGCAAAGACCCCAGGCACGCACACACACAAACACACACACACACACACACACACACACACACACACATCACCTCAGAGATGTAAACTCCACTTACATAACTCCATGGCAAAGGGGACAGAGCCTGCTGGACTTGAAGATGAGTTTAAATCCTGCCTCATACACTTACTAACTATGTGATCCTGGGCAAGTCAACCCCTTCCCTCACCTGTAAAATGAGGATGATAACACCTCCCTCGCAGGGCTGTCTTAAGGATCCAGTGAGATGTTATGTGATCATATGCTTTGTCAACCTTAAAGCATTAACTGGACGCTCACTATTATTATGTCCCTGGTCACACTCCTAGGAGGAGGGCAATTAAAGGAGCATATAAAGTGCCCCCTTGAGAGACAGGACAAAGCACTAATCACTAGCTCCGTGCTGCCCAAACAATGCCCACAAATCTCAATAGATTTCCAGGCTAAGTGCTTTATAATTGTTATCTCAGTTGGTCCTCACAGCTGCTCTGGGAGGCAGGGGTTATCATCACCATTTTACTCATGAAAAAACTGATAAAGACAGAGGTTAAGTGGCTTGCCCAGGATTGCAAATCTAGTAAGTATCCAGGGCTGGAGTTGAACTCAGGTCTTCATGGCCCGATGTGTCTTATGCAGCTCAAAGAGATCACAGTGACCCAAAACAATACATCAGCAGTCCTCCCTTTTCAATGCCCTAGACAGACTAACCCCAAAGGGAATTGGTACAGTGGAGAGAGCCCTGAACAAGAAATCAGGAGGCCCCAGGTTCTAGTCCCATCTCAAAGTTACTTCCCAGTTCTTCTGATTACAATCTTTGTGACATTGAGCGTGTACTTCGCCTCTTTACCTCAGCTGTCTCTCATAAAATGAGGAGGGATAGACTAGGTGTCCTCTGAGGTCTGTGATCCTGTGATTCCTATGAGCCTCAGTTTCCAAATCTGTAAAAGAGAGAGTAGACTAGATGATTTCAAAGGTCCCTCCCAGCTCTGGCATTGTACGTGTGAATGTACCTATGCTTGCAAGTATATATGTATGCATGCATACGCTCATGCATGCACAAATGCCAGGGTAATTACCTGGCCTCCCTGTTGATGTCCTCCATAGCCATAACCCCGTGGGGGTCCTTCAGGTCTGTATCCCAGGCAGCTAGATGGCATAGTGGATAGAGCACTGGGTTTGCAGTTAGGAAGACCTGAGTTCAAATCCAGCCTCAGACACTTACCAGCTGGGTGGCCATGGGCAAGTCACGTAATCTTGTTTGCCTCGGTTTCCTCATCTGTAAAATGGGAATCGCCATAGCACCAGGCTCCCAGGGCTGTTGTGAAGATCAAATCCGTTGATGATTGCAGAGCGCTTCGCATGGTCCCTGGCACGTAACGGAAGCTTTTCCTCCTTGTGCATATTCTGCCATCTCTCTAGCTTCCACACCTCTTTGCCTTCCTGAACTCCCTACAATCCTGAGCTCCAATACCATCTGGCATACTTGCCATTACACATGCACTTGTTTTCCAGTTGTGTCTGACTCCTTGTGAAGCCATTTGCGGTTTTCACAGCAAAGATACTGGAGTGCTTTGCCATTTCCTTGCCGGCTCATTTTACAGAGGAGGAAACGGAGGCAAACAGGGTTAAGTGACTCGCCCAGGGTGACACGGCTAGTAATATCTGAGGCTGGATTTGAATTCAGGTCTCCTTGCCTGTAAAGCTCACCTTCTCTCAAAGGCTTTAAGAGGTCTAGGAAAGGAGAAACTTATCTTTGTCCCCTGGCCTAGGCCACCTAAGTTTGTCTCCCTCGCTCACAAGCAGAGCACAAGCTAAGGAGCTGCTCACGGTGGATTTGAGGTTTCCTGGCTATAAAAAGAGAAGAAAATGTATGCTTTGAATTATATCAATGTGAAAAGAGAGAGCTCCATCCTGGTGTCTGTGTCCACTGGAGATTTCCTTTAGGATGGATACGCGTGATTGGGTTTCAGCCTGTACTCAAAGGGTTTGCATTTTTCAAACTCAGATTTCTGGTCTATTTGCCTGACTAGATATCATAAACCCGTGCCTCCAAGTGGTCTGCTCAACAAGGAGAGTTTCCAGGGCCCTTTACAAATTGAGAAACTGTGCTGAGCAACACACATCAAACCCAGACTTGGCTCCCTGAAGCATGTCTTAATAGAACTACACCAAGAAATACTTTAAAAGTGAGGTTCAGAGAACCTGGAAGGCCAAGTAAAGCACTGAATCATGAGGGTATTCTTTATCACAGAGAAATCATGCTCTGCAGAGACTGCTTCTCTGCATTTCTTCATCTCTATTTTTTTTTCAGGACACCAGAAGGACAATCTCGTTACCATGGAGTTCTGTTTGAAACACAATGGGGGAAAAGAAATGCAGAACGATGAAGTAACCACATGGACCTCAGAATGCACCTGATAATAATTACAGCCAGAGAGAACTTTATGGGAGAGACTTGGCTCAGAATAGCGTGGGCATTTGTTCACTTTAGCAGATCGCAGAAACCATAGCTTTGCTAAATAAGGAAAAAACACCGATGGGCTAAGCAGAAACGCTAAGTTGTCCTTTCTTTTTTCATATTGACAGACAAGAAAACAATGATGTAAAAGACCCAGGCCACCAGTAAGGGGATTTTTTTCTTTTTATTGGCTTAGAAATGGGGAGTCCAAATCCTAAGAATATTTCCCTGCTGAGCCTCCTGGGATATTGGTGCTAAAATTTACCCTTGAATTCTTGGGGACACAACGTATTAAGATTAAAAGATTAGAATTAGAGCCAGAAGACTTGAGTTCGAATCCTACTTCATTACTTGCAATCCATGTCATGTCCAGCAAGTCATATCTTTGCTCTCTGAATCAGCTAAAGCCCCAACCATGAAGGCAAAGTGACCAAGCAGGTAGTCTGCCATAAAAGTTCACCATGAGAGTAGGCCAGAAGAGCTATCACCAACAACCACAGAGGATGGATTCAGTTCAATAAACATTTACTAAGTACCTATGTGTAAGACACTGTGCTAACTGCTGGAGATACAAGTAAAAAAAAAGACAGTTCCTAACCTCAAGAAGCTGATAATCTTTCTGGTTTTTTTTTTATTTTTTTCATTTAGGGAGCTTACAATCTAATGGGAGAAGACAATACACAAGAAACTGAGAAGGGAGAAGAGGGTTGCAGAACACCAATGGACATCTTGTGCCATGGAGTTGAAATTAGGCAGAGGTACAGTTGCAAAGTGGAGTAACCTAGAAGTCCAATTTCTATCCTCTATAAAGGAAGGCTTTGGGAGGAGCTCAGTATGCCACCCTCCAGCCTTCCAATTAGAGGAGAGAGGAGGCTGAGGGTGGTGATATCCAGGATTGAGTTAACAGGATGGTGATGAAATTAGAAGGGATGAGCCTGTCTTGGGAAGGGCATCTTATTCTACAGAGTCGAAACCAGACAGTGCAGCAGATGCAAAGTAGGCTTGATGACTCGGAATCTCGCGGAAGCAGGAGTTATGCGGTGATCTGCAGAGAAAGTGAGATGTTTCTCTTTCTACCACGACCAAATAACTTCTTTGCAATCTCAGAGTTCAGGTTAGTCTCCCTCCTTGGGGAGGGAAGGTAAAGGTGCTCAATTAGGGAATCTTAACCTTTTTTGTGTCATGGAACTCCTTTGACAATCTGGTAAAGTCTATAGACCATCTTCTCAGAATTATCTTCCTGCATGCATATGATGAAATACATAGGATTACAAAGGAAAACAATTATATTGAAATACAGATATCAAACCACGTGTTTTTTAAAGCTCACAGATCCCAGGTTAAGGACTTTTAAAGATGATTCTAATGTCAGGAAGAATGACATGTTATTTGAAAAGGTGGAGGAGGGGGTTGGTTCTTCAGCATAGAAACAAAAGAGTAAAAAGGACTGAGAGAGACGAGGAAAATCCTGACTGATGACAGGAGGCTGGATGTTGGAATGACAAGACGATTGCTGAGCACTTAGAGCCAGGTAATTGGTAGGGAGCTGTTCATAATGTCAGGGATGTGAACCTTCTGAGCAGAAAACAGCTGCTTGTATCCAAGGAACAGTCACGTGGATCCACACAGAGAGAGCAACCAGTAGTGGAGGAAGAGGAGGTGAAAGCAGTAACAGCTGTTTACTCTCAATTCTCCTCTCAGGTCAAGTTGATATTTACAATACTACTGCCCTGCCCCATCCCCACCCCGCCCCAAGACATGTATCTGCAACATGAAGGAGAATCTTAACAAATCTATCAAGCCTTAGAACTGGTCCCCACTTTTAGCAATGTCTGTGATGACTACTGATGCTGCAAATGGAACCTAGAAATCATTGCTAGAGACTTTAAAGTCTTAGAAAAGAAACTGAAGACCTTAAAAGGGGTATGGAGAGGTAGGGCAGCTAGATGGCACAGTGAGTAGAGCACCAGCCTTGGACTCAGGAGCATCTGAGTTTAAATCTGGCCTCAGACACTTACTAGCTGTGTGACCCTGGGCAAGTCACTTAACTTGCCTCTCACTGCCCCCCTAAAAAATATGGTGTTTTATCACTGTTACTGATAGGGGGGAGGAGGTTTAGAAAAGAAAAGGAGACTGAAAAGTGAACATCTGGTTAAAAAAGTACTTCAGACCAAGAGTGGCCCCAAAGGAGAATCAAGAAAACGCCTCCTCACCCCTTTTTGCAGAGGGGGCCCCTATGGGTGTGAGGCGATATGGTGATCGCTTCTGCTACACAACCTTCTCTTAACTTTCTCTTTTGTTCTTTGTTACAAAGAGCTAACTTTCTGTTAGGACCAAGGAGAAGGGAGTGGAGAAAGGATATGTTTGGAAAGGAAGGTAAGAAAGAAAGAAATGAAATCAGCATTTCTAAAGAGAAGATGAGATGTAGATTCCTAAACCAAGGTTTACATTGTAGTGACATTTGGGTGTTTAATATGTGTAACTATAATTGTATATTATATGTATATATTATTACACATATCAAAATTATATATACATAAAATATATCATATTATATAAGATACAGCATTGTGTATATATAATGTATTATACATATACATGACATGTTATACGTGTGTACAATTGCATGTATAATAAGGCATGTATATGTGTATAATTATATATAATGTGTGAGCATATAATTATACACATGTAATATATTATATGTACATATAATATATTACATATAATTATACATACATGTAGAGTTCAATACATACATTACATATAAAAGACTGAACTGGATTAGCGCTAATACAAAGTCTACGTGACATGACCAAACAGGTCATCTCACCTCTCTAGGCTTCAGTGCCCCATTTATAAAAATAAATAGAGGAGGACTTACACTCCTTATCTCACAGCATTGTTGTGAGGGTAGAGTTTTCTGAATCCTAACATGCTTTCTAAGTCACTAAATCTGAGAGATTAAAAGGAGGTTAAAAAGGACATTCAGTCCAAGCCATGTAATGGAGCAGGTAGGCAGATCCATGGACAGAGCGCTAGGTCTGGAGTCAGAAAGACCCGAGTTCCAATGTGACCTCAGATACTTACTGGCTGTGTGACCCTGGGTAAGCCACTTTCCTTCTGTTTAGCTCAGTTTCCTCATCGATAAGATGGGGATAATAATATCACCTACCTCCCAGGATTGTTATGCGGAGCAAATGACATAATAACTGTAAAGCGCTTGCCACAGTGCCTGGCACATCAGAAGTGCTACTTAAAATATTAGCTTTTATTATTAATCATTATTATTATCTGGAATAACTTGAAAATGTGTAGTGAAAAAGAATGCACTCTCTCCTGAGACAGCCCCTCCACTTGTGAATGGTTCCAATCACTAGGCAGTTGCCTCTTACATTGAGCTTATATCATCTTCTTTGCTCCTTCATCTTTCTGTTTCTGCCTTCGAGGTTCACACAGAAAGTCTAATCCTGTTTCCACATAATAGCCCTTCAAATACCTGAATGTAGCAACCATATCTTCCTCTCTTCCCCAATTAAACATTCCCAATTCCTTCGACTGATACTCAGTACTCAAAGTTTTTTACTCTTTCTTGCCTACCTCCGGTTGCTATCCCATTTATCGAAGACCTTCCTAAACCATCATATCCAGATGTGAACACAATACTCCAGTTGTGTCCTGAGCAAGGCAAAGTATAGAAGGACTACCATGCCACAAGTCCTAGGCACTGCACCTTTCAAAGCAGCCCAAGATTATATTAGCTTTAATGACGCCATATCGCATTGTTAATATATCTTGGATATGCAGTCCACTAAAATCCTGAGATCTTTTTTTTCAGATAAATTAACCAGTTATAACCCTATCATCTTGTACTTGTGGAGTTAATTTTTTAAACTTAAGCATAAAGCTTTACATTTATCCCTAATAAATTTCTTCTTATTAGATTCAGCCCAGTGCCTGCTGATAGTAATTTGAATCCTGAATCTCCTAACCATCATGAGAGCTATCCCTTATCTCCTCTGCATCCTCAGCTTTGAGTTATCTGAAAATTTGACAAGTGTGTCATCTACGCTCTAATGAAGCCACTGATGAAAACAATGTGACAGATCCCCGAGACACCCTGCTGTGGGCATTCTGCCAAGTTGACATTGAAACACTGAACTATAGATTCTTTGGGTCCAGTCATTAAACCAGTTTTGAGTCTCCCTAACTATACAATCATCTAGCCTTGAGTTCTCCATCTTTTCCACAAGCATAGTGTGAGAGATATTGACAGATTTAGGCTTTTATATGAGGGAAATAACTTACCAACACAGCTGTCCAAAAGTGAAATAGTCTGATTCAGGATGTAATAGTCACATCTGACTGGAAGTTTTCGAGTGAAGGCTGGATGACCAAGTCAAGTCAAGTCAACAAACCTTTATTAAGTACCTATTATGTGCCAGGCAGAGCAGCTAGGCAGCTCAGTGGATACAGTGCTAGGCCTAGAGTCAGGAGATTCATCTTCATGAGTTCAAATCTGGCCTCAGACACTTACTAGCTGTGTGACCCCTGGACAAGTCACTTAACCCTGTTTGCCTCAGTTCCTCAGTCTGTAAAATGAGCTAGACAAGCAAATGGCAAAACCCCAAATGAGGTCATGAAGAATCAGATACAATAGAAAATGACTGAACCAACCAACTTGCTTTATCTTCATCCTAGTCATGCCCATTAATCATTAATCATTAATTGCAGGGCTCTGTGCTGGGCTTTCCTCCCTTCTCCTTCTACACTATTTCACTTGATGACCTCATTAGCTTCTGTGGATCCAATAATCACTCTAAGCCGATGATTCCCAAACTACTTATCTTAGTTATCTAGCTCTAACTACTCCGTTGACCTCCACTCTCCCATCTCCAGCTTCCTATTGTACATCTTGAACTGGATGTCCCAAAGACAACTTAAACTCAACAAATCCAAGACTGAACTCCTTTTCTTTCCCTCCAAAACTTTCCCTATTCCAAATGTTTCTCTTAGTGTCCAGTATTCCACTCTCCTCCCAGTCACTCAGGCTCAAAACTTAGGTGTCATCTTTGACTCTTATCTCTCATTCTGTCCCACTCATATCCAATATATTACTAAGGACTTCATAGAATCTCTGACACATATCTGCTTCTCTTCTCTGACACTGTCACCTCCCTGCTGCAGGTCCTTATCACCTGACACCTGGATTACTACAATAATATGTTTTTATTTCATTTTATTCTGAACTTAAGAAATAAAATGCATATTTCCATAATATAGTAGATTAGAAAAAAGGATGATTGCACACAAAACTGCTGTTTATTACATACAACTTGCTATTCCTTTTAAATATATAATTAATCTGCCTGCCACAAGCCTCTTCCCACTCCAGTTCATCCTCTATTCACCTGTCAAAATGATCTTCCTAAAGCCCAGGTTCAATAAACTCCAAATGCTCACTACCACACAGAGGTATCAAACTCAGCCTGAAGGCCACAAGCTGCTACAAAACTTTCCAGTGAGGCTGAAACCAGATTAAATGTAAAATGAAATAAATAAAAATATAACACAACACAAAATAAAGTTAATTTGTGGTTTTCCTAAATCAATATGAGGCCCCACAGAGATTAGTTTCTATTTGAGTTTGGCATGACTGAATTACAGGATCAAATATAAAATCCTCTGTTTGGCAACCAAACATTCATAAGCTTCATAAGCTCCCCCAAAACACACATGTCTTTCCAGTATTCTTACAGCTTACAGCACCTTCCCCGAACATGTACTCTCCAATACAGTGATGTTGGCTTCCTTGACTTTCCTTACACAAGAAACTCCATCTCGAGGCAGAACCAAGATGCCTGCATGAAAACAGGGACTTGCTTGAGCTCTCCCCCAAATCCACCCAAAATACCTGTAAAATGACGGTAACCAAATTCTAGAGCTATAGAACCCACAAAATGACAGAGTGAAACTAGTCTCCAGGCCAAGACAGCCTGGATGGTTTCTGGGAAGGGTCTATCGCACCATGCTGGGAGCAGAGCGCAGCCCAGCTTGGGCCACACCAGGACAGATTAGGCCAGAGCAGACTGGGCAGAGCAGGCCCCAGGGGCCTGAATCATTGAGCTGTGGCAGTTTCCAGACTTCTCAACCCACAAATGCCAACGACAACGTAGCAGATCAATGGGAAAGCTGTTGGACCTAGGTGAGAGAAGGGCTTGGTCCAATCCAAGCCCTGGGGCAACAAAGGTAGCTGCAGTGGCAGCAGCAGCAACAGCGGCTGCTTCCAGAGCTCCAGGCCCAGAGACGGTGGGGGGAATCAAGTGACTGATCAGAGCAGGAGTGCAGGGATCTCTTTGCTTGTGCTGAGGCAGGATTCTCTTGCTTTGCCTTGCTTGGATCTGGGTTGCAGTCCTGGTTGGTGGTCCTTGGGAGAGAAGGAGCACTGGTGTGGCAGAGCTTGTGGTGGCTGTGAAGAAGGAGTTTTCCTGGTAGTTACATGGCAGAAAGGAGTGCTTGCATTCACAGACCAGAGCACAGGCCAGGAGAGGAGTATCATACCACCTCAGAATAGAAGTAGCTCTGAAAACAACAGTGCAAAACCCCTGAAGCTTGGGACAAAGCACTCTCCACTCTGAAAGAAGTCATACCCTGGCAAAGAGCTCAAAAGTTTAGTAATTGGCCTGGAAAATGAGCAAACAGCATAAAAGGACTAAGACTATCAAACCTTACTTTGTGACAAAGCAGATCAAAACATATAACCAGAAGAAGTTAAGAAAGTCAAAGATCCAACATTAAAAGCCTCCAAGAAAAATATGAATTGGAAGAGCTCCAAAAGGATTTGGAAAATCAAGTAAGAAAAGCAGAGGAAAAATTGGGAAGAGAAATGAGAGGGATGCAAGAAAATCATGAAAAATGAGTCAACAGTTTGCTAAAAGAGACCCAAAAATACTGAAGAAAACAACACCTTAAAAATAGATTAACCCAAATGGCAAAAGAGCTCCAAAAAGCCAATGAGGAGAAGAATACCTTAAAAGGCAGAATTAGCCAAATGGAAAAGGAAGTCCAAAAGATCACTGAAGAAAATAATGCCTTAAAAATTAGAATGGAATGAGTGGAAGCTAGTGACTTTATGAGAAATCAAGAAATTATAAAACAGAACCAAAAGAATGAAAAAATGGAAGACAATGTCAAATATCTCTTTGGAAAAACCACTGACCTGGAGAATAGGTCCAGGAGAGATAATTTTAAAATTATTGGACTACCTGAAAACCATTGTCAAAAAAAATAGCCTAGACATCATCTTTCAAGAAATTATCAAGGAAAACTGCTCTGATATTCTAGAACCAGAGGGTAAAATAGAAATTGAAAGAGTCCACTGATTGACTCTTGAAGGAGATCCCAAAAGGAAAACTCCCAGGAATATTATAGCCAAATTCCAGAGTTCCCAAGTCAAGGAGAAAATATTGCAAGCAGCCAGAAAGAAACAATTTGAGTATTGTGGAAACACAATCAGGATAACACAAGATCAAGCAGCTTCTACATTAAGGGATGGGAGGACTTGGAATATTCTGGAGGTCAAAGGAGATAGGATTAAAACCAAGAATCACCTACCCAGCAAAACTAAGTATAATACTTCAGGGAAAAAATATGGATTTTCGATGAAATAGAGGACTTTCAAGCATTCTTGATGAAAAGATCAGAGCTGAACAGAAAATTTGACTTTCAAATACAAGAATTAAGAGTAGCATGAAAAGGCAAACAGGAAAGAGAAACCATAGGGACTTACTAAAGTTGAACTGTTTTGTTTACATTCCTACATGGAAAGATGATTTTTGTAACTCATGAGAACTTTCTCAGTATTTGGGTAGTTGAAGGGAATGGAATATATATATATATATATGTATGTATATATATATATATATATATATATATATATATATATATATATACATATATACACACACACACACACACACACATATGTGTATATGTATATGTGTGTTTATATGTGTATGTGTATATATATATATATATATATATATATATATATATATATATATATATAATAGAGACAGAGAGGGCACAGGGTGAGTTGAATATGAAGGGATATCTAAAAAAATTAAATTAAGGGGTGAGAGAGAAATATATTGGGAGAAGGAGAAAGGGAGAGATAACATGGGGTAAATTATCTCACATAAAGGTGGCAAGAAAAAAGCTGTTATAATGGAAGGGAAGAGAGGATAGGTGAAAAAGAATGAGTGCACCTTGCTCTCAATGAATTTGGCTTAAGGAGGGAATAACATACACACTCAATTGGGCATCTTACCCTACCCAAAAGTAGGGGGGAAGGGGATAAGAGGGGGGGATGATAGAAGGGAGGGCAGATTGGGGGAGGGGTAATGAAAAGCAAACACTTTTGAAAAGGGTCAGGGTCAAAGGAAAAAATTGAATAGAGGGGGGACAGGATAGGATGGAGGGAAATAAAGTTAGTCTTTCACAGCATGACTATTATGGAAGTGTTTTGCATAATGCTGCATGTATGACCTCTATTGAATTGTTTGCCTTCTCAAGGAGGGTGGGTGGGGAGGGAAGAAGGGAGAGAATTTGGAACTCAAAGTTCTAAAAACAAATGTTAAAAAAATGTTTTCAGGGCAGCTAGGTGGCGCAGTGAGTAGAGCACTGGCCCTGGAGTCAGGAGGACCTGAGTTCAAATCTGCCCTCAGACACTTGACACACTTACTAGCTGTGTGACCTTAGGCAAGTTACTTAACCCCAATTGCCTTGCCTTTCCCTCTCCAAAAATAAGAAAGAAAGAAAATGTTTTTTACCTGCAACTGAGAAATAAGATATACAGGCAATGGGGTATAGAAATCTATCTTGCCCTACAAGAAAGTAAGGGGAAAAGGGATAAGAAGGGAGGGGAGTGGGGTGATAGAAGGGAGGGCAGACTGAGAAAAGGGGCAATCAGAATACATGCTGTCTTGGGGGTGGAGGGGAGGGTAGAGATGGGGACAAAACTGGCAACTCAAAATTTTGTGGAAATGAATGTTGAAAACTAAAAATAAATTTAAATAAAATAAAATATTTTTTTTAATTTTAACAATCATTTTTACATGCAAATGGGAAATAAGATATACAGGCAATGGGGTATGGAAATCTATCTTGCCTTACAATAAAGTAAGGGGAAAGGGGATGGACTGGGGGAGTAGGGTGATAGAAGGGAGGGCAGACTAGGGAAAGGGGCAATCAGAATGCATGCCATCTGGGGTGGGGGCAGGGTAGAGACGGGGAGAAAATTTGTAACTCAAAACGTTGTGGAAATGAATGTTGAAAACTAAAAATAAGTTTAAAAAATAAAAGGAAAAAAAAAAAGAAAGAAACTCCATCTCCCAACCCGGGGGATTTTCCCTGACTTCTCCTAGGCCTCAAATATTGTCCCTCCTCATCTCTGCCTCCTTGCTTCCCTGCCCTCCTTCAAGTTCAGGTAAAATTCTGCCTTTGACAAATCCTGCCTCCCTGTTCCCTCCTAATTCTAGTTCTTCCCTCTGTTGATTATTTCCAGTTTATCTTGCCTTCATCTTGTTTATATTTTTCTCCCCATTAGACTGTGGGGTCCTTGAGAGCAGGGACTGTCTTTTCCCTTTTTTTGTCTCCCTGGTACTTAACACAGTGCCTGGCACTCAAGAAATGTTTATTCACTGACTACTCATCACTGTGTCTTTAAATGTCATTTGTCCTTTCTGACCCTCAGTTTCTGTCTTTTTAAAATGAGGGGGTTTGACTAGGTAATCTCAAAGAAGATCTCTTCTAGCTCTAAAATAAGAGGATGATGAAACACACACAATCTCATTATTTCAATGCCAAAAGTTTGGTCCTAAAGGTGGACCATTTTAATTCAGAATACAGTTGTTCCAAGTTCACCAAGGCTCACCAAGGCTTCCACACTGGAGACCAGTTTCTGCTTCTAACCGTTTTTATCTGTTGTAGTCTTTTCTCTGTTCATTCCTTAGTTTGAATGTTTTAACAGTACACATATAGTACACATAACAGAATTGGAACACCATTTCCAAAAAAGAATGGAGACATATTGACAAATTGTGTGAATTGTGTGAAAACCTACTCTAGTCCACTGTCCTCCGAACTCAGCACTCACAGGCTTATGGTTTGGATTCCCAGGGGATAACTCTTTTTGGATTTCAAGGGTGTACCCACTGGGCCCATCATTCTAAAACCATAATTCACAGACCCCCACTGATGTGCTTCCATTTAGTAGTCAGACAGTAGAAAAAAATGAGCTCATAGCAAAAGCATTTACTAAGAATATTAATTGTTCTGACCATTAGCTAAGACCAGTAGCTCCCCTCCTCCTTATTCCTGAGGCAAACTGTTCCCACAAAGTACACATAGAATCCCTGAGAAGAGTGGGTGCAAACTTAGAGAACAATATTATTAAGGTGCACATGTGTGGAACAGATATGGCTGAGGATGCTCATTTTCCAGTACTGCCAAGTCTTAAAATCCTCATTTTCCTTCAATTGTTTTTCTGCAGTTTGGGTAGGCTATGAAGTTTTCTCTTTATTTTGTTTCTTGACAGCAGACAGACTCTACTCTGTAAAGACAAAAAATATATAGTGGCAAAAGTTTACTGTTTAATTTCCAAAATGTTAAAATACGCACACACACACATACACACACACACACACATACACACACACACACATACACCCTGAAAAATAAAACAACAGAATTGGTATTATTGCTCATTAGAAAACCACTGGTAATCAAAAAAAGTTATTTTTTATGTGAAGGTTGTTTTTGTATTTCATTTGGAAAGATTAGGAAAATTCACTTCCTTCATTTTGCTTTCCCCTTTTTTTCCTTTTAAAGGAAGTTTTCTCTAAGTTTAATGTAAAGAAAGAAGGAAATGAAGGGGGAGGAGGAAGAAGAAGAGGAGGAGAGGGAGGAAGAGGAGGAAGAGGAGAAGAAGAAGTAAGAGAAAAAGAAGATGAAGAAGAAGATGAAGAAGAAGACAAAGAAGAAGGAGAAGGAGAAGATGAAGAAGAAGAAGAAGAAGAAGAAGAAGAAGAAGAAGAAGAAGAAGAAGAAGAAGAAGAAGAAGAAGAAGAAGAAGAAGAAGAAGAAGAAGAAGAAGAAAAGGAGGATTAAGAGGAAGATAAGGAAGAGGAAGAAGAGGAAGAAGAAGACTTCTGACTATGTGTGTGATCTCCAGACACCACGGGATCAGGTGAAGGAACTACTATGAAATGTGAATTCCGTGAGGGTCCCGGGGACCTGATCACCAATATTTACTGAACAAGATTTGTTCGAGATGCTGAACAACATAACTGTGCTGATCTCACTTCTACTCTGGTGTTTGAAAGGCAACTGATGTTATCCTTTTTCATCCAAGAGCCTTGTACAGTAAGGGAGCCCAACTCATAATCCTGTGTCATACTTATATGACTAGTAAATGCTTACCTCCTCTTCTTCAGATCCCCATGATTCAGATTTTCCCACCTTTAGGCAAAAAAAACCTCTAAACAAAAAGAAACAAAAAAATCTTCCCTAATATTGCTTCCTTCTCTCGAATCTTTATCCACCTCAGTTCGTTCTTCCCCAAGCCCTCACCTTACATTGTGCCCATTTTATTGTTAATAAATTTCCCTTTATCTTACACCTCTTTCTGACGTGCTGCTTTCATTTTCTTGGGTTTATGGAAATCTGGATTCCTCTAGAGTACAATGCATCACTGGCCACCTTTTCAGTACAAGCTCACTGTTTTGATGGCCTCCTTCATTCCTGCCCAACACTGCAAAGAAGGTATATTCTTCCCCTCCTCACTGCTACTTCAGACCTTTCCAAGGGCAAGACTCTCTATTATGTATCTCCTCCCTTTAGGGTCTCTCCATCCACACAGTTACATGTGTGTGTATGCCCATACAGTTCTATATACATATGTGTATTTACTGTTTAGCAGCTAAGACCTGACTGCAGCTGACCTTGACCTAAAAGCTGACCTTGCCCTGACCATCTTTCCAGACCTAGGAATTACCTGAGGTTGACCAGAAGTTACCACCACCTCCAGCCTCTCACTATTTTGTAAAAAACTCAACTCTCCCCTTCCTCTATGGACTTTTGGTTGTTACAACCAACTTACCTTGCAAAACCACAGAATGTCCCAAACCCCTCACACCTGTAGCTGGGCCATTCCAAGAATTGTACCCCTGTCCCTCCTCCCTAGTACTCTATAAGAATCCCACACCCAACCCCTTCCTTGGGCGCTCCAGCACTTAACAGCTACAATCATAATTTCTGCCATACTGGAAGTCTTTAATTCAGGTTGACAGTGTGTGTGTGTATGTGTGTGTGTGTGTGTGTGTGTGTGTGTGTGTGTCTGCGTGTGTGTGTTTGTGGTACAGCTTGGAGTCAGGAAGACCTGAATTCAAGTCTGGTACCTCAGACACTTCTTAGTCGTGTGACCCTGGGCAAGTCACTTAACCCTGTTTGCTTTGGTTTCCTCATCTGTACCATGAGCTGGCAAAGGAAATAGCAAACCACTTTAATATCTTTGCCAAGAAAACCCCAAATGGGGTCACAAAGAGTAGGGCACGACTGAAAAATAAATACACATACATACATATAAAGAGATCCTCATTGAAATACTCTATAAGATTATTTTTTCTCAAGGACTGACTCAAAGTCTTTCTCTCCACTCCAAATTTCTACCATTAGAGTCAGTTATAGGTCTACACTGTTGTCTCCTCAAATGCCCTGGCCTCCCAGTTCAATGACATTCTCCTCTCCAATTGCATGTATCTTTACTCCACTTTAGCAAAGTAGAATAAAAGCTCTAACCTTGCTCTCACCATCATGCAGGATTTGGAACTCAGAACCTCATCCCTCTGATCACAGTTCTCTCTTCCTTCAATCTGTCCCTCCTAAAGCCAGGATTCACCCTCATTCCACCCCTGTCCCTCTACTTGAGAGAGAAGGCTTTCCCAGGCCATCACCTCATTTTCTCTGGTTTCCTTTTTCTCCCTGCTCAGCTTTGACCACATAGTAAAGGAAATCCACTACACAATGTCTGCTACCTTTGAATCCTTTGCCTTCTTGCCCTACCATCATTCAATACTTTCTAAACCCCAAGCCTGGATGACCAAGGATCATGATCTGTCTCTCCACTCCTACTGTAATGCTGCTGAAAGTCACACTGACATTCTGGCATGGATTCATTTTCCGTTTTGCCACCCAAGATTTGTAGCGCTAGGAGGGACAGCTGAAGAAGAGCTGCAAAGTGGGGTACAAGATGACATGGGAGTGTTTAATGGTGAAACAGAAGGACTGAGGGGATTGGGTTTATCCCCTGGCCACAAGATTTGTAACAGGCCACACCATATGGGCTTAATCTCTGAAGTATTTAATTAACACTCACATTTCAGGGCTTTAGTGGACCTGTTCCAGGGCCAGACTGAAGCACAGAGATTTTGCCCCTGCCTGCCCTCTCTCCTGCCTCCTCCTGAAGGTAGGGAAGCTGGTGGCCATTGGCTATTTGGCTGGACTCTCTGAGACACTCCCCTGGTGAGAAAACACCCAAACACAGTAGTCTGCACAAAAGCTCCCAACAACGCAGCAAAGTCGAAGGTTGGTGTAGAGAAGAAGCTAGCTTCCCAAGGTCTTCCCCTAACTCAGGTGCATGTCTCCCTGCCCTCACCTCCCCCACTCCTGCCCCAGCAATGGCTTCCCCAGAAGCAGCTTTGGGACATCTCCTCCTCCTCCTCGCATCTCTCTGCTTATCCCAAGCTGTCGAATCTCTAGTTAGAGCTCTGCTCTTTACCACCTGGGTGGCCTTGGCAAAGCAAGGGACTTCCCTTCTCTGGGAAGCTTCGGTTTCCTCCTTAGTAAAATCTGGGGATTGGACTAAATGATTTCTCTAGCCCCTTCCTGCTCTAAATCTATGGTCCTATGCTCAGCCAGAGGTCTTCCTTTACACAGTAAGTAAATGGGGCACTTGGCAACATACCCACCCCTGGCTCATGGAGGCATCTGTTATATTTTCTTTAAATATGAGGAGCCTATTATATAAACCAAAAATTAGGGCACACACTGTGACAAAGCATATTCCTTTTGCAAACCCTTATTAAAAGAACATTCCATAATTGGAAAAAAAATTTTAAAATATTAAAAGATTAAAAATCATGGGATGACTTTTTTTTAAAAAGCATTTCACTTTCTTCAAATTGGGCATCCCAGAAAATTTAGTCTTTATTGTTTTCATAACTTTTAATTAAATCAAATCTACTCAGTGCTTTCTATGTGAAGAAAGATAAAGTAGATTAATCATACTGGCATAAAAATCTTTTTTCTTTCATTAATAATAATACCTAGTTAGCGTTTATATTACCGGTTTAAGATTTGCTAAGCTCTTAACATTGGAAATCGTATTTTATCCTCATATCCCTAGGAGTTAAGTGCTATTATGTTTCCCATTTTACAGAGGAGGATATTGAGACAGAGAGGTTAGTTAAGTGGCTTGCTCCAGGGCAACACAGCTAAGTAAGTATCTGCATCTGGCTTCCAATTCAAGGCTTCCTGACTCCACTCTCCACTGCCACACCTAGCTGCCTTCACATGATACTTGTGTCTAAGGTTAAAGAGGCCTTACAACAGTCTCTTTGCTAAGACAGAGGACACTAGAGTCTGCAAGGGTTGTTACCATTTTGATAGAACCTGCCATTTCATCAATGCAGTAAAGAGTGAGTTCTCAGGGAGGAAATTCCTCTATTACTACAGAGATTCATTCTCTCCTCAACTTACAGGCTCTGTTGACTGGGCCACTAAGAGATTAAGTGACTTGCCTGGCCCAGGTGACTCAGCCAATCTGGATCAGAGACAGACCTTGCACCCAGGCCTTTCTGACTCTGAGGCCAGCTCATTATCCAGCTCTAGTGTTACTAAATCACAGAAACATAGCATTACACAATGTACCCTTCAAACTCTGTCGAAGAGACCTTAGACTGCATGTTGTCCAACATGAAAATTTTCCAGATGAAGAAATCAAGGTCAGAGAAGGCTGTTTCCCCATGCAAATGGGGACTAAATCCCAAACCTCAGCTCCCAGGTCAGAAGTCTCCGGACAGCACCATTCCCTTGAAGAATATAATCCCAAGTCACTTTATGCAGTCTTGCCAGGATGGCAGCAAAGAATGAGGAATAAAAAGGGACATCTCAGTCTCCATAGGAGAATGTCTGAATGGCCGCTTAGCTCAGGGACTTGAGATTATACAGAGCTGCCTGCAATGCAGCTTACAAAGGGTTACTTCCAATGATGCCAATTTCTCAAGCTGGTGGCTGGGCCATTGTTCCTTTGCTATGGAGTGTGAGAATGGCACTGGAGGCTTCCGGGGGGTGGGAGTAGGGGCAAAGACCCCTGGGGGCTCAGGGCCAACACTGGGAGAAATACCCCCCTCCCTTTCCAGGTTTCCTGACCACCCAAGTAGGCATTGATTATTTGCTGGTTTCATAAAGAGTTGAATGAACTCATGGCAGGGCACATGTGCTGGCCACTCTTGTTCTGAAAAGAAAGAGGCCTGAAGCAGCCCAGGAAGGGATGGGATAGAAAGGTCAAGCGGGGTGTGGCCTCAGCTTCACAAGGGGTGAGGTTTCCATAACCCTGAGGTACAGAAGGAGGTGTGGGAAAGAGGGGCTGGGGCAAAGCGGAAGGCGCAGCTTTCTCATCACCATCCTCTTACTTCCCTCCCCCTCCACAGCCCCTCTATCCTGTTGTGGAAGCACAAGTGGATGGAGAGAAATGTCCCCCTCCGTCTCATTAGCAGCTCAGCAGGACTCTAAGATGCTGGCTTCTGAACATTTTCTCCCCCATACACTTTCTCCCACGGAGGAGATTTTACTTTCCACTCCCCACCTTTCCATTTCTACCACTGTCCCCTCCACCACCACCAAAATAAAAGGTGGAAGATCATAGTGAAATTAAAAAAGGAGCTTCTCCAATGTCTCTCCAAAGTAAAACCCTGAATATACATACATGCATGCATGCATGATTATCAGAATTCACATAATCTGGGACTGGAAGACCATAGAGAGGATGGAAGTTAACACAAAGAAGCAGCATCACAGAACACAGGGTATCGGAGGGTCATCCCATCTAGTACACCCTGGTCTTGAAACAACAAATGATCCTTCCGTGGAATCAGCACACTAAAGGAAGAACACCAGCTTAGAAATACGAAGGCTTCTGCCCAAATCCACTTCTTATAATTCCTACCTCCATGACCTTGGGCAAGCCCATTTCCTTCTCTGGCTTTCTCTATCAAAAAAGGGCACTTAACTCAATGATCAAGGGCTCTAAATCCTATGAGGCCTTATTTTACAAATGAGCAAACCAAGGAACAAATTGGTGAAAGAACCATCCCAGGTCACTTCAGCTATGACTACCAGGGCTAGGATTCAAACTCTCAAACCCATATCTTTGGATTCCAGGTCCAGCGTTCTTACTTAATACCATCAAGCCTGAAAGTTGTTTTATTAGCCTCATTTTCTGGGTCTCCCTCTCTCTCCCCACAAGGCATATTGTGAGAAAGCAATGGAAAAGTGGTCGTTGTCTCACAGTTACTGTTATTCTGTGTGTGTGTGTGTGTGTGTGTGTGTGTGTGTGTGTGTGCATGCACGTGTGTCTCCAGCACAGGTGGTTACTAAAAGTGAGTCTATAAAAGAGCCAGGAACTCGGAACACAGTCCCTGCACCAATAGCTTATGTTTGAAGGGCATGGAGGAGAAAGTACACCATGAAAGAAAACAGATGGATGAGAGAGAGCAAGACAGATGGGATAGCAAGAGGTCACTCTAACTGGAAGGCTGCTTGGAACAGGTTGTTTTGGTAAAGAGAACGGTGGCTTGTTTTTCAGAAAAGAAGAGAAATGGGGCTGATACTGATGTAGACAGAAGGGGCAACTCAGGAGCCCAGAGAGTGGGGGAATTTCAGGGGAAAAGAGGAAAAAGTCCAGGGGAAGATAATCCCAGAATTATATACAGAAAGAGATTCATTTTTGAGAGTTCTTCAATGTCTAGTTGCCCACCAGGTCAAGTTCAAACCATTCGAGAGGGTCCTCTTCACTCTCTGGCTGGCTTTATCTCCTATTTCCCTCCTTGTCCCCTCTCCTTATTCTACAATCCAGTCAAACTGCACTACTCTTCGTGTCTCTGTGCTCTCCCACCATTCTGCTTTTGTGCACAATGGTGATAAAATGTCCTTTCCCCACTCCTTTCACATGCTCGCTTCTTTATTATTGTTGTTCAGTCACACCTGACTTTTTGTGATCCCATGGATAATAGCACACCAATACTGTCCCTAGGGTTTTCTTGGCAAAGATACTGGAGTGGTTTGTCATTTCCATTTCCTTCTCCAGTAGATTAAGGCAAACAGAAGTTAAGTGACTTGCCCAAGGTCACACAGCTAGTGCATGACTGAGGCTGGATTTGAACTCAGGTGCTCCTGATTCCCTATCCAGGGCTCTATCCACTGAGTCACCTAGCTGCCTCAAAGGATGATACTCACTTCCTAGTTGATGGGGTACAGGCTATGGGCCTTGAATCTTCCCACTTGATTTGGCCTTCGCCTGCAGCCATAAGCCTTTCATTACAGGTAGGCCCATCTCTGTTGCCCTTAAACTAGCCTAGCCCTGCTTTGTCTATTACCTCTGGATTGCCTCTGGCCGCTTCTCACCCTTGATCCCATCAAAATCCCATTCTCTTGGCTCCTAGAGTCTGACCTCTAGTCACCCCAGTCCCATCAAGATCCTCCTTAGATTCCTCCTCAAGATCCTCCCTGGACCCCTCCTCCCATCACCCCAGACTACTTGACCACCCCTCAATCTCTCCCACAATCTTTCTGTATATTAGTCTCGTCTGCCTCCATGAAGGTGCTAAGATTCGATCTAGCTCAGCTTAGATTCAATCTGGCCTGCTGGCATTAGCCATACAAATGCTTAGAGTCCTTGAGAATCTACCCAATATGGTGAATCTTTAATAAACTTCGTTTTTCTTTGGCTGTGAGAAGGCTTGGGTAGAATTCATTTGAGCAGAATCTGGCATGGTGTGTTGGTATTTGGGGGTCCCAAGCACCCCTAATAAAACCTCTACATGGTTCCCTGACCTCAACCGAGTCACCCTTTAAAGGCCAGATTAAATGCTTTTTCCCTAGAGAAACCATTCCTGATGCTTCCATCCCTACACCCCAAATCCCAATAAAGACCTCCACCTCCCCCTCAGAGATCACAGTCTTTTGTTTTGTACTCTCTAATCTATTTCTCATGCAATTTAGTTATCCATTTTAGTTATATTATGGCTAACAAGGCAACATGCCATAGCAAGTAGAAGGCTAAATTCAATAATAGCTAACATTTGGGAGGTTTTAAAATTAATTTATTTATTTTTTAGTTTTCAACATTCATTTTTATAAGATTTTGAGTTCTAAATTTTCCCCGCTCCTTCCCCTCACCCATCCCCAAGATGGCATGCAATCTGATTTGGCTATACATGTACGATCATATTAAACATTTTCCATATTAGTCATGTTGTGAAAGAAGAAGCAAAAGAAAAGGGGAAAATTACGAGAAAGGAAAACAAAAACAGAGAAAATAGTGGTATGCTTCCATCTGCATTCAGACTCCACAGTTCCTTCTCTAGATGTGGACAGCATGTTCTATCATGAGTCTTGGAATTGTCTTAGATCATTGTATTTCTGAGAATTAAGTCTATCAAAATTGGTCATAGCACAATGTTGAATAGCTAACATTTGGAAATGGTGTTCTAATGTTTACAATGCACTTTTACAGAAGACAAAACTGAGGCTGACAGAGGTTAAATGACTTGCCCAGGATCACACAATTAGTATGTACCTGAAGTAGATTTCAAACTTGGGTCTTTCTGACTCCAAGTCCATCACTCTATCCACTATGACATCTCGATGTTTCCCAAGTATACACACGCACACGCACACGCACACACACACACACACACATACACACACCAGCTGTATAATCATGGACTAGACACTTAAACTCTCAGTGCCCCAGACCACGGTCCTATCACATAAGTTATAGAAAAACTGATCTGCCTAGGTGAAGGGAATATCCACAAGTATGCACAAGTTACCAATATCAATAAAATCAGAACTCTCAACCAACACACACACGCACACACACACACACACACTGCTGTCTTTTTTTTAACTTCCATATCCTCTGTCCCTAGGAAAGTGCCTGCCACATAGTTGATAGACACTTAATAAATGGTTATTGAATGAATGAAAGAATAGATGAATGAATGAGTTCAATACAAAGCTAAAACTAGAACTGAGAGATTAGTACAGCAGAGAAGGCATTCAATGGCAGAGAAGGACTGAATTTCAGGGAAGGAAGGAAGGAAGGAAGGAGGGAAAGAAGGAGGGAAGGAGGGAGGGAGGGAAGGAAAAGAAGAAAGGGAGGGAAGAAAGGAAAAGAAGAAAGGGAGGGAAGAAAGGAACAGAAGAAAGGGAATGAAGGAAGGAAAACAAAGGAAGGAAGGAAGGAAGGAAGGAAGGAAGGAAGGAAGGAAGGGAAAAAAGAAAGGGAGGGAAGGAAGGGAGGGAGGGAGAGAGGAAGAAAGGGAGGAAGGGAAGAAGAAAGGAAAAAATGGAGGGAGGAAGAGAGGGAGGGAGGGAGGAAGGAAGGAAGGAAGGATGGAAAGAAGGAAAAGAAGAAAGGGAAGGAAGGAAGAAAAAGAAGAAAGGGAGGGAAGAAAGGGAGGGAAGGAAGGAAAGAACAATGAAAGGAAGGAAGGAAGGGAAGAAGGAAGGGAGGAAGGGAGGACGGAACAATGGAAGAAAGGAATGAAGGATCTCTTCGCACCTCCAAGGCTGTCTCTCATATGCCCTGATGACCTGATTCATTGATTTTCAGACACTTCTTTTGCCACCATCACTCAGCACCCACCTTCTCCTTTAAAGCTCACTCCATTCTGTCCAGATGCTTGTTGCTGTTAGCTAGGGATGTACCGGTCATCTGCCTTGTGTAGAAAAAGTAAGAATCCCCACAGGAGCCCATTGAGGAGTTTGAAAGAAAAGCCTCTATTGGAAGAACCAAAACCCAGTCACCATCAGAATTCCTAGGTCCTATTTGCTGAGGATACACCTGAAGAGGATGAAGTTATGATAATCACATCAAGTCCCACTGCTCTAAGCCTGTTGACCAGTAAGAGAAGGCCAGTCATTGACGGGAAAGCTCTGCAGAAGAGATCACTGTCTGCCCAGAGACACAAGTAAGTCCATCTGAAGTTACCGAACTAGAGAGAGAAGAGGAGTGCCTATCTAGTAAAGAAAGACCTGTTAAAGCTGCTGTCAAAGAAAATATTGAGAAGGAAATGTCTGCCTCCATCTTCTCAGCCCATATCCAGGTGTCCAGCCCAATATGTGACCAGTGTTTTTGGCCCACAGAAATTGAGATGCATGCCATGTATTCCAATGGTTTAGTTGGGGAGGAAAGCAGACACTCCCCAGTGTTGAGTTGGAAAAGGAAACTGGCCAAGAGTAAGAGTGACAATGGGAGAGATTCCAGCCATCCCCAGACATTGCCAAGAGTGAGAAATGTTACCTCTGCAAATCCCTGGTTCCTATCAAAGAGTATACAAGTAATGTAGACTTCTGCCTTCAGATTGCAACAGATGACCAAGGAAACAAACTGGGAAGAGACAACAAACAACTTTCAGATTTTGAAGGAAAAGGTGTGAGGCAGAGGAACACAAGCGAAGGGAATAGGAATGGAGGCTGACTTATCTTGTTGGAGCAATCTGAATATAAATCTGCAGATACTGATATGAAGACAGAGTCAGCGGGAGAAGCTTTCATGTATCTTCTCTCAGAGATGGAAAAGGCAGATTGGAGCACAGGAGACCAGAGCTCCTTTAACTTGAATGACTCTCCCATCAAGTCTTTTGTTTCTGTTTCTGAAGCCAAGGCTTGCCTGGTGGACTTTAAAAAGCAACTTTCCATTTGACCAGGCAGTCAGAAACAGACCAAAGCAAGCAGAGGACAGAGGAGAGAATCTTGAGCTTCTTACAATGGAAGGTTGACAGACCCCTGGAAGAAATATATGGTTGGACCTCTTTCAGCAGGCCCTCTACTTATTCTTGCTTTACTTGTTGGTTAGGATCAGGCCATACCACTGTCGTTACCAGCACAACTATGCAATCTTTAAAAAAAAGATTTTCTATGAGCTGTATAGGGAAAAGCATATAGAATTTATATTTTCTAATTGATTGAAATTGCTTACAATTCAAAGAAAATTTAAATATATTTATGTATGTTTTATGGCAAAAAAATTTTTTTAAAAAAGATCCAGAGACAGGAACTGATTCAGCCTTCTTCCGCCCAACCCTTGACTCCTTCAAAGCTGTTCAGCCTCCTTAAATCTTAATGATTTCTGTCTCCAATCTACTTTAAACCAAAGAAGTGATCATAATTTTGATTCCCACTCCCCCCACCCTAATGAATTTGCTCTAGGCACCAGTTACCTCTTGGATGAAGAGCACCTGAATAGGAAGCAAGAGGGAAGAAGACCTTGATTTTAGAGCAACAACAGAGTTACAGAGCTCTAGGACCCCTCCAAATATTTTCTTTGTCATCTAAGTCAGTGTATCTTCCTGCTCTGGGAAGATATCAAGAGAATATGTCAATTAAGCAGCTAGCAAGCAGTTATTAGACTCCTATGGTGTGCCATATGCATCAGGCATGCACAGTTTACATTGAAATAATTTTGGAGCTTCACATTCTAACAGATGAGGCAATTCACTCATATAGGCATATCCAAACACAAACAAGATAACGCTTAGGATGGGAACAGCACTAGCGGCTGGTGGGTACGGGAAGGGCTTCTTGTGAAGGTAGCCCTTGTCTTCTCAGCTGCCTTGTCAAGATGCCCCATTGCTCAGGCACATTGAACACCACAAGGAAATAGATTGTGCCTTTTCACTCACAAGTTCACATTAGTGAAGCATAATTTAGTTTCCCAGAGCACCTTCAATCCTATAAAATAAGGCAAGGATTATTTCCTCCATTTAATAGATGAGGAAACATGGTTTTAGGCAAAGTAATTTGCTCAAAGTCACATAGCAGTACGTGGCAGGGCTAGGTCTAACCCATATGTCCTGACTCCAGACCAGTGTTCTTTCCACTGCACTTTGCTACCTCCCTCAATTTGGCTTGGTGGATGGGGCCAGTGACAGAGCACAAAGAAAAATAAAAGTACCCCTTCCTCTAAAAACTTCCCTAACTGTTGATCAAGCCTCAAGTACCGGATCAAGACAGGAGACCAACAGTGCCTGGCGGGAGAGCTGGCCTAATGAGCAGTTTAGTCAGTGTGGTCGCTCTCTCCGATTCCTTGCTGTTTGTTTTCCATGGAAATCTATCGATGTCACTGAATGGGTTTGCTATGGGCAGATGCCGGTGTTTCGTAAACAGTTTATGAATGACATGGAATTCATCAGAGAGAATGGCCAAGGGTCACAAATGGTGAGGATAGGAGGGGGAAAGCTAGAGGGAAACAAAAGCTGAACCATAGACCATGGAATATCGGAGTTGGAAAAGACCTTAAGAATCAGAGAACATAGGCTGTCTGGTCACGGCGATCATAGAACATTGGTCTTTATTAGGAAAAGTTGGCTTAAATACTGTCCCTTTCACTTCTCCAAACATCAATTTCCTCATGTGCAAGATGGGGATGATAACCTGTGCATAGCCTTCTTCATTGAGCTGTTATAAGTAACACTTTCATTTCATAGTTGAGAAAACTGAGCCTCAGAAGAGTCGATATCGGTCTAACTTACACTTCTTCATTCTAACAGTTTGCTTGATTTCTCATTCCCCAATTCATGGACATTTTCCCTTCTCCCCACTTTTTTTCCCTTTACAAGAAAATGAAAATTGTCAAAGCAAATGTAATTAAACCCAAAAATCTGTGAAGAAATCACAGCTACTGCTGTAAACACAAATGCAAATAAATATATTTCTGTTTGGATTGCCAACACACTGCCTTTACCTACATGGAAGAGAGAGAGAGAGAGAGAGAGAGAGAGAGAGAGAGAGAGAGAGAGAGAGAGAGAAGGGGGGGAGGGCATGGAGGGTCAGTTTTCCAGGCTTCTTGAGTTTGTTAGCTGGGTTCTTCTTTGTTATTTTTAGTTTGTGACTTCTGCCTATCTGATGTGTCTATTGGGTATTCCACATCTTACAATGATACAGAAGAGCTCTTTCTTTTCCCAGCCACCTCCTTTGCCAAGTCTCTCCATGTAGGTAAAGGCAGTGTGTTGGCAATCCAAACAGAAATATATTTATTTGCATTTGTGTTTACAGCAGTAGCTGTGATTTCTTCACAGATTTTCAGATTTAATTACTTTTGCTTTGAAAATTATCATTTTCTTGTAAAAGGAAAAAAAAAGAGTAAGGAGAAAGGGAGAAGTCCGTGAATTGGAGTGTGAGAAATCAAGCAAACTGTTAGAATAAAAAGGTCTAAGTAAATTGGACCAACATGTACTGTTCTTTAAAACACCATAGAGAGCTTACTTTCTAGTCCTTGTCCTGCTCCTAAGTGGCTGGATCACTTCCCCTCAATGGATGAACTTCAGTTTCGGGCATCTGTAAAATGAGGAGGTTAAATACATGCCCTCCGAGGACTCTTTCAGCTCTCACATTCTATTGTGTTTCAGTCTAGTCTGGTTTCAGTTCACCCAACTCCACCGTTTTAGCACGACTAAGTGATCATAGATATGGAGTCAGAAAAAGAATTCAAATCCCACTTCAAACACTTACTATCCATGCAACAAATCATTCAGGTTCTCTGTACCTCAGTTTTTCACTTACAAAGTAGAGATAATAATAATATTCATATCTTTACCTCACTGAGTAATCATAAAGCTTGAGGGACTATGTATGTTTCAAAGTACAGTATTGTCAGTTATTATTAGGGATAGGAACTGAACCTGTGAATTCATTGGAAAAATTGAGGAAATTCCATCTTCTAATTCTGGCCAGCATCTTCAACTTAAAGTCTGCTTGTCCAGGATTGTATAGCTAATGTATGTGTGTATATACATATACATATGTATATGGAAACAGAGAGAGAGAGAGAGAGAGAGAGAGAGAGTGTGTATCCATTCATAGACACACATTAGTTATACGATCCTGGACAAGAGTGTATGTATGTGTGTATACACACAAATATATAAACATACAATGCACATGCATACATACATGTACATATATACACACATACATGTGTGCATATGTGTGTGCATACATCAAAAAATGGGTATTGAGACTAGGTCTTCCTTACTTCAAGGCCAACTTTCTATCCACTGTACAATTATATTTCCACATCTTGTAATTATACAGAAGAGCTCTTTCTTTTCCCAGCCACCTCCTTTGCCAAGTCTCTCCACACTGCTTCTCCTTAATTATTGAAAAATCATTTCATGTTTGTTTGTTTTTAAATAGTGTTCATATAAAAACATTCCTAGGGCAAGTTCCTATCCTGCAATTATGCTTATATTTAATGTTAAGCAGATTATTCCATAGGTGGATAAATAACTATTTTTTATAGTTGAATAAAAGCATTAGAATATAAGCTCATTATAGATTCATTGAAAATACCCTCTATACAACTCTAGTCATGAACAGAACAATAATTGTGTGTGTGTGCATGTGGGGGGAGGTGTCTGTGTGTGTGTGTAGATATATATGTGTATATGTGTGTGTGTGTGTGTGTGTGTGTGTGTATATGCAAAACATGCGTATGTGTGATTTTGTTTTTTTTTCCCTGCTAGGTCTCTTTATTTGTACAATTTTCTTCAAATGTGACTAAAAGGTGTTCCCAGCTCTTGTACAGATAACAATAGCTGGCACACGGATTACACTTTGAAGTTTGCAAAGTACTTTACAATTATTATCTCATTTCATCCTTGCGACAAACCTGGGAGGGAGGTGCTGTTATCATCTTCATTTTACACACCAGGAAACTGAGGCAGGAAGATATTAAGCGACTTGCCAAAGGTATTGCAGCTACTGTGTGAGACTGGATTTGAACTCAGGTCTTCCAGACTCCTGGTCCAGCTCTATTCACTCTGTCACCCGGTGCCCAGTGTGCAAATGCTCAAGGTAGCAAATGCAAACCACAGGCAAGGTGAGAGACAGAATATGGCATACAGGAGCTTGGCATTGTCATCAGTCCTTCAGAAAGAGATTAGCCATTATAATTCATCGGGTTCTCCTGCCTCTTAGAATGGTTTTCCTTTCCATCACTGTAGTAATTGTGCTTCTGTTCACGTCATTGGGCATCACTTCATTCAGCCCTTACCCATCAACATCAATAATTTACTCAATGATACCCCAGTGACCTGAAAGAGTCTAACCTCTGCCCAGAGGGCCTCACTTAAGTATGGAGAGGATGAGACCACTTAATTCTGAAGGTTCTTTTTCCTCTTATTTTGCTCAGCCCCTTTGAATTCCCTTTCAACTGTCCTCTATTTCCTTGCCTTTCTGGTATCTGAGCCCTGTTCTAGGCTGTCAAAGCAAACAGCCACTGGTTTTCTGCACCACCCACTCTCCTCCCATGCTCAGCACTTCACTCCTGTTAACACTAATTGCTCATTACTAATTTTCATTTCACCTGGATCTTCTCACCCCTCTCTGGCACTTATTGCGTCCACTGAGAGCAAGTGTCTGGAAGAATAGAATTAACAGCCCTTTAGATACATTACATATTGTATTTGAAAATCTCAAGGGATGTGCAAAACAAATCAGGAATGTACATATTTTACGGATGGAGAAGCAAAAGATTTGTTTATGTGCCTATGGAAAACTGGGCAGAAATTCATTAAATATAAATCTACTTGTTTGGTTTGGGGTGATTTCAATGTCAAGAAAGCCTTGAACCTAATGTTCTTGGCTTAAAAGCGTGCTGCTCTTTGGAGTTAGAGGGGTGGAATGTGAGGTTGGTTCTCTGTCTAGTTCACTGTCAACATGCTTATACACTCAAAAGAATCTGTGAACTTGTCAATGTAGAAGTTTCTTTCAACAATGAAAATCACAATCCGTCAATTTCTGTCTGTCCTGAGGACTGTTGTCCATGTCCTATGAAAATATCAACATACATGGTGGTCCACCCAAGATACTGGAGACTTCCCTTGCTTTTTCTCAACATCTACGATGTACCAGTGGAGCACCCTAGATATCTACCTGTCATCCCTCCCTATCAACACGTGATTCTCTTTCTGGCATACAGTTACTTGATGAAATTCACTTTCATAGTTACCCAGTGTCTGATGCTCGTCTTTGGTTCTTTGGAAGTAGCAGTATTCTTACTGCTATACATTAATATTAACACAATGTTTGTATTGAAAAGTCAAGTCAATAGGCATTTATTAAGCACTTACTATGTGCCAGACACTCTACTAAGCACTGGGATTTAATAATATGGAGAGCTTAGAGTCAATAAAAGTGCATTGTAGTTTTCCAAAAGCAGGCTGCTCTCCTGTTTTTCGATTCTGGGCCCAGCTCATTGACCATCTGTATTGTCTATCCCATATGTACATATTGTTGGAAAAGCTCCATAGAGTGTCCATTCAGTTGCGGGTTGAAATCTGGGCAGCCAATATTCTTTATCCATTTGCTCATTCCTGCATGGTTAGAGAGGCCAGAATCTTTTCAGCGATTACACATCTATTCCAGGAGGCTCTATGGTACCTTGGGGGGCATGATGCAATAAAGACATCATCTAAAAATCAGAGCATCTGGACAACTTCACCATCTATAGGGAATCCCTCCTTGACCTGTAGTCTCCTCTGGACCTCCGCCATCACAGTAACAAATTCTTTTGGCAGGCACACATCTCCCTGTTCTGAGCTTTACCTGATGTTTGTTAGGGCAGCTAAGAGACACAGGAACCGGGAGTCAGGAAGATCTGATTTCAAATCCGGCCTCAGATATTTACTAGCTGTGTGACTCTGGGCAAGTCACTTAACCCTGTTTGCCCCAGTTTCCTCATCTGTAAAATGAGCTGGTGACGGAAATGGCAAACCACTCTAGTATCTTTGCCAAGAAAACCCCAAATGGGGTCTCAGACACAACTGAAACTACTGAACAACAATACCAAAATGTTTGTTATCAGAGAGTGGTGGAATAGGGTTATTGCAGTTCAAGTTGTTTCAAGGTTCTTTCAGATCTTCCAAGGAATCGTGAATGATCTGGGTAGATGGAAGGGAAATACCTGATTATAAGAACCTGCAAGGCAATATTTGGTTCTGCTGAGTCTAATGCTCTTTCATATTCAACAAATACTAAGCTCGATGGAATCCTGTATTCTCTCTATCAGTCAGTCAGTCGTGAGACGCTAAAGATAGAGTCCATTGTTAAATAACATTTGCAGAATTCCTACTTGCTCCCTATTGATACACATATCAAGGATCCCCCAGTTCTTGTATATATGACTCATTAAGATTTTGTATAAGTCGGAGAGTGGGCATATAAGTCATTAATTATAATGTTTTCTCAGTCACCTTTTTTTTGGAATCACTAAGGCCTAAGATTTGTTTCCACGCTTTTAGTTTCTTCCCATCGTTTGATGCTTTGTAACTGGCTCTTCAATACCTTCATAATTATACTGCCTCTAGCATGGATATCCTCCATATATACTGTCAACCTATAGACATAAAAATACATACACAGACAAACACACAAGCATACACAAAGGAGGTCATCCTAGTATAGTGGAAAGAACTCAGGACTCAATTAAGGTCTTGATGCTTGGCACCAGCAGGGTAACCTTAAGCAAGTCACTTGTCACTGCTTTTTGTCTCAGTTTTTTCATTTGTAAAATGAGGGCTTTGAACTCAGTGACTAGATGTTTGTTAAGACCTCTTCCTTCGAATATTGACTTGTTCCTGGAGTCAAAAGCACTTTCCAACTCTAACACTCTGTCCTTCTGTGATTCTAAATAATTTTCTGATCCTCTCTTAAGAACATGCTATAGCACATGCTGGGGGAAGGTGGGTTGTTATCCTTCATTCTTGAAGAGGACCAAAATGATTTCACTATGCTAGAGTCAAGTTTTGATGTGTACCACTCTGGTTGCTCAGAATGTTCTATCACAGGTCAGGCACAAATAGTCTGTATGAACATTTGTGGTGGATTCTCTAAATTTGCTCATCCTGCATTCCTTTTGAGCTGTTTCAATTCTGCTTTGCTCATAGAGCACAGCTCCTTCTCTAATGTGGGCATGCCATGCTGAGAGGTCCTGTGTCAGTGTCTCCCATGTCGCACAGTCAATTCCAAACTTCTTAAGAGAGACCTTGAGAGTGTCTTTGTACCTCTTCTTCTGACCACCATATGTATGCTTGCCCTGTGTGAGTTCTCCATAAAACAGTCTTTTGGGCAAGTGTACGTTATGCATTCGAACAATATGGCCAGCCCACCAGAGTTGTGCTCTCTGAAGCAGTTTGAATTCTTGGCAGTTTAGTTTGGGTAAGGACCTCAGTGTGTGGTACCTTCTCCTGCCAGCTGATCTTCAGAATCTTCCTAAGACAGTTCAAATGGAAGCGATTCAGTTTCCTGGCATGGCGCTGGCAGACTGTCCAGGTTTCACAGGCATACAAACAATGAGGTCAGCACAACGGCTCTGTAGACCTTCAGTCTGGTAGTCAGTCTAATACCTCTTCTCTCCCATACTTTCCTTCAGAGCCTCCCAAACACTGAGCTAGTTCTGGCAATGCGTGCGTCAACTTCATTGTCAATATGTACATCCCTGGAAAGTACACTACCAAGGTAAGTGAACTTATCCACAGCATCTACCACCATATCCTACCATCCAGAACTCAGTACACCCAATATCCAGGGTTGTATAAGCCAGCTCGTAATGGCTCATGAGATCTGATTGTTAAATTTTCAGAGTGAGCATTTAAACTTCAGAAACCAGCAAATGTTACAAATCAGAGCTTCGTTTATTGTTTTGTTGATTATCTAAGCTTTTAAAAAGTGATGAGGAAAATGTAGATTAAGCTTAAAAAATGTGTGAGGATGTTTATATGTATAAATATATATAGTTTATATATATAAATATATAATAAAAATTATATATAAATATATATAAATGTTCATATATATATATATATATATAAGCTTTTTTTGGAAAAGCAGCATCTTGATACACTCACTAAGGAACCAGGGCTCTCACCCAATGACAGGCAGGATAGTAGAGGAGTTACTAAAAACAATCATTACCCAGAGAAATTTTTCCAAAGAAGAAATACTTTTAGTTAGATCATGAGCAGAAACCTAAGCTACATTCAGGGTGTCTTTCCATAAATAATCATAGTCTTTCACCCAGCATGATAACTCAGGGATGGAAAGCTCTTTTACAACGAAAAGCCAGGGTGATATATAGTGGCTGTGTACAATGTAGGACACCATGGAGCATCTGAGTAACATAATTTGAGAATTTTAAGAGTAGAGGGGACCTCTGTGTTCATTTAGTCCAACCTTATGCCTGAACAAAACATTCCTATACAGTATCTCAGATCGGTAGGCAGTTTCTGCTTAAAGACTCTCCATTGAAATGAAACTTAACAACTCCAAAGGCAGCCTATTTCATTCTGGGAGAGCCATCATTGTTAGCTTGTTTTTCTTTATATTGGAGCCCAGCCTACCTCTTTGCCACTCTCACCAAGTTCCTAGTTTTGCCCTCTTGAGCCAAGATGAAAAAAAAATTTAAGCAATTGGGGTTAAATGACTTTCCCAGGGTCACACAGCTAGTAAGTGTCTGAGGCCACACTTGAACTCCGGTCTTCCTTATGGAAGGAAAGCACTCAAAGTGCTCTAACCACCTTACCACATACTTACCCTTCAAGCTTAAAAAAAAAAATCAAACCACTCCTCCACATATCTCTTTAAATACATACTTGAAGATAGCTATCATGTCCCCTAAGTTTTCTATTTTCCAAATTAAATCTCCTTAAGTCCTTTGAACTGACTTTCATATGGTATACCAAGGATGTTCTGGGATATATTTCACAACCAACTCTTTTTAAATGTACGTATGACACATTTTAAAATTTAATCTGCATTATTAATATTTCCCCCACCACTTTCTTAAATTTAGATGGTCAACAAAATAATAAACCAAGCCTTGATTTATAATGTTCACCAATTTCCAAGATATAAATGCTCACCCAGAATAATTAATGGTTGACTCTCAAGAACCAGTGTAGCACTGAATAGACCCCAAGTTCCCCCCATCCTGGTCACCCATCTCTAGACGTGCTCTAGTGCTTCCTAATGTGGCATCTACGTGGAACCCAGAAGTCCAGATGAGGTTTTAACAAAGCAAAGCACAGACAGTGTAAGTGTCACCTTCCTCCTTCTCAACATGATGCTTCTCCTAAGTCAGTAGTAGGATAAAGGGCCCTTCAGTGATGAGTTTCTTTTTTATTTTTACAAAGGAAAGAACTTTTTTATTTAGTATTTTATTTTTCCCCAATTACATGTAAAAACATTTTTTAACATTTGTTTTTAAAATTATGAGTTCAGAATTCCGTCTCTCCCTCTCTGTCAGTTTCTTATAATTATCTCATTCTTCTCATCTTTTCAATGGAGTTCAGACTGAAACAGTCCTGGGAAAAATCAGCACCTTCTTAAGATTCTTTTTTTTTTCATTTTTAAGGGTTCTTATTAATTTTTTCCCAATTACATTTTTTTATTTAATATTTTAACTTTCAACACTGATTTCCAAAAAATTTTGAGTTACAAATTTTCTCCCCATTTCTACCCTCCAGCCCCACTCCAAGATGGCATATATTCTGATTGCCTGTTCCCCAGTCAGCCCTCCCTTCTGTCACTCCACTCCCCACCCCCATCCCCTTTCCCCTTACTTTCTGGTAGGGCAGGATAGATTTCTATGCCCCATTCCCTATATATCTTATTTCTCAGTTGCATGTAAAAACAACTTTTTCTTTTGAGCATCTGATTTTAAAACTTCGAGTTCCAAATTCTCTTCCCTCTTCCCTTCCCACCTACCCTCCCTAAGAAGGCAAGCAATTTAACATAGGCCACACATGTATCATTATGTAAAACACTTTCACAATACTCATGTTGTGAAAGACTAACTATATTTCTCACTGTCCTATCCTGTCCCTTTTTAAATGTGTTTGCTTTTGATTACCTCCTCCCCCTACTTGCCCTCCCTTCTATCATCCCCCATTTTTATCCAATTCCCCCTACTTTCCTGTGGGGTAAAATACCCAATTGAGTGTGTATGTTATTCCCTCCTCAAGTTGGATCCAATGACAGCAAGATTCATTCATTCCCCCTCACGTGCCGCCTCTTCCCTTCCAACAGAACTGCTTTTTCTTGACACTTTTATGTGAGATAATTTACCCCATTCTATCTCTCCCTTTCTCCTTCTCTCAATATATTCTTCTCTCATCCCTTAATTTTATTTTTTTTAGATATCATCCCTTCACATTCAACACCCTGTGCCCTCTGTCTATATATATATATATATATATATATATATATATATATATATATATATATATATATATATATATATATATGTATGTATGTATGTATGATATGTATATGTATACGTATATGTATGTATACATACATATATATACATAAATACATACATATATGCATATATATATATACATATATATGTATATATTCCCTTCAGCTACCCTAATACTGAGAAAAGTCTCATGAATCATACACATCATCTTTCCATGTAGGAATATAAACAACACAGTTCAACTTTAGTAAGTCCCTTAAGATTTCTATTTATTGTTTACCTTTTCATGCTTCTCTTGATCCTTGTGTTTGAAAGTCAAATTTTCTATTCAGTTCTGGTCTTTTCACTGAGAAATCTTGAAAGTCCTCTATTTTATTAAAAATCCATATTTTACCTTGGAGCATGATACTCAGTTTTGCTGGGGAGCTGATTCTTGGTTTTAATCCTAGCTCCTTTGACCTCTGGAATATTCCAAGGCCTTCAGTCCCTTAATGTAGAAGCTGCTAGATATTGTGTTATCCTGATTGTGTTTCCTCTATACACAAATTGGTTCTTTCTGCCTGCTTGCAGTATTTCTCCTTGACTTGGGAACTCTGGAATTTGAGATCTTTTTCAAGAGGTGATCAGTGGATTCTTTCAATTTCTATTTTACCCTCTGGCTCTAGAATACCAGGGTGGTTTTCCTTGATAATTTCTTGAAATATGATGTCTAGGCTCTATTTTGATCATGGTTTTCAGGTAGTCCAATAATTTTTAAATTATCTCTCCTGGATCTATTCTCCAGCTCAGTGGTTTTTCCAATGAGATATTTCACATTGTCTTCCATTTTTTCATTCCTTTGGTTGTGTTTTATAACATCTTGATTTCTCATAAAGTCACTAGCTTCCACTTGCTCCAATCTAATTTTTAAGGTAGTATTTTCTTCAGTGGTCTTTTGGACCTCCTTTTCCATCTGGCTAATTCTGCCTTTCAGGTATTCTTCTCCTCATTGGCTTTTCGGAGCTCTTTTGCCATTTGGTTTAATCTATTTTTAAGGTATCATTTCCTTCAGTATTTTTGGGGTCTCCTTTAGCAAGTCATTGACTTGTTTTTCATGTTTTTCTTGCATCTCTGTCACTTCTTTTCCCAATTTTTCCTCCACTTCTATTACTTGCTTTTCCAAATCATTTTTGAACTCTTCCATGGCCTGAGATCAATTAATATTTTTCTTGGAGGCTTTTGATGTAGGCTCTTAGACTTTTTTGACTTCTTCTAGCTGTATGTTTTGATCTTCTTTGTCCCCAAAAAAGATTCTAGTCTGAGTCTGCATCCTTTTTTGCTGCCTGGCATTGTTCCCAGCCAACTTCTTGATCTTTGAGCTTTTTGTCAAAGTATGACTGCTTGTAGAGAAGAGAGTGCTTTGTCCCAAGTTTTAGAGGCTGTGCTGCTGTTTTCAGAGCTACTTCTGCTTCACTGTCACCACGAGCTCTGCCACAGCAGTGCTCCTCCTCCCCCAGGAACTGCTAACCAGGGTTGTGACTGAGATCCAAGCAAGGCAAAGCAAGCCCTGCACTTCCACTCTGGTCTGCCACTTGATTCCTCCCACCCTGTGAGCCAGGGACTCCAGAAGCAGCTGACTCTGGAACTCTGGTGGAGCTCCACACTACCTCCACCACCCCCAGGGCTGGGACTGGGCCACTTTCTAACCCAATCTAGCAGTTTTCCCACTAACCTTCTCTGTAGTCTTTGGTGTTTGTGGGTTGAGAAGTCTGGTAACTGCCACAGCTCAATGATTCATGGCCCTAAGACCTGCTCCAGGCCAACTCCGTGTCTGGTCTGTCTTGTTATTCTTTTAGATTTAATTCTCTTCAGACTATCAAACAGGTGGCTAAAAAATGTTTTTATAGTTGAATAAAAGTATTAAGATCTAAGCTCATCGTGTGTAGGCTCACTGAAAGCATCCTTGGTCCCAGTCCAGAAACACAAAACACAACAGGAATGCCATGAATCTCAGCCTGTTCTCACCTGCTTTCGATCTCCATTCCTATTTTGTAAGTTTTCCATTCCCAGTACTTTCAAGGAGTAGCAACATAGATATTAAAACATTGTTCTTAAGTTTTAATGCATCCAGGTTATGGCCAGACAATTGTGGGTAACAGTTCATCTGTGATCATGGTCCAGTTCCAGTATGGTTTATTGGGTGAGTTTTCTAGGATATTTTGAGGTCTGTCTTTATTGGTCTATGTCTTGCTTCATCATTCATTTCTTCCATCTACTCTTGGAGTCTTTATGGATAATTAATTCTATTCTTATTTATTATCCCAGAATAATTTTCCACTTATGTAATTTAGGGAGTTGGGTTTTTTTAGTTTCCTTTGATGTATTAGAAGTTCTCTCCTCTTTGTTCATGTCTTCAGCCTTTCCATTAGGGATGGCTAAAGAAAACCTTCTCCTTGCTTCTTCTTTCAAAGTTCTATTGGCTCTGTGATTGCTAGAATTGTTGACATTCTAGTCCCTGTGCAGGACCCAAGGTGGGACTGGAAAGCTGAAAGCAACCACAATGAGCTCACAGTCCTCAACCTGGGACAGCACAGTCACCCATCTTGACTGACTCCATTTCTTAGTTCTGCCACCTCCAGCAGTCTTAGATAAGGATGTAGAGGTAAAATTTGTTCTCCCTCATCTCTTCCCCCTCCCAATGTTCTCGAGGGGGCACCTGAGCAATCCACTCCCTACTACTCCTATAGCCCCAACTGGAACGTGATGCCAAGCCTGGCCTCAACCCCTGGCCACAGTCTTGAATAGATTGGAGGTTCTATGGGATTGAGTTCTCCTGGACTGGAACATAAAGAAATAAATCCTTCTGTCTATGTCCTGTTCCCTCCCACAGTTCTGGACTTGGGGTATGGAAGGAAAGATTGGGCCTCTCTTGTGGATTTTATGTGGTGGTCCTTTGTTGTGTGAATTGGGGGAAAGGGGAGATACCACACTGCTTTTTATCTTTATTCTTCTCTCTGGGTTGCTAATTTTCCATTATTTCTGAGTTGGGTCTAGAGGGAACTGGGTTTGGCTGGAAACTTTTGTGTTGTCGACATTTCCAGAAGTCCACCTACTTTCTCATCTTTATAAAAATCTATGGGCCATGTAGTATAGTGGAAACAGTTATAGACTTTGGAATCAGTCATAATTTTAAATCCCACCTCAGAAACTTACTGTGTGCCTTTGGCAAAGCACAAAACCTCTCTGAGTTCCTTACTGGCTAAATGGAGATAATAATACTTCACAAAGATTTTTGGGAGAAATAAAGTATTTTTAAAACCCTAAAGCTTTATGTAAATTATTTACTAGTATTATTTACTTGAATGATCTATATGAATATTGAAGCAATCCTGCATGAAAATATAAGACGGAAACAGGCAATTTTTTTTTTGCAAATGATTTCCTACATCAGATCACATCTTAATAGTCACACATTTTTATGAAGAGTTCAGAGAACATAAGATCCAAGATCTTTCTAGGTTTGGTGTATATTGATTTAAAAAAAATTGGGGTGGGATTGGGACTATCCCAATCCCAAGCATATGTTAAGATCAAACAAGATTACAAGGTAAATCCAACAGAGATGTCTGTTCAGCTAAATGCTGATTAAAGTGAATTGCTTGAGGAAAGGTATCAGCTTCTAGGCAACTAGATCTCCCCAGGCTCCCTAGACCATCTTAAAGTCCCTCTAAGCCCTCTGAGGCAATCTCTGGAGAATCTGAGAACTGATGTTTTCAAAACCTGGTTTCCTGATCCTGTCGAATACTAACTTTCTTAAACCCCGAATAGACTCCAAAAAATCAAATCAAAAAAGTATACAAAAATGGCATCTTATAATATAACTGATGGACTTAAGGATTTATCTTCTAGACTTGTGAAGTCAGTATTCTCTCTGGGCCCACAATCCCAGAGGTCAGGCGGCCAAATCTCTTCCTCAAAGTTCTAGGAGTACTCTGAAAAGTTGGGGCGGGGGGAGTATCTTCCCTAATGCTGTTGGCTCCAACCCACCAGTTACATTCTCCCTCACTGTTAGGTGCCAGTGACTAGCAGCCTCATTCCATTTTTTCACTTAACATCAACTAGCTTTTATAAAGTAGCATTTGCTTTGAAAATTCAACAAGAAAAAATGCACAAACATCATCCCCCCTATAGTTCTTTCTTATGCCGCCTTGATCTCTAGGGAAAGTGAGCTCAATTTTAGCAGTCTCTATATAATACTAGTCCCCTCCACCCAAGTTTTCAATCAATTTCCAAATGTCTCTGCTAGCAGTGGAGTCCCAAAGAGTCTTTGCCCCTTGGGATCTCGACTGAAAAACTAGACTCCATCCAACTCACAGAATACCAGTCTCTTAACTTTTTCGAAACTCACAAAGTAGGAGCCTCCAACTTTATTTCCTTCACCTAAAAGGAAAGAACAAACACCAAGGCAAGGAAAGGACCAAAACTCATTCTCATAGTGATGCATGTTGGCCTCAGAGAGTTAGGGCCCAAGGCCTCTCCCCTTACAGCACCGTCTCTTATGAGATGCCATCAATGAAGGAGTCAAATGAAGAGCAGAGATCTACCAAATGAGAAGCTAAAAAGAGGTCCCCAGCCCCCAGTTCTAGTTCTGCAACTGCAGCCAGTCAAAGAATCTGTGGTTCACTTATTAGAGCCAGTTACAGAAGGCTATAGAGCTTCTCCATGGCCCGACTGTTACACAACATCACAACTATGCTAGAAGCAGGCTTTTCAGCCACTGCCCGTGGGGGATTTGTATCAGTCAAGCATGTGCAGGCACTCCCCACAGGAGTGCCCCAGGGCCCTGTTAACTTGGATGTGTGCATTCCATGAATCTCCTTGTCCAATTATACTCCAGAATTCCAAAAACATGGTACTATCTCTCTTTTTCCCAGCATGCTCTCCACTCCTGCTAAAAGCAGGATCTCTGGTTTGGTCCGGCCCATCTTTTCATATGGCATCAAAGGCTTTCATATGGAATCTATTCTATTGTACTATGCATATCTCTTCTTCCCCTTTGCCTACTTTTCCCTTCTTTCTCAGGGATCAAATCAAAATTCCCTTTGCTGCTATAAAGAGGGTGACAATCTTCTGCCCTATGGTTCCACTAAGAACCTCCATGAGTCCAGCTGAAGGCTGTCTAGCCCAAATATCCCTTCTTTGGCCTCCCCTCCCTGGTGCCTCATACTCACCCATAAGATCATAGATGCAGAACTGTAAGGGCGGTGGTCTAGTTCATATTGTTGTTCAGTTGTTTCACTCTTTGTGAGCCCACTTGAGGTTTTCTTGGCAAAGATACTGGAGCAATTTGCCATTTCCTTCTCCAGCTCATTTTACAGATGAAGAAACTGAGAAAAATAGGATTAAGTGACTTGTCCAGGGTCACACAGCTAGTAAATATCTAAGGTAGAATTTGAACTCAGGTCTTGCTGACTCTAGGCCTGTTGTTCTATTCATTGTGCCACCTAGCTGCTTACCATCTAGTTTAACCTCCTCATTTACAAATGAGGAAACTAAGGTCCAAGGTTAAATGACTTGCCTAAGGTCACACAGGGAGTGAATCCAAGTCTTCTGACTTCAAATCCAACATAGTGTCTACTGTTCCACACTACTTGTATGTAGGCCTCACCCCTCCAACGCCCCCATCACACTCTTCCTCATACTTGCACTGTGCCCTCTGGAATCCCAGTCCTGTTGTCAGGAAATTAATCTCCATATTAAACATATTCTCTCCCCTCACAAAATTATTTTGCATATATTTTGTGTTTAGTGTATATATGTACATGTTCTTTCCCTTCAGTAGAATATAAGCTCCTTGAGGGCCAAGTTCTGTTTCATTTTGTAGGGGTATCTAGGAGGCACAATGGATAGATCACTGGACCTAGAGTTAAAAAGACCAGAATTCAAATGTGATCTTAGACATGTACTAGCTGTGTGACCCTGGGCAAGTCATTTAACCTCTACCTGAACGAAACTGGAGAAAGAAATGGCAAACCACTCTAATATCTTTGCCAAGAAAACTCCATGTGCTGGAACACGGGTCATGAAGAGCTGGAAATGAATGAATAACAACAACAGCCCCTCAGTGCTTTGCACACAGTAGGCACTCAATAAATGTTGTGGAATCCAATTGTGTATGCATGTGTAACTATTTTCATGGGCCATTGCAATAACCTTACAGTTTCTTCCCACTCAGGTTCCATCAAGAAGAGAAAAGATTCTTTTTCCTATATATGAAGGGAAATTCTAATATAATTCGTTCATATTTCCAGAAGGAGGAAGGAAAAAATCAGAATGCCACAGATGCTTCTCCCCAAGTTGGACAAGGCAAATTTAAATATTAGGGCGTTTTCCCCTTTGAACTAATCAACTGTTTAAGGGCTGATATTTCTACACCAAAATAAAACGTAGGAAAGGAAATCTTCAAGGACTTAGTTTGGAAGAGGATGAGAGAGATGCTCTTTGTGATAAAGTTGAGGATTTAGTCCTGCTGTTTACCTAATTTAATGCCTCTCCTTGTCTGATGATGGATAGAGAGTCCAATTTTCTCTGCCTCTGTCTTTGTCAATAAAGCACTGTATTGGTAGCCTAAAGTTTCTCTGTGCCCAGAATCCAAAGTTTGGAGTCGCCTTTCTCTGAGGTCTTTTTCAACTTTTAAAATTCCATAATTCTGGGAGTCTTCTCCCTCCATGTCTTCCACTTCCTCATAGGCAACATGTCATTATAGAAAGAGCTCTAGACTGAGAGCTTGGAAGACAAGGATTTGAATCCCACCTCAGACACCCTCTCTGACTGATCCTCAGTTTCCTCGTCTACGGAAAACGGATAATGAATGACAGCACTTAATTCACAGGGTTGTCTGGAGTACCAAACATACTTAGAAAAGTATAGAGTTGTTTGCAAAATCTTAAGTGCTATAAAAATGCAGCCTATTAAAAGGGGAAAGAGTTATGACTTGGAGTGAGGAAAGAATTGGCTCCAAACGCCAGATGCCACGCAATGGCTGCCCGGCTTTGGGCAAGTTGTTGAGTATGATAAATGCTTGTTGAATTTAGTGGAACTTCCTGGGGTGCTTAGCTTGGGTTTTTTTGTCTTGTTTTTTAAATGGCTATTATAATAGTTGTACTATCAGCGTCACAAAGGTCATTGTAGGACAAACAAAAATCTCTGTAAGCTTTAAAACACTACAGACACATGAAATAAGATCCTTTGATTTTGAGCTAAGGGGTTTTTTGCCCTTTTCCCCTTCATTTTGCAGATTATAAAAGTGAGGCTCAGGGAAGGGCAAGTGACTCTTTTATTGAAATAGTCATAAAATTTCCTAAGATGCAGGGGAAAATACGAACTTTGAGGAAATTGTTGGGTTGACTAAAGGCAAACCCAGAAGTAGGGAGGTTTTTCTATCCCAAGATCCGTAGGAGTTGATCTGTTAATGTTGTGCTAATTCATGCTTGTGGCCTCCTCTCCCTTCAGTTAAGGAAATAAATGTTGCTGCTCTTGGACTCCTTTCACAAATGTAAGCAAGACATGAGTTCTGTCATATTCTCTTCTCTTTTTATGCCATTCAATTCTTTCTTCCCGCCTCTTTTCTGTCCCTGGAACACAGCTTAGCTTTCCTCTGACTCTGACTCAGTTCTCTGCTCTCCGTCCTAAAGGTTGGGTAGAGAAGAGAGAAGAATTATCCAAGTTAAAGTAAGAGAAGGAAGAGGAGGTAGAAAAGGAAGAGAAGAAAGAGGAGGAAGAGGAGGAGAAAATAAGAAGTAGAAAGAGAGGAGAAGGGGAGGAGAAGGAGGAGATGGAGCAGAAGGAAGAAGAGGAGGAGGAGGAGAAGAAGGAGGAGGAGGAGGAGAAGAAAGAGGAGGAGGAGAAAATAAAAAGAAGGAGGAGGAGGGAGAAGGAGGAGGAAGAGGAAGAGGAAGAGAAGAAAAAGAAGGAGAAAAAGAAGGAGGAGGAGGAGGAGGGAGAAGGAGGAAGAGGAAGAGGGCTTTCTGCTCTCTCTGCAATCTCAATGACCTCATCAGTCCCATGTGTTTAACTATCATCTCTATGTTGATGGTTCCCATATCTACACATTCACTTCCAATATCTCTAGCCCCATGTGGTCAAGTATCTATAGGAACCAGAGGTGATGTGATGATGATTTCAGACTCAATATCCTATAAACACATAAACACCTCAAATACAACATGTTAAAAACAAGTCACTAACTGTTTTACAGAAACCAGTCCTCTTCCAGGCTTTCCTATTTATACCAAGAGAACCAATATCCTTCTATTCTTCCAGGCTTGCAAGCTCAGGATTATCCTTGGCCCCTTACTCTTTGTCACATCACACCCCTATGTGCATTCTATAGTATAACCTAACAGGTGTAGCCAGAATGGCCTTTGTTTTCTTTGAATGACTCAGCTTACCTCATTGAGCCTCTGGACACTGTGGCTTGCTCTTCCGGGGCAGGAAGCCCAAAGAGCATTCCAGGAAGCAGACAACTTCCTGTGTGATGAGTCATGGGGCTGGCTGAGGGGAGGTGTTAACGGCTACGCTAGGGGGAGGGGCCAAGTCAAGAACCAATCGGCCCTGGTCGTTCAGGCGGTGCTTGATGATGTCAAAAACTCTATAAGAGGGGAGAGGACAGCTTGAAGATTCTCTTTTCCTTTTCCGGTTGGAGCCAGAGACAGTTACAGCGACAGTTACAGCGACAGTTACAGCGACAGTTACAGCAACAGACACAGCTGAAGCAGGAGCTGCCAGTAGCAGAGCTGACCTACGGGAGAAAGCTGAACAAAGACTTCAGGCCAGTGGGTAATCTTATTACCATAGAGGGGGAAACATGATTTTGCTTTACGCAATCATGCTTCTCTGTAGCCTCCTGGTTACTCTTTCAAGGCGTACTTATTGGGCCTGGAAGCTTTTGATCAATATATCAAAATGGGGTTGCTGGTTCATGGGTTGGTTACTGTGGAGCCTAAATAAATGTTTTGATTCTTCTGCCTTCTACTTTGAGAGTTTCTTATATCCGGCGGTTCCGAACGTTTCAGACATGTTTATGATCCTCTTTGAGATTATAAACTCTGCCCTCCTAATACATTTGGCGACGAGGATGGGATCGCTAGGTATAAGATCTCTATTTAGAAGCAGAACAATTCCAGAGGAAGAGATGAATATCCCAGGATGGGAGGATCCATTTTATTCCTCCCTAGCAAAAGAATTGGCTAAAAAAGCTGGACCCTGTGAAAACTGGGAACCAAGGCTACGGAGAGGAGATCCTAGGGATTTGGAAAAGTGTTTACGAGAAGTTGGGATTCAGTCAGGGGCATCACTATCTAGGCAAAGCTGGATAGTGTTATCAGCCTACCGGCTAGTATACGAAAGATTGAGATTAAGTGAAAGACATGGGGGCACTCCTACCCCACAGGAAGAAGGGGAATCTCAGATAGCAGGAGACCAAACTGACTCAAATGAGAACTTTTCTATTAATGTGGCTAAGAGCAACAGGAGACCAAAAAAGCCCAGAGTGCATTTCAACCCAGCCCAGAAAGAGCCTGACTGCCTGCTTCGTCCTAGCCATGGTGGCAGAGGAAGTGAGTGGGGAGAGAATGAGACAATGTTAGGGGCTGAGGCACAAAACACTACTGGGGTTCAGGATGTGCCTCACACAGAGAATAGGAGATGGTTAAATGATCAGACAAGGGCTCGACCCATACAAAGGAGGAAGACAGAAACCCGAGGTGAAGATTCAGTTACAAGGGAAATTCAGGAAGATTTCTCACCGCAAGAGGTCACAGATATTTTGAGTAGATTCAGCCAAAGAATAGGAGAACCATTGATATCTTGGATGGTAAGACTCAGTGATCAAGGGGCCAGTGGAATATCAGTAGATGGGACAGACTGCATGAGATTCATAGGTATCAGCCATGATCCTCTAGTTCAACAAGCTTTTAGGGAACATCATCAGCAAGGAGATGGTGATAGCAGGACTACTCTGTTGGCATTAGCCGCTGTGGGATGCAATAAGAGATATGCTACTGATTCTATGTGGCCCACTGAGCACAGACCCTGGTATTCACTTAGAGATTGTATCATGAGACTAAAGGAGGAGGTAATGAAGACTGCCATTATGATAGGAACTGCAGACAAATATTACAATGATCCAATGGGACTGCCTCATAGGAATTTAATAATTAGGACAGCTCCCCCTGCTTATAAACAACTAATTTTGAATTTATTACTTGGAGAAGTAGGGAGCCGTCTTACAACAGTGATAAATAAGATTTTACAGTTACATGACTTAGGTGACTGGGGAAGGGATAGATCTCCTCGAGAGAGAAGGGTGAATAACCAGCAAACTTGGCGCCAAAGGAGAGTAACAAGGAAAGAAATGTTTACTGCTTTATTGAGAGCAGGGGTAGGTTTTGAAATGATAGATGGAATTCCAACCAATGAATTATACAGAATGTATAGAGGACTTGATAACACGAGAAATAGGGAAATAAGAACTGCTCCTGCAAGCCCACAAGCCACTCAGACTGAAGGTGACCTTGTGTGATTAACGGATGAAAACTTGTACATTTGGGGAAAGGCTGGGAGGACAATCTTAGTCTATATCTAGGGTGGGATCCTCTTGGCTTCCTCATTATGTTCCTTTTGAAAAGAAACATTTCCCACCTGAGTTTGGCTCTGATGTTGGATCTTTGCATAACTGAAATCTCAACCAAACTTGAGATGATTTTATTTGAAGAATTATAGTCCATACTTGTCTATTCTTTTTGTCCTTTGTTTTGGCTAACCTTGTTGCTAGTTTTGTTTCCTTCAGGCTTAAGCACCCTGCACTTTCCGGTGACTGCCTAAGCATGTAGCATTCTTGGAATTCCTGCCAGCTTGTTAAAGAAATGACCTCTGGAATGGGACTTTTTGGGGGCAGGGCCATCTCTACATCCAATTTCAGCATGAAGAAGCTATGGAAAATGAGACCTTCACCCCTCACCCCAAGATTTTGAGCCCCAATCGTTCAAGGGGGGTGGAAATGATGATAGTGTTCTGTTTACTTATTTTGTGTTATCCTTGCTGTGTTGTTTTATTGTTATGATATTATTGATCCTATGTAATGGATACAAGGATTTAGGGGTGGACATTTGAATTATTAATAATTATTTTGGGGATGATTGATTGAAGAGATTACCTTGCTGGGATCTAGGGGTGGATCACATTTGAATCGTAAACCAATATTTAGGAATGTCACCAAATGATATGTTTTGCTTTATAATGAATGATATGTTTTAGTTTCCTTTGTAATTGGATCACAATGTATGTTCTAGGATACATGGCTGATTAGATTATGTATCCTATAACAAGGGGTGGAGTGTAGCCAGAATGGCCTTTGTTTTCTTTGAATGACTCAGCTTACCTCATTGAGCCTCTGGACACTGTGGCTTGCTCTTCCGGGGCAGGAAGCCCAAAGAGCATTCCAGGAAGCAGATAACTTCCTGTGTGATGAGTCATGGGGCTGGCTGAGGGGAGGTGTTAACGGCTACGCTAGGGGGAGGGGCCAAGTCAAGAACCAATCGGCCCTGGTCGTTCAGGCGGTGCTTGATGATGTCAAAAACTCTATAAGAGGGGAGAGGACAGCTTGAAGATTCTCTTTTCCTTTTCCGGTTGGAGCCAGAGACAGTTACAGCGACAGTTACAGCGACAGTTACAGCGACAGTTACAGCAACAGTTACAGCTACAGTTACAGCCACAGACACAGCTGAAGCAGGAGCTGCCAGTAGCAGAGCTGACCTACGGGAGAAAGCTGAACAAAGACTTCAGGCCAGTGGGTAATCTTATTACCATAGAGGGGGAAACATGATTTTGCTTTACGCAATCATGCTTCTCTGTAGCCTCCTGGTTACTCTTTCAAGGCGTACTTATTGGGCCTGGAAGCTTTTGATCAATATATCAAAATGGGGTTGCTGGTTCATGGGTTGGTTACTGTGGAGCCTAAATAAATGTTTTGATTCTTCTGCCTTCTACTTTGAGAGTTTCTTATATCCGGCGGTTCCGAACGTTTCAGACATGTTTATGATCCTCTTTGAGATTATAAACTCTGCCCTCCTAATACAACAGGCTTGCTTGCTGTTCTTTACAAACGAAACTCCATCTCCTTTCCAATGTCTTTTCACTGGCTATCTACTACATCTAAAATGTATTCTTTCTTTACCCTCCTCCTTATGGAATCCTTTATTTCCTTCAAGAGTCACTTCAAGCACTGCCTTCTCCATGAAGCCTTTACCTGATCCCTCTGAATGCTGTCGCTCTTCCGTAAATAGCTTAATATATATTTTGAATTTATTCTGTCTATTCTTATGCAGCAATGACTATCCTGACCTTGAAAACCAGGTATGTTACATATCACTCCTCACCCAAGGAGGTGAATCTCTAATACCATTAGCAGATTTTGTCTAGACTCTTTGCCATTGGCTTTAGTCCCTAGAAATTGTATTCCTTCAATGTCAGGAGGGTCTTTGAACCTCAGTTCCATTGAACTACTTAGCAGTCGGATTAGCTTTTACAAAGGAATATTTGCTTCAAAGCTATAGAAAGAACAAACACACACATACATACACCCAAGAAGACAAGGGACATAATTCCCCATGCCATACCATAAATAGGTAGAGATAGAGAGATAGAGATAGAGAGAGAGATAGATGTGTGTCTGTCTATCTGTGTAAGCCTTTACAATTATCCCTTCCACATCATAACTTTCCCCTTTGTGGTTTCAATATATCATGGGTTGACATAAGAAATTAAATGGGAATTTTGAGAGTGTTTTCCATATGACACACAAAGATCAGCAGATGACATGGAATCTACAATCAAATGCTTAACCCAAACTTTACAATATAAAGAACCTATAAAACAAAAAGAAAAAATTCATCCCTTTTCTGACACACAGGAAAGACCAAGAAATTTTAGGTGGATTTTCCAAGTCATGGGGGCCGCTAATCCCTGTGATGTGGAAGGGATAACTGTATATATTTCCTATCACATGCTAAGCACTGTGCTAAGTTCTTTTTACAAATATTACCTCATTTGGTGCTCACAACGACTCTGCAAGATAGAAGCTATAATTTTCTCCATTTTACAGTTGAGGGAACTGAGGCAAGCAGACATGAAGCAATTTACCCATAGGTTACACAAATAGTAAGTGTCTGAGGTCATATTTGAACTCAGTTCTTTCTTACTCCAGGCTCAGCACTCTATCCACTCAGTGCCATCTGGCTGCCCCTGGGACATCTTACCTGGCTTCAAATATTTGAAGGACTTCCATATTGCCACATGAACAAGGGATTAGACTCATTCTATTCAGCCCCAGAGGGCAGAACCAACAACAGTGGGAGGAAGTAAGGAGAGGCAAATTCAGGCTTGATACAAGGAAAACCTTCCTAACAAATCGAGCTCACCGGAAGTAGATTGGGCTGCCTGAGAAAGCTGTGTATTCCCCTTCATTGGAGATCTTCAAGCACAACTGGGTGATCATTTATTTGGAGAGAATATTGTACATCCATGTACAGGTTGAACTCGATGACCTCTGAGATGTCTTCCAGCTCTGAGATTCTGTCATTCTGATATGCTCTAGACCCTCCACCCTCCCCCATTCACATACAGCTTAGTTCTTCTCTCCTATCATCCTTCCTGCCCTTCTCAGACCCTCTTCTTCCCTTCCTCCCTCCTCCTCCTCCTCTTCCTCCCTCCCCCTCCCTCTCTCCCTCTCTCTCTCTCTCTCTCTCTCTCTCTCTCTCCCTCTCTCTCTCCTTCTTTCTCTCTCTCTCTCTCTCTCCCTCTCTCTCTCCTTCTTTCTCTCTCTCTCTCTCTCTCTCTCTCTGTCTCTCTCTCTCTCTGTCTCTTTCTGTCTCTTTCTGTCTCTCTCTCTCTCTCTCTCTCTCTCGCTCTCTCTCTCTCCTCTCCCACCCTGCCTTTTCCTTTCTTTTCCTTGGGAAAAGGTAGAGGAACCCAAGATAACACTGTTTCTAAATCAGTCTTTCTTAGTTAAATACAAACTTTCTCCTTTTCTGTTAGTTTTTTGTTTTAGCAGGGGGCAGGGAGGAAGGAAGTCTTTGCCTCTTTCTATGATTGTTGTGATGTGAACATATTCGTAGCCTGAGGGAAAGTAGTTTTATAAAGCCCTTTCCTTTTTCAAGTAGAGGTGGAATTAGACCATAGCTGAGGTTCCATGGGTCTATGAAATGTAACCAGGTTAAGAAAACATTGCAGGACCCTACTCTTGGATCAGTAATATCCATGTTACAATGAAACCTTTAATATTAGTACTAAGAGATTTTACTCTTCTAAAATCCCTAGATAGTTGTGAGTACTTGGTAGTGACCAAAAGAGTCCCTCAGCTCTAATGGCCCATTACTTCACCGAATGGGCATGAATTGAATAGTTTCTGCACATGTGGAAATAAGAGACCTTCAGACCTATTGACAGGGTACAGGCTCTGGGAACCCCCTTGAATTCTCCTTGAATCTTCCCAGTTGCTCTGGCATTCACAGGAGGCTATAAGCCTTTAATTATTGCTATGCCCAGTTCTCTGTTACCCTTAACCTAGCCTAGCCTTCCATTGTCTGTTATCTCTGGATCACCTTCAGCTACTTCTCACCCTTCATTCTATTAAAATCCCATTCTGTTGGCTCCTAGCATCTGACCTCTAGTCACCCCAGCCTATTGGCCACTCCCATTAAGATCCTCCCCAGACCCCCTCTTCCAATTACCCCAGACTACTTGGCCAACCCTAGATCCCTCCCATAGTCTTTCTGTATATGAGATCCATCTCAGCCTCCATTAAGGGGCTCAGATTCAATCTGGTCAGTTTACATTAGCATAACAAATGTTCAGGTTCCTTAAGAGTCTGGCCAATATGGCAGATCTTGAATAAACTTTGTTTTTCTTTGTCTGAAAGAAGGCTTGGGTCAAATTTATTTGGGCAGGACCTGTGTGTTGCTATTTTGGGGTCTAAGCACCCCTAAACCTCAACACTATGACTGAAGTAAACCATCAGTTCATTGATAATCTACACCTTCTTCACATAAGCATGGGTTCTCAGCTTAGAGTGTCATCTAAATAGTCCTTCTTTGGGAGTTAGGGGACAGGACTTCTGGTTCCCACTGAATCATTAACTCACTGCATAACTCTGAGCAACTGATTCCCTTCTCTAGGCCTCAGTTTCTTCCATCTCAAAGATTAGAGTGTTGGCAGGATTCACCATGGCACAGTAGATCTAGACTTAGGGTGAGGGCAGGGTTCTATTCCAAGCTCTTACTACCTACAAAACCTTTGGCAAGTTGCCCTACCTCTACGAATCTATTTCCTCCTCTATAAAATATGAGGATTAGATACATTATAAGGTCCCTTCTAGCACTAAAACTAATATCCTATAATAGAGCTGTCCAAAATATTGCCACAGGCTGCATGCGGCCTGCAGTGCAATTTTACGCTGCCTGCCTGTTGGTTTTAATTTTCATGCTCAAAAAAATAAAACAATAATTTGCATGGAATGAGTATTAGATTTTTTAATTCCATCACTAACAAATAATCTCTTTGATGTTAATTTTCTTTGGTGTTTTTAAGCAGTATTAGGGACAGAACATATCGCACGGCATTTTCAATCGATCTATGGGATGCATTCGGTCTGCGTTCGGTCTGCATTCGGTCTGCACATGCAGACTAGTCAGTACGCGCCTACCTTTATACTGTTGTGTTGCCACTTTGTTGTTTTGTGCTTGCTTTGGCGTTTCAGGACTTCCCCTGTCTTACTGATGACAAGGGTTCTCCCACTTTCTATTAGTGTACTGCATTTTTTATTCTGGGTGTGCCCCTCAAATAATTATTTTATTTTAATGCAGCCCTAAGATAACCTAAGGTTGGGCAGCCATGTCCTATATTCCTATTATTTGATGATCTCTATGGCCCCTTCCAGATCTGACCTTCTAGGATACAATGGCAGTAGTCATAGAATGATGGCATTGAAAAAAATCTTAGAGTTGTCAAAGGTTTAGAGGTCATCTAGCCCAGCCTCCTACTTAAGAATATGATTTCCTAGACTTGGAATAATATTAAAAATTAACCAATGTCTATTTCTCTGTTACTTTGAGTTCTGAAGGGCCTGGGGAGCACATGTCCTTTATCAGGCTGTCAGCCCCTGGCTTGCCCTGACAATGTATCTCCCAGAATGTTCCTCATTAAGTGTGATCTGGTGAGGAAAACATTGGACTAGAAATTGGGAAATGGGCTCTTTTATGACAAATTCAGTAGATGGGAGAGTGGAGAGACAGAGATCCCAGAATGTAGCGAGGTTTTTTCTCTGGGGTACAACAGCCTAGTCAAGGAAGCTCTTATCACCGGGTTGCTTCCTATTTGAACTGATTGTTTTTTTACTAAGTAAGTTTAACTCAGTTGTTGCTATACAACTGAAAGAGGATTAAGGACTATCAGAGTTCTTGAAACATCAGGACCCTGGGACAAAGCCCCAGTCACCCTGTCATATTTGTACTCCAGGTCTGCTATGAGATTAAGAGCTGAAAGGGATCTTTAGTCACATAGCCTGGCCCTTTCATTCTACAAATGAGAAAAGTGAGTCTCAGGGAAGTGGGGTGATTTGCATGAGGTCATTCAGACAAGACAAGTCAGAACCAGGATTTGAACCTATGTCTTTGACTCCAGACTCTGTTCATTACACCACAGCTGCCTCCATGAGGATAGCATCACCATCTTTGGATTTGAACTTTTTTCCTATCTGAGGTTTTTTTTTTTTGGGGGGTGGGTTTGCTGTTTGTTTCTTTTGTTTTGTTTTCCTAGTTTTCTTGTTTTTCAGGCTGGGACCTCCGATCCTAACACCTTTAATCTCTCTAGAGAGCACTCCCAAGAAGATATTCTGCCCCTCCCCCAGCCTCTGTACAATAAAACCCATTTCCAGTCTACTCCCTCCCTCCCCCCACCCCACAGTGTCCTATTGGATCCTGGACCTTTTAACACAGGACCACCTGTCCCAGAGGATCCAGGGAGTAACAGTTTTGCTGAACAGTTGGTCATCATGGGCTCATATGCCATCACCTCATGGGGTCCTGGCAGGTGGTCCACAGACAACTTTCCCCAACACACACACACACACACACACACACACATAAATACCTGGGTATATTGTACAAGGATGGGATGGGGGTGGGGAAGGGATGAGTCTCCAAAGGAGTGGGGCATGTGTGGGCCACAAGCATGTCTTGGATATGCTGCTGTGGTTAATGAAGAAGATGCCACTCCCCTTCAGTTTCAAAGAGAACAGAAAGAAAAAATGCTGAGGTCCTCCTCCCCCAAAACCTGCATGAGGTGGTTTGCATGCTCACATACTGCCACCTTGTGGATGTCGGAGGTAGCTTGCTTCTCCTTCCAGTACTCATTGGGAGGTTGCTGTTGCCAACAGCAGGGCTGGCGACCCCTTCCAACTGAGCCACAGGTACAAGGGGAAACTGGGATGGAGGCCAGGGTACTGCTCCTCCCTGCCCAATCCTCCTCTCTCCTCCTCGGTTTTCTATTTAAATTTTTAAAAAGCATACAAATATGTAAAACAAAAGAATGACTGGCAGTAGCTCAGGAGTTTAGCCCCATATAGCCGAAAGGGGACTGGGAGGGGGAGTGAGATGCTAAGGATACCTGAGTTCTTATCCTGGCTTTGTCATTAAGGTCTTGGACCAGGGGTGGGAAACCTGCAGCCTCGAGGCCCGATGTGGCCTTCTAGGTCCTCAGGTGTGGCCCTTTGACTGAATCCAAACTTCACAGAACAAATCCCCTTAATAAAAGGATTTGTTCTGTAAAACCTGAACTCAGTCAAAAGGCCACACCTGAGGACCTAGAACGCCCCATGTGGCCTCGAAGCTTCAGGTTCCCACCCCTGTCTTGGATAATCATGGATAAAACTTTTCACATCTGTGAGGCTCATTTTCTTCAATGAAACATTGGTGCATTGGACCAGACGATGTTGGAAATAAAATGCTTTATAAAGTTTAATGCGCAATAAAAATAAGAATTGTTCAACTAAATAATCTCTAAGGACCTTCCAGCCCTGACATTCTATGCTCTATGGTTCTAGGGCCCTTTCCATTCTGACATGCCATGTTCTACACCTCTTTGTCCACTTCTGACTCCATCATCCTACATTCTCTGACTCTAAGGCTCTCTCTGCTTGGCCATTTTATGTTGTATGATTCTACAGTCCCCAGAGGTTCTGATATTTCTTGTTTTCGTATTTAACATCCCTCTTTGCTCTGAGATTCAATGATTCTATGAACTAAATAAGATAAAATGATATTTTGGGACACTGGGAGTCAGAAATCTCTAGCAGGGGTACAGAACCTGCTCTCTAGGTTTCTACTTCTGTGAAATTTTAGCAATATCTTCCTAGTTGGTCTTTCTGCCTCCAGTCTCTTGTCATGTGGAAACAAATCTCGAAGCTATGATTCCAAGTGGTTCTTGAATTGCTATGTCCAATGGCGCTAGGAGAATATGTCTAAGTTGAATTTTCTAAGGCCCGGGTCACACTAACCCTGTTTTAAAATGGAAGATCGGTAATAAGCCTAAGAACCCAGTGATAAGCTCTAGATAGTTTAAAGAAATATAGTGCACTTCAAAAACTACTTTTAAAAATAGTCCCATGTTTTGTATATTTTTTAAATTTATAACAAAGAATGAACTTTGGTAATGTTGTTATTGTTCAGTTGTTTCAGTTATGGCTGACCCTTCATGACCCCATTTGGGATTTTATTAGCAAAGGGACTGGAATGAGTTGCCATTTCCTTCTCCAGCTCACCTTACAGATGATGAAACTGAGGCAAACAGGGTTAAGTGACTTACCCAGGGTCATATAACTAGTAAGTGTCTGAGGCTGAATTGGAACTCAGGACGACGAGTCTTCCTGATTCCAAGCCCAGTGCTCTATCTACCGTATCACCCTGTTGCCTGTAAGAATGAACTACCAACCATTAACGACATCCACTGCTATGAATAAATACATAAATAAGAGATGATGACATAAATATGAATTTTAAATAAACCTAGCAGGTTTGACCTGTGGCGCCTCTTCCAGCTCTGAATCTGCAATCCCTATGTCTTTAACATCGTCAATGACAGGTAGAACCAAGAAAGAGAGGTGAGCTGGCCATGCATCATGAACAAAGAATTAGCCCAAGCACCAACATGGACACCCTTGAGATAGTTCTTTTCCAATTCCTCTTTCACACAGTTGACGAAGCAATCTTCCTAACACACCAGTCTGATCATGTCGCTCTCCTGCTTAAAAATATCACGGGTTTCCTCTGAGACAAAACACAAAATCCTTATCTTGGCATTTAAGGACCCACTTCAGATAGTTACAACACTCCAGTGAACCATTAGCATTTTCCCAGTCTTGTTGTGTTGTCTTCCAACTCAAAGCATTCGTACAAGCTGATGGATCTCTTACCTTGAAATATACTCCCTCCCCATTTCGACCTGTTGAATTCCATCTCTTCTTTCAAGTCCCAGCTCAGATATCACATCTTGCCATGATGTTTTCCCCCATCCCCACTTTCACTACCAGCTAAAAAAGGACCATTGCCTTTCTAAAATCTTCCTAGATCACCCGATCCAGATTCACAACCCTTCTTAAACTGTAGGTTGTGACCCCATGTGAAAACTTTGGCCATAGTAAAAGGTTTCTGAACACACAATGTCCAAAAATTAATTAAAAATCACATGCGTAGTACATCCAAGGTGTTTCTGACAACACTGGCCTATATTGCATTGTACAACTTCACTGCAGCCTTGGTTCTGAACACAAAGTATGTGCACTTTGTATTGCACAGGCACTTGAGCCATGTAGTGCCAAACAAACGTGAATAGGGGTCATGAGTGGAGAAAGTTTAAGAAACCCTGGTTTAGAACACTTTTGCTTTTGCCATGCTTTCTCTCGTATCATAATTTGGGGAAGGCATGGAGGAGGTGAGGTTGACCAATGGATGCATGACCCCAGGGTTTGTGCAGCTCATACGGAAGAGCCTAGGAAGCTTCTGGAAAGTCATGATGGTGTGTACCAGAAGGTCCCTGCTGCTCAATTTAGAGCATGCACAGATATTCTGACTCAAGGAGCCCATTATACATTATGACACCTTTCTGGAAGCAGTCTCCCCAGCCTATAGGCTAGCACTGGGCAGACTACACTGAACGCTCTGGTGAAGGTCCTCATTTTTACTCACATACTTGATTAAGTACAGGTCATGTTTCTCTACTTGAATGGACTCACCTTGAGGAACTTGAATCATTTTTTTTATATTTCCATACCCGATACAGGTCTTTAAACATGGTAGGTTTTTAATCAATGTCTTTTGAGTTTGATCAGCACCATTTGAATTTCAGTGCCTTCTACCTAGGACACTAAAAGAACTGAACAGTGTGATTGCTGAGCCACAGTCGGTGATCTTGAAAAGATTCAGCAGAATCAGAGAGGTGCCATAGACTGGAAAAATACAAATCTCTAAGGTTTTCAAAAACAAGAGAAAAAAACAAGATGGCATCTGCAAACTATGTAGATCAGTAAGTTCCATTTCTGCTGTTAGTAAAATTCTAGAATTCATTAAAAGAACGACTTGTCAGCATTTAGAAAGAGAAGAGATGATCACTCAAAGAAAACCTGACTTCATCAAGAGCAGGGCGTACAAGTCTTTCAGAGGTTGAATTGACCTGTTGGTCATTTCAATATAGGTCAATAGGGACCATTGGCGAAGAAAGTGTATCCAGAGTTCCCCCGTGAAACTTCCAAAGATTCCAGGGACATAGTGGCTCAATGCTTGGGCCTATTGGGAGAGAATTAATTTCGCTGCAGCTTCAGGTCATGTGCTATGAAACAAAAAAGCCCTGAATGGCCTCTTTGTCTTCCTCTTGCCTTTTGGCAGCAGGGGGACAGGACAGGATCTTGGAAAACAGACATACAGTCCTTCACTGGACACACAATCAGTCAAACCCTTTCCCAGATGTAATATCTGGAAGTACTTGTGCTCTACTAACATAGTCTTTCAGAACTTAGGATCACCCCCAAGCCATCATCAGAGAACTTTAACGAGACAACCTAAGCTATATTAGAACTGTAAAGTTCTACATCTTCAAAAAGCAAATTTCACAGGTTCAGAATGGGGGAAGTGGCACTAAATACAAGTTCCTAGGAAGAAATATCCAGGAGTTTTTGTGAACCGGAAGTTCAGTTTGGCCAAATCTGTTGGGAAACTCTCCAAAACCAATGCCACCATTGCTGCTGTTGTCGAGCCGTGTGCAACTCTTCTTGACCCCGTGGACCATACTTTCCATAGAGTTTTCTTGGCAAAGATACTAGAGTGGTTTGAAGGTGCCTTCTCCAGTGGATTAAAGCAAACAGAGGTTAAGTGATTTGCCCAGGGTCACACAGCTAGTTAAGTGTTTGAGGCTAGATTTCAACTCAGATCTTCCTGACCCCAAGTCCAGTGCTCTATCCTCCAGGCTTAGTCATTTCCATTGTGTCCAACTTTCTGTGATCCTATCTGGGGTTTTTGTGGCAAAGATACCGGAGTGGTTTGCCACCTAGCTGCCTCCTAGTGCTATCATAGCCTACATTAAAAAAATGTATTCAATTCTGTGAAAGCCATTTTAGGAGGATAATTTACAAACTGGAAAGTATCCAGAAGATGGAAGAGGATGTGAGATGACTAGAGAACATGCCATGTAAGTATCGGTTGAAGAAACTAAGAATACTTAGGCAGGAGAAGAAAAGACTTAGAGGACACATAAAAACCATCTTCGTGTGTTTGAAAGGCCAATATGTGAAAGGTATATTCAACTTACTGTTTGGTGTTGGTAGTGATATTGGTGGTTCTAGACAAAATAAAAGCAATGAGTAGAAGTTACAGAGAGAAAGGTTAAACCATAATATTTATTTTTTTCAAAAATAAAAACAACTTCCTAACAATTAGAGGCATCCCAAAGTGCTTTGAGAGATGGTGGGCTCCCCTTCACTGTAGGTCTTCAAGAAGAGGTTATAATCCCACTTGCCAGGAATCATATAGAAGGAGTGCTTATGTTTGACAACTTCTTAGACCCCTCCAACTTTCAGTTCTCTGAGATGAAGTGAATTCCCACTTTATCTATATATTAGCTGGCTTAAATGTCAGAAAGTCCTAAATGCACAATTAGATTCAGTTCCATTCAGTAAGCACGTATTAAGCACCTACTATGTGCTAGGCTCTAGAAATACAAAACAAAGCTGTCTTTACCTTAAAGGGGTTTACATTTTTTTTTTATTTTGGGGGGCTGGGGTGGGGAGGAAAAACATTTACACTGATAAGTAAATTCAAAAATATACAAAATAAATACAAGATAATGGGAGGGGTGGTGCAGGTAATGAGGAGGGGAATCAGGAAAGGCTTCTAGTAGGAGATAGCACTCTATCTGAGCCTTGAAGGTAGGTAGGGATTCCAAGAGGTGTAGGTGAGGAAGAAGAAAATCAATGGTTGGATAAATATAAAGGCTGGAGGCAAAAAAGGAATATCATATACAAGGACATCTGGTAGACTGATGTTACTGGAATGAAGAATACTTGAGGACAAATTAGAGATGGGAAGCAGAGACATGCTTCACGGTGCTCTGAATTCTATCATGCCTTGCCAAGTTAGGTCATTTTCAGTAAGACCAAAGCACCCAGAAATTGTCACATAGAAAAGAAAAACAGTAGGGGTGAGGGAAGCCCATCCTATGTAACATTTAAATAAAGAAACCGAGTATCATCCGAACAGCAATTTATTAAGGAATGCATGCCAGTAGTATAACAAACAGGTGCCAAGGCTCTCAGTAACCAAGGACCTTGACCCAATTAATATACATTTTGGAGGGTGTGAAAAACAGGATGAAGTATTATGAAACCAGGTTTCTTATTGGTGGAGGATAGAGGGAGACAATCAGGTGAGGGAGAGAGGGGTATTCTTATGGTGGAGCAATAGTAGTAAGGGGGAGTGAAGCTGTAACTTAAAATCAGGTGATTTAAAAGCAGCTGAAACTTAACTTTACAAAATGGTGGTTAAAAAACAAAATGGCATTACTTGTGTGATTTTTAACACTACCCCTACCACAGTTATCCTTACAGTCATAGATTCTCTGAAGCAATTTCTAAGCTCAGATTCACCCAGAACAGTCACATGGCATTTGGCATTGGGTAGAGCATGGACGGAGTAGAGATAGCAATTTCAAGGTATTTGACAGGATAACAGATTTGCATCTGGAAGGGACTTCAGAAGTCATCTTCTCCCATGGCCCCTTTTTACAGAGGAGAAAACAAAGACCCAGAGTGGGGATGTGACTTAATCAAGGCCACGCAACAGGTTAATTCTTGCTTTAGGGGAAAGGGCTGCCCAAAGTCACAAAAGAAGAAAATTGAAGAGCTAAACATTTAAACCAGATCATTTGATTCTGAGCCCAGATTTTCTGACTCCAAACTCTTCCCATGACACCAGGTAGAAAGTTCTCATGGCTTTTGGGTTGTGTTCTGGTAAATACAAAACCTCACTCTCTCTTTATAAATATAAAACTGCTTATAGCCTTTGACCTAGTGATCCCATTACCAGAACTATACCCTAAGGATGTTACTGAAAGGGAAAAAAACCTATCCGTATAAAGTATTCAGAGCAGTATTATTCATTACAGCATAATCCTAGAAATAAATCATGTGTCCAGCAATTGAAGAATGGCAGAACTCCAAAACATGGTGGAATATGAGTGTAATAGAAAGTGACAGCTATGCATACAAAGGAATATGGGAAGCTTTTTCTAGCATTAGTGCAGGGTAAAGACAACTGAATGAAACCAACAATGTTTGCTCTGTAAATCACTGTAATTAACACATCTCTGTGCCAATGGTTAAAAACAACACATAACATACAAAGAGAGAGGGAATTAAAAAAAAAGAAAAAGTGAGAGAAGTCTTGAAGAGGGACAAATAGGAAAACCTAGTTGTTTATCTTGTTAAAGTTAATGTGCACCTTTTAAGTGGGAGCTCATAATTTTCATTTCAGCAGGCTTATTAAAAAATCTTATTTTGAAAAGTCTTTCCTGCTATATACCATGTTTATAATGCATTACATTTTTAAAAGAAAGAAAAGGAATTTCCTCTCTTAAGCAGCCACCACCTGGTGCTGCTGCTCCAGAGAAAAGTTAGTGGGAACATGATCCTTGGCTTCAAGTATCTGAAGGGCTCTCACAGGGAAGGCTTGTTTTTCTGAGTCTCCTGGGGAAAAATTAGGACTAAAGGGCAAAAACCACAGAGAAGCTGACTTAACCTCATATAAGGAAAACTTAATGCTATCGGTGTTAACATTTTTGCTCTAACTGAAACCAGAAGTCCAAAGGAAGTTGTAACTAAATGGAAGGATGGCTCACAAGTTCTCTTTGAAGAGCCAAATAAAGGATCTGGTAGAGTCGGTTTTTATCATGCATCCAAAGGCAAAAAGAAACATGATTTTCTTATTTCATAAGACAGTTGGTCATCTCCTATTGCTATGCTCAGAATCATAGAATACAAGACAGACCCCAGTGGCCATCTAACTCAGTCCATCCCCCAAAAGAATCTCCACTTTCACCCCTCAAAACGGTCATCTAGCATCTACTTTCACCATCTTTCAGGGAGAAAAAAGCCAATTCCACTTTTGGACAGCTCTAATAGTTAGAGGCAGTTAGGGGGTGCAGTGGATAGAGTACCAAGCTTGGAGTCAGGAAGATCTGAATTCAAATCTGGCCTCAGACACTTACTAGTTGTGTGACCCTGGGGAAATCACTTAACTCTGGTTGCTCCAATTTTCTCATCTGTAAAATGAGCTGGAGAAAAAAAATGGCAAACTACTCCAGTATCTTTGCCAAAAATGACTCAAATCAGGTCATAAAGAATGGTACACAACTGGAACACCTCGACAATAACAATAATTGTTAGGAAGCATTTTTATGCTTGGCCCCAAAGAGCATGAGCAATGAGTAGAAGTTGTAAAGAGGCAAATTTAGGCTTGATTTAACGGGAAAATATGACCTTATATCAAGAAAGGAAAGAGGCCATAATCTCATAGATGATACAGTAGCCTTATGAGGAAATAGCTGATTACTTTCTTCCAAAAGAGAGTTGGGAAGCATTGGACATAGCAATCACCAAATATCACAAAAAATGAAACTGATTACACACACCTGTACATATATATGTATATATGCATATATATTTGTATACACACAAGAAATAGTTGGTTGCCAATATGGTGGTCGTTTCCAATATCATCAACTTGTTAGATGAAAGATCAAAATCAATTTTGAATTATAAGAAAGAATAAAAATAAGATATGGCTTGCAATGAAAATGGTTCCTACTTGAATATCTATCTTTCTTATGCTATGGCTCAGTCAATCTCCTTTTGTCAACTCTCAAATGATCTATTAATGTCTCATTTCATCCCAACATCAAACCTGAATTAACAGGGGCCCAACCTGAGTCAGGCCCATTGCTAGTAACAATTAAAAAGTTCAGAGACCACAGGCTACCTGAGGGCCCCAGTATGATCCCAAATGGGGGGAAAAAACATTGACAGGGCCCTTTAACTAGTGACCTGAACACAGAGGAAAATGTCAAGAAAAGCTTATATTTAGTGCCTAGTGAGAGATAGATGGAGGCAGAATCACCTGGTCAGAGAAACCTTTCCCCACTCCACCCCCTCTGAAATGTCAAGACACCTAGAGAAAGGCTCTTTACACATTATGTGGATCACCTTTGGTGGGTTTATAGAAGGATATAGACAAATTATTTAATATTTTAGATAGATAGATATACAAATATATGGACAAATTATTTCTATGTGTCCATGAATAGACACACATATATGCATATACGTATGTATACATGCATTATGAACAGGCATTAGTGGATTTTGACCTGCACTGTTGGAGTTCAGGGCCCACGTTTGGATCACAGGTCCATCAAAGTATCAAAGAAGTTAGCACACAGGTAACTGACATCTCTAAATATGGGCTTTCTCAGAATTTGGAGACAGAATCAGGAACTTCTGATCTCTGAAATAATGTCACTTCTGTATTACATTCTGAAAATCAATTTCTTTACATTCACCAGTAAGGCGGGTAATGCACTCATTACTATCCCCATTTTGCAAATGCTGGGGCTCTGTAGTGATAAACGATTTGCTGAGGTATCCCAGCTAGGAAATGTCTGAATCAGAATTTGCACCCAAGATTTCTGACTCTAAATCCGTCTCTCTCTCTACTGACACACAATTGAAGCTAAAACTAAAAAGAATTTATGTAAAATATATTCTTGGGCAGCCAGGTGGAGCAATGGGCTTGGAATCGGGAAAACTCATCTTCACAAGTTCAATTCCAGCCTCAGACACTTATTAGCTGTGTGACCCTGGCCAAACCACTGCAGGCAAGTTCTCCATCTTTGGGAGTATTCGAGTAAAAACTGGATGAAAACTTGTCAGGAATGTTGAAGACAAGATTTGTGCTTCAGGGACAGTTTGGAGTGCTGGCTGGGCTTTTTTTCTAGCTTATGTACTTGTCTGGTGATACATCTGGATGAAAAATACCTCAATATGCAAAGCATCAAAACAAATCTTATGTAATTGTTCTATATGATTTAAATTCTCATCTCTGGAAAAAGGCTGAAATTTGCTTTCAAAATAACAGAGATAGTCCCTGATAATGAGTAAAGAAAAGCCTTCTCAGTCAACATGCTTTCTGACAGCTAGAAGTCATACCCTCTGGGGAGGGGAAGGGGAATCCCCTCCCCTGGCATTCAGGGACTGCCCAGTTTCATTTATTGGCACCATTATTTTTCTTTTTTATAATTTATTTATTTTTAGTTTTCAACATTCACTTCTGTAAGATTTTGAGTTTTAGATTTTCTCCTCCTCCCTCTCTTCACCCCTCCCCAAGATGATGTGCAATCTGATAAAGCCTCTACTTATACATTCATATTAAACATATTTTCATATTAGTCATGATGTAAAGAAGAATTCAGATGCGAGGAACCATGAGAAAGAAGAAACAAAAAAAATGAGAGAAAATAGTCTGCTTCGATCTTCATTCAGACTCCATAGTTCTTCCCCTGGATATGGATGGAATTTTCCATCATAAGTCTTTTAGAATTATCTTAGATCCTTGCATTGTTAGAAGAGCTAAATCTATCCAAGTCAGTCATCACACAATGTGGCTGGTTCTGCTCATTTGACTCAGCATCAGTTCATGTAAGTCATTCCAGGTTTTTCTGAAGTCCACCTGCTCATCATTTCTTATAGCACAATAGTATTCCATTACGTTCATATACCACACAACTTGTTCAGCTATTCCCCAGTTGATGGGCATCCCCTCAATTTCCAATTCTTTGCTACCACAAAAAGAGCTGCTATAAATATTTTTGTATATGTGGATCCTTTTCCCTTTCTATGATCTCTTTGTTATACAGTCCTAGAAGTGGTATTACTAGGTCAAAGGGTATGCACAGCTTTATACCCCTTTGGGCATAGTTCCAAATTGCTCTCCAGGATAGCTGGATTAGTTCACAACTCCACCAACAGTGCATTAGTGTTCCAATATTCCCACATCTTCTCCAACATTTATCATCTTCCTATCTTGTCATGTTAGCCAATCTGATAGGTGTGATGTGGTACCTCAGAGTCATTTTGATTTGCATTTCTCTAAGCAATAGTGATTTGGAGCATTTTTTCATGTGACTATAGATAGTTTTAATTTCTTTCTCTGAAAACTACCCTGTTCATATACTTTGACCATTTATCAACTTTGGAATGATTTGTATTCTAATAAAATTGAGTCAGTTCTCCTTAAATTTCAGAGACATTGACTGTAAAAATTACTTCCCAGCTTTCTGCTTCCCTTCTAATCTTATTGTATTGGCTTTGTTTGTGCAAAAACTTTTCTATTTAATGAAATTAAAATTATCCATTTTGCATTTCATAAGATTCTCTCTCTCTCATTGGTCATAAATTCTTCCCTTCTCCACAGATCTGACAGGTAAACTATTCCTTCCTCTCCTAGTTCGCTTATATTATCAGTCTTTATATCTAAATCATGTACCCATTTTGACATTATCTTGGTGTGGGGTGTCATCATCATTCTTCGTAAAAGCAGCAACGTTCTTCATTCTTTTTCATATCAAAATTTCAGTTGCTTAAGACAATCATTTGAGGAACTGACAACAGTCCTGCTGCTCTTAAGGCAGTGGTTTTCTATGGTCCTTCCCTTACCCAATACAATCATTAGAGGAAATTTTATTGGAAAGCTAAAGGTCATTTCACCACAAAAACATAAACAGGTGATATTAATTAGGTTATGTATTATCCTAATTTTTATGAATCATAATGATTTGGTCAGCATGTCTACACTTGGACTAGAGATGCACTTTCTCTGCAGCAGGAAACTCCTAGAGAGGAAATGCCTTTCTACCAACTGCTCAGAAACTTAGCTGTCTTAGACAGCTGCTTCTGGGTACTGAGAAGTAAAGTGACTTGCCCAGGGTCACACAACCAGTCTGTGTCAGAGACAAGACGTGAATGCAGGTTCTCTATTCAGGATGACATATTATTTCTCCATATATGCATGGTGTTTATGCGTGGTGTGCATGTATGTGTATTTATTGTGTATGTGTGTTAAGAACTACTCTTTTTCTCTAGTTCACCCTCAGCAATGAAAGAATGAGCCATACCCTTCTCCATGCCCACCCACAGGAAAAAAAGAGAAAGTAAAATTAAAGAAAATGGTTGTTCTTGTCTGGTTTGTTTGTTAAAAAGGTCTTTCTCTGCTGATCTTACACAAAGTTTGCCAGAAAAGCAAACTGCTAACTCCAAATACTTAGAAATAAGTAGCAGTTACTAAAAGAGAAATTCCATGCTAATTATTATCAATTAATTTCTTGCATAGTCCTCATCAATATATATGTATCTATATATTTATGCATGTATATGTATGTATAAAGCTATATGTGTGTACATGTGTGCATCTACACATGTATATTTGGAATTATAGGAAGTTCCCAATCAACAAATGTCTTCTACCAATGCATCTAATCAACTGCTCTACAATTTAGTATTGGAGAATTGCCTGAGGGACACTGGGAGCTCAAGTGGCTTCCCTAGCATCTCAGCCTGTTGGGACTTAAACCTAAGTTGTCTTAGTTCTGAGATGGCCCTCTAGCCACTATGTCATGCTGTGTCTCTCATAGACATCAATACAATTAATTGTATGAGGTAATTCAGAAAAAACTTGTATCACATACATGTGCATATTTCTTTACAGTCTGTTTTGTGTTTTTTAAAAAATGCCCAGTGGTTTCCTGTTAAATTGTTAACTTTAGATTTCTAAGATTGATCTGATCTCTGTCTGTCCCAACTCTTGGCAGAAGCTACGAGCTTTTGAGCAACTCCCTTCCCATCCTAGGCCAGTGGGCATATAAGAATGCTGCTTTATAGATCCAAGCCCAGGGACTTTATGAGATTAAACTTTAAGCCTAGCCTCTAACCCATCAAGTCCTATATGGTATAAGTCTAGAATTGACAGGAACCCACGGTGAAATGCCTTCCTGCATATAAAGAAGGAGCAAAGAATCATCTTCTATTACACTCCTTAAGGACATGTATCTTAGCCATATGCAGGCATGATATGAGCCACATTAGCCTAGAGGTGCACACCTCAAACTGGAAGTACTATGGGACCCTCAGCAAGCAATTTGAGACAAAGGACCAGCCTACTGCAAACAAAAATCTCATCGCAATATATGAGGCTTTGGATAGGTAAGTTTTGCAATCTGTTTTTTTTCATTCTCTGAAATGGCCCCTGGCTTATCACAAAAACTCCTTTTAAAAATTTTTTATTTAATATTTTATTTTTCCCCAGTTGCATGTAAAAACAATTTTTAACATTTGTTTTTAAAACTTTGAGTTCCAAATTCTCTCTCTCTCTTCCTCCCTCCTTACTGAGCAGGCAAGCAATTCGATATAGGTTACACATGTGTAGTCATAGAAAAATTTCCATAATAGTCATGTTGTGAAAGCAAACACAGACCAAAAACTAAAAACCCTCAGGAACAATAAAGTTTAAAAAAGTATGCTTCAATCTTTATTGAGACAACATAAGTTCTTTCTCTGGGGATGGATAGCATTTTTTATCATAAATCCTTCGGAGTTGTCTTGGACCATTGTATTTCTGAGAATAGCTAAGTCATTCACAGCTGATCATCTTACAATATAGCTGTTACTTTGTACACAGTACATTTCACTTTGCATCAGCCCATGCAAGTCTCTCCAGGCTTTTCTGAGAGCATCCCGCTCATCATTTCCCATAGCACAATAATATTCCATCACAATCACATACCACAACTTGTTCAGGCATTCCCCAATTGATAGGCATCCCCTCAATTTCCAATTCTTTGCCATGAGAAAAGAGCTGCTATAAATTTTTTTGTACATATAGATCTTTTTTCCTTTTTATCTCTACAAACATTACTTTTTAAAGATCTAAGCGTGGACCAGTGGGGAAGATTAAGAAGCATTCTGAATCTCAGTTTGGCTGGTTTGAAAGGTGCTTAAAAATCTTTCCAATTCTGAAAGTATTTATTTAGAGAAAATCTTTTTATGTTATCTCAGTTTCTACTTCTGGAAAATGGGAGAACTAAGCTAATTTATCTCTAAGGACCTTTGAGTTTGGGGATTTTATGATTTCCAGGCAGTTCTGCTATTAGTTACTGATGAAAATAAGACTGATAAGACTTGGACAGTAGAAGTTATCTAGTCCTCATTTTATAGACAAGGAAACTGGAGATGCAGAGAAGTTTCCAGTATTCACCCTTGGACTTACCCAAGGCACAGAGGTGATAAGAGGCAGAGCCAAGGATATGAAATCAAGTCCTGTGATTCCAAATTCAATGGTCATACTTTCAACACTTTACATCATATATGCTTTGAGGAAGGGGTTCATAAAATCTAAGGTCTATTAACTTATTGGGCACCTAGGCAGTGGATAGAGTAGCAGGTCTGAAGTCAGGAAGATGCATCTTTCTGAGTTCAAATCTGGCCTCAGTCACTTAGTTGTGTGACCCTGGGTAAGTCACAAGGTTAAGTCACTTAACCTTGTTTGCCTCAGTTTCTTCATCTGTAAAATGTGCTGGAGAAGGAAACAGTAAACCACTTTAGTATCTTTGCCAAGAAAACCCCAAATGGGATTATGAAGAATCAGACCGTAACTGAACAACAAATGAACTTTTTTTTAATATCATGATGACTGTATTTCAATATAATTTGTTTCCTTTGCAAGCCTATGTATTTTACTTTATGTGTTTAAAAATAATGTTTTGAGAAAGGGCCCCTGGACTGCACCTGCCAAAGAGGTCCATGAAACAGAGAAAAAGTTAAAGGTTAAGCAACTCTGCTATAGAACTAGGGGAGACCTTAGAATCAATCATATATACAGAATATCAAAAGTGGATGGGGACATTAAAATACATAATCCATAAAATGTAGGAGCTGGAAGGAATTTAGAAATTATATGATTCAACTTTTTTTTAATTTTATAGCGGAGGAAACTAAGATTCAAGGAGGGAAAATTATTTGTCTTAAGTCATGTGATTAGGAAATGGAAGAACTGAGGCTCAAAACCAAGTCTTCTTAATCCAAATTCAGTCCAAGTCTCTTTCCACTGATAGGTGGTGTGGGGTAGGTGTTCAGGTGGCGGTGGGGCAAGGGTTTTACCCACCCAAAAGGGCTTCATCTAGTTTTTTCCAGCAATTTACAGAGAATTAACTAACCAGTTGGTGCTACCATACATACTTTGGCCACCAGAGGGTGCTTGGACCCCACACACAAATGAAAAAGTATTCTCATCACCTGACAGGCTCCCCTGAGCCTGTGGTGGGGAGGCAACTGATTTGGTCTGGATCTAAAGGCAGGACCTGGAATATGGTTGAAATTATCCAAATAGGCAATTCTCTCATCTCAGCTTTGACTGAGCTTCACTCTGAGCTTCAGGAGTCAGTCAGTCCTCATTCATGACCAACCGATCTCAGTTACTGAGCTTAGTTGGCATTTACTGTAACCCCTATCCCAAAGCCCAACGTTAATGGAACTCTCATTTCTGGGGATGAACTCCCTGACCTGAGTGAAAGTCGGGGAAGAGCTGGTGAGAAATGAGAGAGCTCCAGCCTTCACCAGTCCCACTTTGGAATTCTTCAAGGCCGATCCCTTTAAGTCCTTTATGAGATGCTTCAGGGAGAGAATCTATCAAGCTTCTTCAAGTATTCTTCAAAACCCATCAAGTTTCAAGCTGAGTTACTTCTGGTACTTCTGGCATCCAGCTTGAAAAGAGAAGATGGAAGAGGCCAACCCCGCTGCAGTTTGTGGAGGGAAAAGGCTCTGAAAAAGCATGAGACGAGCCATCAGTATCCATCGTGTCCCTATTTCCAGCTTGTTACACTTGGGAGAGTTGCCCCTTGGGTGAGATCCAGGACACCTTCTCTGGTTAAACTGAGTTACTTCACTCCCAATAGAAGATCTCCTTCACTTTGTATTATCTGATATATATTTTCCTATGTATGCCTTCTCTGATTTCTGTTTTATTACCAATTTGAATAAATGGCTTTTCTCCATATGTGTTATTTGTAGAACTGGTATTTGTTGCAAAAGAGGTGGTACTTGGGGGGTCCTCCTTCCCCTAAAAAAATGACAAAGCAATCAGAATTTAGCTTAAACCCAATCATACCCCCAGATGAATAATACTTAAGGGAGCAAATAGAATTATTTCTAGCTTAGTACCTCCTCTTTTTGAGAACAGAGTGACCTCTCGTGCCAATTTCCTGTTTTACCTCTTGGCAGGAATGAAAGCCTCCCTTGAAGAAGGGTGTGGGAAGAAGGGGCTAGAGCTGTCTATTTGGCTTCCTTTGAGCCACTCATTGGCAGCGCCCATACCATAGATGGGCCTCACTACACATGTGGGCTTTACTCTATCACTGTTACTTTTTAAAGGCTCTGTGATTTACTGGAACAGAAATGTAACAGTAGCACAGAGACACAAAATAACACTGCAAAGAAGTATTTTCAAATCAAGCTATGATGAAACTCACTCTCTCCCTGCCTTCTTCCAGCCAATAGATGGGAAAAAGAAATTGCAGGTTTGGGATTTTGGTGAGATCTATTTGTCAAGCACTTGGAGAAATCTGAAGGTAAGCAAGGAAAATGGCATTGCCTCTCATTTCAAATCACTCTAGCTGGGGGGGATTCATGGTATAGCTAATCTGATCTTGTTACTTGGAAAGAATAAAGTGAAATCAGGAGTTGAGAATCTGGCCCTTTCACTCCATCTGTTCCTATCGGTTCTAGATCTAAAGCAGGAGTGTCAAACTCAAATAGAAACTGGATACTTACTGGCAGCCTATTGACTTAGAAAACTACAAATTAGCATTATCTGTGTCACATTGTATTTTTATGTATTTTGTTAAACATTTTCCAATTGTATTTTAGTGTGATTCCAGTCCCATTCAGGAGTATTCAACACCTCTCATCCATAGCCATCAACCCCCCTGCAGTTATCCAGCAGCAATCCCATCTCTTGCACTGCTGCTGCCCCCAGGAGGTAGAAGCTCAGGTCATACCTGCAGCTGTGGTCATTCCTGAAAAAAATATGTCCAAACACTTTCTTTGGCCAGTTTGACCAGTAGTACTTGATGGCCCACCTCTCTTTCCTTCTTTCTCCTGTACCCCAAAATTTATATCAGGAAGAAGTCTCTTCAAAGACAAAGGAAACCAAAACCCAATGGTGGGGAGGGCAGGATATATAGTCCCACTACATTATGTAACAACAATGTTGCTAGCAGCTACTGTGCTGTGTAAGACCAACATGAGCACATAGAAGGGCCGCCAACATACAGGTTCTTTGATCTGTTTTTCTAAGGAAAGCAACTTTAAGGGGTTAACAATCTTACTGTAACTAAACATACATATACCGCTAACTTAGTTCAGGGGGAAAATCACATTATCACCACATATCACTACCTTCTTCACCATCCCTGACCAATTTTTGCCAGTTACTTCCAGGAGGCATCTGTTATACTGCTATGCTACCTTGATCCCACCCACCATTAAGGATTTGTTTTTGGAATTAAGTACTGCACTTCTAAACACTCAGGAAAGACAATCTTGAAAACAAGATGTTGAGAGCCATCAGCATCCTAGTGTGAATGACTTATCTGCATGTTGCCATGGCATCGTAGATTTAGAGTTAGAAAGGACCTTCAAGGCCACCCAACTCAACACCTTCAGCTTGTATATTGGGAAACTAAGGCTCTGAGGAATCAGAGACTTGACCATGGACAGGACTCCAAATCTGGCGTTCTTCCCATTATCTTCAAGAACTTAAGGCACTGAAGGCTGGAGTCTTGCTGGGACAAAGTCAAGTTTATAGAAGAAAAAGAAGGAAAAATGGAATCGGGTACATTGTTAAGGGTGCAGGTGATGAGGATATTTCAAGAAAAAAATCCCAGTTCACTTTTTCTTGAGTTCGAAGGGGAGACTGATGGTGAACAAAGCAGTTCTTGCTTTGTTATCATGATGTTATCATGATGTTATCATCATTTAACAGCCTGAATCTCCATTAGAAAGGCCTCAACATTTACTTCCAAGCATTTAAAAATACAAGAGTCACAGGGTGAATCTGTATAAACAATATATATAATCCACAGGATCTATGCTCTAAGAGGTCATCTAGCCCAACCTCCTCATTTTGCAGATGGGGAAACCAAGGTCCAAAGAGAAGAGACTTGCCCGAGGTAACGCAAGTCGTAATTGGTCCAGTCCAGATTTGAACTCAAGGTCAGACTATGAGTCTGAGTTCAGAGCCCTGGACACTGAACCTTGTGGCCTGTTAGAATTAGAAAGACCCTTCGAGATTCCTTGTTTTGCTCCCTCACTTTACAGAGGAAGAAACTGAAGCCCAGGATTTTTTTTTGAATTGCCAATATCATATAGGTAATTAGTGACAGAGGCAAGACATGCACTCAGAAATTCAGATTCTCAGTCTAGGGCTCTAGCCACCATGTTGTTTGCATCCTCCCTTGGAATCATATTCTTAGACCCTCACTGTGACAAAGAGCGATCCTGGCTATGTGAAGACTACGGCAATGGTGCACAAGCTCTGGTAGGTCCCATGGAACTGGAAAGCTTTCTAATACAGACCTGGCGATGGATCCTGTGTCATTTCCTACCTTTCAACTCTTCCTTTGCTTTCTTCTCCTCTATGCTCTAGGCTGCCGTTACCCTGGCCTACTGGCAGTTCCTCTAACACAAGATTCTATCTCCCAGCCCTGTGCATTTTTACAGGCTATGTTCTATGAGCAAAATACTGTCCTTCCTCATATCTGCATCTTGGCTTCCTTAACTTCTTTCAGTATTCAGCTCAAATTCCACCTTCTACAAGAAGCCTTTCTTTTCACAAGAAGTCTCCCCTTACCCTCTGCTCGTCCTTTCCCTCTACGTTTACTTCCCATTTACACTACATTATACCACACTACACACACACACACACACACACACACACACACACACACACCTTGTATGGAAAAAATTATTTGCATCTTGTCTCTCTCACTGAATATTTTAAATTAAATTTTATTAAGGGGATTTGTTCTGTAAAGTTTGGATTCAGTCACACTTGAGGACCTAGAGGGCCACATGTGGCCTCGAGGCTTCAGGTTCCCCAATCCTGCCATAGGCCTCAACTATTTCAACAACCTCCTTAAAGATAGTACTGCCTTTTTCCCACCTCTTCCCAATCCATGTTTCATACCATACCATTTATGCCACAGTAATTTTTCTTATGCGTCTGATTATATCACTCCTCTGCTCAAAAATTATCATCGGTTTCTTGTTGACAACTGATTTGATGTCATATTCCTTTATCTCAAATTTCAGGCTCTCAACAACCTGGCACCATTTTACTTTTCTAGCTTTACCTTATATTCCTTGCCTTCCTGCACTCCAGACCACACTTTGCTCCCCTGAAATGTTCACTGTGTTCTCACCTGTACAAGCCTTTTTTTTAATGCTGTTCCTTATATTTAAAATGCACCCTCCCTCTTTACTGTTTGATACTTACCCAATCACTAAAATTCAACTTAAATATCAACTACTTCAGGAAATCTTCCTTGTCCCTCCAATTGGTGACCTGCTTTTCCCTTAGGTCGTAGACAGCAATTTGCTTTTTAACTCTCTAATGAACCTATCTTGTTATATCATACATCAGTATGCTTTTTTTTTTAGCATTTTGTGCCCTTATGAGATTGTAGTTTCCTTAAAATTAGGAATTATATCCCATTTAAATGCCAATCTCCCAATGCAGTCAATAGTCAAGCAAGTATTTATTATCTATTCTTTATCAGGCACTGTGCTAAGTGTTGTTGATACATAGAAAGACAAAAGACAGTCCCTAGTCTCCAGAAATCCTCAGTCTAATGCAGAAGACAACTAGGTGCAAACAAGTTATAATCTTTTGGTTTTGTTTCACAATTTCTTGATTTCTCATAAAGTCATTAGCTTCTGTTTGCTCCAATCTAATTTTTAAGCAATTCTTTTCTTCAGTGAGCTTTTGGACCTCCTTTTCCATTTGGCCAGTTTTGCTTTTTAAGACATTCTTCTCCTCATTGGCTTTTTGGAGCTCTTTTGCCATTTGGGTTAGTCTATTTTTAAGGTGTTATTTTCTTCAGTATTTTTTGGAGTCTCCTTTAGCAAGTCGATTTCATGGTTTTCTTGCATCACTCTCATTTCTCTTCCCAATTTTTCCTCTACTTCTCTAACTTGCTTTTCCAAATCCTTTTTGAGCTCTTCCATGGCCTGAGCCCAGTTCATGTTTTTCTTGGAGGCTTTTGATGTAGGCTCTTTGACTTTGTTGACTTCTTCTGGCTGTATGTTTTGATCTTCCTTGTCACCAAAGTAAGATTCTATAGTCTGATTTTTCCCCCACTATTTGCTCATTTTCCCAGGCAATTACTTGAATTTTTAGCTCTTTGTTAAGGCAGGTAAATGTGGAGGGTACTGTCCCAAGCTTCAGGGGTGTTACACGTCTGTTTTCAGAGATTTTTCTAGGGACCTATAAGTTTTCAGTTCTTTCAAGATTGTATGATCAAAGGAGAGGTGTTTATTCCTCTCTTGGCCTGTGATCTAGTCTGTGAATGACCTCAGGCACTCTTTTCTGCCTTGGAATTGTGAGGAGGATTCCCTCTCCACAGCTGCCATGAGCTCCGGCACAGGCTCCTTCTCACCCCAGCACCACCACCCAGGATTGAGACCCAGATTGAAGCATGGGCAAAGGAAGAGAATGCTACATCAGTGCCAGCAAAGAGATCCCTGAAATAACCCTGTGATCAACAACTTGATCCTCCCCACCATCTGTGGGCTGAGAGCTCCAGAAACAGCCTCTGCCACTGCAGCTTCAGGGCTGGGGCCTGGAAAGGGGTCCTCTCTCATCCAGAGAGAAAATAAAGAGTGCCCCCAGAATGATGGATGGACTCTGTGTGACACACTGATGGGAGGATATAGACAAGGATCCCACAACATGAATGGGGATGGATGGGCTAAGATGTGTGTCATAGGAAGGAATTAGCGATCAATGACACCATTAGTGGATTTGTATGTTTGAGCATTTTGTGCAGGTGTTGTGTCGCCATAGTAGAGCATGAGCTCCTGGAGGGCAGGGACTACATCTTACTCATCTTCATAGCCCTCTCAGTGCCCAGCATAGTTTTCTTCATTATTTTGTTCTTCCTAGTACCAATATCTCACATTCACACAACACTTTAAAGTTTACAAGGTATTCTCTTCTTAGCAATCCTATGAGAAAGATTACTTAGGTACTACTATTCCCATTTAACAGGGGGTAGCCAGGTGGTGCAGTGGCTAGAGTGCTGGGCTTGGAATAAAGAAGATAAGTCTTCATGAGTTCAAATCTGGCCTCAGACACTTACTAGCTGTGTGTGTGACCCTGGGAAAATCACTTAACCCTGTTCGCCTCAGTTTCCTCATCTGTAAAATGAGCCAGAGAAGGAAATTAAAAAGCAGTCCAGTATCTTAACCAAGAAAACCCCAAATAGGGACACAAACATCAAACATGACTGAAACGACTAATCAACACTACCATTTGACATATAAGGAAGGGTCAGGAAAGTGAAGTGAGTTGCCCAAGATCACACAGCTTATAGGTGTCAGAGCCAGAACTTGAACCAACGTCTCCTAACTCTAAATTGAAAATTAAATCCATTTGTGTTTTGACTAGACCTTCTTTTTAGGCACCCTTTGCTCCTTTGACTTCTTTAACCTTATTCTCTCCTATATCCTCCTGCCTATCTTATAATTAATTAATTATAATTAATGCTTTCCATCCTTTCTGTGTCATCATGCACACATCGCCCTCTAGGTTATGACCTAAGTGCTTTCTCTCTCTCTCTCTCTCTCTCGCTCTCTCTCTCTCTCTCTCTCTCTCTCTCTCTCCCTCCCTCCCTCTTTCTCCCTCTCTCACATGTGTATATATAAATACATGTACGTGTATATATGTAAATATACATATATACGTATCTGCATATGTGTGTGCTATCTGTATGTATATACCTGTTCATGTTGTGTGATTCTTGTCTATATCTTCCAGTAAGTTTCTCAAAGAAAGGCCACCCAGACAGACAGACAGAGCCTAGGTCAGAGCCCTGGAGGGCAAGGTACGGATGGTGATACAGAAAAGGGGAACTAAGCATATACATATATATGTGTGTATATGTGTGTATATGTATGTATGTATGTATATGTGTACATACGTATGTACATATGTATGTATGTATATGTGTCCAAGTATCTTCCTTGGTGAGATCACTAGTCCTCATAGATTAAAGAATCACTTCTTTACAGATGACCCTCAAACCTCTATATTCAGCCCAAATCTCTCTCCAGGATCCAGTCATGTATCACCATCAACTACCTGCTGGATATTTTCTCCTGGAAGTCCAATGAGCACCTAAAACTGAATATGATCAAAATGGAGCTCATTTGCTCCTGCCAAATGTGCCATTCTTCCAAATGTCTCTAATACTTTATAAGACATTTCCACCCTTCCAACTACCCTTTGGTGACATTTTTTTTTAAATTTCAACTTTATTTGACCAATGTGTTTAGTTCCAACATTATGGTGGAAATGCTTAAAGTGTTACTGAGATCAACTATCCATGGCCCAACCCCACTCAACTGTCCTCCCCAGTAATCCCCAATAACCATAGGTTTTCTAGTTTACTACATGAAGTAGGCCTTGGAGCCTACCTTGTAGGCTTGGAAAAGAATCCAACATTCACAGATCAATGCACCAGAAAATCATAGCTTCGTCCTTGATTCTTCACTATTTCCTACATAAATCAGTTGCCAAGTCTCATTCTAACTCCTCTCCACTCATATGACCACACCCAAGTTCAGTAATAAAATTTATGCACACACACATATATTATATATCATCTATTATCACATATATTAGCTATAAAATGAGGCAAGAACTGCACCTGTGATATCTATTTGAAACTCCTGGAGGAAGAAACTCCTACCAATTCAAGTTAGCACCTTCTTTGTTGCTAACAAGTCTTAGAGTTTCCTGAGGACACTGGGAGGTTAATAACTTCCCAGGGGTCATATGGTCAGTATCTGAAAGAGGCAGGACTTTAACCCAAGTCATCTTGGCTCCAAGGCCCCTCTCTATCCATTATGTCACATGGCCACTCACACAGATACACTCACATCTGTCCTGCTTCCTGTCCCTACCATGTCCAACGCAGCCTTCACCCAGTGGCCAAAATGATCTTCCAAAGGCACAGCTCTCATCATGCAATGTCTCTATTCAAAAAATTTATTTATTTTTAAATTTTTACCCAGTTTCATATAAAAACAATTTCCAACATTTGTTTTTAAAACTTTAAGTTCCAAATTTTCTCCCTTCCTCCCTCCCCGCCCTCTCTCATTGAGAAGGCAAGCAATTTGGCATAGGTTATACATGTGTAGTCATGCAAAAAATATCCATAATAGTCTACTCAAAAATTTTCAGTGGAGGGGCGGAGCCAAGATGGCGGCTGGTAAGCAGGGAATAATGTGAGCTCCGTGCGGAGACCCTCCAAAAACTTATAAAAAATGGCTCTGAACCAATTATAGAATGGATGAACCCACAAAACAGCAGAGGGAAGTAGGGCTCCAGCCCAGGACAGCCTGGATGGTCTCTGGGTGAGGTCTATCCCACACAGAGCTCCGAGCTGGGAGCTGGGAGCTGGGAACGGAGTGGAGCAGAGCCCAGCCTGAGCGGCGTGGACCATCCAGACAAGAAGCCGGGCGGAGGGGGCCCTAGAGCCCTGATTCAGTGAGCTGCGGCAGTTACGAGACTTCTCAACCCACAAACACCAAAGACTGAGGAGAAGGTTAGTGGGAAAAGCTGCGGGAGTGGAAGGAGTTCGCAGTTTGGCTTCCAGCCCCGGGGGCAGCAGAGGTGGGGCAGCTACAGCTGTTGTTACTCCCGGCTCCAGGCCCACCTGGTGGGAGGAATTAAGTGGCGGATCAGAGCAGGGGTGCACAGCCTGCCGAAGATCTAAGCCCAGTTCGGGTTGGGGGTTGGGGAAGGAGCAGTGCTGGTGTGGCAGAGCTGGCACCTCCCCCCCAAATGTGGAACATAGAACTCTGTAATCTACAAGCAGTCGTACCCCACTGGAAAGCTCAAGGGTCAAGTTAGTTGGCTGGGAATATGGCCAGGCAGCAAAAACGCACCCAAATTCAGTCTCAGACTTTGCATTCTTTCTTTGCTGACAAAGAAGACCAAAACATACAGACAGAAGAAATTAATAAAGTCAAAGAGCCTACAACAGAAACCTCCAAGAAAAACAGGAACTGGTCCCAGGCCATGGAAGAGCTCAAAAAAGAGTTGGAAAAGCAAGTTAGAGAAGTAGAGGAAAAATTGGGAAGAGAAATGAGAAGGATGCGAGAAAACCATGAAAAACAAGTCAATGACTTGCTAAAGGAGACCCAAAAAAATACTGAAAAACACACTGAAGAAAACAACACCTTAAAAAACAGACTAACTCAAATGGCAAAAGAGCTCCAAAAAGCCAATGAGGAGAAGAATGCCTTGAAAGGCAGAATTAGCCAAATGGAAAAGGAAGTCCAAAAGACCACTGAAGAAAATACTACTTTAAAAATTAGATTGGAGCAAGTGGAAGCTAGTGACTTTATGAGAAATCAGGATATTATAAAACAGAACCAAAGAAATGAAAAAATGGAAGACAATGTGAAATATCTCCTTGGAAAAACTACTGACCTGGAAAATAGATCCAGGAGAGATAATTTAAAAGTTATTGGACTACCTGAAAGCCATGATCAAAAAAAGAGCCTAGATACCATCTTTCAAGAAATTATCAAGGAGAACTGCCCTGATATTCTAGAGCCACAGGGCAAAATAGAAATTGAAAGAATCCATCGATCACCTCCTCAAATAGATCCCAAAAAGAAATCTCCTAGGAATATTGTTGCCAAATACCAGAGCTCCCAGATCAAGGAGAAAATACTGCAAGCAGCCAGAAAGAAACAATTTGAGTATTGTGGAAACCCAATCAGAATAACCCAAGATCTGGCAGCTTCTACATTAAGAGATCGAAGGGCTTGGAATGCGATATTCCGGAGGTCAATGGAGCTAGGATTAAAACCTAGAATCACCTACCCAGCAAAACTGAGTATCATGTTCCAAGGCAAAATATGGATTTTCAATAAAATAGAGGACTTTCAAGCTTTCTCAGTGAAAAGACCAGAACTGAATAGAAAATTTGACTTTCAAACACAAGAATCAAGAGAAGCATGAAAAGGTAATCAAGAAACGGAAATTGCAAGGGACTTACTAAAGTTGAACTGTTTTGTTTACATTCCTACATAGAAAGATGATGTGTATGATTCATGAGACCTCAGTATTAGGGTAGTTGAAGGGAATATGCATATATATATGTTTATGTATATATATGTGAATGTGTATGTATGTATGTATCTATGTGTATATGTATGCATGTGTATGTAGGTATATATATATGTGTGTGCTTTTGTATATGTGTATATATATATATGTATATGTGTATATATATATATATATATATATGTAAAAGAGAGAGAACAGACACAGGGTGAGTTGAAGATGAAGGGAAGATATCTAAAAGAAATAAAATGAAATTAAGGGATGAGAGAGCAACATACTGAGAGAGGGAGATAGGGAGAGATAGAATGGGGTGGATTATCTCGCCTAAAGGTGGCAAGAGGAAGCAGTTCTGTGGGAGGAGGGGAGAGGGCAGGTGAGGGGGGAATGAGTGAACCTTGCTCTCATCAGATTCGGCCTGAGGAGGGAATACCATACATACTCAGTTGGGTATCTTACCCCACAGGAAAGAAGAGGGAGGAAGATAAAAAAAATAAAAGGGAGGGGGATGATGGAGGGGAGGGCAGATGGGGGTGGAGGTAACCAAAACAAACACTATAGAAAGGGGACAGGGTCAAGGGAGAAAATTCAATAAAGCGGGATGGGTTGGGAAGGAGCAAAATATAGTTAGCCTTTCACAACATGAGTATTGTGGAAGGGTTATACATAATGATACATGTGTGGCCTAGGTTGAAGTGCTCGACTTCTTAGGGAGGGTGGGTGGGAAGGGAAGAGGGGAGAGAATTTGCAACTCAAAGTTTTAAAAACAGATGTTCAAAAACAAAAAAAAAAGTTTTTGCATGCAACTAAAAAGTAAGATACACAGGCAATGGGGCGTAGAAATTTATCTTGCCCTACAAGAAAGCAAGGGAAAAGGGGATGAGAGGGGAGGGGGGTGATAGAGGGGAGGGCTGACTGGGGAACAGGGCAACCAGAATATATGCCATCTTGGAGTGGGGGGGAGGGTAGAAATGGGGAGAAAATTTGTAATTCAAACTGTTGTGAAGATCAATGCTGAAAACCAAATATGTTAAATAAATAAATTTAAAAAAAAATTTTCAGTGGCTCACAATAGCCATGGAATAAACATGGAAAAAACAATATACACTCCTTAGACTGACATTTAACACCCTCCACAATATGGCTCCCACCTACCTTTCTAGATCCATTTTCCATTATTCTCCTTTGCAGACTCTATTTTCCAAGCAAACTCCCAATTATTTCCCAAAATCTACACTCCGCCTCCTGGAATTACATTACTGCACAAGCCATTCCCCATGCCTGAGATGCACTCTCTTCATCTCCACTTCTCAGCATCCTTTTCTTCCTTTCAGGTTTAACTTAGATGTTACTTTCCCCAGAAAGTCTTCAATGGGTGCTCTCATCATCCTTATTTTTTTCCTGTACTACAATTTTTTTTTAATTTTTGATTGTTTTGTTAGTGCTTTTTGACTGCTGAGTTTTTTTAAACATCTTTATCAATTTCCAATAACTTATATAGCAAAAAAGTAAGCAAAACAAACCAAAACATTATGCTGTCTGACAGCAAGTCTAATATTCTATACCCATAATCTATTATGTCTCTAGTGAAGATAATGTGTTTCTTCATCAGCTAGGTGGCACAGTGGAGAGATCATGAATCAGAAAAACCAGAGTACAAATACAGTTGACCCTGGGCAAGTCACTTAACCTCTGTCTGCTTCGGTTTCCTCAACTCCAAAATGGGATAATAATTATACCTACCTCCAAGGTATTGTGAGGATCAAATGAGATAATATCTGTAAAGTGCTTTGCAAACCTTAAAGTACCTTGTAAATGCTAGCTGTTATCATCAGTCCTCTTCAATCAAGAGTAGTCATTATATTAATATGAATTCTGATGTCTTCTAGTATTGTTTCCCTTTACATTATTTGGGTTATTGTGGCCTATACTTCTGTACATGTTGTGTATCACAACAGATGGGTAAGCTCCTTGAGGGCAGGCACTGTTGGTTTTGACTTTGTATATACCCAGTCCTAGTATGGTATCTTACATATAGTAAGCACTTCATACATAGTTGATGGAATGGAGTGATGTCAATAATGGAACAAATGAGTGAATGAAATAAGGAGTCAACCAAAGGCCTAGAACTGACAAGATTCTTCTATGTTGTGAAATGAAACTGTCTTTCATTGTGGTGCCTAATATTCATATAGTTCATGGCTTTAATGGGAATCTTTCATTGTGGTACCTAACACTCGCATAGTTCGTGGCTTTAATGGGAACCTTTCATTGTGGTGCCTAATACTCGTATAGATCATAGCTTTAATGTGAATTCATATAGCTCATGGTTCTTGAACTCCCAAGGCTTCACCAAAGTCCTTTCTCAAAGGTTTTCAGGTGATATTTGAAGGCTCTATGTACGTGGAACACAAGCTTTGACAGATTCTACCAAACTGAAAAGGCTTTAATTATGGGCCTGACAATGTTTTCAGAGGATCAGCCTGATGTAGAATCTGAAGATATTTTCTTCTATCACAATTCATTAAACCACCTAATAAAATGAGTAAGGATTTGTAATCCTGTCAGTGGAAGGAGCACTCACACCAAACAGAATTAAGCATCTTTGCAGTGTTGATACAAGAAGGAATAAAGGATGTGTAATCTGACACAAGAGACAATGACAAGAGATTGTAATTAACCCTAGGCTAATTAAAAGGTATTTATTAAGATAAACATCCACAACTACTTCACAAGAGCTATTTTTTTCTAAATAGCCACTCAAATAGGAGAGGTTCAAAGAGTGTTAAAGGAAAATTTCCTTCGGAAAACTAGATAGTTCTTTAAGAAAAAAAAAGAATTCTGATCACATTGTGTTTTGGATTTTTGAATGGGTGTCCCATGTTTGGATTCAAAACTTGACTCAGCAACTCAGCTCTATCATATAGATCTGTATCTTTAGACTCTCAATGAAAAATGTAGTAATGATATAAGCTACAAGTATAGGGATGAGCCATAAGGGCCACAGTCTTCTCCATAGATGCCAAACTCAAGGGCAGGAAAACTCCCTAGCCCAAACCAGATGAAAATGCAATTGAGAAATATTGAACAAAATAAATAAAAATACAACATAATATAGATTATAGATAATGCTAATTTGTGCTTTCTGAGTCAATATGTGGCCAGCAGGGATCCATTTCTTTTTGAGTCTGAAGCTATTGGCTTAGATCCAGGGAGGACCTCAGTGGCATTAATAATATAGGATCATTGGTTACCAGATTGAGAGCTGGAAGAGATCTCGGAAACTATCTAGTCTTCTTTTTACAGATGAAGAAACTGAGGCCCAGGAGAGTTAAATGACGTGCCTAAAGTCACATGAATAATAAATATCAAGGGTGGAATTTAGACCTAGATGTCTGATTTAGAGCTAGTTATATTTAAGTTGTACCAATCTGCCTCTTCATTTTCTTTCTGGCACAATTTTGGCAAAGGACGAATTTAGAGCTAGCAGGAATCTTGAAAATCGTATAGTTAAACTCTCACACTTTTCAGATTAGGAAACTGAAGCAAAGGGAGGTGAAATGAGGCACCAAATTAATTTTGCAATGGAACCATCTTGTAAAAAATAACTCTATTCTGTATGTGAGAGTTACTTCTGTTGTTTCATGATTCTATGTGCAACTTCTCTCTTCATAAAGACCCTACAGGGTCGGATGCTTCACCAAATCTCAAAATGTGATTTTAAAAAATGACTAATCTTTCCCAATGAGGCTGGCAGCTGGTGGAATTTGTAACACTGAAAAATAAATGAGGTGTAGTCTGACTGGCAGAGCCATATGACAGGGACTACTTATAAATCAAAAAAGGAACAAATCCTTCTTGGTCACAGAACATGGCTTTCCTTCCCCCCCCCCCAAAAAAACATAGGTTTTTAAGAGTTAAAAAGTCATGGAATATATCTCCTTATCTGAAAGATGGACAAATTGAGACAGAGAATGCTTAAAGTGACCTCCCCCAAGGTCCTATGATAATCTAATACTAGAAATAAGATGAGAATTTGGTTCTAACACACGCTAGGTCAGTCTTCCCAATAGGCAGCACTGCCTCCTTTGCTCTGTCCATCTCCTTTCCTTGGAGGTTTAAATCATGAGGACTTTAATTCTTGCCCTGGTGAACACGTGGGACAGAATGAGGAATCGTGTTTAAGGTGGCACTGGGACATCAGTAATCGATGAGGGCATCCAAGTTTACAAAGAGCTTCTTGCAAAGTAAGTTTTCCTTCTGAGTCGACAAGAGCTATTTTGTTAGGCTGTCACACTGTTGGGAGAGTCCAAGAGGACCATGGTGGCAAGTTTCTGCTGACTGCATATAATGGGTGGATATACTTTTCTTTTAAAAAAAATTCAAATTATCTTAATCCAAATCCTGCCTGTACTGTTCTCTGGGTTCTCCTCTTTGGACGTGAAAGTTTCCTCAGTAGTATAAATACAAGATACACACAAACAGACACCTATATTTGTTTATATATAATCTTAGCCACATGCAATATGAAATAGAGCAGTAAGGTAACTGCAAACTGAAAAAAATAACTAAGTAACAACTTGTGACAGTGGGCTGTAAGTGCCTTGGCAAGGCTAACAAACCACACTTTTCATTTGGGATTTAGGGCCTCAGTCCATTGATTGACACCCAACCTTCGAGGAAGACCTGAAAGATCTTTTCTATTGAGGTGGCTGTTGTTCAGTCATTTCCATCAGGTCCAACTCTCCATGGCCTCATTTGGAGTTTTCTTCGCAAAGATTCTAGAGTGGTTTGCTATTTTCTTCTTCAGTTCATTTTACAGATGGGGAAACTGAAGCGAGCAGGGTTATGTGACTTGACCAGGGTCACACATTTAGGAAGTGTCTGAGGCCAGGTTTGAACTCAGGTCTTCCTGACTGAAGGCCTAGCACTCTATAAAATGGCCCTACAAAGGGATGTCCATGTTTTTTTCTTGTAATGACCATAGAATCATAGACCTAGAGATGGAAAGAAACTTGGAGGTCACCTCATCCATGACCCTCATTTTACACAAGGAAGAAAATGAAGACCAGAGAGAATAAATGACCTGTCTAAGGGGTAATGGGTGGCAGACACAGGATTTGAACCCAAAGTCAGTATTTGTTCCACCATACTATGCAGCTTCCACCAGAGGCACACGCTTCTGGTACAAACTCAGTGATATCTCATTAAGAGGAAGGAGAAGTTATAGAGTTCTTTACATTGCAAAAATGCAAGAAGTCTTCATCTCAATGATCAGATTGAAATTTATGCATGGATTCATTATTTGAGTCAGAAGATCATTTAATTCTAAGCCACCATTTGAGAGATGAAGAAACCAATTGAGTCTCACCCCCACCCTATCCTCAGGATTAATGGCAACTGGTGTAGAGTTGGGGAAAGAATTAAGGTCTTCTAAGAATAAAGACATACCTTCCACTATACTAGGCTGCCCTACCTGCACTCCATGCATACACTTGTGAACATTAATATTGTGAAATCTTGGACCAGTGGTATAATGGAAGGAGAATTTGTATTAAGAAGTCTTGGATTCAATCCCAACTGTTCCACTTACTAGCTATGTGACCTCAAGCAAGCCAATTGACTGCAATAGGCCTTAATTTCCTTGTGCTAAAACGAGAGCATTGAAGCAGATGGTCTCAAAGGTCTCTTCCTAGCTCTGATATTCTTTAATTGTCTGAGTGTGTGAAATAAGTTTAAGGGGATCCTAAGAGCATCAGTGAAGCTAAGTAATTGTTAGTACTTATAAAACATTTTTTTCAAAGCATCTCTTTTTTTTCAAAGCATTTCTTAGAAAACAAAACTTTATTCATGATTACAGTGACTGCTTTGTTATAAATCACCCGAACAGGGGATCAAAAAAGTACCAATAGAAAAATTCCTGTCCACCTAAAAAGGAACAATAATCTTTATTTTACGTTAAATTTATTCTTCTCATAGATTACTTGGATCAACAAATGATTTCTCATTTGAGATCAAAACTTTAGACAGCAACCCAACTCCAAAAAAATAAAATGTTAGGTTGTTTAATCTTAACCACATTCAATACAAACCATAGCATGATGATGCCACAAATATTCAGTCAAAGGATATGTCATTCAAGATTGAAGGAACTTGGGATAAAAAAAGATGGGGAGAGAGCAGGAAGGAGGGATGTTTAGAAGCTCTACTTTAAAAGTTGTTACATAGAAAAGGCTTGCTCTACTTGGTTTAGAGCACAGACCCAGATTCTGTGGACAGAAGAGAGACAGATTTCATCTGGATATAAAGAAAAACTTTTGAATAATCAGAACTATTCAAGAGTGGAGTGAGCGGTCTAACGAGTCAATTAATAGACATTTATTAAACACCCACTATATGCCAGGCACTGTGGTAAACACTGGGGAGCAAAATACAGTCAATAGGGAGGCGGTGCTTCAAAGACAGCCCCAAAAGGTTCATGGTGGAAAAAGCTACGCACATCCAGAGAAAGAATTATGGAGACTGAATGCAGATTGAAGCAAACTATTTGCTCTCTTTTTTTTCTCTTCTTTTTTGGTTTCGTTTCTCCATTCTCATGATTCATTCCATTGGTTATAATTCTTCTTTACAACTGGACTATTATGTAAATAAGTTAATGTGGAGGTAAATATAGAACCTACACTGGATTACATGCCATGTTGGGGGGAAGAGGGGAGGAGAAGGAAGGAGAGAAATTGTGGAACCCAGTGGAACTGAATGTTGTAAACTAAAAATAAAAATAATTTAAAAATAGGGAGGGTGGTGCACTGCCTATTGCTGGGGCTCTTCAAAAGCAGAGGTTGATTGGTCACTTGTCAGCTATGCCACAGAGGGAATTTTTGTGGAGGTAAAGACTGAACTCAGATAAACGGTTATCTGAGGTCCCTTTAAAACTTTGAGATTCTTGGATAATATGCCTCACAAAAATCTGGAAGGATTAAGGGGATCCCCAGATTTCATTCATATGATTTATTTTAGGATCTCAGCTTAAGTTTGCTGCAGAGTCAACATGTGTTTATCCCCACAGGCCTCTGAAAATATGTCCATTTTTTTCCTTTTGTAATGCTGGTCTAGTCTCCAATTAAAATACTGTTCACAAACTGAGAAAATTAGCACATAAGGGAAGCTGGCCCAATGATGTCCTTTGCTTAGTGAAAAATAAATGGCAGGGGTTAATTAAGATGCTAAGGAAGGACCCTCTTGACATATATCACAGGATTTTAGAGTTGGAAGGTCATTGGGTCCAACCAAGCTCCTTATTTTACAAATAATGAAACTGAGGCCCAGAGAGATTCATAATCGCTGATGTTGTATAGCTCCTTGCTAGCGAAGCCCTCCCATGGACTCCTAATTCTCCTGTGGCCTAGGCTGCCATTTCTATCATATGCTGACACCACTTCCATTCCCTGGATGCTTCCTGAACATGTTTATAGCAGGAAGACATGAATTATACATATTGGGAAAACCAAGCATTTAACTTCATTTAAACAGTAAATTTCTGAGGACACCTATTCTTCAGTGGAGTTTAGAATTGATTCTCAAACACCTTACCAAGAATTTCTTGACAAGTAAACCCTTCATTCCAGATTTCCAAGATCCCTTGTCCTTACTGATGATTCTCAAATCTACACATCCTACCCCAACCTTTCCCCTGACCTCCAATCTTGCATCTCCAGCTACATTTCAGACATCTCAAACTGGATGTCCAGCAGACATCTGAAACTCAACATGTCCAAAATGGAACTCATTAACTCATCCCCTAAACTCTCTACCTCCTACTCACCCAATTACAATGCTCCCAGTCTCTCAGGCTTTCAACCTAGGAGTCATCCTTGACTCCTCACTATAACTCACCCCCCCATAGTTAATCTGTTTCCAAGGCCTGTCAATTCCAGCTTTGCTACACCTCTCCTATAGGTTTTCTTCTCGCCTTTGACACAGCCACCATTCTACTTCAGGCCATCATCACCTCACACCTGGATTATTGCAATAGCCTGCTGGTGGGTCAGTCTGCCTCAAGGCTCTCCCCATTCCAATCCCTCCTCTGTCCAGTCACTAACATGATTTTCCTTAAATACAGGTCTGATCATCACACACACACACACACACACACACACACACACACACACACACACACACACACCCTCACCTCAATAAACTCCAGTGGTTCCCTATCACCTCCAGGATCAAATACAAAATTCTGTATTGTTCAAAGTCCTTTGTAACTTTTCCAATCTTCTTATGCCATACTCCCACCACATACTCTTTGATCCAGTGACACTGGGCTCCTGGGTGTTCCATGAACAAGACCCTCCATCTCTGGGCTCTGGCCATTCTGAGCTGACCCCATGCTTGGAATGCTCTGCCTCCTCCACTCTGCTCATCGATCTTCCCAGCTTCCTTTCAATCCCAACTAAAATTCCACCTTCTACAAGAAGCTTCCCCCAACCCCTTTAATTTTATCACCTTCCCTCTGTTTATTATTTTCTATTTATCCTGTAGATAGCTTACTTTGTATATTTGTTTATATGTTGTCTCCCCTGTTAAATTATGATCTCTTTGAGGGCAGGGAGTGTCTTTTTCCTCCTTTTGTATCCCCAGAACTTAGTGCAATGGTTGGCACATAGTAGGCACTTAACAAATGTTAATCAATTAACTGGCCAACATTGATTCAAAGAACTCAAAATGGCTCAATGGAAACTTTCTTTTTAGTTCAAATATATACTTCCTTTCAAAAAGAAAAACATATTCAAATTAGTAGTCCTTCTAGGTTTATTATGAATGCTAGATGTTCCTGGCATTTTTGTTATTACAATGATAGAGGAAAATCCCTCTGTCTATGCGCACCTGCTCTGCAATTTGTATAGTCTTTTTTATTCGGGGGAGGGAGGACAATAGGGTTTATGTGACTTGCCAGGGTTACCCAGTTATTAAGTGTCTGAGGTCATATTTGAAGGCTGGTCCTCCTGGCTCCAGGGCCGGTGCTCTATCCACTGTGCCACCTAGCTGCCCCAATTTGTATAGTCTTTTTTTTTATTCAGGGAAGGGAGGACAATAGGTTTTATGTGACTTGCCAGGGTCACCCAGTTAGCAGGTGTCTGAGGTCGTATTTGAATGCTGGTCCTTCTGGCTCCAGGGCCAGTACTCTATCCACTGCACCACCTAGCTGCTCCAATTTGTGTAGTCTTAAAAGGTTGCCTGGGAGCACTGATAAACTAAATGAGTGTTTAGGATTAGATTCAGGATTAGTCAGTATGTGTCAGAAGTGGGACTTGAATCAAGGTTTTCCTGTCCCTGAGGCCAGCTCTCTACCCATAACACCCCATTGGCTCCTAGTTACTAGAATCTTAACTCCACTCAGCACAAAATATAGAAACCCTGCAACCATTAGGAAAAAAATAACTTTTCCCACTAAATTTTAGAAGGATGTTCAGGAAGTCAGTAAGATTCTCACATTTCAGACACCTAACGAGGAGGTCAGTTTCAGTGTGACAGTGAGAAAAATTTTCAGGAGGGCCCATATTTTTTGTCCTGTAGTGGCATACATTAAGTGTCCATGAAAATGTATTTCTGTGTTATATTTTGAATGATCCTCCTACTGAGCCAGTTGCTACCCCCATTCACACATTCTTCACAGCAATGGAATGAACTGTCACTAAGAGGAAGGAGAGCCATCTCCCAGCTTTGGGGAATACAGAAGGGCTTAATCAAAGTGACAACGGCCAGAGGTGAGTCAAGAACAGACTGGATTCTTCTCTGGTGTGAAATACTACAGAATTATAGAATTTCTGAGTTCAAAGGTCAAGTTCCTCATGGACCTTAGTTTCTTCATCTTTCAAAAGAAAGGGTTGGGGCAGATGGCCTCTAAGGCTCTTGCCATCTCTCAAGCTATGATCTTATGAAACCAATCAGTCCATTGATGGATGAGGATGAGGTTAAATTTCTCAACCAAGGTATCAGTGGCTGATGAGTTCAGACTTGGGATGAGAATCTAGGAATCCAGAGCCCTGGGTTCCCTGTCCTACTATGCCAGGTTTCCAATTACCCTCCTGCCATCCTCTTAAGTAGGCAGTGAAAGAGCAAGATCACAGAAGGACCCAGAGGAGCTGGGTCTATATCCCACCTCTGACACTTACTGCCTGTGGGCAAATCACTTACCCTCCCTGGGCCCCTGTTTCCTCATCTGTAAAACAAGGGGGTTAAATGATATGGCTTCATGGGTCTCTTCCAAGTCTAGATCCATTCTGTGGATACCCAGAGCATAAAGAGAAATTCTGGAGATGGTGGGTGTTTAGCAACGAGGACCTGGAGACAATTTAATGGTGCTTATGAACATCCATGAAATCAAGTGACTTCTTTTTGCTCACAAAGGACATTTCCTGGTGCAAATCTTTATTATGGGCATATGATTGCTGCTGCTTTGCCAGTAGGGCTAGTAAGAGCATGAGTGGAACCTTTCATTGTAAAAACAGGCAGTTAAGTGTCACAACAGGTAGGGCACTGGGCCTGGAATCAGGAAAACCTGAGTTCATATGCTCAGATGCTTACTAGCTGTGTGATCTTGGGCAAGTCATTACCCTCTACCTGCCTCAGTTTCTTCAACTGTAAAATGGGTGTGACAATAGCATCTACCTCCCAGAGTTGGTTTCAGGGTCAAATGATATAATGTTTGCAAATAAAGCATTTAGCACAGTACCTGAAACACAGTAGGCACAATATAAATATTAGTTAGTATCACTATTAATTTTTTAAAGAAAAATGTGTCCTTTTGAAAAAATAAATCAAATTAACTGGTCTAATGCACTATTTTGAGTGACAATAGCTTTTTTTTCTGCCATGTTCAGAAATTTATTTAGTAACATAAATACATGGATGCTTAGATATCTTAACCACATAACAAAAATGTAGTAACAATTACAATAAAAAGCATAAGTGACTCACCCTGCTTAACTCAAGGCAAGGTTAGTAAAACTCTGAAATGTTGCCTGGATATCTAATTTGGAGAGTCAGCTCAAGTTTGCTTTGGAGATAATGCTTCAGTGCAATCAATTCTACCTCTCGAGGCAGGTTTTTATGGTGATGGGCCTCTATGGGGACATGGGCATTATTTTCTGAAATATGCTCCTATTGAGGCCTCCTGGATTACTCTGACTGAAACATTTATTTGCCACCAAAGTGAGTGTCCTGGTGACATCCTTCATGTTGGAAGAGTCAAGAAAGTCTAATCTGAATGGCAAAGATGAACCAAATTCTTCCACTCATGCAATATAATGGTCCCTCACAGAAATCAGATTTTAGGCAGGGGTGGGAAACCTGAGGCCTCGAGGCCACACGTGGCCTTCTAGGTCCTTAAGTTTGACCCTTTGATTGAATTGACTTTTGGTGGGAGGAGCTTGCTGAGAGGAAAAGGAAATTGTGTCATGGGAAATGCTGAGAGAGCAGTTAGGACAGTTAGAGCTGAGGGAAAGAACAGACATGTGGTGTCTGTAGGTTTGCTTGTTTGTGGGAAAGCCCCAGCAGGGGGTGGATGGTTTTGGGATAGTCAGGCTCCATGCTGTGATGTTGTGTATTGAATTCTTTGCTGCTGTGATGGATTGGGCGTATTGCTTTTGGGATCTGGTTCTCTTGTGTCTGAATAAATGGTTTTCTTCTTCTACCTTCTATGTGGAGAGTCCCATATGTTGAATTCAATCAAAGGGCCACACTTGAGGACCTAGAAGGCCACATGTGGCCTCGAGGCTGCAGGTTCCTCTCCCTTGTTTTAGGGTCAGAGGGTCATCTAATCCAAGCCCCTTTTGACAGTCAAGGACTCTGATGCTTCCAGAAATTTACTGACTTAGTTAAGATCACAAAGTTGGTCAGTTCAGGGACAGGATGAAAACTTAGATGTTCTGAATCTCAGGGCTCCATAGTCTACTCTCCTAGACTTTAGTGACATGTAGTCTTCATGATAATTGACTTGAATATTCTATTGTGTGAGCAAGAAGGAAAAGTGGGCACAGAGAAAGCAGGCATCAGTGCAGATGAGAGGCTTAGTATTTGCAGAACCTTTTTAGGAAAGAACCTTAACTTTGGGAATACTTGGAGCTATGTTGCCAGTCAGTCAGTAACAGGAGATCATAAAAGGGTACCCATGGAATATTTCATCTTATTTAAAAAATGCTAAGACCCTTTTTAAAAGATGCAGTAAATTCTTTTGAGATGCAGCTTAGCTTTTCCATTTGGATTGGAAACTTGTTTCAGTGCCACAAACATAATCGGACAGAGACATAGATGGATATAATCTTAACTACAGTTGATATAAAATATTCTAATAAGGTTATTGTGACAATGACTGGAAAAAATACTTCAGCAATGTATAACACAAGTAAATCCTGAGAACCTTGTTTCATTTTTCAGTCACGTCCTACTCTTTGTGACCCCCTTTGGGGCTTTCTTGGTAAAGATACTGGGATGGTTTGCCATTTTCTTCTCCAGCTCATTTTACAGGTGAGGAAACCAAGGCAAACAAAGTTAAGTGACTTTCCCAGGGTCACACAGCTAGGAAGTGTCTGAGGCCAGATTTGAACTCATGAAGAGTTTTCCTGACTGTAGCTCTGGCACTCTATTCACCGCACGACCTAGCTGCCGAATGAGTACCTTAGTAAAACCTCAGTTTACATTCAGACTAGATAGCATATTTAATACCCAAGAGTGGTGGTGAACAGGAAACCTTGGTTGGAATTCTGCCTCCAACATTTATTTATGGGACCTGGGGCAGGTTATACTGAGCCTCAGTTTCCTCATCTGCAAAATAAATATAATAATCCTTTGAGGGCTGTTGTGAGAAAAGTAGCCTGCAATCCTTGGCACACTCTAATTATTATGATTATTCTTTAAGGGCTACATTTTGTTTTCTGTAAAGTCAATCTTTCAGGAAACCCTCTATTCTTCCTACTGAGGTATATTTGTATGATGATGGGCCTTTTGGAGGAATAGCCCCATTTTTTTAAATAATTTTTTCTGCTGAAGCCTCAATCTCAAATTTTGATAAAGGTGAAATAATTCGTCACTAAAGAGAGAGAAGTGGCATTGTTCCACCCTCTGGAAAATGCAGGCAGGCTGAATCCAAACGAGAACACTGAAGTAGAATTTCGAGATGTGCTGACTCCTTTATCGTGGTATGTATTTTTCTAAAATCATAGGATTTTACAGCTAAAGCAATGTAATCCAAGCCCTGTATCTGACAGGTAGGGCATTCAATTCAGCTCTGTAAAGCTGGCATGCCTCATCCAAGGTTATAGAACTTGTTGGTGCAATACTGGGCTTAGAATTCAGACCTCCTGACTCCTGAACCACCCCTTTCACTATGCCTACTTCTTCATATATTCCATGAATTTTTAGATAAAGGAGACTTGAACTACTGAGATCATTAAACTTAGAAAAAAAGTGAGTGAAGAAAATTCAACAGGGCACAGGGCTATCGTGAATCTAAATCTTCATATTCAAACTTGTCTTGGAAATGAAATATTTATATCTGATTACGAGTCCCAAGTGGGAGATCCAAAAGGATGCCAATGAAACATTCTCTTTTAGTTTAAAAAAGGGGTATTTAAAAGTAAAATCAGTTATTTCTGAACAAATCAGGAATTGATTTTTCTCAAACAAATAAATGGTCATCTTGTCCAGTGGAAGTGTCCTTTAAACTTTCACATTTGGACTCAAAATTTGCTTGGCAAGACAAATACAACACATGAGTTTTCCCATATGATCTGTTACACAACAAGAAATAGAAAAAAGGTCACAATAACCCCGAAAACAATGTCACTGATGCCAGTCATCAAATTCTAGAAGGACCTTAGTGGAATTGGTAAAACCCGCAGATTTCCTGTATGCGTTTTCTTCAGGTACTCAATATGTCATCTGTGGGGCCAATTTTCAAGACCTCTTTAGTCTGTCCATTGAGATCTTAGCACAGTTTGTTCCAATGATTACCACTTAGTAAAACTAGCATTTATGTGTTATAATCATACCTCCTTTATGTGGTTACAAAAGTATGCTATGACATTGTTCAGACAATCATTCATCTTAATATTTGAGCCCATGGAACTCACTGCCCCCATGACATGATTTCACTCAACATAGTCTTTCTAAGGAACCAATAAACCGGTGGGATGATATGGATGTAGATATGAATAGCTATCAGTTCTCACACTTTATTTTCTGAATAACGTGTCTGCTGAAGCACTTGCTGACAAAATTTTCATGTTCTGGTACAAACAGAATAATTTGTTTCTAAGGAGAAGGCCATACTTATGTCGAGTGTAGTGTTATTCATTTTCTTAAAAATATGAAGGATTTATACAATTGATAAGAGTTATATGTAAGTCTCAGGTGGACTAAATCCATTGTCATAGGAGATACTTTCCTCCATTTAAGGAAAAATCACAAAATTATGGGATTTTATAGTTTGAGTATTTTTGAATTTAAGTTCTTTAAATTTTCAGATGAAGAGATAAAGGCCCCCCAAAAATGATCTGGTTCATGAAAGTTACTGCAGATCGGAAAGGAGAACCAAGATCTTCTGAGCTCAAGGTTGATCTGTCCATTATGCTAGGCTTCCAAATGCACTTTTATACATATCCCTGTTCTACATTTTGATCACACACACTTTCATTGTTGAAATAATGAGCATGGAAAAAAAACAAATGCCCAGAATAAAGTTATCAGTTATGCATACTCTCGTCAGTGAAGTATTTGAGCTTATGAAGTAATTCTTCATTCTGAGTTAAGAGATCTACTTTGCTAGCCAATCAACTGAATGGTGAACTGGAAAGCATGTAAAAGAGCCATGAGTAGGGTTGTGAGCTGGAAGAGATCATACACATCATCTAATCCAATTTCCTTTATTTTAAAGATGAAGGAACTGAAGCTCGGAGAAAGGAAGCAATTTGTTTGAGATGACACAGGCAGTAACTGGCAGAGCCATGATTCCCAGGGTCCTGGCCACGGTATCATTTCTTTTTCATTCAGAAAGGAAAGACTGAAAACTTGCACAATCCCAGTGACGGTCCTGCTGCTGGAATCAAATTGCTCTCTGAGCATCTCTGTTTGGGTCTGGAAGTTTCCCTGGCAGCATAAATACAGTGCACACACAGATATAGAGCTATTCTCCTAACCACACAGCACACAAGATAGTAAGGTCAATCACAAGCTTTAAAATAAACCACATGTCCTAGCAGGTTCCATAGAGGAAGGCCTGGGTGAGGGCAGCACTGTGTGCTCATATCTCATTCAGGCACTTACTGTAGGATTTCAGATTCATCTTCTCAGGTAAGATGATATTAATGGTGTGTTCATCACCATTGCTGTACCTGAGAAGCAAGTTCTTTTTTTTACGAAGGAGACGGCTATACTTGGCATTGGAGAGCCACACCTCACACTTGTTGAAGAACACAATGCTGACAGTGCCCAGGACAACTAGGCACGTCAGAACCCCCAGGATGGTGAAGCAGATGGCCTGGCTTTCATTAAGCAGAGGTTTACTGTTCTTAGTCAGCTCCCTCATGGTGATCTTCAGCATTCTATGGTTGGGTTGATGGGTGGCAATCCTGCCCTGAGTCTCAGGAGGAAGTTGGTCAGGTAGCCCAGGACCCCTCTTGGTCTTGGCTCCTGGGTGGCCATGGTTACAAGTGGGCCCGGAGAATTCTGGTCGACAGAGGCATTCAAAGCCTCCTCTGGCATGAGGCACACAGGTACCCCCGTGCTCACAGGGGCCACTGGCACAGCGGTCCCCCACACGCCGGCTACAGGTCTTATCCATGAACCCCAGCGGGCAACGACAACGGAAGTCTCCACCGATGTCAGTGCACACGCCTCCGTTCTCACATGGATTCGGGGCACAGCTGTTCATGTCCAGTTCACAGAAATGGCCAGAGAACCCCTCCGGGCACAAGCAGGAGGTGTAGGAGGCGAGGCCATTGTCATCAATGCAAGCTCCTCCATTTTGGCAGGGAGAACTAGGGCACAAGGTGAACAGGTGAGACAGGAAGCTACAACATGTAAAGAAAAGTAAACCTGCAGCAGAATTGCTGGTATATTTTGATAACAATCTCATAGAAGGCTAGCATCATTCTTTTCAGGGCAGCTAGATGGCGTGGTGGATAGAGTGCCTGGCCTGAAGTCAGGAAGATCTGCGTTCAAATCTAATCCAAGCTTCTTACTAGCTGTTTGACCCTGGACAAGTCACTTAACCCTGTTTGCCTCAGTTTCCTCATTTGTAAAATGAGCTGGAGAAGGAAATAGCAAACCACTCCAGCTATCTTTACAAAAAAAATAATTGGGTCACAAAGAGTCTGAAATGATTTAGTAACAGTAACAAATGGTTCTTTTCATTTTTCAGAGACTCCTCTGTCACAGAATCATAGAATGTCAGAATTAGAAGGCATTCAGCCCTTTATAATTCCAATAATTCCCTCTGTAACAATTCCTCACAAGTAGCATTTTAGCCTTTTTGAAAACCTCCAGGAAAGGGGGAGCTCACTACCCACCAGAAGCAGGCCAGTTCTCTGTGTGTGTGAGAAAGTTGTCCTTATATCAAGCTTAAATCTGCCTCTCTGCAACATCTACCCATTATTCCTGGTTCTGTCCACTGAGGCCAAGCCAATAAATCTAATCCTCCTTTTTCATGAGAGCCCTTTAAATATTTGCAGACAACGTCTGCAATGTCTTCTCCATTCTAAGTATCTCCAATTCCTTCTATTATCATATGGCCTGGTCACATTTTCCTGAACAAACTCTGGCTTATTTGTGTCCTTTCTGAAAACGTGGTGCTCAAAAAGGGGCAGCTCAAGACAGAACAGAAGACAAGGGGTGCGTCATCTTCCTCATTCTGAATATTATACTTTTATTAATGCAACCTAAGAGCCATTAGTTTTTCTGACTGCCTGTTGAGAGAACACAAAGAAAATGTCCCCCCAGAGGCTTATAGGGCAGATATTGGGTGGAGGGGAGGAGAAGGGAATTTGACATGATTTATTTAGGGTTCTGTTTTAATGTTGACATCTTTTGTCTTTATATTACCTACATTTACCAATATATTCCTCAGCCCTTACTCTTCCAGAAAGCCATCACTTATAATAAAGAATAAAATAAGAAAAAGGAAAAACAGCCCAGCAAACTTTAACAATAGATCTAAAGACATCTGATGTCATATGCAGGGTTCCATACTCATAGTCAAGGGTATGCTAGTAAATGTTTAACAACCAGCTCTATTGAGGAAAAAAATTTAAGTTTGACTTGTATCATTACCATTTTCTCTCTCATTTTCTTAAATCTAGACAATCAATAAAACTATACGTCAAGTCATGATTTGTAGCATTTGCTGATTTCTGAGGTTTAAATGCTCACTTTGAAGATTTAACAATTGGCTTTCCAGAGCAGATTGAGATGGCTCTAACATACCCCTTCCATATTCCACTACTTCTGCAAAGAAGGAGGGAACTGAGGCAGGTAGTATTGCCTACATTTAACAGATGAAAGCAATGAGGCTCAGAGGGATAACCAACTTGTTCTAAGGTTGCCCAGAAAATGAGCAGCACAACTAGGACTAGAATCCAGGTCCCCCAGCTCTCAGTATTCCTTCTATGCCACTACACCATTGTGATGGGCATTGTTTTTTCTCTCTCCCCATTTTCTTACCATAATAAAAGATACAGTACATAACTGACCGCAGTAAACTTAGGCATGTGCCTGGGGCCTGAGAGAAACTGAATATGTTCAGCCTCTTCAGTGTTTAGCTACTTCTCTCTGAGGAAATGGAGTGGGGATATGCCTAGAGCATATCTGTGGTAGGCTTGAGCTTTTGTTGTTTGAGCTTTGGAAGATGGGTGGGCAGAACAGAACTTGGGCTCAGTGTGGGCAGTGATCACAGACACGAGTCATAAGGGACCTAAGAGAATATCCAACCATCATTTTATGGATGGCACAGGGATGGGGAATGGCTTGCCTAAGAACACACAAGGAGACAGTATCAGAGTCAGAATTCAAACCCAGAAACTCTGGCCACCAGACCTAAAGACTGGAATGATAATTGCAGCTCCAAATTCTGACAGTATGGCAGCATAAGCCAACCTCCTCCACAACCAGTCCTTTCTACTCTCTTGGATCTCTTGAGACGCCAAAAGAAAGACAAGAACAGTGGAATTCTGAGCAGCTGTACAATGAAACTGATTACAAAAGTGTGGCTGCCCCCCTCATTCTAGTAATGCGCTCTCTCTGTCTCTATCTCTCTCTGTGTCTCTCTGTGTCTCTGCGTCTCTCTTTCTCTGTGAGCGTGTGTGTCTGTGTCTCTCTCTGTGTCTCTTTCTGTCTCTGTCTCTCTATCTGTATGTCTCCGTCTGTGTGTGTGTGTGTCTGTGTCTCTTTCTGTCTCTCTGTCTCTCTTTGTCCTCTCTCTGTCTCTCTCTGTCTCTCTCTCTCCCCCACACTTCCTCCCCCCCATCTCTCTGTGTGTTTCCCTTTTTTCTTGTGATAGATAGGGCTGCAGAGAAGAATGACAAACAGCCAGCATTAGCCTGGCTTAGTTAGAATTTTATCACAGAAGCCAGCTGCTTTTAGACAAGACTGGTCCTCCCACAGTCCTGTCTGCCAAAGTCCCCTTGCCTTTCTTCAAATTCAAATTCAAAAGCCACCTGCCCAGGGTAGCCTCTCCTGATCCCTAATTATTTACCTCTCTCCCCAAATTCTTCATCGCGTTTTAGCTGCTACTCCGATGACCCTATCATATTATTCTAACTTTTAACATAAAAATTTCTGTACCTGTCATATGTCCTCAACCATTAAAATATAAGCTTCTTGAGGGTAGGGATTATGTCATAATCCTAACTTAACCGCAAGCTATAGTGGGGGAAGGAGTTGACCTGTATGGTACTTTAATCGTTGCAAGGCATTTTTATAAACATTTACGCATATTTAATACTTCTATTAACATTCTGAGCCAGGTAGCGTAGTGATCACTCTCCCTATTTTACAGACAACCTCACCGAGCTACAATTCCTTTAAGCGATTTTTCCATGGTTACCCATTTGGTGAGTGTCAGAATCAGGATCTGTACCCAAGTCCAACCAAACCCAACCCTCTTTCCACTGTTTTTAACAGAAAGCATACATTCATTGAAGTATAATAACCATCTATATTTTTACAACACCTTATGGTTACATCCCTGTGAGGTAATGTTGTATTATCCCCATTTTTCAGGTGAAGAAACTGACACAGTGCTAAAATTGACTTATCCACATTCACATAGTTAACAAATGTCAGGATCTGAGCTCAAGTCTTAACTATCACAGTCTGGTGCTTCTTCATCTATACCACATTGCTTTTTAATTACTCGTCTTTGTATCTTGAGGACTGAAGACAGCAAACTTCATTTTATTCAGTCATTTTCCGTCATGTCCAACTCTTTGCAGTCCTATTTGGGGTTTTCTTGGCAAAGATACTGGAGCGGTTTGCCATTTCCTTTTCCAGCTCATTTTACAGATCAGGAAACTGAGAAAAACATGGTAAAGAGCTTGGCTAAGATCATATATCTAGTAAATGTCCGACTTCAGATTTGAACCCAGGAAATCGAGTCTTCCTGACTTCAGGCCCAGCACTCTACGCGCTATGGTGCCATCTAGCCTCCTCTAGTAGATATTTAATAAATATGTGTTGGACTGAACCAATATATTATGGCCACAATTTACCAAGTGGTGGTGGTGGCGGTGGTAGTAGTGTTGGTATTGGTATGTGGGTGTGGTGGTAGGGATGGCGTTGGTTTTCATTTTTTGTTTTTGCCCAGATAAGTCACTTTGCTTCTCAATGCTCTAGGCAAATCTCAAAGGCTCTAAGGTGCAGAGAGTCCACAGTCCAGAACCTATCCCTTTGGGGGTGGGGAGAGAACTTGTCATTACCATGCACTAGTGAACACATCACTAGGGCTCTTGGGGAATTACAGGCCAAAAAAAAAAAGAATTTTAAAATGCTCTCTATGTGAATCCACGTGAGACTGGGTCTCTTTGGGGTGACTTATTAAAGAGAAGATCCAGTGAGAGAAATGTGCTGTTTTAAAATGAAGTTGTTTTCCCTAAGGGAGCCCACATAGCATTTAATATAACTGTTCTTAAAGGCATCCTGCCTTTGTTATCTATTTAGTCCTTCAGGCTCTGGGAAAGAAAGGAACTATGCACAAATAGGACAAGAGAATTGTTGCTATGTAGAAGATGAATAATTTCTGTGCATAAGAATAGTCCTCTCAAGGAATTTCAAGCATCTTAGGCTATATCTTGACAGACTAGTTCATACCGGTTAAAAGAGAAATATATATATGTGTATGCATGTACGTGCATGTATATTGTGTGAGTATACATATGTATATACATATATGTGCGTATATGTATATATTGTCTGTACACATATGTATATGCACATGTTTTTATATGTGTGTAAATGTATGTATATCTTTTTAAAGGTCCTTCTTTCTCCCTCTAGCTAAAATATAATCAAGCTGCCCCTCCCACTACTTCTAAGCATAGCTTTTACAAAATATACATTAATAATTAAAATAACTCACGTTTCTACGCCACTTAAAATCTTACAAAATACATTACAAAACAGCAACCAAGTAAGGAGATGAAACAACTATTCCCATCCCCAACTTACAGATAAGGAAATTGAGGACAAGGAAGGGGAAGTAGACACACAGCTAGCTCGTCAGTGATGGAGCCAGGATTGCTGTCTAAATTTGAACCGAGTGGATAGAATGTGCCTATTCCCCTCATTCACAGACTGTCATCTACCCAGCACAGAGGGGGAGGGGGGAAAGCAGGGATAGCTGGGAGACAACTGGAGATATAACAACTCACGTTTCTATAGTCAGTCAACTAGCATTTATGAAGTACCTACTATGTGTCAGGCTAAGTATCAGGGATAGAAAGAGTGTACACTGATTCATCATAATCATATTATTCTAACTTTTAGCATAGAAATTTCTGTACCTGTCCTATGTCCCCAACCATTAAAATATAAGCTTCCAGGATGATTACAAATCATTTGCCCTCGATTCCAGTCCAAATATCTTACTTGATGTTCCTTCTACAAATCAATCTATTTCTCACCTCCATGACGTTATATAGGCTTTTTCTTATGCCTGCGATGCTCTCTTTTCTCACCCCCTCCTCAGATCTAGTTCTCCATCTTTCAAGAGGCCTTTCATTTTTTCCCGTTGTCAGCACTGCTACCCCTGAAATCACTGTATATACATGTGAGTATATAACCAATTGCTAATATTTTGGCATGTATCCATCATTCACTTATCTGTGAACATGTTGCATCCTGTCAACAGGTTAAATTCTTGATAGTGGCACTACTGTCTCACTTTGGTCTTTGTATCTGACGCTCCTAGAACGGTGCCTTGCACAAAGCAAGTGATTAATAAATGCATGTTGATTGACTAACGTCCTACTTCCCAGAAGGTCCAGCCTTACTCTTCCCTTGTGCTTGCTTACTATTTAATGACAGAGTTATGGGGACCAGTCAAAGAGTAAAGGCTCTCTTTTCTCTGCTTTTCTGTACTGGTTGCAGAATGCTCCAGGGTGAGAGAGAAGCTGATGCCCTTCTCAGGACCACTGATCTTCTTACCTTCTATGCCCCTTGTGTTAATACCATCAGTCTATACAGAGCTCAACTTACTCATAAAATTATCCATCTATAAACAGAGGTGAGAATGGGAAATGGGCATCTTCCTAGGAATTAACATGTAAGGGCAAAGGACCACTTTCAAATATGACTTTTAATAGATGTACTTTAAATGCTATCTCTAGGGTTCAGGAATGAAGGTATGGGAAGATTTAAATTGCATCCGTGCTTCCATTTGGAAGACAGAGCTTGGAAGTCCAATTTTCTTTTTTATTTCATCCAATCTGTTTTTTCTTTCCTCATTTAAAAATAATTTGATTGATGCTTTTTGCTTTTACATCACCTTCATAGCCATATAGATTCCTCTCCATCCTCAATCAAATGAGCCTTCCCTTGTAACAGAAAAGAAAAAAAGAAACAATTCAGCAAAACTAACCAACTCATCGCCCAAGTCTGACAGTAAAGGCATTGTTCCAATCCCACAGTCTGCAGAGAAGACAACAAGGAGAAAGCACTTTTTGAACATAGCCTAGGACACATGAATGCCTTTTTCCTAGCCCTATCAAAAACACCATCAATGGGGAGCTCTTCCTTTCCCAAAATCCTCCTCTACACTGTACATTTCTGGGGTTTTGAGGGATTGCTTTCTCCTGCTTTTCTTCCTACCTATCTGACTGCTTCTTCTTAGTCTCCTTTGCTGGATCTTCATCTAGATCATACCCAGTAACTATGGATGTACCCTCAAATTCTGTTCTGGAACCCCCTTCCCTTTTCTCTGTAAACTCTCTCACTTGGTGATCTCATCAACTCCAGGCCACCTTTACTTTTGTTCTGCCACTGGACTTTGATGACTCAGGAAGAAAGAGTGAGGCTGGTGACTTTGTGTACCTCTGCTTCACTTAAATCCAATTCATATGCAAGTGAAGATTTAACCTGACATGTTACTGGTACTCTTTGAAAATGAAGGACGAACAACACATACAACAAACATGGTAACAACTGTAACTTATGTGTCTGTTCATGATGATGACTGAATATAATTAAAATTATTCTGTTTTAGTATAGTTATTCTATTAGTGACATACCATGGTACAGTGGAAAAAGAACTGGATTTGGTCTCAGGCGACCTGCTTCGTTCACTTGCAATCTCTGTAAAACCTTGGGCAATTCATTTAACTTTTCTTGCCTTCACCTTTAAAATGATGGGGTTGGACTACATGACCTCTAACGTCTCTTCGGTTCTTAAATCTTTTCAAAATTCCATTCTAAGTATACGCATTCAAAGTCATTCAAGTCACCAGAATTCTATTAGCCATCCATTTCATTATTAGGTAGCATTTTCAATGTCTTTCAGGCTCTTCAGCCTTTTCCTCTTTTGATATTAAATAACTCCTAACGTTTCAATCTTCTTTGATTTAATCTGGGTTCAGGAATGAAATAATTTCTTACAATTACCTTACAATGATCTACAATATTGTAGTGCAACCTGGAGCTGAGGAAATCACTGACAAAAAACAATATGAAGCCCTTGCCTAGAGCCAGTAAGATCTGATTCCAGTTCGGTTATGGTGTGGTACTGGCATCTAATAAAAGCATTCGTCGTTTGAGTTCATTTCACATACATTCAGAGTTTGCTCACTTTAGCTAGTCAGTTTAATTAGGCAACACCATCTGCCCGTAAGCATTTACCAGCAGATGGGGTGTTATCATTTCTGATTTGTTCTGATATATCCTGTCTACTTGAGGACACAAACCAAGAAAGAGTGTTACTCATCCCACTGTCATCCACATGAAGCTCATCACAACAATGATACTGACCAACACAGCTGATAAACTGTTGTTGTCGTTCAGTTGTTTTAGTCGTGTCTGACTCTTTGGGACCCCATCTGGAGTTTTCTGGGCAAAGATACAGGAGTGGTTTGCCATTTACTTCTCCAAATCATTTTATAGATGAGGAAACTGAGGCAAACAGAGGTTAAGACTTGCCCAGGGTCACACAGCTAGTAAGTATCTGAATCCAGATTTGAACTCAGGGAGATGAATCTTCCTCATTCCACGCCCAATATTCTATCCATTGCACCACCTAGATGACAAACTACAGGTGTGCACATACATCACATGCCAGTACTGCATCATAACAAAACTGGAAATTGACTTATCCCTCTTTTATATGCTATCATGCACCCACCCCCAGAATTTTCTTCTCCAAGTTAAATACCCTAGGTCCTTTGACCAACAATTATCTAGCATGATATTCAATCCCCTGACCTGACATGGGGAACCTGTGACCTTGAGGCCACATGTGGCCCTCTAGGTCTTCAAGTGCAGCCCTTTGACTGAATCCAAAATTCACAGAACAATTTGTCTGGATTCAGTCAAAGGGCCACACTTGAGGCCCTAGGGGGCTACATATGGCCTTGAAGCCGCAGGTCCCCCACTCCTCCCCTGCCCATCCTGTCATCTGTCCTCTGCATTCACTCAATTTGGTCAATGTCCTTCCTAAAACATGGCACCTGGAGCTGAGCACAATTTATCCCCTACAATTTATCCCTTTTAGTCTAGCACATTACCACCTAAAAGCTAAAGAATTTAAATAAACATCGCTAGTCTTAGCCCTTTCATGGCACTAACTAGTCTGACAAAACTATAGTCTACAAAACCCATTTCTTATATTTTAAGTGGCAGCTAAGGGTTGTTTAAATGTCTTCTCTTATTTCTTTACCTTTGCAATATTATGCAAATAACTGAGAAATATGCCTTGGTTCACTGGCCCTGATTTATTTGTATTCATACACATCAGAGTTTCAAAGCATCTCAAGAATATTAATATCAAATTACTTTGGGCTGTGCTGTAGCAAAGCGAGATGCACCTGGATTTTTGTTTGTTTATTTTAAGTAAATTGGACGTTGCTCAGCAGCACTGTGAATTGGAAATAACAGTAGACCTGGAGTCAGGATACCTGGATGCTAGCACCAACTTTCCACTAACTACCAATGTGACCTTTGACAATGAGGCCTCTCTGGGCCTCATTTGTTGTCTGTAAAATGGAGGGTTCACCTAGAAGATCTCACTCTAAAATGTGTCATTCTGTGATTATGAGGAAACTTCCATCTCAAAAATTCCACAGTCCCGACGTCCTCTATTAACACTCTATGTTCTATGATGCCAAGAATCTTTCTAGTTCTAAGAGTTTATGATCCATGATTCTAAGGCCCCTTCTTGCTATAACAGTCTATGTTGTAGTCTCTAGAGCTGGGGTTCTTAACCCTGTGCACCATGAACCTTTCTGGTACTTTGATAAAGCCAATAGATGCCTTCTCAGATTAATGATTTTAATGAATAAAATAAAGTAGGATTATAAAGAAAACCAGTTATATTGATAGATGTAATCTTTTCCCATCCAAACCCTTGGATCCCTTGAAATCCATACATGGAACTTGGGGATCTATAGATCCCAATTTAAGAACCACTGCTCTAAATCCCCTTCTGGCTCTGACATTATATATTTTGTGGTTCTAGCTCCCCTTCAGACTCTGACATTCTATGTTCTGTAGTGCTAAGGCCCCTTCTGGCTCTGACATTCTATTTTCTATGATCCTAAGATTGTTGTGATCCATAACATTCATATTCTAAGTTCTCTTCAAGCTCTGACATTCCAAAGTCCCTTTTGTCCTTATGTTCTATGTTATATGATAATTAACTCTCTTTAAGCTCTGACGTTCTAGAACTCTGTGACTCTAAATACCCTCTGACCTAGTCTATGCTACTGCAGAAAAGAAAAGAATACTTTGGGGTCCCCAAGGACAGAAATTTCCACCCCCTCAAAGGGTTTTTCTTTAACTGAAAAGATCTTTGTAAAATGAGAAATAAAAATTACATAGAAAATAAAGACAATGGTAAATTGCTGGAAGTGAAGATTTACCCATTAATAACACAAGGTCCTTCCTTAAAATGACAGTTTCTTCCTGAAGAGCCAGGGACACAAGAACAGCTAGAGCCACCTTCCTCAGAACCAATGCACGTCCCATTCTTGTGGCAGGGTTTGGCAGCACACAACTGGAGATCTAAAGGAATATATACAACACATTCATTATAATTCTCCCCCATCTAGCAAATTTCCCCACCCAGAAACTCTGCTCCACCATCTTGCTGTTCATTTATACTCATGTGGAATAGCTGGGCACTTATTATGGAGCTTCCCCCACTCCCAGTCATTCCTTTGTATCCTTGTCCAAGGCTTATCTAAAACAATGGCCTTCTGGTTTGTGTTGTACCAATCAAAGGAATTGGGCCCCAAACAAGGAGGCAGTGAGTCTGGGAGAACAGAAAGAGATCCACAAAGAACAGGGTTCAAGTGGAAGCCATTAGTCTTAAAGGAAAAACAGTAGAAGCTAGAACAGAAGAAGGGCTGGGGAGACCAAACTAAGTATAAACCAATATATCAGTTAACCATTCATAGTGGTCAGGATTTCTACCTGCAGAAAAGAAGGCTTGAAAATAGACATCCGAGTAAAGATTTTTTTTTGGATAACCAGATCGATAAAACTGTCCCACCTTCTACCCCAGCCAAAGTAGTCTATATACCATCTTCAAAATATATTCCATTATCCTGCATTCTAATGCGTGCTCAGATCATTCTACTAGTCTGGAAGGCCGTGCTCACTCTTCTTCCTCCCAATCTAAATTCTCTCTTCCTTTCTCGTTAGGATTCCTGATATAAGTAAGGGTTGGACTAGATGACTTATAAGGACCCAACCATCACTGAGATTTGGTGCTGCTCTGACCCAAGGTCCAGCTACCCCCTCCACGAAACCTTTGCTGCTAAATCCAGCTCACAATGATTTCCCCTTCTTCTGACTTTCTATAATCTATCCCATCCATTTGGTCTTCCCATGTGATACCTTATCTGATGCAGGTAGTCTTGAACTGGCAATTAACATTTCACTGCTATTTAGCTCTTATATTAATTTTCTCTCTCTCTCCACTGTAATGATCTTATATTTCCTTTTCCTCTTTAATTTCCTTGTATTTTCTCTTTCACTTTCCTGTATTTTCTCACAGTGTTTTTCTCATACACACACTCTAGATACTCTCTCTGCCTCATTGGTCCTTGAGTGCAAAAGACTCATTGGCTTTTCAAAACTTGACCAATGTACTTACCACAGTTACTCTACCCCTCTAAAACTCCAGGCCCACAACAACTTATGGAGCTACCTATGAACCAATGAAATCACAAATTTAGCCCAACCCTCCCACCCACACCCACACAAAAATACCATAAGGTAGCCTGGCATTCAGAAACATTCAATTAATAAATATTATAAATTATACATTTAGCCTTGTGGGATGGAAAGAGCCCTAGACTGGAAGACTTGTATTTGAATTCCGACTGTAACATTTATAATCTGTTATAACTATAGACAAGTCATTTTCCTTATCTGGGCCTCAGTTTCCTCCACTATTCAATAAAAGAGTTGAACTAGATAAACTCTAAGGTTTGACATTCTTCGAATGTATCACCTTGGTTCTGGTCCCAACTGTGCCATGAAATCACTGAGCAATCAGTGAAAGTCACTTACCGCTCTTCTCTGGGTCTCGTTTTCTTCATCTGTAAAGTGAGAAGACTAAACTAAATAAAATCTGGGTCCCTCTCAGCTCTACCATCATATGATTCATCAGATTCAAATGTATTATTTCTGATAAGTCTGAAAATGCTAGGAAAGGGGAAATAGATTTTGCCCAAGGCTAGAGCATGGCACAGAGCTGCAATTAAGAAATGGCTCATTGCCGGTGCTCATGGGAAGAATGGTGGTAAAAAAAAAAACTTGTCAGTAGGCGTGGTAAAGGAAGGAGTGTGGACTGAGCTGCCATAGCAGTCAGAATGATTGAACTGGTGCAGAGAAGTCAGTGTGAGTGATAGGGAGAGAAAACAGCTGAGTATGTGGAAGTCAATTTAACCATTCCCCAATAACAAAATGGTAAAAGACTATGCACAGTTTTCAAAAGAGGAACAGCAAACTACTGACAATCACACACATTACTCCAAATCACTAATAAGAGGAGAAACGCACAAGACAACACAAACAACAAAGAGGCAAAGATGACAAAAGATGGAAAGAATCACTTAGCAGTGCATGACACATAGTAGGGTCTTAATAAATGTTTATTTATTGAGAGTCAGTGTAGGAAGGAGGGGCTGCAGGGAGACAAGCACTAGTATACTATCGAGAGTGCTGAGGATTGGTTCAACTGTCCTGGAAAATAATTTGGAATACAGACTTTTTTTAGAAAAAGTAAATAAAATGACTAGACCCATTAACCCAGACATCCACACCCCCGAGAGGTCAAAGACAGAAAGAATGGTTCCATTTATGCTCACATATCCAAGGTAAAACTTTTTTGCGTGATATCAAAGAACTAGAAATAAAAATGGTGCCCATCAATTTGGGAATGACTAAACAACTGTGGGTACATGAATAAAGGAATATCACTGAACCATTAAGAAACAGTGAATATAAAGAACTCAGAAAGGCATGCCAAGATACAAACTGATGCAAACTGAAGTAAACACAATTAAGAAACAATATACATAATGACAACAATAGAAATGGAAAGCATGTTTGTGCACGCCAACACACACACACATACACACACACACACACACACACACACACACGAATGAATTCTATGTTATTATAATGACAGCAGCTACATGGCACAGTGGATAGGACGCCGGGCCTGGAGTCAGGAAGACTCCTCTTCCTAAGTTCAAATCTGGCCTCAGACACCTACTAGCTACATGACCCTGGGCAAGTCGCTTAACCCTGTTTGCCTCAATTTCCTCATTTGTAAAATGATCTGATCCGGAGAAGGAAATGGCAAAGCACTCCAATATCTCTGTCAAGAAAACCCCAAATAGTGTCATGAAGAGTCAGACACGACTAAAATGGCTCAACAATAACAATGCCAAGTATAACGAACAAGTGTGGCCCTGGAGGACAGTTGGGAAAATGAAGATCCCCCTTTTTCTGGAGGTCTGAATGTGGATGAACAATACTGCCCCACACTGTCAATATGGTTGATGTGTTAGCTCTGCTGAACTAATTTTTAATTTTCTCTCATTAATTAATCTTTCTTTTCTTAATCTTTGTCACAAGGAATCCCTCACCAGGTTGAGGGCAAAGACGGAAATACTGGAGAAAAAGTGCAACAACAAAGGTATCCATAGAAATAAGAAAATTCTTTTAGAAAATAAAGTCAATTCTTCATATCTGCAGGAGGGCTGGCAGCTTGTGAGTCCCAGCTATTTGTGTGGAGGTGTAAAGCAGAAGCGGTGACCCTACAAACTGGAGGGAAGGAGATGAGGGAGGGAGAGAGGGAGACAGAGACTGAGACAGAGATAGAGACAGAGACAGAGAGAGACAGTAACAGAGATAGAGAGACAGAGACAGAAACAGAGATAGAGAGACAGAGACAGAAACAGAAATAGAGAGACAGAGACAGAGAGACAGAGACAGAGAAAGACAGAGAGAGAGAGAGAGAGAGAGAGAGAGAGAGAGAGAGAGAGAGAGAAACAGAGAGACAGAGACAGAGATGTCTAGTTTAAGACAAGGAATCATTTGAGTCAGAAGAGGAGACTCCATGTCGGTTAAGCTGAGGATGTGCGACAGTGTGAATAGGAACACTATAAGTGCATATGAAGGTCCCTGAAAGATATTCATTCAACTAGCATTTCTTAAGCATAACAACAGAGAACTTGCATCTCTTTTAAATTCAGTCAGGGGAGACAGGGCAGAGACAACACCTATCAAGAAAGGTCAATACAAAATATATCACATTACAGAGTAACACTGACAGGAGAGGTGAGACATTAACAACCGAGGAACAAGGATATGGGAAACAATCCTCTCAGTGTGACCAGTTTTGCCTGCAGGTTTTATTTGTCTTTTCAAGTCCTGCTGGCAAAGGGAAAGCTATAGTTTACCAGGCAGTCTACTTCCACACTTCCACGATTGCATCTCCCCACAAGCATCTATTTCTCAAAAAGGAAGCAAAATGATCAATAAAGGCACAGTTGAATGGCAGGTTGAGTAATTGCATGCTCAACACAAGAAAATATAATGACTATTTATCCATCTCTCTGTGGGAATCAGCCTTCCAGGCTCCAGTATCCAGGTCCTGTTTATGGTCAGTTAATCCTGTTGCTCTGTGTTGTCTAGCTGGGATTACCCCCTGTGGAAATGAAACAGATGAGCATCAAATCGGCTATAGGGTGAACATACAGCAGGGAGGGGACAGGGAGAAGCTCACTCACCCAACAACCAAAGGCTGGTTCTAAAAGTTGTAGTGGTTGAAATTGTACTGATAGAGGATCTTGAGATAATGTGTGCATCTTCAGAGGGTCCTTGAAATAATTTGCTGCCTTCTGTTCCCTACATTCCCCAATTTTTAACCCAAACTAACCCCCTGGAGCAATTTCATAGTATAGAAATTGTCTTATCTTGCTGGCCTCTGAGTTCCTGAAACAATGGCTCCAGAAATTCTTCTTGTAGGAGATAGATAGATAGGTAAGTAGGTAGACAGACAGACAAACAAACAGACAGACAGGACAGACAGACAGATAGATAGATAGATAGATAGATAGATAGATAGATAGATAGATAGACAGATGTATAAATAAATAAACAAACAAATGTGCCTCCCAGAGAGCTGACGTAACCCAATCTGAGGTCAGCCTCCTAAAACCCAGTAAACTTTCAGTTTAGGCTACTGAACTTTTGACCACCTTCCCTTTCTCCATCATGCCATATCTCTGTTTAAATGTTAAACACATGGGCAGCTAGGCAGTACAGTGGCTGGAATGCCAAGCCTGGAGTCAGGAAGACTTATCATCCTGAGTTCAATCTGGCCTCAGACACTTACTAGCTGTGTGTCTCTGGGTAAGTCACTTAATCCTGTTTGCCTCAGTTTCTCATCTGTAAAATGAGGAAATGGCAAGCCATTCCAATATCTCTGCCAAGAAAACCCCACATTGGATCAAAGAGTTGGAAACAACTGAAAGGACTGAACAACAAAACTGTTTCAGGAATAATTCAATCAGCAAGACACTCCCTCCACATGAGCAGATTGAAGTCTAATCATACCTTCTCATCCTGCGCAATTTTTATCCTCGTCTTCTGATAAATCCATTGAATAGGACTTACTCATAATGCCAAACACCTCCATTTCTTTTATTTGTTCCGTTTTGTTGTGTTTTCCGAATTTCATTCATAGCACTGCCCCTGCTGTCCCTGATTCTCAGTAGATCTCTTTTTAAGGTCATTTGTACACCTGATGATGCCTTTTGTGCTACTCTGTACCCTGGACTCATGCTGCTGATGCATTATAGCCTTTCTTATATTCACGGAAAACGGAGTCACCGTTGTATTTTGCAGCCCCAGGACCTAGCAGGTTGCCTGGTCTATAATAGACAATTAAACAAATGTCTGTTGATTAAGTGATTGACTGTTTGAAGGGACTAAAGATATTATGCCTGTAGAAGAGAAAAGAAGATGGGAGAGGGGACTGATTTTTGCATTTATTTGAAGGGCCATCATGAGAATGAGGAATTTGACATTCTGCTTGGCTCTGGAGCAATGAGGAGAAGCTGCTGAGAGGCTGATTAGGGTTCAAAGTAAGGAATGATTTTGTAACAACCAGGGCTTTCTGAAAATGGAAGGATCTATTTCTTTTGCTACTGAGTTTCCCATCATTGGAGGTCTTTGAGCAGAGGTGGGATGACCACTTGCTGAGTGTAATGTAAAGGAGGTTCTTGCTCATAGACAGGTCGAAATAAATTGCCTCCAAGTTCCCTTCCAACTGTGAGGTTCTACAATCCTGCATAATATGATTTATAGCCATATAACAACCTTGTGGAGCATGACCTCTAATCCTCTTAACATGCAAATTGCTACCCAGAAGACAGATCTACTGTAGGCTTTAAAACACCTTACCTGAAATGCAGCTCTCTGAACTGAACACTATTTCACATGTGGTCTTGGCTGTGTCACCATCTGGATAACAGGTGTTCCCCCTTCAATGTTTTCCATTGTGGATGTCTAGGCCAATCTCTTTTAATAGTATTAGTTAATATATATTATTCTTATCTCAACTGAGCCCTCAGTGTAGCAAGGAAATTGCTTTATGATTCCCTAATTGACCCTCCAACACAGTCATTAAAGCTGCCGTTCCGAACCTCTTCTTTTCTCAAGACTCCCATGCCATTCCTCCCCTCATCTCAACAGAGGACCTCTCCTCACAAATAGAGACCATCCAAATAAGCTCCCTTTTCTCCCCTATTCTGTTTCAAACCCCTTTGGGATATCCCAGTCTCTTTTCCTTTATCCCTGGCTCTGATGAATAGATGGCCCTTCTCCTAACCAAGGCCAATTCTTCTACATATACCCTTGATCCTATTCCTTCCAGTTTCCTCCAGAAGATTGCTCCCATAATAATCCTTTCTCTCTCTCTAATCTTCCATCATTTCCCATCCACAGACTCTTTCCCTGCTGCCTAGAAACGTGTCCAGGGTCTTCTATAAATAATAAGTTTTTAAGGCCATAAAATCTCTTCGCACTATTGTCTATGTCTCATTTCACAGCCAAACTCTGGGAAAAGCTTCTTACATTCATTTCGTACCCCCACCCCACTTTCTCTCTTCTCACTCATTTTCTCAGACCCTTGAAATCTGGCTTCTAATTTCATCACTCTTTCCAAAGTTACCAATGATCTCCTTGCCAAATCTGGTGGCCTATTTTCAATTCTCATCCTTCTTGATCTCTTTGCAGCATTTGACCATCCTCTTTTTTACATTTTTGACACCGTTCCCTTTTGATTTGCCTCCAAAATTTCTAACTACTGCTATATCTTCTATCTATTTTTGTTCTTTGGATTTTTTTAGTTATACTATTCTATCTTCTTTTGCTTCCTGTGTATCTAACTATTCTTTCTAAGTCTTCTCTGCTGGATCAGCAACTATATCCCACCTTGTAACTGTGAGTTCTTCTCTCTTCTCTTTCTAATTTTCTTAGTGACCTTATCAAATCTCCATTAGTTTGATGAATAATTTATAATTTAATTTAATTAATAATCATTTCAAATTTTCCAGAGTGATATTCCTAACTCTAGATCTGATCTGTGACCCTCCAACTCAAGAAACTCCGATGGTCCTCTCTTTGTTCTATCAATACAAAAATCTTCTGGCATTTAGTGGCTTTCACAACTAGGCTCCAACCTAGCTATTCTCAAGCTTATTATAATACATCATTCCCCTTCTTTAAGTCTATGGCCCAGCCACACTGGCCTTCCTTATACACGACTTTCTACCTCCTTTCTCCATGCCTCTGTATTGGATGTTCCCCATGACTGGAATGAACTCTCTCCTCATCTCTACCTCTTTGAATTCCTAATTTCCTTTAAAGTTCAGCTGACACACCACATAAGACCTTTCCTGGTCTTCCCAGCTGCAAATCCCTGCCTTCCCAAATAACCTTGTAACTATTTTGTCTATTCTTTTAAGTATACATAGGGCAGAGACTTTTATTTGTATGTTTGAATTCCTTATAATTAACATGGTGTCTACCACACTGTAGGCAAATTATAAATTTAATTTATATATTAACTTTTAATTATTTAATTGAAAATTACAACTTTATTACTTATTTTAATTAATGATTTAATATGTTTGATATAATGATAGCTATAGATTGATTCAGACTCAAGAAGTTACCATGAAAGTTTCCACGACAATGTAGAAGGTATTCTCCTGTTAAGTGCCCCAGGGATTGGTGTTTGGCCCTTTAATATTTTTCTCAATGACTTGGACAAAGCCATAGATGAAACATCAGATTTAATGATGACATAGCTTACATGCTAGATAATAGTATCCAAAAAGATGTCAACAGGATAGAAAAATGGGTTCCATCTAATATGATGAAATTTAGCATGGAAAAATGTAGTCCTGCATTTGGGTTCAAGAAATCAACTTCCTAAATACAAAATGGGGCAGGCATGGCTAAATAGCAGTTCATCTAAAAAAAGATTTAGGAAGTTTAGTGGATTGCAAATTCAATATGAGTCAACAGTGTGCTATGGCCAGCAAAAAAAGAAAAAAAAAACTCATGCAGGCTTGCACTGGGGCAGGTAGTGCAGTGGATAGGGCATCAGACCTAGAGTCAAGAAGACTCATCTTCCTGAGTTCAAATCTGGCCTCAGACACTTACTAGCTGACCCTGAGCAAGTCACTTAACCCTGTTGTCCTCAGTTTCCTCATTTGTAAAATGATCTGGAGAAGGAAATGGCAAACCACTCCAAGATCTTTGCTTAGAAAACCCCAAATTGAGTCACAAGGAGTTGAACAAGACTGAAAACAACCAAACAATAACAACAATAACCTTGTACTGAATTAAAAGAGGTATACCTTCTAGAAATAGAGATAACAGTCCCACTCTACTTGGCTTGGTCAAACCCCATTTGCAGTATTGTCTTTGGTCCTGGGGACCACATTTTTGAAAGGGCATTGATAAGCTAGAGAGTACCTCCAAGAGGACCATCAGGATGACAAGGGGCCATATACCATATGAAAATCAGTTGAAGGAACTGTGGGTGTTTAGCCTGGATAGGAAGTGACTCAAGAAGGCCAGGATCACTGTATTCATGCTTTTAAAAGGCCATCACATGGAAGAGGGATTAAACTTGTTCTATTGTCTGAAGGTGATAAAAATAGAAGCAACAGGTAGCAGTTTCAAAAAAAACTAAATATTAGGCGTCATTGTTCAAAAAACTTTCTAACAAGTAAAGATATTAAAAAGTACAATAGTCTGCCTGAAAAGGTAGTAGGTTCTTCCTCATGTAATATGAATTTTTCTAGTATGGATAGCATTATTATGAATTTCCCTGGAGATTTATGAAAGTCTTAAAGCAAAGGTTGAATGACTAGTTGTGTATGTTGTCAAAAAACCTTTTTGATCATAGTTTGGACTAGATAGTCAATCAATAAATCATTCAACAAGCATTTCTGCCCCTATTCCATGGCAGGCATTGTGCTAGGCATTGGATAGGACCCAAGATACATTACAACTCAAAAATTCTGTGATTTCTTAATTCTGAAACATGCTATGGGACCACCTTTTGCAGAAAAAAAAAAAATGTCTTCTAATGAGATCCTTAAAACATTAGTAATTAGTTCCCCTATATGGAATCCAAGTGAGACCTTTGTAAATTTTACCTTATACAGAATAGTCATATTTTATTAAGTCCCTGTGTATAACACTTCCATACTTTATGTAACCCCACCAATAGTAAAGATCACAGCCCAGAGGTGATATGGACAGTGGAAAGAATGTTGGATGTGGCATGAGGAAGACCTGGGTTCAGATCCCATGTTAGGCACCTATTACCTATGGGATCTTAGGCATATCACTTAACCGCTCTGTCCCTCAGTTTCCTCATCTGTAAAATTGGGAGGTTAGCTCTAAGGTTCTTTCTAGCTCTAAATTGATCACTTTCTAATCATGTGATCTACCCATGACTGCCAATCCTGTGCAATCCTTAAAGCCTCCATAGTACAGTCTGAGCAATTTGGTTTGGGAGTCATCTTTCAGGTCCCTCACTCTTCTGTGATTATCATTGGGTCACACAGACTATCTGCCAGTACCTCACTCTTGCTTCATGGATAGGTACCTCTCTCCCCTTCTAATCATACATCCCTTTGATGATATTTCTTGCACTATTTCTTGTATACAGTTCTTGGTTGATAACATAGTACAACCTATTCACACACACACACACACACACACACACACACGCACACACACACGTGTCTGTGTTGTCCTTTGGGTCACCGAGAGAAGAGCACATATTAGTGTTAAAAAGGCAGATTTCTATGCCAGGGAGCAGCTTGGGACCATTCAGAATGCTGTGCAATTTCCCAAATGGGACCCAGTCTGGTTTCTTTCTGCTCAGTTCTTGGCCCACTTCATTATTCATTATCCATCTGCAGTTCCTGAAATGCATATTGATGGGCCAAATTGGCATGCCACCTATAGACTGCATGTCACAATCTGGGCTACAGGCCTTTTCCTATCATAGATGACATTACTGTGTATTTTACTAAGGAAAGTTTGTCACGTTCTGAGGCTCAACTCAATTAGCACAAGGTCAGCTGGGAACAGGGTCATTTGCAGAACCTTGGCATAAATAGAAAATCCTTCTTTCTTTTGGACTTTCCACAGGATTTCTTCCATAAAACTAGGGAACACCTTTGGCAGAAAAATAGCTCTCTGTCTGACACCTTGCATGATAGCTATGCTCAGCAAATTGGTGAATAGAGTAATCTCTGTTGTCACGTCTGTCTTCGAATCTTGTATAGTTCTGGCACTTTGTCTGTGGAAAGCCTTTAAGGTTTCATTTTGCTCTAGCCAGCCAAACAGTTCCTTAAGTCAATAAACTGTATTTTAAGAGACCAGAAGCAGCTAGCTACAAATATAGCAGTCATTGCAGTATCAGCAGGCTCTGTTCAGTCAGATTATCTACTCATTGGAGCAAAGGTCAAAGTAAATGCCAAAATAGAAGAAAGAATAAAAATGAGATGAAGGGACTGTGTGTGAATATAGAAAGTAAGCTGCCTCTGAAAACTGGCAAGTGGATCAAAGGAAAAACTTTATTTTATTAACATTTCCAAAGGAAGTTTAATTAATGCAAGAATGATTGCTAAAATAAAGAGGCAGAAAGAGCTCCTAAAACACCTTAACAGTGATAGACACTTAATCTCCTTGTGGAGCAGGGATGTGGTAACCAAAAGCGATGTGAATTTAAAGTACAAGCTTATTTGCAAAGCACCACAATGGAGAAAAGTGGAAGACTATAAACAATATTACCTCCTCTAACCTCAAAAGGCTGTTAGGGAGAAAGTGGGCCTGTGGAAAGCTGAGCTGAGCTAAGATAGAACTAAACTAGATTATTCTGAGAACAGCTATCCATTCGTGTGGACCACAAATAAACACAAAACAAAACAGATGCACCAGCATTTTTATAGTGGTCTATTCTTCAACAAGACAGGAGCCACAACATTTGGACTCAATTCATTCTTGCACCCAGTACATTGTGCAAAGCAGTGCTAATGTTATGAAGAACAGGTAGACCTAAGTGTACAGAGAAGAAATATGCACAAAAGAACACACTTTTAAAGGGTTTTAAAAAAAATTTAAAAATTTTTAAAAGGTCAGTGCTCAAAATACATATCACAAAAGATGTACAAGCTTGGAAATGACGCTTTTACCTCTTCCCACAAGAAAGAAAGAAAGAAAGAGATAGAGAGAGGGAGGGAGGAGAGAGAGAGAAAGAGAAAGAAAGAAAGAAAGAAAAAAGAAAGGAAAGAAGGAAGGGAGGGAGGGAGGGAGGAAGGAAGGAAGGAAGGAAGGAAGGAAGGAAGGAAGGAAGAAAAAAGGAAGAAAAAGAAAGAAAGAAAGACATAGAAAGAAAGAAAAAAGAAAGGAAGGAAGGAAGAAAAAAGGAAGAAAGAAAGAAAGAGAAAGAAAAAAAGAGAAAGAGAGGGAGGGAGGGAGAGAGGGACTGAAGGAGGGATGGATGGAGGGAGGGAGGAAAGGAGGAAGGGAGGAAGGGAGAAAGACAGAGAGAGAGAGAGAAATAGAGAGAGAGAAAGAAAGAAAGAAAGAAAGAAAGAAAGAAAGAAAGAAAGAAAGAAAAAGAAAGGAAGGAAGGGAGGGAGGGAGGAAGGAAGGAAGGAAGAAGGAAGGAAAGGAAAGGAGGGAGGGAGGAAGGGAGGAAGGAAGAAAGGGAGGAAGGAGGGAGGGAAGAAGGGAAGGTGAGAGAGAATCAGACACAGAAAGAGACAAACAAAGAGAGAGAGAGAGAGAAGGAAGGAAGGAAAGAAGACATAAACTGCAGAAACCATATCCCTGATTTCTTGTTGCCATAAAATAAAATCTTGATGACATTTTCATGCGTATATGAAAGATAATGTCAGTGAAAACAGATGACTGATGGATGGATGGATAGATAGATAGATAGATAGACAATTGATGCAGTAAATTTTATTTTGCCACTGGACTGTGATGACTCAGGAAGAGTAAGTGAGGCTGACTACTTTCTGCAGCTCTACCTCACTTAAATCCAATTCATGCTCAAGTCAAGACATGACCTCATGATGTCACTGGTCTTCTTCAAAAACAAAGGACAAAGAAAAGCAACAACACAAGAACACTTATGAAGTGTTTAGTATATGTCAGGTGCTGTGCTAAGCACTGGAAATTAAAGTACAAGCAAACAAAAATAGAGTCCCTGGCCTCAAAGAGTTTACACTCTGGTGGGAGAAGAAGCAGAAAAAGCAGAAAAGCTGGGGCAAGGGAGAGTGAGCACAGAAGGAACCTACTCAGGGATGAAGTAGAGAGGTTGTCTGAGGTGTCATAGGCTGCTCTGAATTTAAGAGCCAAATCTTTGACAAGATCTGTCTGCAGTGGTTCATCTGTTTATAGTCACACAGCTGACTGAGAGGTACAGAGAACAAAAGAGAATCTGTTGTATATTTAGTGCTGCTTATGAGAGTAGCCAGGCTAATTAAAAACAAAAACCTTAAGGAAAGGGTGGTACAAGACAAAAGTGGCCTGTGACTAAACTCCTAAGATGAACTGAGTTTGTCTTAATTACTTATAAAACAAATGTTTGATTCAAATGATTATCACAAGCCATAGCAAATCAAATGGATAGCTTTTATTTGGTGCTAGAATCATAAATCAAAGGATGACAAATTCACAGTAGTAAGGAATCTCTCACATCATTGATTCCAACCTATTAATTATATGGATGAAGAAACTGAGGCCAAAAGAGGTTCAGGGACTTATCCACGGTCACAGAATTGGTATTCGAACCCCAGTCTTCTGACCCGAAACCCAGATCTCTTCCCACCACACCCTACTCAGTCTAGAAATATTTAGACTCATAGTCTGAGAGCAGGAGTAAGGAACCTCGAGGCCATATGTGGCACTGTAGGTCTTTGACTGACTCCAAACTTCACAGAACAAGTCCCCTTAATATAAGGATTTGTTCTGTAAAACTTGGATTCAGTCAAAAGGCAGCACCCAAGGACCTAGAAGGCCACAGGTTCCCCATCCCTGTCATAGAGTATTATACTCATAGAATCCCAGACTAGAAAGGGACCACAAAGACAACCTTTACTTCAACCTCCCCCCCCCACCACCACACCAAAAAAAAGGAAAGAAGAAAACACTCTTCGTTTGTTTTATTGTGAAAATGTTATTTGGGAAACATTTGCTGATGTGGTCATCAACAAAATGTCTTCAAGGAAATGGATATTAATTGCATATGCAGACCTTAACAGAATTTTAATTTAACTTCCAACACAACCATGGCAACTTAATCTAGTATACCAACTTCAGCTGCTATTTTCATTCTGGAAAGATCTGAGTCACCAAGAGCACAGCTCATTTTCAAACTCCCATATCCAAAGGAATTAATTAATGGTAGAATAATTAGAGAATCATAGACCAGCTCTAAAACAATCACCTTGACAAGAGCAATCCTTCATCCTTATGGAAAACTTTGTTAAAGACTGGATTTGAGAGGCAACATTGTATCTTGATCCTGGCCTTGGAGTCAGGAAAACCTGGTTTGATTTCTGTATTGGATACTTATGACCTCAATGTCCTCATGTGGAAAATAAAGGGGTTGGACTTGGCTTCTAAGATCACTTCCAACTCTGTATCTATGACCCTATGATTTACTAAACCATCGAGTTCCTAAGAACGATACTCCTAACACATGGCACTCCATCTTCTGTATTTATGCTAGAAAGTTCCTCACCCCTCCCTCTTCAATTCTGCCTCAAAGAGTCCCTCTCTTCCTTCAAGAAGCAGCTCTGGACTCTGATGACTCTGGAGAAGAGAATGAGGCTCGGCTCTGCCTCACTGAAATCCAATTCATGAGCAATTACCCTCACGGTGTCATTGGTCCTCTGCGAGAAACAGGCATGAACAAAAACATTGCTCAGGTACCATCGTGTTTTTGGATGAAGCCTTTCCTGGTCCTCCCTTGCCTAGAGCCAGCAACGGGAAACCAGTCACTTGATGCAGCTGCATGAATGAAAAGTGCTCCGGATTCTGAATTCAGGAAACCTTTATGCTAGTCATTGCTCTCCTCCTAACACAATGAAAGGCATTCCTCTCTCTGGGTTTCAGTTTCTACGCCTAGAAAAATCTAGAAAATTGGAAATGCTAGAAAATCTAGATTAGAGGATTTTCAAGGTCCTTTCCAGTTTTGGCATTTTATTTTCTAAGATCTACTCCATCTCTGGTACAATAGAAAGAATGCTGGGATTTAATCTCCCCTGTGTAGCTCACTGGCCCTGTGATTTTGCAAAAGTCATCTCACCCCTCTAAGCTTTGGTTTCCTTATCTGTAAAATGAATACAGTAATACATGTACCATCTACTTTACAGAGTTGTGGGGAAAATACTTTGAAAATCTTAAAGCACTATTAAAATGGGAGCTATTTTTATTCTTCTAGCTATTTTCTACTATTTTGAGGTCTGTCCTAGTGCTGACTTTCTATGGCAGCTAGGTGGCTCAGTGGATAGAGCTGGGTGTGAAGTCATGAAGACTTGGGTAGTCAAATACTGCCTCAGATACTCACTAGCTGGGTGACCATGGGCAGGACGCTTAACCTCTGCTTGCCTCCAGTTTCCTTGACTATAACATGGGGATAATCATAAGACCTTTGTTGCATGGTTGTTGTAAGGATCAAATGAGATAATATTTGTGAAATGCTTAGCACAGTGCCTGGCACATAGCAGACTTTTAATACATGCTTGTTCCTTCCCTTTCCTATAATTCTAGCATCCTTTCCAGCTCTGACATGACTTCGGAAGGTCCCTTCTAACTCCAGCACTCAATGTCTTGGGAACATAAATTCAGTTGATTCTTTGGATAGTTTACTAAGAGCCAATTTGTAGGTTCGTGGCTCTTTATAGACCACTATTCATCACCCTGGTTGCCTTGGGAACATGTCTACGCATTAGTTGATGTCTCTTATAGAACATAGGAGAGGGAAAAAAGAATTTTAGAAATTATCTATTCCATTCTATTGTTCCATAAGAAATGATGAGCAGGCAGACTTCGGAAAAACCTGGAGAGACTTGCATAAACTGACGCTGAGTGAAATGAGCAGAACCAGGAGAACATTGTACATAGCAACAGTAACATTGTGCGATGACCAGCTTTGATAGATTCAGCTCTTCTCAGCAATGCAAGGATCTAAGACAATTCCAAAAGACTCATGATGGAAAATGCCACTCATATCTAGAGAAAGAACTACGGAGTCTGAATACAGGCCAAAGCACACCATTTTCTCTTTTTATGTTTCTTCTCTCTTGTGGTTTTTCCCTTTGGTTATAATTCTTCTTTACAACATGACTAATATAGAAATATATTTAATATAATTGATTGTACATGTATGGCCTATATCAGATTGCACACCATCTTAGGGAGGGGGAAGGGGAAGGAGGGAGAGAAAATTTAGAACTCAAAATCTTATAAAAATGAATGTTGAAAACTAAAAATAAATGTTTTTAAAAAGAAAGTATCTACTCCAATCTCTTTATTTTATAGATAGGAAAACCAAGGCATAGAGTGATTGTGCTAATAGTGTCTCTCATTGCCTTGGGGAACAGGGTAACTAACTCCCATTTTAGAACTTAACATCCCCTGAGAAGTTTATAGACAGGCAGCTAGGTGGTGCAGTGGACAGAGCATTGGGCCTGGAAGACTTGAGTCTGGCCTCAGACACTAGCTGTATGACCTTGGTCAAGTCACTTAACCCTGCTTGCCTCAGTTTCCTGTTCATAAAATGAGCTGAAGAAGGAAATGGCAAACCACTCCAGTATCTTCGCCAAGAAAACCCCAAATGGGGTCACAGAGAGTCAGACATGACTGATCATCGACAACAAAAAGCAACATTAATTAATTAATCTTTTTTCCCCACCTCACACTTCCTAGATACCTCTCATGTATAGGACGAAGACACAGTAGGTATATAATAAACATTTTTGATTGATTACCTGCAGCAGCCTTTCAGCAGTTGTGACACTATTTCAGTTCAAAATTAGTTTGACCATGTTTAATACTCAGGTTGGCCAAATAGAGAAGACCATCATCTTAGAAAATGCACAACAGATAAGGTATGGGAAAATGAAATTTAAGGTGAAAGTGAAAATAGGACAACATTTATCAGGTGCCTACTACATGAAAAGGGCTAGAGGGGGATACAAAGATGAGCCAGATATAGTCCTACCCCTCATTAAACTTAGTCTATTAGAGGAGGGAGGGACAATACCTATAAGTATAATACAAAACACAACATGCTAAGTGCATAAATGAGTTACAAAGTTATAAGGAGGGAAGGACCACTTCAAATGAAATAGGAAGGGCATCAGGGAGAAGGTAACATTTAATTAAGTTCATGAAGACCAACCTCTTCACTGAAGAGATTGAGTGACTTACCCAAACTCACACAGGCAGTAAAGTAAGAGAAAGAAGGAGAGGGAGCAAACGTATATTAAATGATGACTAAGTGCCACGTACTGTGCTAAGCTGTTTGCAAATATCATCTCATCTCAAAGCAACCCTGTGAGGTAGGTGCTATTATTACCCCTACTTTACAGTGGAGGAAACTGAGGCAGACAGCAGTCAAGTGACATGCCCAGGTCACATAGCTAGTAAGTGTTTGAGGCAGGAATATGAAATCAGATCTTCCCGACTGCAAGTCTAACACTCTCCACTGTCCCACCTAGTTACCTAGGGAGCTACATCTAATGCAGTCACCTTTGCCTCCTCTGAAGCTTTTTCTGTAGCTGCTGACAAGTACCTAAACTGACCCAAGCCCCATCTGTTTCCCCATGGAGTGTTCTCTGATATCTTTGAATCGCCACCATCTCCTCCTTCCTTCCCTGCCCTTTGATGCTTATGTACCTCACCCACCTGAACATGCCTTCATATTTTCATTGAGCTATCTTCCCTGTACATCAAATCTGCCTCACCCACCACAATAACAGCACCCCCAAAGAGAAGGGACTGTTGTTTCTAACACTGCTCTTGTCTTTTCCAGGATATCCAGCACAGTCCTGGGCACATAGTGGTGTTGAGCAAAGCCTCTATGCACAGGGGGAGAGGTGGGTCATCTCCTACTAAACTATTAGCCCATTTGGATCAGTAGATGGCGTATTTGTCCATTAAATCACTATCTAGGGCCTATAGGCTGCTGCTTTTATCAAGATGAAAAAGTAAAGTACTGTATTCACAAACCTATGTCACAGAGACTTCCGATCCAGCCGTCCTCACAGATACATTGCCAGGGCAGGGAACAACTTCCATGTAGACAGCCAGGAAAGGGCACACACTCATTGCACAGGGGTCCCTGCCAACCAGGTCGACATCTGCAAGAGTCCAGGGCTTACTTAGGTGGCAGCAAAATTAGTCATTAATTACCTGATGTAATTAAGCTAAAATTCCACCAAGCTCAGGAATTAGGAAGAAAAAAAATAGAAGAGATCACTGGTAAAAAACAGAAAGGAAAGAAAATGAGGAGACCTATTCAGATCATAGAAACATAGGGGAAAAAGAAAAACACTGAGGATCAGAATCCCTAATTGTCACTGCAGGTGGAATATAAGCTTCTTGAGGTCAGGGCTGCCCCATTTTTGCATCTGAAATCATAGCAATTACTTACCACAGTGCCTGAGACAGAAAATGTTTAATAAATGCTTGTTGATTGATGAAGTTAAATTGGGATCCCGAGAGATAGTGAGGCTAGAAAACTGGCACAAGTCCCAGCCATGAGGGGAAAAGTGGAAGATAAATAAAGTTGCCCATCACCTGGTACTCTGTTCTAGGTCTGTCCAAGGGCAGCTTCCTTCTCCTCTCCCTGGTCCTCTCAATATCCCCTCTCAAAACATGCCTGTCTTCTTACTTTATGACCTCTCCTCTTTGACTCCTGACTCATTCTTATATTGGCGTTACCCGTAAGCCTCCCAAGTCACTGTTCCCTCTAATACATTTTAATTTTTAAGTAAAATGAATACAACTTCCATTTTGAAAGCAAAAAGCATTAAAGGAGAAGGGGAAATATAGTCCTGCTCTTCAAAAAATGTCACATTCTTGTTCCAGCCATTCTGGAAAGCAGTCTGGAATTTTGATTTTTTTTAAGTTACTAAAATTTCCACACCCATTGACCCAGAAATCACTGGTAGGCATATATCCTCAGGAAGCCAAAGCCAAAAATAAATTTCCCATATACATAGAAATATTCATAACAATGCTTTTTGGGTAGAAAAACTGGAAAAAGTAGAAGCCTGTTAATTGAGGAATGGTTAAAAATGATACATGAATCAAATGGAACATTGTTGGGCCACAGGAAAAGATGAATATGGACAACTTAGATAAGCATAACAAAAATATATGAACTTACACAGAGTGAAGTAAACAGAACCAGCAACACAACCTGCATGATGACTACAACAATGTAAGTAGGAAGAACAAAAACTACAACTGACTAGCTGTGTCATTAAAATGATCAAATTCCTCTGTAGAAAAAATGTGAGAAAATGCACCTCCCCCCTCTTTGCAGAGGTGGAGAGCTATGGGTATGGAATATCACCCAGATTGTCATTTTGGATTGACATATTGCTTATTTTTGCTCAAGTGTATTTCTTTTTTAAATCATTGTTACAAGGAATAACTCCATTGTTAGAGGAAGGCAGAAGCACATAAATTAAGGAGGCAAAAAAATCAATGAAAAACTTTTAAAAGAAAAAAAGGCATATTCTCAAAAAATTTAAATACTTCAGGAACCAGTGATTTTAATGAGTGTGGGCGCTGCCTCTAGCTAGATAGGTAAGAATCCCATTACTCCCTTGATGGGTTTGTCCCACTAAAATATTCATCACCTGGTGCCCAATTTTATGGTGATGAGCCTCTCTACTAGGCTGGTCCTTAGAGGACAGATGCATACTTCTGCCAGAAGCCCTTACTATTCAGCTTGAAAAGACCAACTCAAGCTTCAATTCTGTGGGCATAGCCTTCAAAATCCAAGGGTCACATCGACGCTAAAATGAGGCATTGAGGGTGGGGGTGGGGGTGGGGGAAAAGAACTTTCAACCCATAAGAAGCTTAAAATCTCCAGTCTAACTCAAGGCAAAATGCCAAAAGAGAAAAGCTTTTTATTTTTTAAGTGAAGAACTTGTGCATACCTAATAGCTCTTTGTCTACTATGAGCCCACGCCTGGAATCATTAAACTGCCGTTCCTCCTTGCCAGAAAGGGGGCAGGGAGCAGTTTGAGAGCAGCAGCTTTGGGACTCCCCCACTTTACTGGGCTGGGTGACTCTCAATGGTGAATCCACCTGCCAATCACTAATCAATCAATCAACAAGCATTTATTAAGTGTCTTCTATGTGCTAGGCACTGTGCCAAGTGCTGGGAATACAAAGACAAAAATAAAACAATCTCTGACCTCAAGAACTTAATATGCTATCTATCAAAAACAACATAGACATATGTAAGTATGTACAAAATTTATCACCAAGCTTCTGTGGACTGGCTTCATGGGCAGCTTGCCCCAGAATCATGCCCTGCTTATTGCAGGAAGTAGGGGGAGGGCAGATAAGGGGGGGGAGCCTCCTAGATAATCTTTGAGTGTTATTTCAATATTAGCAGTACATCCAATATTGTCCCCAATAACTACCCAAATCTCAGTCCCTTTTTCCTCACCTACACTGGTCCTTGTCACAGATTCCTCTGTCCGGATGGCAGTCAATCTCACATTCCAGGCCTAGAATACAGAAAGTACCTTTGAACTCCAGAAAACAAAAAAGAGACAAAGAACTGTCATTTTTATCGGAGGAGTCTTGATAGGACTCCTTAAGGCAACAGAAAGATTACCTTTGAGTCTTAAAGAGGTGGTATAGTCCCCAAATAGAATCAGAGAAAACCTTTTTTTTTAGCTATTAAAAAAATAAAAGGTTAAATAACTTTTAAAAATCCTCAATTGGCCCCCGAAGGTGCTACAGATGTCATTATGTCCGTGTAAAATCCATGATCTAAGTGACTGGCATTACACAATGGGCTCCCTGGTATGACTTAGCTGTGCAACAATAGCAATAAGCTGGGAACCTGGAAATCTAAGTTACAGTCCCAGGCCACACATCCTTTCTAGCCTCTGGGACCCTCAGTTTCTTCATCTGTAAAATGGAGATCAAATGGAGTTCTACAAAATCTATGCGTTGCCGCCCTAGATTACAATGCTGTTGTGAGAAAAGCACTTTATCCATAAGTGGTCTGCACGCAATATGCTCCTACTATTTGGAAAACACCCTAAACCTGGCTCCTTCAGATAGAACTCAGGATGCTAAGCTATAGATACTAAATACGGCTCGCCCAAAGACGTAGCAATTACACTGCATCCCCCTTCTGCTCCGGGTCAGAACGTTTTATGTCAGGACCCTGAGATGTTTGTAAAGTTTTGGTGTCTTAGGGTTGGTGTCCCAGGGGAGCTGTCCAAGTCCCAAAGCTTCAGGCCCTGGGCCCTGGGCCTTGAGCTCCCTCTTAGCCACCATCCCACCTGGCAATACCCAGTCCTTTCACCCTTTCCCATCCCTCCCTTGGAGGCTTTCTCTTGGAGAGCAGTAGTGCCCTCCCAGAAGGGAGCCCTCCAGACCAGCAGGAAATAAGAGGAGCACTGCGCCAAAGGAGTACTGGAGCGGGATGGGCACGTCCTTAGGGAAAAAGCAGAGGAAAGAGACTTTCCCCTCAGGGCGCGCAGATTCCGCACCTAAGGAATACTGGGGTGGGATCTAACCTGGGGTTAAAGGAGGGGAAGTAAAAAAGGCTGGGGAAGATGCCTTACCTAGAGCAGAGAAGAAGCAAAAAGATGGCCCAAGAACGCACAACAGCAGCAAGGATCCCGGGGCGAACATCACAGCAGCAGAGGGGCGGCTTGGCCACTGGCTGCAGGGGGAAAGAGAGTATCCGATGAGTGTGACTACTCCACCTCCTCGAAGAGCCAACAGGGGCCGCGCGTTTTCCCAGATGCTTTTCCCAACCAGGGGTTGGTGCGGTCCAGCCTCCGGGGACCCCCCTGCGGGAGGACACACTCAGCTTCTAGCTCGGTCAGCCTAAAACCTCTCCTCCTCGCCGCCTTTGATCGCCGGGGTCCCTCTGCGTCCGCCCCAGGGTGCAGTGGCGCGCCCAGCCTAGCCGACCGGGTCTGCCTGCACTGAGAGGAACGTGGAGCAGAGCGAGGTGGGGGAGCCGCACCCGCCGGCCCGCCTGCCGCCGCAGCCGCCCCCGCCCAGCCCCAGCTTACACTCCCTTCTCCTCCCTGGGTCCCGGGACTCGTGGGTGTTTGCGCTGCCTCAGCCTGGGGAAGCGGGCAGAGTCATATAACCCAGTTTGGATTGAGTGTCCCAGGACCTTCAAGCTCTCCTTGTCCAATACTTTTATCTAAAAAAATCAAAAGATCGGAAATTTCGAGCTCAGAGGCTAATATGATCCAACAGATGAGCGAACCGAGGCCCAGAGTTGAATGATTTGTCTGAAGTCTCAGGCACGAAACACGAGAGTCCGAATTCGACCCAAGTGTGAAATCCACTTTCCAATGATCGTCTTCCCGAGAACCAGAGAGAAGCCCCAGCCCCTGGAGCGAGCCCAGGAGGGATATGTTTCTTGAGTATCTGTGCCCCCTCCTGCCTCCCATATCTTCTTCATTTTGCACTTGGTGCCCAGTCACCTCCTTCGGATGCTTGGGAATACGGATTCTAATCTGGCACCGAAAGCTGGAGGGTGTTCAGGTACACACCTTACTAGCTGTTAACCTGGAGTTCTCTTCCCTTCTCCCAGTTTCCTGAAGCCCGGAAAACAAGTGTTTATGTGTTCCTAGTCAGTTTTATGGAGCTGAGCCAGGAAAATTTGATTTGTAAGCATTTTCCTATCTTTCCTTTTGATTCTTTGTTCTCTTCCTGCTGTTGGAATCTCACCTGATACTCGTCTCTTCCCCTCTCACAGTTCAGGCCCACAGTGGCACCTCAGGGTCCTTATTCTTCCCTTCGCATTCTCCTAGTCTCATTCTCCTAGTCGCATTCTCTTTACTAGCTGATCAGCTGAGGTATGTTGGGAAAACTGGTAATCAGGATTTAATGTGTCTCACACACACACACACACACACACACACACACACAGAAAGAGAGAGAGAGAGAGAGAGAGAGAGAGAGAGAGAGAGAGAGAGATTTCTACTTTGAAAGAGGATCCCAGGAAGCAATGCTAAAGCAACTGGAATGAGTTTCCAACAGAGAACTCCAGGCACCTTCCAGGCAGGTGGGATAGGTAAGAGGTATTTTGGGGTAGGCATCAAGGAATATTCGAGCTGGAAGGGGCCCTAGCATTGTAGAACATACAATGTCAGAGCTGGAAAGGATCTGAAATGTTGTATTTGCATGATAGCAATTTCCGTGAGTTCCCAAGCAAGAGGTGATAGTATGTAGATTGTACTCTCCTTAATACCAATTCTAAGAGACCTCAGACTAAGAGTTAGCAAAAAAGAAAGAGGTAGGATTACTGAATGTGATTCTGAGAGAAAAATGAAAAAAAAATCTCACTTCAAAAAAAATCTATTCCATGTCTCCTGTGGGTAACTGATCTCAATGCCTTTTTTCAAGTGCCCAGATAGGAAGTATATAGATATATTCGAAAGGTCTTTAGTTTATAAATAAAGCACTTACTAAGCACTAACTAATATGTGTAAAGCAGGGTGATAAGCACTGGGGATACAAAGAGAAGCGTAAGACTTCCCTACTCTGGAGGAACTCTTCCTAATGGGGAGACCACAGATTTCAGCTGCAAGTGAAATGAAACTGTCAATGGTCCTTGGCTGCAGCACCAAAGCAGGTGCTAATGTTTCTTTAATGTCATTTCCTCTGATAAAATCGTAGCAGTTCCTGATGTTGAACCATTTGACAGCCCCATCAGCTTTGGTAACAAGAACTCTTTTCCCCGTAGGTCTTCGGTAGCTGTAAGTGTAGCTGCCTGCAGGAGCAGTTGCCAGGCTGCATCTCCACAGGGGTTTCTTCCCAGGATGATGGCTGAGGGCACTGGGCTGAAAGCATTACTATTCCCAAGGCTCTTGGGTTCAGGGTCCTGAGCTGTCTCCATCAGAGAGATATCCACAAGACAATATATTTCAGAGCCCAAAGTTTGAATTTGGAAGTGAAATTTATTCCCTTGGAGGATGTGACCCCACACACACCTTAATGGGAAAGAAAGCAGGACAGTTGGGTAAACTTAGGCTTCACAATTTGACAGCACATTCATTCAACAGTTCAATCAGAGAAGCCACTTGAGTATGAAGTAATATGAACAAAAGTATTTATGGATATAGATTTATCCCAATCGTCATGGGGAAGAATCATAGACCATCTGCATTACAACATAGTTCCCTGGGGTACAAAGGAAATACATGCCTCTCCTTACTGCCCCGCCATGTACACTTTCATTGATTCCTATCCTACCTCCCCTTTCTTGCTCCTCCTTGAAAGCTTCAAGAAAGGAAAAATAGATTGGATTAGAGTTGAGGAATGAAGGCTCATCTGGCCTGGTTCATTTTCTGAACTTAATGTTGCTTGCACCTCCATGAGATGTGGAGCAAAACAGGCTTCTTGCCAGTAGAAATCAAAATTAGATTTCTCATTTTGTTGCTTGGCATTGGAGTTGTAATTGATGTCAAGTTCACAAGTCTGTAATTACACAGTCATCTTTCCAATTATTTTTAAAGGTCACTGTTTGGTCCAGCTGCTGATACCAAGTGTTAGGAGATCCTCTGAAAAGTGTTAGCATGTCTTAAAAAGGAAAACTCATTAGAAAAGGAGAGAGGAAAATAGAAAGAGATCAGAAACCTCATCACTCCTTGGCCACTTAATATATTTTTAATGTAAGAATGGTGACACTTCATTTGTCTGGCGTCATTGGGAAATGTCCTGTTCCACATAAGTAAATCTTCCAAATAACTTAAGATAACATGTTAAACAGCATGTATACATGTATGTTGAAGAAATTTTAAAGGAAACCTTCCTAAAATCTGTCATACATCCCTGACTAATTTAAGATATCAAGCATCACAACCTTTTCTTTATGACTCAGAGTTGTTATTATGAACTTGAAGCTTCTCATGTTATTACCTGCCTTCTATACATCAGAATGTACTTCAAAATGGGATCGAGAACAGTTAAATTCCTCAAAAGTGATAATTGAACAAAAACAGAGAAATGCAGAATGACTAGTGTAGAATAAAATCATAGATTCATAGCGCTAGGGCTATAAGAGATAGTTAAGGTCATCAAGTGCAACCTCTTCATTTTGTAGTATGTTAAGAGACAAAAAAAAATAGAATGTCAATGGATAGGGACCTAAGAGATTCTCCCCAGTTAAGATTGTGCTTTCTTTGGCGTTAGTAAGACAAGCATTCTCAGACACTCAGACCACAATCTGTATTTGTGTTATAGTGAAAAAGGCACCAACTTTTGAGAGAATTGGCTTCAAGTCTTGGTATTACCACTATCTAGCCTACGGGTGGGGAACCTGTGGCTTCAAGGCCATATGTGGCCATTTAGGTCCTCAAGTGAAGCTCTTTGACTGAATCCAAACTTCACAGAACAAATCCTGTACCTGTGGCCTCCAGGTCTCAGATTCCCCACTCCTGATCTAGCCTCCGACCTTGAGCAAATGACTTAATATCCATAAGCCTCATTTTTTTTCATCTGGAAAAATGGGAGGGTTATACCCAATATTCTAAAGCCCTTACAGCCCTGACATTCTATGATTATGACTGTGTTGTTATAATTCAGTTGTTTCAGTCATGTCCAGCTCTTCATTACCCTGTTTGGGTTTCTTTTTGGCAAAGACACTGGAGTGGTTTGCCATTTCCTTCTCCAACTCGTTTTATGGATGAGGAAACTGAGGCAAATGGGGTCAAGTGACTTGGCTAGGGTTGCACAGCCAGTAAGTGTCTTGAGGCCAGATTTGAACTCAGGAAGATGAGTCTTCTTGAATCTGGGTCAGGTATTCTGTCCACTGTGCCAGATTATAATTGTGCATAAGCATTTCAGAGTGAATATTACATTAGCATCTCCACTTCAGCCAGGGGAAATTAAAATGCACAGCTGACTAACTTATTTTCCTCTCTACCTTTTCTTCACTATCAACCCTATTATCTAAATGTGGCCAGTTGCCACCAACTAGGAATCACAAAAGATGTTCAGAGTTTTAAAAATGCTCCTCAGCCCTTCTGACTGTCACTTGGCAAGTATGTCGCTACTTTTAGACCAAAGCGATCAACATAGTCACTGTGTGAACCCCCACCTTGTCTATCTCTCTTCTTGGCAGTTTGTGCCTCCACATTTTCAGGCATCGGTTCCTATGGTGACGCTCTTTGCATGCCTTCTCTTTGGAAGCCTTACCTTGATGCTTGTAACAGCCACTGTCTCAGTGTGTAGAGAGGGTCTCACCAGAAGCAAGCATTTGATTCTTAGCATACAAACAACAAGCATTTGATTCTTAGTATAAAAACAATGGCTTCTGACAATTTGGTTTTAGTGGGTCCAAGTTCAATCACCAGCCTACCTGCCTCAAAACCAAAAGCCTTAGTTGGCCACTTGCACTTTAATTTGTCATGATCCACTTTAAAATAAGATTTCATTAATGTTTTTATATCACCTATGTTTTGCATTGTAAGACTTCCTCCACCCCCTTCTAAAAAGCCATCCTTTATGAAAAAGAAGGAAAAAAGAAGTTCAGAAAAGGTAACTTACAGAAAAAGTCTGTATTATATGCATCCATGGTCCCTCACCTCCACAAAGAAACAGGGGAGCTTCTTGGGAACCGGACCTGTGATTTCATTGCTTTAGGGACCTACTAGATGAGGAAACTCTGTGCCAATGTATTTTTGGTACATTCTCTGTAATTTATAGTCTTACAGTTGCCTAGAGCACTAAGAGATTAAATTATTTTACCAGGTTCACAGAGCTGGTATGTACCTGCAATGGGATTTGAACACAGGTTTTGTTGGCTCCAGACCAGATCTCTAACCACTACTCTGACTTGCTTCTATTTCTGAATGTTTTTCAATTTATCTTATTCATCATTGGGTTGGTTTTTATTCACATTTAAAGTGAGGAAATCTAGGTTTATATTTTCCCCCATTTGTGTTTCTAGTATTTTTTAAAAATCATCTTTTCCTATTATAATGATTTTTGTCTATAGAATTATTTTTGCTTAAATTACTTTAATGTAACCTATTCCCCTAAGTTCTCCCCCTCCTCTTTATAGCCCATCCCCATTTGTCAATTCATTCTAAACTTTGGTAGATTTTTTTTTCTGTTTTGACTTTCCCTGGTTTAGATATTAAGACCATATTTGCATCATAGAAAGAATTTGGAAGGATCTCTTCTTTATCTATTTTTCAAACAGTTTGTGTAGTATTAAACTTAAATCATATCAATATATGATTCACACATCCATCCCTTTCTAGATTATTTTCCCTTTGAAAATTCATTTACAGCTTGTTCAATTTCTTTTTGTCTAAGATAGGGTCATTTAAGTATTCTATTTCTAGTTCTTATAAACATGGATATTTTGTAAGTATCCATCCATGTCAGCTAGATTTTTAGTTTTATTGCCATGTAGTTCAACAAAATAGCACCCAATAATTGCTTTTATTTCTTTTCAATTTGCTCTGAGTTCACTTTTTTCATTTATGATATTGATAATTTAATTATCTTCTTTTTCTTAATTAAATTAGCTAATGGTTTATCTAGCTTATCCTTTTTTCAAAGGACAACTTTTTATTTATGGATTTAATGGATTTTTTGTTTTGTTAATCTCTTTTTGATATTCAATTTTTTTGTTTTGTTGTCTAATTGGTTTTTTAATTTGTTGTGTTTCTAAGTTTTCTCTTTTTTAGTAGCATGTTCACTTTATTGATCTGCTTTTTCTCTCTTTTATTGATGAAAGAGTTTAGAAAGATAAATTGTCCCCTAAATACTGCTTTGGTTGCATTCCACAAATTTTGGCATGTTGTCTCATTATCATTATTTTAATGAAATTATTGCTTATTTCTATAATTTGTTCTTTGACTCACATTTTCTTTACAATGAAGTTATTTGGTTTCCAATTAATTTTTAATCTTTGCTTCAATGAATCTTTATTGTATGTAATTTTTATTGCATTATATTCAGAATGAGATTCACTAAATATTTCTTCTTTTCTGCATTTGTTTGTGAGTTTTTCATGCCTTGATACATGATTAATTTTTGTGAAGGTGCTATACACACCTGAGAAATAGGAATATTCCTTTCTATTCCCAATCAGTATTCTCTAGAGATCTATCTAACCTACTTTTCTAAAATTCTCTTCGTGTCCTTAACTTCTTTCTCATTTTTTGTTGTTGTTGTTTTAAGTCTAGATTTGGGAGGGTTAAATTAAGATCTCCTATTATTATAGCTTTACCATCTAATTCTTCCTGTAACTCATTTGTCTTTTCCTTTAAGAATGTAGATAATATCCAAGTTTTTTTTTATATTGATGCTTTTTTTTGGAGGGGGGAAGGCAGGGCAAGTGGGGTTAAGTTACTTGCCCAAGGTCACACAGCTAGTAAGTGTGTCAAGTGTCTGAGGCTGTATTTGAACTCAGGTCCTCCTGACTCCAGAGCTGGTGCTCTACTCACTGCACCACTTAGCTGCCCCACTATCCAAGTTTATCAAAAAATGAGTCATTTCACAACTGATATATGGAGTATATAAGAGTATAAAGTATATATAGAGAGAGTATATAAGAGGAGTATAAAGAGTAGGAACAGGCCATTTTCCAAAGGAGAAATCAAAACTATCAATAGTCATATGAAAAAATGCTCTAAATCATTAATAATTAGAGAAATGCAAATTAAAATTACTTTGAGGTACCATTTCATACTTATGAGATTGGCTAATATGATAGAAAAAGAAAATTATAAGTGCTAGAGGGGATGTGGAAAAATAGAACCATAAATACACTGTTGGTGGAGTTGTAAGCTGCTCTACCATTCTGGAGAACAATATAAAGCTATGTTCAAAGTTGATGTCAACCCTGGACAAGTAACATAACCTTTGAATACCTCCATTTCCTCACCTGTAAAAGGGGGATAATAATAGCACCTATATCACGGGGTTGTTGTGAGGATCATAGGAGATAACATATTATAGTACTTTTCGGCCCTTAAAGTGCTACAGAGATGCTAGCCATTCTTTTTTCCTTCTATTTCCTCATCCTGCTTTTTGCTAGTGTTCCCTCCACAGGTATCTTCTTAATATCTATTTTGGATGTATTTATATGTGTACATGTTGTCTCTCCTAATAGAATAATAATCCCTAACAGCAAGAATTGTTGCACTCTTATCTTTGTACCCCTAGAACTTTGTACAGGGCTTGACATATGTCTTGTTGTTGTTCATTCATTTCAGTTGCGTCCAACTCTTTGGTACCCCATTTGGGACTCTCTTGGCAAAGATACTGGAGTAGTTTGCCATTTTCTTCTCCCGCTCAATTTACGGATGAAGAAACCCAGATAAATAGGGTTGTGACTCAGCCAGGATCACACAGCCAATAAGTGTCTGATGCCAGATTCGATCTCAGGAAGATGAATCTTCCTGACTCCAGGCCTGAAGTTCTATCCACTATGCCATTTAGCTGCTCTAGCTTGATGCACAGTCATTGCTTAATAAAGGCTTACTGATTTAGTGGTAACACGATGATTATTACATTATTATACCAATTGTTTTCCTAATGTAGAATGATCTTTACATTTCTGTAATAAATATAACTTGGCTATAAGAAATAATTTTAGCTACACTGCTGGAATTTTTGCCAGTGTTTTATGTAATATTTTTGCCCCCATGTCCATTCCTCATATTGATCTCTATTCGCTTTCTCTCTTTTATGTCTCCTTGGTTTGAGTACCAGGACTACATTTATCTCATAGAAATTGTTTTGTACGGTGCCTTTCTTTTCTATTTTTGAAACCAGTTTATATTACACATGGATTTTTTTCAAAGTGTTGGATAGAATTAACTTGTATAAGCTACTGGACCTGACACTTTGGGTAATTGTCCCCCATGGGAGTTCATTTATAGGTTGCTCAATTTATCTTCCTGTAATTAGCTTAGTGTCTCACCTGGCCCACTATTTCAGGAAGGCCCTGTGCATTCTTCAGTTTATTCCCTATTCCCCAGCTATCATCTTGCCAGCTGCCTTGACACCTGGACCAGACACCATGACAGAGAGGTTTTAACTCTTTCATTTCTGGAATATGTGACTGAAGGCCCTGTTGTCCTGATTGGTGAATTCTACACCTGAGCCACTATTTCCGGCATGCCACCATCATGCTTCACTTTATTACTCCCTGGACACATACTTAGGAGCCACTTTACTGTAATATGTGAACCTCCCCACTGCTCCCTACTCACAGTTATAGAACTGTGGTCAAATAAATGCTGCCACTCTTCCTTGAAGGGGCATGTCAGTCTACCCCTCTATGGCTCCACATGCCACCCCTGTAACTCTGTGGACCAAAATGCTGCTTCTTGACCACCACTCATGTATATCCATCCAGAGAAAGAACTGATAAACAGACATATAAAATAATTTCACATGTATATATATATATATGTATATATGTATGTATATATGTGTGTATATATGTGTATCTGTATATGTGTGTGTAGGTATATATATATATATATATATATACACATATATACGTACATATATATACACACACATACCTATTTGTGTCTAATGGTGACCATCTAGTGTGGGGGGAAGAGAAAAAAAGGAAAAAGAAGAAAAAGAGAAATGTACATGATAACTTTGTTGTATATTTAAAAGGAATGGCAAGTTGTACATAGTAGAGTTGCAGTTTCATGTGCAATCATCTATTTGTTATACTATGTTATGAATATGCTAGCTTTATTTCACAAATTAAAAATAAAATAAATTGTAAAACATAAGGTTAAAGGTTTACCAATGTTATTAGCTCTTTTTAACAGATCATGGCCTTGTTTAATCATTCAACTGGTATTGTTTTAATTTTTCAAAACCACCTCACCTTTATCAAAATCTTCTTTGCACTGGTTTTGCACTTAATTTGCTAAGTTTCAAAAAGTTGCATATGAAATTTATCAGTTTTTTTTCTCTTTCTCTTTTTCTTTTTATAGATAGTTACTATAACTACCCAGAGGTGAAATTTTCCTGATATCTGCTCTGGCTGTGTGCTGTTTTTTGGTGTGTTGCCTCCTTATTCTTCCCTCTGAGGTTCCTTGTAGCTAGATCATTCTGTACTTTCAAAAAGAAGAGATAAAGGTGATAAGTTTTATTCTTGTTTGCTATTTGTCCTTTGTTCTCAAAGAGGACCATGAGATCAGGGAGGTAATGCCATGACATGCAAGTGAATTGGATTTAAGTGAGGCAGGGCTGTGCAAAGCAACCAGCCTTACTTTTTCCTCTGGAGCCATCTGGATCCAAGGGCCAGGTATGGAACAGTACAACTGGAGATGGCCCAGGATGCAGTGGGAGATCTTGGCCTTTTCAAGCTAAGGTCTTTAACCAGTCTCAGTTTGACTGAGGCAGTGCCCACTCAGTGATTAAGGTTTAATAAAAAATGAGGCAAAGAATGGCCTCTTAAGAAAAATAAATCAGAGAAAGGAAGACCCTCAGGGCTTCTGGCTGAAACAGAAACAATTGTTATTTGCATTCATTCTGAGTCTAGGGCCCAAACAGTGACCAAGTAGGGCATAGTTTGGGACCTGAGTGATTTTGGGTTAAGACTGGTTAAGTTTTGTAAGCCTTGCAGAGAAGATAAAAGATCAGATCCTACATGGATCAGCACCTTGGAATAGCCTTTCGGATGATTTCCCAGAATCATCACGCTGTAGAATCAGAGGTCTGGAGATGGCAAGGGTCTCAGGAATCATCGCGTTCTAGCACAAACCCTCATTTGTAAATGAGGCTGAAGAAGAAGAAGTGACTTGGGTTCATAGGATCATAGATCTAGAATTGGAAGGACCACAGAGACCATGTAGTTTAGTCTCTTCCATTTATAGATGAGGAAATGGTTGCTAACTAATAGTACCTGGTGCTTACACAGAGAATAAATGATCGTTGGCAGGATTTGATTATAGAATCTGAAAACCTGGATTCAAATCCTGTTACCCATGCACAAAGAAAGAGAGAGAGAGAGAGAGAGAGAGAGAGAGAGAGAGAAAGAGAGAGAGAGAGAGAGAAAGGAAGGAAGGAAGGAAGGAAGGGAGGAAGAGAGAGAGGGAAAGAAAGAAAGAAAGATAGAAAGGAAGGAAGAAAGAAAGAACAGAAATCTTCAAGTATCAATTGCAAGCATTTGGAACTAAGCTTAAGGGGTGACTAATGAGCTACATTTTACTTTTCAAGATACTTCCATATCCATTTTGCTAACTGATCTGCTCAGTAACCTTATGCAGTAGTCAAAGTGAGGATAATATTCTCATATGACCCACAAGGCCCAGATGGTTAAAGGTTCCCAGGGTCACACAAACAAATTAAGCACAAAAGCAATACTTAGTACCTAGCTCCCAGTGCTCTAAGTGTTTTGTTTTGTTTGCTTGTTATTGCTTTTCCAACATACCATGCTATCTAATCAGGTAATTGGCCAACACTCATTGTTAGCTGTGGAAAGTATTGGGGAAGTATTCAAGGTGTTCTGGATTTAATTTGGGGTAGTAGAAGTTTCTCTGTTATCTAGCCAAGGACCAACCATAACACCAGCCCATAGCTCTGAAATTACACAGCATCTAGAAAGTTTCTCTGAGATACGCCAAGATCAGGATACTCCAAAGCAGCCTCCCTTCCCTCACTGATGGGAGAGATTGGACTGGCATCAGGAGAAGAATGGAGTGACTGGGATATTAGCTGAGTGGGGTGGCTAGGATACTACATGGGGAAGCAGGTTTTAAAAAGGAGCACTTGGAAGGGTACATAAAGGGATGCTAGGATTAAGATAGAATTTTGTGGTTCAGTCATTTTCAGTCATGCCTTCGGTCTTTGTGACCCCCTTTGGGGTTTTCTTGGCAAAGATGCTGGAGCAGTTTGCCATTTCCTTCTCCAGCTCTTTTTACAGATGAGGAAACTAAGGCAAACAGGCTTTAGAGACCTGACCAGGGTCACACAACAAGTAAGTGTCTGAGGCCAGATTTGAACTCCGGAAGATGGGTCTTCCTTATTCCAGGCCCACTACTCTATCCATTTCACCACCTAGCTTACTCCAAGATGGAGTTCAGTAATATTTAAAGTGAGAAAGATGTGAGCCTGAGCCATGGCCCCCTCCTGAAAAGGGAGAATGATAATTGAATAGTCAGTCCCAGATCCCCTGGGGCTCTTGTATTCTTGAGCCAAAGCAATGAGTACAGTAGGAGAAGCCAAGGGCCCTGCGACAACCTAAGGCATGCAAAGTGCCCCTACCTACCAGAACCATTGCCGTGAGTGGGTGACTTACTCCCTTCTACCTTCTGAGAGGTTGATCAGAATATGAGGATCATAATATTGCCTCCATTCCTCTTGGAAGCAGCCCCTAGGATTGGGGAGGGATTGGACTCACAACCTTACATACTTATTGGGATTGGGAAAAAATTAGGTGGTTTTTCTTGGGGTCACAGATGCTGGGAATTTTTGCCGGTCAATGTAATCCTTAGTGGAACAATGATTACTTGCCATTTTAATCAAACTCTTCTTGCTCTATTATTAAATGAAATAAATCTAAGTGATTTTTTAAACAGTGGCTGAATCCAAATGGAAGAATTAAGCTGGCCGGTGAGTGAGAACAAAGGAAGCCAAGTAATAGAATCTGGCATGATGGGGAATGGTGTCTGGTGAGTGAGAGAAGGATGGCCCAAACCCTCATTACACTGTGTTAGTCTAGAGATGATTTGAATTTTAGTTAGAACAGAAGCCATAATCCACAATGCTTGGTCTGTCCTTACTACCATCCCTTCTATTGGACTGACAAATCTTTCTTTGAAGACCACTAGCCTGCAAATTTAGCTACAGGTTGTATCAGTAAGGCAAGATTCATGATCTCAAGGATGACCATGAACATGCCCGTATGGTTCAGAATTGCAAAATACCAAAAATTCTCTAGGTAGAAGGCAGAAGAAGTATAACATTTGTTTAGACACCAGAGGATCAAATCCCAAGACCAATAATTCCAATTTGATATAGCAGTAATTATATTCCAAAACCAGTAAGCCTACCTCAGTGTAGCAACAAGGAAATTATAACACAGTATAGTAGCAAGAAACCAAGTCATCCCATAACCTTCCCCGCTACTGGAATAAACACTCACGAATCCTGTCGGCTTGCCTGCATTCTCTTCCTCCCTCAGTTCCCTGGTCTCTGCAGCTCCCTGATTTCCACCCTCCACTCTGCACCCTCTCTGTAGCTCTGTGAACTCTGAGTTCCTGCTCCTTGTCCTTGGGCTGAATTCCAACTTCTGAATTCTCTACAGATTCTGAGTTCTATGGCTACCTTCTGGGTATATATATTATTTTTAGAGCCAAAGGGGTTAATGCCCAGTCATCCAAAGAATGTAAGTAAAGGGCGTAGGCCTGTCTACAAACAAATCTTTTTTTTTTTTTTAACTGGCCCTGCCTGAGGCCCATTGAATGGATAGGAAAGATCTTTAACCACATCGCCACACAAGTCTGCAGTAATGCAGTTGATTTCCCTTTGCCTATACTTGATTACCTTCAACTTCACACTTTGCTATTATGTGATCATTTAGAATTCATAAAATAATTGAATCCTATATTTAGAACTTAAAGAGAACTTAGGACCATCTAATCCAATCCTCTTATTTTGCAGATGAGGAAACTGAGGCCCAGAGATATGTTCCCAAATTATTTCATGTATTGGAGTTTTGCTACCCCATTATAATTCTTTCATTTACTCAACACACATTTAGGTTAAGAAGGCTTTGGGGGATTATTACAGAAATTCTAGCCTTCTTGGAATAGTTTCTTTTTTCTGTCTGAGATTTTATATCACAGACAAGAAGTAGGATTACAACATGGATATGAGGGCTAGTAGTTTATTTAAACTGTGTCCTTCCTAGCAAATATTAGAGAAATGAGTTAGGGACATGAGAGTGGGGGATTGGAGGTTAGGGTACCAAGCTTCTCTACTCTTAGGTCTGGAATTTAATGTTATCAGCATCAGTTACCCCAAGCAATTCCCAGCATCTATGGCGCCAAGAAAAACCACCTAATCTTCCCCCAATACCACTAGGTGTATAAGGTTGTGAATCTAATCTCTCTCCAACCCTAGGGGCTGCTTCCATGCCATGTGAAGAGGAAAGAGGTCAGTCAATAAATATCTATTCAGTAAGCACTTGTGAACCAATCACATGCTGAGTCCTTGAAGACACAAAGAAAAGCAAAAGTAACCCTTGACTTCAAGAGGCTTACATTCTAATTGGGGAGACTTAACGAACTAGGTACAAACCAGATATAAACAGAATAGATGACAGGTAGTCTCAGAGTGGAAGGCACCTGAAGCTGGGGGAAGTGGGATAGACCTTTAGAAAATGGGATCAATTTGAGTCTTGAAGGAAGCCAGAGGAGGTAATGGGTGAGGTGATTTGAGAAGGGAGAGCACTGAAGGCTGCCACCACTAAAAAGGCATGGAATTGGGAGATGGGGTGTCATGTATGAGGATCAACAAAAAGACCCAGGCTAAGTGAAAAATAGAGTGTATAAAAGGGACTAAAGTGAAAGGAAATGAGAAATTGAGGAAGAGGCCAGGACACAGAGGGGAAAGTTCATTTTTGGATAGTTCTAATTGTCAGGAAGTGATTCCTTATATTAATTTTACCTCAACCTCTCTGAGGTTTCCACCCATTGTTCCTAGTTGTTACCTTTGGAGTCAAAACAAACAAAATCTAACCCTTTTTTTCTCTATGACCAAATTTAAATGTAGTTATCACTGCCCCACCTACCTTCCCATCCCACCCCTCACCCCCAGCTTTTCTACAGGTTAACTCCATTTCCTTTAACTCTTCCTTACAAGGCACATTTTCCAGGCTTCTCATTATCTTGCTTACTCTTTTCTGGACACACTGGTTAGCCCTGAACTGAATAAGACATGCTGGGTGTAGCCTGACCAGGGAACAGTACAGCATAATTATTACTTCCCTTAGTTTGGTAATTATGTCACCCAGGATAGCATTAGCTTTTTATTTTATTTTGATTGCCATGTTATATCCTTAAGTCATTTTTGAGAATTTTATTAAAATTTTTAGGTCTCTGTCTTTCTCCTACCCACCCCACCTTTCTTTCTGTCTTTTTCTCTTTCTGTGTATGTGTGTGTGTGTGTGTGTGTGTGTGTGTGTGTCTGTCTGTCTGTCTGTCTATCTGTCTCTGGCTCTTTCTGGCTCTCTGTCTCACACACACACACACACACACACACACACACACACACACACAACCTAGTCATGCTGGTTCTTTCCTGCATTCTTGAAGTTAATTTTTAATCCCAAGGTAGGATGTTATGTATTTCTCCCCTTAAATTTAATTCTATTTCATTGATCCATTATTCAAGCCTGTCAAGACCTTTTAGTATCCTTCCAGTATCATCCAAAACACTAATTATTTTGTCCTTCATGTCATCTGAAGATCTGACAAACACACTATTCATTCCTACATCTAAATAACTGATTAAAAAAACAGTTGGCCAATGCAGCATCAAAGACAGGTTAACCAATAGAGACCTCCATCCAAACTTATATTTATTCACCAGTTATTACAGTTCAGTCAACCATTTAACCAACTCTGAATCCATCTAACTATATCTATCACCTTGTCTACAAGGATAACATGAAACTCTTTAATCAAAGACCAATGAAAAGCTAACTTGCCTGTGTGGACTGTGACCATGGACTCATTAACATGAAGCCAACCAGTTACTGAGCAGGACTGTTTCCCAAAAGAGGAATTTTTAAAAGTCAGTACTTGCCTTAATGAATATTCCCCCTTCATAAACATCACTTCTTCAGCCCCTATTAGATGTAGCAGGGAGACATCAATTACCTGTCAAAGAATCAAAAGCAGTTAAGCAAACTAGCTCATCTCAATACCCCCAGAAATTGTGAAGGGCAAGTAGAAATTTGCAGTTATTTGTAGTGTGTAATGTTCATATATCTATGTGAGCCAAGTGACTGCTATCCTGGATCTGATTCTGACCAACAAAGAGGACTGGGTGGCTATAGATCATAGGAATCATGGAGGAGAGAAGTGATGATTTCAGGTTAGCAATTATGATATATAAAGTGAGGAAAGTTAGGTATACTCTGACATTTATCCTATATTTAAGAGAAGCAGATTTGTGGAGATTATTCAAAGAAAGGGTAGATAAGGTCTGATAGCAAGGGAACCTAGCACAAGATGGATGAAAGAATTAAATTCAAAAGACTCAAAAAGAAGCAATTTCAATTAGGAGGAAAAAGAGGATCTCTCTAAAAAAAACCCAAACATACAGCTGCGCAGAAGATTCATCTTTAATTTTATATACTAAAAAGCTATATAGATTTAGATACATATGATGGAAGTAAAGAAAATTGTGACTTGTGTAGTCCTGGTAAGACAATTTCAGGAGTGATAAAGTTTGGATTGACCTAAGACTGATAAGAAAAGGTAAAGATAAAAAAGTATATTATTAAGGATTTTTTTTAATTATTGAAAATGAGGCTCAAAAAAGAGAAAGGTCCATTCTTCACAATGTGGGACAATGATAACTGACAAATGGTTCAAATCTTATTTTTGTTTCTCTCTTCTTTGAAAAAAAGAGAATGACCTTTGGATTAGAAGGCAGAACAAAAGTGACTAATAAAGAGTTGATAATTAAGATAAGTAAAGAGATAATAAAAGAGCACTTTTTTGCATCTGATGAATTACAGTCATAAGGTAAAGATGAACTATATCTTTTATACGCATGTACCAGAGAGAAACTGTTAATTGGGCTGATGGTTCATGGATAATAGATCAGAGTTACAGTTTAAAAGGATCTTAGAGACCATCAAGTCTAATGCCTTTATTTTACAGATAAGGAAACTGAGGCCCAGGAAGGTTAAATGATTTATGTAGAGTTTCTTAAGGTAGTAAACATTAGAGATAGGCACATCATCTGCGGAAAGCAACTAAGATAGTGCACTCCCTTGCTGGATAATTAATACTGTGACACATTGTCACTCTGTAGGCTTAAGAAAGGTGGCACAATTTAGACTGCTTACTGTATTATAACTGTCACATGTGAAGCATGCGAATGTCAGAGAAAAAAAACTGGCTAATGTGATTATTAAGACACTGTTAATAATAGTTCAAAGACTGTGGTGAAATAGTACCACATGATTAGAAAGGACAAATGGTATCAAAATATTTTAAAAAGGAGAAAGTAAATGAAGTCCAAAGCCTATAGGTCAATGAGCTTGACTCTAATTCCCGGCAAAATTCTATATTAATAAAAGGATGCTCAATGAGCTTTTAGAAAAAAGATAATAATAGAGAAATCCAAATCAAAACAAGTCAGGTACCACATCTCTCCTGTCAGATTGGCTAACATGGCAAAACAGGAAAATAATAAATGCTGGAGAGGATGTGGGAAAATTGGAACATTGTTACATTGTTGGTGGAGTTGTGAACTTATCCAGACATTCTGGAGAGCAATTTGGAACTATGCCCAAAGGGCTATAAAAATGTGCATACTCTTTGACCCAGCAATGCCATGCACAGAACAAAGTACTTGAGCTTTGTGTTCAGAGCCAAGGCTGCAAGTGAAATTGCATGATGCAATACCAGCAAGCTCTGCCAGAAACACCTTTACGCATCTGGTTTTTAATTAAATTTTTGTCACTGTGCATTCACAAACTTTTTACTGTTGCCAAATTTTTCACAACCCCATATGGGGTCATGACCCACAGTTTAAGAAATTCTAGATTAGATCAGTGAACCAAATCAGACAAGATTAAATTTAAGGGGGATAGAAGTAAAGTCTTTCACTTGGGTTCAAAAAATCAATATCCAAATGAAAGCTGAATAGAAGACAGTTCTTTTGAAAAGTATTTGGGGTATTATTGGATTGAAAGCTTGATATGGGTCAACAATGTTATCGTATTTCCTTGCAGCCAGGAAAACAAATATAGTGTTTTGCTTAATTAAGAGATGCATGGTGCCCAGGACTAGGGCAGTGATAGTTCCATCTACTCTGGCCTAGTCAGACCTGGCGCCATAGTTTTGAAAGAATATTGGTAAGTTGGACAGCATCCAGAGGTGGGCAAAAAGGTTGGTGAAGGTTCTTGAGTTCATGTCTGTCGAATGAATTGCTATGTTTAGCCTAGAAAAGAGAATACTCACTAGGAACATCAGAGCTGTCTTCAAATATATGAAGGCTCACCATGTGGAAATAGATTTGACTTCTTGGCCCTGGAGGGCAGAAGTAAAAGTAAAGGGTAGAAGTTGCAAGGCCAATTTAGGTGCAACTTCAGAAAAAACTTCCTAGCAATTAGAGCAATCCAAAAGTGGAATGGACTGCCTTGGGAGGGAATGGGTTCAGTCTCATGGGAGGACTTCAAGCTAAGGCTGAGGATCACATGTCAGATATGTTATGGGAGAGACTCTTGTTCAAATAATGGTTGGATTGGACAGCCTCTGAGGTCTTTCCTATACTGATAGTCTGCGAAAGGAGGAAGCATATATTTAGGAATAGTCACTTTATAACTCTCAGTTTCACTAATAAAGTGATACAGATTAACACGACTCTAACATACTGCCTTATAGCCACAAAATTTTCCAAAAAAAAAAGACCCAAACAATTAAAAACAATGAAACTCTAGGTGGGTTTGTAAGAAGTAGGCATACTTATTCATTGCTGGTGTAATTCTAAACATGTAGGCTATTTTTGGACTTTATACTCTGCTCTAGCAGGATAGAGAAATCTGTCAGTAAACAGTAAAAGTTCACAAAATAATTAGACCTTATGACCCAATAATTCCATTACTGGGAGTAAGCCTGAGGGTGTTAGCAAAATCACACACACAAACACAACATATGCACACACATACAGAGCTGTTGGTTCAAAAATTTTCATAGTATTATTTGTAGCTTAAAAAATTGGAAGTAACCAACAATAGAATGGTTAAATATACTATGGTACATTCACATAATAGAATATTATAAAGTAATCAACATTATCAAGTACGAGAAATTTAAAGAAATGTAGAAAGATTTAAAAAATGACGGAAAATGTAAAAAGCAAAGTCAGAACATGAGATAATAAGTAAATGGGAATGAAGAGATAAAGAATCTTGATGAATACTCAGAGAAAATAACTGAAAAATTTATAATTCATATATTGAAATTTATTTATTTACATATAAATAGTTGCAGTTATTTTTGTTCTTCAGTCGTGTCCGACTTTTCAGGTACCCACATAGGTTTTTCTTGGCAAAGATACTGGAGTAGTTTGCCACCCCTTCTCCAAATCATTTTACAGATGAGGAAACCGAGGTAAATAGGGTTAAGTGACTTGGCCAGGGTCACACAGCTAGTGTCTGAGGCTGGATTTGAGCTCAGATCTTTCTGACTGCAGGCGCAGCATTCTATTCACTGTGCCAGTTGCAAAGCAAGTTTAATGGACTTCACACATAATTAACATGAGGGAAGAGATAGGGATAGGGACTAGATATGGGATTTTTTTTTTAGCTTAGGACACTCCCAGGTAAGAAAATTCCCTTTCCCAATACCTCTGTAATTTATAGTCTTAGTTACTTGGAGCACTGAGAGATTAAGTGATTTGCTCAGGTTTGCAAAGCCAGTATGTGCCAGAGATGAGCCAGATCTTTATCCTCCCATTTAATATTTAGCTTTTAATAATTCTTCCTGTTGTTTAAGACCCAGGGGATATGATTACTGAGCTACAATCAATGATGTTTAAAAGATCATGAAAAGTGGGAAAATAGCCACAGGGTGGGAAAAAAAATGTCTACAGTTAAAAAGAAAGAAAGAAAGAAGGAAGGAAGGAAGGAAAGAAGGGAAGGAAGGAAAGAAGGAAGGAAGAAAGAAAAAGAAAGAAAGAAAGAAAGAAAGAAAGAAAGAAAGAAAGAAAGAAAGAAAGAAAGAAAGAAAGAAAGAAAGAAAGAAAGAAGATAGGAAGGAAGGAAGGAAGGAAGGAAGGAAACAGAGTGAATTCTGTGAACAAATGAATTTTACTTTGATCCCAGGGAAATTTTTAGTTCATATTGCCCAAAAAGTGGTTAAGGAAGATCTAGAAAAGCATGTGGTTATCACAAAAAGTCAGAATAATGCCACCAAGAACAAGTCAAGTGCCATCTTGGTTTCAGAGAACATGTTGATCACGAAAGACTTTTGGCTTAGTAAAGAGACATGGGATAATGAATGTACAATGTTGAATAAAGTGTCAGATGCACCTGTTTTATGTGTCTGTCTTGTTAACTGTTTTGTTTGTAGGAGAGGGTTCTAAGGAGAGTGGATGGAGTATTAGGAAATTACTGGGACAAAAACAAAAGACATCAATAAGACATATGTATGTATGTTTGTATATATATACATACCTATAGATACACATATATACTTATATGTGTTTATATACATATACATACATATATAGATACACACATATGTATATTGTGTGTGTATGTGTGTATATATATATATACACACATATAAATAATATATATGTATGTATATAAAATTACCTTGCCAGACTCTGCTAATTTAGGTTGGTAACAGGATTCCTAGGCTGGTAGATAAAAAATTGGAAGTACAGACACAATTCATCCAGATTTTAGAAAAGTATTTGACAAAGACTCCTGGGTTCTTCTAGTGGACAAGGAGAGATGGAACTAGGTGACACTTCAGTTAGGTAGATTCAGCACTAGTTGAATAGCCAGATCTAAGAAGTAGTCATTAATACATAAATGCCAACTTAAATGGGGTCTCTAGTGGAGTGTTCTATGAGTCTGAACTTGACCAGATGATTTTTTTTAAGTTGAACAGTAGATAACATTATCATTAGATATGCAGGTGATTAGAGTCTATGGGAAGAGGAAGATAACTAGTACATTTCAGGATAGAGTCCAGGTTCAAAAAGTTCTTGACAGGCTGAAAATTAGTCTGAATCTAATAAGATAAAATTTAATGCGGATACATTTTTACCTCATGTGGTAGGAAGAATGTTTCCCACGATCCCCCATTACGTAGGCTTAGCTGGTTTTTTCTTTAAAAGGTATTGAGAGACTTCACTGGCTCAGGGGACTAAAAGCTCAGGCCACTGATGTGGCTTCCTTGATCTCTTGGGCACAAAAGAACTAGAAAACAACAGTTGGCTCCGCCATGAGGCTTTGGACCAGCATACGAACATTATAATTCAAAATGGCATAGGAAAACTATGCTCTGATGAATAACCACTGATATTGTCACTGAAAATCCTTCCAGTACTATGGCTAAGTAAACCTTTCATTAACTTGATTAACTTTGAAGCCTTTTTTTCATTAAGCACTTTGTATGTGCCATGGACTGTGCTAAGTGCTGGAGAAAAAAAAAAAAAGAAGGGCAAAAACAGTCTCTGCCTTCAAAGAACAGATACTTTAATATCTATAAAATAAAGAAGGTTCCTTCCGGATCTAAACCCCTTATTCTATGATTCTGTAGTGTGAAGCAGTCTGACTACATGAGCTCCAAGGCCCTCTTTTTCCTGAATTAGGAGTTTCATCTCCCACTCCATCGACACCAAAGAATTTCATTCTGATGTCCTCTTGATCGATTTTTAGAGGCCGTTGCTCCTAAAATAGAATTAATAATAGTATCACCACATTGTGATAAAGAAGTTGTCAATAAAAGTAAAGATAATCACACTTTTGCCTCCATAAGTTTTTTTTAACTTTGCAAGGCACTTTCTTATCCATTATCTCATTTGATCCTCAAAATGAACTCATGAAACAGGTAGGGAGGATATTATTGCATTTATTTTGTAAATGAGTGAATGTGCTAGAAGGGGCCTTAGAATAATAGCACTATTGATTACTGAGGTTAAAAACCTTAGAATCACAGAGTCATAGGTCAGAGTTAGAAAGTCCCTTAGAATCATAGGACATGGAATGTCAGAGCTGAAAGGACCATGGAGTCCATCTCCCTCATTTTCCAAGTAAGGAAACAGGCCTAGACAGAATTGATTTGTACAAACTTATCTGGAACCCAGTTCTCAAGACAATAACTGATCTTTACTCTCAGGTACTCTAACTTCCAACTGTCAGCTTCTGACTTTTGACTCTCAAGTGCTCCTCAGGTAGTTTGGAGATAGCTCATAGACAGCAAGGGCAGTTAGGTGGCACCGTGGATAGAATGCTGGGTTTGGAGTCAGGAAGAAGAATCGTCTTCCTGAGTTCAAATCCAGCCTCAGACGCTTACTAGCTGTGTCACACTGAGCAAGTCACTTAACCCTGTTTGTCTTAGTTTCCCCATCTGCAAAGTGAGCTGGAGAAGGAAATGGCAAACCACTTTAGTATCTTTGTGAAGAGTCCCACGTGACTGAAAATATAGACAACAGTGATTGTCAGTTTCTACTGTGAATTAATAAATTACATGTGATATGTAGAATAAGAATCAGAAATCATTTTATTGGCATTTAAATGACATCAGCATTGTCATCAAATTGGAATCACAGACTCACAGGGATACATAACGTTTAGAGTTTGAAAGATTTCATTTTTTGCTTTGTAACTTTTTTAAATTGTTCAAGGAAAATATTTTATTCATATGTCCTTTCCCATGATTCCCCCATGCATTAAGCAAATTTTACAAAACAAAAACAAATATCAAATCCCTTAATACGTATCTCCGTAGGCCAGCAAAACAAATTGCTACCATAGCTATGTCTGAAAATGTATGTCTCTTTCTGCTTTTATCATCAGTTTTCTGTCAGTAGGTGAGCAGCTTTGATCTTCATTCATTGAGACTCATGGTTTTGTCATTGCATTAATCAGAGTTCTAAAGTCTTTCAAAGCTGCTTTTCTCTGTAATGTTATCATTGGATAAATTGCTTTCCTAATTCTGCTCACCTCTTCCCGCACCAGCTCATAAAGGTCTTCCTAGTTTCCTCTGAATTTCATCAATAATATTCCATTACATTCATATGCCAAAATTTGTTGAACCATTCCCCCAAAGGACAGTCCCCTCCTGTCTAATCTTTGGCAGCTAGGTGGAACAATAGATAGAGTACCAGGCCTGAAGTCAGGAAGACCTGAGTACGAATCTGACCTCAGACACTTACTAGCTATATGACCCTGGCCAAGTCACTTAACCTTGTTTGCTTCAGTTTCCTCATCTCCAAAAATGAGCCAGAAAAGAAAATAACAAACTATTCCAAGATCTTTGCCAAGAAAACCCTAGATGGGACTCATGAAGAGTCTAACACAACTGAAACAATTCAACAGCAGAAGAGCTAGGGGCTGTGATCCAAACCCAGGTTTGATGCATTTGTTTGTTTTTGTACTTTAAGTTCTTTTCTCTGCCCACTAAATGGGGCTCTATCTCAACCCTCTTTCTGTCTTGCACGTAAAAGATGCTTCATCAATGTTGAAGAAATGAATGAATAGGGAAGGGAGGGGATTGGGGACCAAGAGTTTAAAAGTCACTGTTCTAGAAATATCTAAAAGATACAGGCAGGCTGAGTGTATAGGTGATGATCACGCTGGAGGTGCCAGGAGGTTTTTCAAGATTAAATGAATTCATAAGCTATTGACTTAGATTTCCCACACATAGTGGAATACATTCTGCCCAACAATTAAAAAGAAAAAAATGTGGGAAAGAATTTCCCTGTGAGATTAGAAATGGTCTCTATACAATTAGCTGGTAAAGCTCAGAATTCATTTCCCCAAGGTTTGTGTTTGTGTGTTGTGCCTCTCCACCCACACATCCCAATCTGAAGTATTTTTAACTCAGCCCAGCTTTTATTAAACCCTCTATGTTTGGGGAGAAGTAAACAACGATGGGAAGACTTCATTAATTAAAAAGCAGTGCCTGCCAAGCTGGATTTGTCATAAGGAGGGCCCCTCCTTGTGAGGTCACTTAATGAGCAATCCATCACTCATGCCACCATTTTTTTAATGTTGGACTGGGAGGGTTAAAATCTAGCAGTGAGATTTTTCAGCCATTCAGTAGCAGTCCGTGGATGCAGAGACTGGCAGAGCAAGAAACCATCATTGTCCGTTGATATTTCTTTAAAATTGCTTCAGGATAATTTCATGCTATCCTTCTCCTCTATGTATTTTAATCATTATCTGCCCTTCAAGGCCCAGCTCAAGTTATACTTCCTCATTTCCCTCTTCTCTGAACCCATTTACAATGTCAGATTCATATTGCTAAAGACAGCCCTGAAGCACTCGCTGACTGTGTTGGTTTTTTTTTCTTCTAGATATTACTAGACAATAAACTGCCTTTGAGGGCAGGGGTCTTGCCTTATACTTTAAGAGCAGCATATTATAGAAGGGGGAAATCGATCATTCCAACATCGACAAGCAGCTATTAAGCTCCTACTAAGGGTATGCCAGCTAGATGGCACAGTGGATAGAATACTTGGCTTGGAATCAGGAAGACAACTCTTCATGAGCTCAAGTCTGGCCTCAGACACTTACTAGCTGTGTGTCTCTGGGCAAGTCACTTAACCTTGTTTGCCTCAGTTTCCTCATCTTTAAGAATGATATGCAGAAGGAAATGGCAAACCACTCAGCATCTTTGCCAAGAAAACCCAAATGGGGTCATGAAGAGTAGGCCATGAGTGAAAAGAGACTCAATGACAAAGGGTATGGCACCGGTGCTGTCTGACAGGTGCTGGTGATGTGAAAACAAAAGTAAATCAGCCCCTGCCTTCAAGAAGCTTACATTCTATTAGGGGAGAGAACTGTGTCCACTGAAAAGCATATACAACATAAATACAAGGTAAATTGGGGAGAGGGGCATTAGCAACCAGGAGGAACAGGAAAGGCTTCATGCGGATGGCACTGAAGCAGTACCTATGTAAAGGCATAGAAAATGGAGTGGCAAGTATGAATAATACAGAGAAGGCCAGTCTGACTAGACCTTAAAGTTTAGGAAGGAGTATAATGCATAATAAGCTTGGAAAGATAGGTTTGGGCCAGGCACACACACACACACACACACACACACACACACACACACCCCAGCCCTTCAAATATGTTGAAGTCTCAATTTTTCCTGTTTCAAGATCCTACCCAGAGATCACACAAAGACATAACTAAGGAGAAGCCACTGAAACTTTGTCCCAGGGTATAGAATTTCGAGGGAATCAAAGCACTGACTAGGGTGTACTCTTCCCCAGCTCCTCCCTTACCTGCCTCAAATCAAACTAAAACATGCCTTCTCCTGCAGCCAGGAGATTTAGAGGGTAAAGATAGCATCATCCAAAACTCCTCCCCTTCATGCTTTGCCCCACAAAGGATGGGTTAGTATGTCAATCCAACTCTCACTTCCTTCCCCAGTGTCTGTATCCTTATCCTTCCTCATTTCCAGAAGCAGAAGTTCTTTGAGCAGCATAGAAACCTCAGTGAACTCCAGAAGCACTTCACAACGTATATATCTCAGAGAATCTCCTCCCACCCTGACTTGTACCAAGGGCATTAATTCCATTAAATATTCCATTATCAAATTAATTTGAATTCCATTTTAAAATTCCATTGAAATCTTCAGTAAAGACTTCCTTCACCCTCTAGCCCCAAGGTGAAAGTAATCTCCCCTTCTTCATAACAGTTTGACTCTGTATCTGGAGGAAAAGGACCTGCATTCAAATCTTGTTTATTGTACCTTGTTTTTCTTCTCTTCAAAATGAAGAAGTTGGACTATGGGATATCTAAAGCTTTTTCCAACATTAAATCTTTAGTTGGCCACCATGACATTTGGTTATAACTTATGGTCCCTTATTCTTGGTTGTATTATATGTTTTTGCCTGCTTGTCTCATCCCCTACCAGATTCTAAGCTCTTGGAAGGAAAAGAAATCACTTTCTTATTTATCTTGTCTCCCCCTAGCACTCAAAACAGTGCAATGAATATTAAACAGGTACTTAAATTTTGACAGATAAATGAATGACTTCACCTTTTTAGTGGTGAGTAAGAGATACACATGGGGCAATCTGAAAGTATGTACCATGTGTCTCAGGGATTCCATTCAACCACTGGCTGATATGGCATTTATTTGGGGCTTCTGGTGCTACATACACATACACACACACACACACACACACACACACAAATACACACACATACATACACACACACTGTCACTGTACTATATTGCTTTTTCATGTTGCTTAGTTCAGTCTATGATAAGAAACATTTCATTTAACACAGAAATTGGAAAACTTCCCAGTTTTCATATCTGCCTCTCTTGCTTCCCTCCTACTTATCAAGACAGAGGCAGGCAGGGGAGGTATTTAAAGTATAAACCCATGGTATTTATTCTTATATTCTCTTTTTTTTTTAATTTAAATTTATTTATTTGACATATTTAGTTTTCAGCATTGATTTTCACAATAGTTTGAATTACAAATTTTCTCCCCATTTCTACCCTCCCCCCCACTCCAAGATGGCGTATATTCTGGTTGCCCTGTTCCCCAGTCAGCCCTCCCCTCTATCACCCCCCTCCCCTCTCATCCCCTTTTCCCTTCCTTTCTTGTAGGGCAAGATAAATTTCTACGCCCCATTGCCTGTGTATCTTATTTTTTAATTGCATGCAAAAACGTTTTTTTTTGTTTTTGAACATCTAATGTTAAACCTTCGAGTTCCAAATTCTCTCCCCTCTTCCCTTCCCACCCACCCTCCCTAAGAAGTCGAGCAATTCAACCTAGGCCACATGTGTATCATTACGTATAACCCTTCCACAATACTCATGTTGTGAAAGACTAACTACCTTTTGCTCCTTCCCAACCCATCCCGCTTTATTGAATTTTCTCCCTTGACCCTGTCTCCTTTCCAAAGTGTTTGTTTTTGATTACCTTCACCCCATCTGCCCTCCCCTCCATCATCCCCCCCCTTTTATTTTTTTTTATCTTCCTCCCTCTTCTTTCCTGTGGGGTAAGATACACAACTGAGTATGTATGGTATTCCCTCCTCAGGCTAAATCTGATGAGTGCAAGGTTCACTCATTCCCCCCTCACCTGCCCTCTCCCCTCCTCCCACAAAACTGCTTCCTCTTGCCACCTTTATGTGAGATAATCCACCCCATTCTATCTCTCCCTATCTCCCTCTCTCAGTATGATGCTCTCTCATCCCTTAATTTCATGTTATTTCTTTTAGATATCTTCCCTTCATCTTCAACTCACCCTGTGTCACACATATATATACACATAGATATATACATACATACACATTCACTTATATATATATACATAAACATATATATATATATATATATATATATATATATGCATATTCCCTTCAGCTACCCTAATACTGAGGTCTCATGAATCATCCATGACCTCTTTCCATGTAGGAATGTAAACAAAACAGTTCAACTTTAGTAAGTCCCTTGCAATTTCTGTTTCTTGATTACCTTTTCATGCTTCTCTTGATTCTTATGTTTGAAAGTCAAATTTTCTATTCAGTTCTGGTCTTTTCACTGAGAAAGCTTGAAAGTCCTCTATTTTATTGAAAATCCATATTTTGCCTTGGAGCATGATACTCAGTTTTGCTGGGTAGGTGATTCGAGGTTTTAATCCTAGCTCCATTGACCTCCGGAATATCGCATTCCAGGCCCTTCGATCTCTTAATGTAGAAGCTGCCAGATCCTGGGTTATTCTGATTGGGTTTCCACAATACTCAAATTGTTTCTTTCTGGCTGCTTGCAGTATTTTCTCCTTGATCTGGGAGCTCTGGAATTTGGTGACAATATTCCTAGGAGATTTCTTTTTGGGATCTATTTGAGGAGGCGATCGATGGATTCTTTCAATTTCTATTTTACCCTCTGGCTCTAGAATATCAGGGCAGTTCTCCTTGATAATTTCTTGAAAGATGATATCTAGGCTCTTTTTTTGATCATGGCTTTCAGGTAGTCCAATTATTTTTAAATTATCTCTCCTCGATCTATTTTCCAGGTCAGTGGTTTTTCCAAGGAGATATTTCACATTGTCTTCCATTTTTTCATTCCTTTGGTTCTGTTTTATAATATCCTGATTTCTCATAAAGTCACTAGCTTCCACTTGCTCCAATCTAATTTTTAAAGTCATATTTTCTTCAGTGGTCTTTTGGACCTCCTTTTCCATTTGGCTAATTCTGCCTTTCAAGGCATTTTTCTCCTCATTGGCTTTTTGGAGCTCTTTTGCCATTTGAGTTAATCTATTTTTTAAGGTGTTGTTTTCTTCAGTGTATTTTTCAGTATTTTTTTGGGTCTCCTTTAGCAAGTCATTGACTTGTTTTTCATGGTTTTCTCGCATCCTTCTCATTTCTCTTCCCAATTTTTCCTCTACTTCTCTAACTTGCTTTTCCAAATCCTTTTTGAGCTCTTCCATGGCCTGGGACCAGTTCATGTTTTTCTTGGAGGTTTCTGTTGTAGGCTCTTTGACTTTATTAATTTCTTCTGTCTGTATGTTTTGGTCTTCTTTGTCAGCAAAGAAAGAATGCAGAGTCTGAGACTGAATCTCGGTGCGTTTTCGCTGCCTGGCCATAATCCCAGCCAACTAACTTGACCTTTGAGTTTTTCAGTGGGGTATGACTGCTTGTAGACTACAGAGTTCTACGTTCTACGTTTGGGGGGGAGATGCCAGCTCTGCCGCACCAGCACTGCTCCTTCCCCAAGGACCCCCAACCGGAACTGGGCTCAGATCTTCGGCAGGCTGTGCACCCCTGCTCTGATCCGCCACTTAATTCCTCCCACCAGGTGGGCCTGGAGCCGGAAGCAGCAGCAGCCGTAGCTGCCCCACCTCCGCTGCCCCCGGGGCTGGAAGCCGAACCGCGAACTCCTTCCACTCCGGCAGCTTTTCCCACTAACCTTCTCAGCAGTCTTTGGTGTTTGTGGGTTGAGAAGTCTCGTAACTGCTGCAGCTCACTGAATCAGGGCGCTAGGGCCCCCTCTGCCTGGCTTCTGGTCTGGATGGTCCAAGTCGCTCAGGCTGGGCTCTGCTCCACTCCGTTCCCAGCTCCGAGCTCTGTGTGGGATAGACCTCACCCAGAGACCATCCAGGCTGTCCTGGGCTGGAGCCCTACTTCCCTCTACTGTTCTGTGGGTTCTGCCGTTCTAGAATTGGTTCAGAGCCATTTTTTATAGGTTTTTGGAGGGGCTCGGCAGGGAGCTCAGGCTGGTCCCTGCTTTCCAGCCGCCATCTTGGCTCCGCCCCCCTTCTTATATTCTCTTACTTTTATTTTCCTAAACATCTGTGAGTTATTCCCCAGAAGAAATTAGGGTCCTGGAATTTTATATGAAGCACTTGCTGAGAAGAGGAGAAATTTGGTACTTGACAATAGACCATGTAATTAGGCAGGCACATTTCTCTCTGGTTGTGTGTTTTTTTCCTGCCTAATTAGCCAACCTGAATACTATGTTTCTAGAACAAGTAATATTAGATTATTCAGTTAAAGTTGCTTCTTCAGATGTTACTACATTCTTTCTCATTTTCCCAAATAGGTCCAAGGGTCTGGGAGATCCTTGGCAATCCAGTCTCTCTGAATGAGCAGGCACTGGTTCAGGAGACAAGTTTGAAGGACCAGTCCCCAATACTGAGTTTCTGTGTGACACTGGCCACAACACTTGACTGGTCTGGGTCTCAATTTCCCCATCTGTTATGAGAAGAATTGAAGTGATGCTTTCCTGCCTGCTTGACAAGGTGAAGTAAAAATGAGATAAGAACCAATCTGAAAATGCTTTGGAAATGAAGAAATGTCCAGTTCATTCTTTCAGTCATTCATAAGATCATAACTTTAAAATTGTATCTCTTCCTTGAATCCAGAAATGGTTACAAGATCATGTTTGTATAGAGCTTGGTAGCTTTACATAGAAGATCTTACAATATTTTGTGAGATGGGTGGCAAAAGCATATTAGCAGTTTGGTGACTGAACAAAAGGCAGAAAAAGAATATTTATTTAAGTGCAAATCAACTTGTGAAAAACAAAGTTTTAGATGAAATGTTGAGGAGAGTCACTGCCTATTCTGAGGACTGGATAGAGAACTGTACCTCAGATGAATGTATAAGAGGTTCTGTTTGAAGGCAGAGCAATGACTGAGGTAAAGAAAGCTGCAGGGAATTATGGTCCATTAGCTTATTTGCATATGAATGGTTTTAGAGTTTTGAAATTTATATCTGAGAAAATTATAAGCCAAATAAAGGACAGAAGGACTATTTGGCTCATACCTGACCAAAGGACAGATATCTTAAGTTTCATTTCCTAAGGTAAAGATGAGTCACTGAGCAATAGATAGTCAGCAGGAAGAGAAACTCTTAGAAAAAGCTATACAATGAAATGCACAGAAGAATCAGGAGAGTGAGCTGAGAGCAGAGGGAGTCACAAGGAGCTGGAGACAGAAATCCAGAAGGCTTTTAGCTGACCCAGCTGATTCTTCAGCTACTTTGCTAAGAGCTTGCTATTTGAAGGAAAGGCATTGTTTTGCTGACTGGCTGGACAAAGGCTTGAGTAGCTGCTGGAAGCTCATTGGAAAAGAGCTAAATCTTGCTGATAAGTGAAGGGCTATTGGAATTATTCTTCTCAAAAGGAATCTATAGCTCAAATAAAGAATGCTTTTCAAGGGTTCCGGCATTGCCTTCTACTTCACTCTCTGATATGAGAGGAAGAAACATGGAGCAGAAGATGCATTTGCACCTGTTTTGCTGGAACTGACTGGGCAAAATCAAATGTCCTGCTGTTTGAGGATCCAGAGAGATTGGTAGTTCTCCTGCTTAAGGTAACTTTATGTCTCTGAAAGAGTGGAATATTTTTTCAGTCCCCTGTTAGAGGTATCAGGAATTAAAAGAGTTTATCACCACTTCATTGGCTTGATAGAAAAGAGTGACTCTGCCCAATAGGAGAATCATGAGAACACAACGGGTGCTACCAAAGTATCAGCTTCATGTAGTACAGACTGTTCCAGAAGAGGCCTACAGTCTAGAATTGAGAGTTGTCTTGGGGGAAAATAATTTTCCCATTCCTACGCATCCCTGATAAGTTTCTATGAGTTGTGTGCTCCCTGCCCTCCATGGACACTGCTTTCATTGGTAGAAGAATATGACCCAAGTATATAGCTGTACTCTGATGTTTAATTATTCCTCTTTTGCCTTCTATTGAGTAAATGTTTATTGTTGCTTTTGCCTTATTATTTAGTAAATAGTTTATGTCTGATTTACTAGTGTTGGACTTACTGATATTGTGTAAATGGGAAGTACACCAATTGGGGCTTAAGAGCCACTAGGATAAGTAGTGTAAATGTATCCATCATACACCAGACTTACTCCCCGGAATTCTGAGACAGAGTAGCCACATGGTGGCAGCTTCTCCCTAGGAATCCCAGACCTGCCAGTGTGATTGCAGATTGGGGTGAGTGAGCCAGCCCAGACAGTGAGAGGAGAGGCACTACACCATGCCCCAGGCAACAGAAGTATCATTCACATTGTACAAGTGAGGAAACTAAGATCCAGAGAAGGTAAATGATTTGCTCAAGTCTCACGAGTGGTAAGTAGAAGAGCCAGGGCCTCTGATACCAAAAATAGCACTCTCCCATTGTACCATTGTGCTTCTATCAATCAATCAATTAATTGAAATACCCTGTCATTGCTACAGTACAATACAGATCCTCTGAACACAAGAAATGTGTTGTTTACCTGTTTGAATAACAGGATGCTTGGCTTATCCTGCCAATTAGTAGACCCAAGACATACACTCCATCTGTTGTCACCTATTCCTGCTACATGACCTACTCTGCACCTCTTTGTGTAACAAATTGTGTCATATACATATATGAGAGGAAAATGGTATATTCAGGAGAAGTTAGTTATAGGTGTTCCTCTTTCAATATGGAGAGCTCCTTTTTATTTCCCATCACTGCAGGGGCAGCTCAAGACCTGGAGGGAAGGGTATGTGTAATTATTTAGGGGATATTTAGAAGCACCAAGAAGTAGCCAGAATTCTGGTCTATGTGGATTTGAGAAGGTTGGGATCTGGTCTATATACTATAAGTCCAGGAATATGGATGAGCCTTTTTCCATCAGAGAGAATCCATGCAAATAAGTACGGGTATTGTGAGTACTCTAAGAGTTGACATGAAAGCAAAGAATTTGTTGAAGGTGAGAGGGGAGGGTGAGCATATGAATTCACAGTAGAGTATTTTGGAAGTGAGCAGATGATAGAAGCTAAAAGCCCATGTGGGTGAAGGTGGAGATCCCTGTGAATAGAAGGGCTTATGGGGGGTGGGGAGGGGGAGGGCAGAGCCAAGATAGTGGCTGGAAAGCAGGGACTTGCCTAGGGCTCTCTCCCCAGCACTTTCCAAACACCTATAAAAATGGCTCTGAACAAATTCTAGAAATGCAGAACCCACAAAATAGCAAAGGGAAGCAGGGCTCCAGTCCAGGACAGCCTGGATGGTCACTGAGTAAGGTCTATTGCGCATGGAACTGGGAGCGGAGCAGACCAGAGACCAGCACGGGCTGTGCCTGGATGAACAAGACTGGGAGCTGGGCGGCACAGGCCCTAGCACTCTGAATCAGTGAGGTGTGGCAGTTATCAGACTTCTCAACCCGCAAACACCAAAGACAACAGAGAAGGTAAGTGGGAAAAAAAACTGTGGAGACAGAGTGAAAGGAGTTCACAGATCAGCCACCACCCCAGGGGCAGCAGAGGTGGTACAGCTACAGAACTACAGCTTCAGTTGCTTCTGGCCTCAAGCCCACCTGCTGGTAGGAATTAAGTGATGGATCAGAGCAGGAGTGTACAGCCTGCTTAAGATCTGAGTCCCATCTGGGTTGGTGGTTCTTGGGGGAGGAGTAGTGCTGGTGTGGCAGAGGTTGTTGTGTAGAAATAGCTCTGAAAACAACAGCACATCCCGTCAAGCTTGGAACAAAGTACTCTGTACTCTACAAGCAGTCATACTGCCACGAAAAAACTCAAGGGTCAAGTACTTGACTGAGAACAAGGCCAGGCAGTGCAAACAAACTCAGATTCAGACTCAGACTTTGGAATCTTTCTTTGGTGACAAAAAAATCAAAATACACAGCCAGAAGAAGTCAACAAAGTCAAAGAGCCTATATCAAAAGCCTCCAAGGAAAACATGAACTGGTCTCAGGCCATGGAAGAGCTCAAAAAGGATTTGGAAAAGCAAGTTAGAGAAGTAGAGGAAAAATTGGGAAGAGAAATGAGAGTGATGAGAGAAAACCATGAAAAACAAGTCAATGACTTGCTAAAGGAGACCCAAAAAATACTGAAGAAAATAGCACCTTAAAAATAGACTAACTCAAATGGCAAAAGAGCTCCAAAAAGCCAATGAGGAGAAGAATGCCTCAAAAGGCAGAATTACCCAAATGGAAAAGGAGGTCCAAATGACCACTGAAGAAAATACTACCTTAAAAATTAGATTGGAGCAAGTGGAGGCTAGTGACTTTATGAGAAATCAAGATATTATAAAAAAGAACCAAAGGAATGAAAAAGTGGAAGTCAATGTGAAATATCTCATTGGAAAAACCACTGACCTGGAAAATAGATCCAGGAGAGATAATTTTAAAATGATTGAACTACCTGAAAGCCATAATCAAAAAAAGAGCCTAGATATCATCTTTCAAGAAATTATCAAGGAGAACTGCCCTGATATTCTAGAGCCACAGGGCAAAATAGAAATTGAAAGAATCCCCCAAATGCCTCCTGGAAAAGATCCAAAAAAGAAAACTCCTAGGAATATTGTTGCCAAATTTCAGAGCTCCCAGAATAAGGAGAAAATATTGCAAGCAGCCAGAAAGAAACAATTTGAGTATTGTGGAAACACAATCTGGATAACCTAAGATGTAGAAGCTTCTACATTAAGGGATCAAAAGGCTTGGAATATGATATTCCAGAGGTCAATGGAGCCAGGATTAAAACCAAGAATCACCTACCCAGCAAAACTGAATATAATGCTCCAAGCAAAATATGGATTTTCAATACAATAGAGGATTTTAAAGCATTCTCGATGAAAAGACCAGAGCTGAATAGAAAATTTGACTTTCAACTACAAGAATCAAGAGAAGCGTGAAAAGATAAACAAGAAAGAGAAATCATAAGGGACTTAGTAAAGTTGATCTGCTTTGTTTATATTCCTCCACGGAAAGATGATGTTTGTAATTCATAAGAACTTTCTCAGTATTAGTTGCAGGAAATATACATACATCACACACACATGTATATAGATAAATAGACAGAGGGCACAGGGTGAGTTGAATATGAAGGGGTGATATCTAAAAAATGAAATTAATGGGTGAGAGAGGAATATATTGAGAGAGGAAGAAAGGGAGAGATAGAATGGGGTAAATTATCTCACATAAAAGTGGCAAGAAAAGCAGTTCTGTTGGAAGAAAAGAGGGAGCAGGTGAAGGGGAATGAGAGAATCTTGCTCTCATCAGATTTGACTTGAAGAGGGAATAACATACACACACAATTGGGTATCTTACCCCACAGGAAAGTAGAAGGACATAAAAAGGGGAGATGATAGAAGGGAGGGCAGATAGGGGGAGGAGGTAATCAAAAAAAAACACTTTTGAAAAGGGACAGGGTCAAGGAAGAAAATTGAATAAAGTGGGACAGGATAGGATGGAGGGAAATATAATTAGTCTTTCACAACATGACTATTTACATAATGATACATGTGTGGCCTATGTTGAATTGCTTGCCTTCTTATGGAGGGTGGGTGGGGAGGGAAGAGGGGAGAGACTTTGGAACTCAAAGTTCTAAAAGTGGATGGTCAAAAAAAAGAAAAAGGTTGTTTTTGCATGCAACTCGGAAATAAGATATACAGACAATGGGGTATAGAAATCTCTCTTGCCCTACAAGAAAGTAAGGGGAAAAGGATTGGGTGGAGGAGTGGGGTGATAGAAGTGAGGACTTACTAGGGAACAGGGTAATCAGAATATATGCCATCTTGGTGTGGGAGAGAGGGTAGAAATGAGGAGAAAATTCATAACTCAAATTTTTGTGGAAATCAATGTTAAAAACTAAAAATATTAAATAATAAAATAAGAATTAAAAAAAAATGAAAAGGGTGAATTCACCTTCAGTGAAGAGGAAATTAACACAATAATTAGGAATTATTTTGCTCAGTTGTGTTCTCATAAATTTGACAACCTTAGGGAAATTGATGAATACCTGCAAAAATATAAATTGCACAGGTTAACAGAAGAGGAAGTAAAATACCTAGATAATCCCATCTCAGAAAAAGAAATTGAGCAAACCATCAATGAGCTCCCTAGGTAAAAATCTCGAGGGTCAGATGGTTTTACGTGTGAATTCTATCAAACATTTAAAGAACAATTAAATCCCATACTTTATAGACTATTTGGGAAAATAGGTGAAGAAGGAATCCTACCAAATTATTTTTATGACACAAATATGGTACTAATAACTAAGAGTCAAAAGAGAGAAAGAAAATTATAGACCAATTTCTCTAAAAAAAAATTTATGCAAAAATTTGAAATAAAATATTAGCAAAAAGATTACAGCATCTTATCACAAGAATAATACACTATGATCAGGTATGATTTATTCTAGGAATGCAAGGCTGGCTCAATATTAGGAAAACTATTAGTATAATTGATCATATCAACAACAAAACTAGCAGAAATCATACGATTATGTCAATAGGTGCAGAAAAAGCTTTTTAAAAAATACAACACCCATTCCTATTAAAAACACTAGAAAGCATAGGAATAAATGGAGTCTTCCTGAAAATTATTGGTAGCAAACATTGTATGTAATGGGGATAAGCCAGATGCATTCCCAATAAGATCAGGGGTGAAACAAGGATGTCCATTATCATCCCTATTATTCAATGTGGTACAAGAAATGTTAGCTTTAGCAGTAAGAGAAGAAAAAGAAATTGAAGGAATTAGATTGAGCAAAGAGAAGAAACTAAATTATCACTCTTTGCAGACGATATGATGATTTACTTAGAGAATCCTAGAGAATCAAGTAAATAATTAATTGAAATAATAAATAACTTTAGCAAAGTTGCAGGTTATAAAATAAACCCACATAAATCCTTGGCATTCCTATATTAATTACTAACAAGGCCCAATGGCAAGAGATAGAAAGAGAAATTCAATTTAAAGTTACTATAGACACTAAAATATTTGGGAGTCTACCTGCCAAAAGAAACCCAGGACCTATACGAACACAATTACAAAACACTTTTCACACAAATAAAGTCAGATCTAAATAAATAGAAAAACATCAGTTTCTCATGGTTAGGCTGAGCTAACATAAAAGAAATGACAATTTTACCTAAATTAATTTACTTATTCAGTGCCACACCAATCAAACTACCAAAAATTATTTTACAGAGCTGGATAAAATAATAACAAAATTTATCTGGAAGAACAAGAGCTCCAGAATTTCAAGGGAATTAATGAAAAGAAATGCTAGAGATAGTGGCCTAGCCATACCAGATATTAAATTGTATTATAAAGCAGCAGTCATCAAAACTACTTGGTACTTGCTAAGAAACATAGTGTTGGATCAGTGGAATAGGTTAGGTACACAAGACGCAGTAGTCAATGACTATAGCAATCTACTCTTTGATAAACCCAAAGAATTGAGCTTCTGGGCTCATAAAAACTGCTGGAAAAAATTGGGAAATGGCAGGGCAGAAACTGGGCATAGATCGATATCTTACACCGTATACCAAAATAAAGTCAAAATGGGTTCATGATTTAGGAATAAAGGCTGATACGATAAGCAATTTGGGAGAGCAAGGAATAGTTTACCTATCAGATTTATAGGAAAGGAAAGCATTCATAACACAACAAGTGATAGAGAGCATTACAAAATGCAAAATGGATAATTTTGATTATGTTAAATTGAAAAGTATTTGTAGAAACAAAGCCAATGCAACAAACTTAGGAGGGAAGAAGATAATTGGGAAAGAATCTTTACAACCAGTGTATCTGAGAAAGGCCTCATATCTAAAATATACAGGGAACTGAGCCAAATTTATAGTAATACAAGTCATTCCCCAACTGAGAAATGATCAAAGGATATGAACAGGCAGTTTTCAGAGGAAGAAATTAAAGATGTCTATAGTCATGTGAAAAATGCTCTAAATCACTATTGATTAGAGAAAAACAAATCAAAACAACTCTTAGGTACAATATCTCTCCTGTCAGATTGGCTAAAATTACAAAACAGAAAAATGATAAATGCTGGAGAGAATGTGGGAAAATTGGAACATTGTTACATTGTTGGTGGAGTTGTGAACTGATCCAGCCATTCTGGAGGGCAATTTGGAACCATACACAAAGGGCTATAAAGATGTGCATATGCTTTGACCCAGCAATACCACTTCTAGGCCTGTATCCTAAAGAGATCACACAAGTGGGAAATGGACAAGTATGTACAAAAATATTTCTAGCAGCTCTTTTTGTGGTGGCAAAGAACTGGAAATCAAAGGGATGCCCATTAATTGGGAAATGGCTAAACAAATTGTGGTATATGCATGTAATGGAATACTATTGTGTTATAAGAAATGAGGAGCAGACAGACTTCATTACAACCTGCAAATATTTATATGAACTGATGCTGAGAGAGGGGAGCAGAACCAGGAGATCATTATACATGATTATAGACATATGGAATCTGTATGGACTAATTTTTATAGACTTGGCTTCTCTCATTAATGCAAGGTTCAAAGACCACTCCAAAAGACTCATGATGGAAAAAGCTGTGCACATCCAGAGGAAGAATTATGAAGTGTGAATGTAGATTGAGGCAAACTATTTGCTCTCTTTTTTTTTCCTTCTTTTTTGGTTTTGTTTCTTCTTTCTCATGATTCATTCCATTGGTTATAATTCTTTTTTATAACTGGACTATTATATAAATAAGTTCAAGGTGAAGGTATATGTAGAACCTACATTGGATTACATGCTGTCTCGGGGGGCAGGGGGGAGGATGAGAGGGAGGGAGAGAAAATTTGGAACCCCAAAACTTGTGGAACTGAGTGTTGTAAACTAAAAATTAAAAAAAAATTGTATTAAACACAGAAAATGCCATCTCATTTGCACCATTCGCCTGCCAGAGTTCTTATTTTGGAGACAGGCTGACTATGCTGGCCGCTTGTGCATGTGCAAGCATCTAATAGATTTTCTGCAAGCCCTTTAAAATGATTGCAGTGTTGGAAACCTTTCACTACCTGCCTCAAACTAAGTTCCACTGGACTGTGCCCTGATTTCTAGGAATGTATTTCAAATACCAATCCTGCCTGTCTTTGTGGATGCTAACCTTTGGGCATTCTCCTCCTTTTCTGAGTATCTACCTGAACTTTGAATCCAATATTTCATCTTTGCAAACTCAGATGAATGGACTTGTTTATTACTTTCTGCAAAGGTCATGACAAGAACAACAGAAAATGATTGCAAAGGTAACGAGCTTGCATACATTTCATTCTTCTCCCCTGCTTGCCCTGTCATATCAATAGAACAGGTTCTTCAGTAGGAGAAAGAAAACTTTATTTTGAGAACTGTGTGGTGGCAAGTGGGCAGAGATAAAATGGCATTGGGTATCCAGCCTTATACTTAACTCACTGTGGAAATTCAGGAAATTCACCTTTTGGGGGTTTGGTTTCTTTAACCTTATATAGCAGATGCCATCCCCTAGAGCAGGAATTCTTATCCTTTTTTGTGTCACAAACCCCATTAGCAATCTGTTAAAACCTGTGGACCCCTTCTCAGAATAATGTTTTTAAATGCATAAGATAAAATACATAGGATGTAATTAAAATAATATCATCAAAATATTTTTTAAAAAATCGTAAGCCCCAAGATAAGAACCCCACAAGGATGGGCCTGGTCCCTGGCCACTATGAGTGGAATATAGAATGCTAACCTATTTGCATAAGATGCATCCCCTTGTTGACCCCTTGGTGCCCATGACAGGGGGTGGGGGAGGTGATGTGTGCCAAAGACAACTGGTGAGTGAAAAGGAAGATCTGCCTGCCCAGTAAGCTTTAAAGGAAAAGAACAAAGTTCCTCTCTTTCTCTTCCCCTTTTTAAAGTACATCACTTGAGATACTGTCAACTTTCCCTTGGGATTCTTGATGGGGTGAGGTGGAAGTTTCCCTGCTTTCTCCCTCCCCAGATGCAGCTATGTTGACTATGAGGACATGGTAGATAGAACATGCATATGTGCCTAGCAGGACTTCATTTCCCCAGCTGTTTCAGTTTGTTTTATGCTTCTATCCCTGAACACAGGTAACTGAAGAGGGATCCTGAGATGGATATTTCCAGTCTTAGCAGCTACATGAGCTTGAAAGGCTCAGGGTCAGAGGCATGAGTCATGGCAGCAGGTGGCACTTTGTGCAGCATATTTGTGCAGCCCATTCTTGGAGATCACAACCAGGCAGATGATCAATTAACGAAACATAAAATAGTAATCTATTATTCCTATTACATACTCTCTCTGGCAGGTACAAATGAGTTTAAAGAAACTTGTGGAGCTACTGAATAGACATTTCCCTTTTACCTCAGTTCTGTCTTTTTCACGTTTTAAGTATTTGTTAATGCACTCTTCTGAGTGTTTTGTGTTTTAAACTTCCCTTTATGATGGAGGTCATACATAGCCACACTATACCTCATATGAAGCAACATACTATAGCCAGTTGAGTACTGATTTCCAAACCAGAAAGATATGGGTTCATGTCCTGCCACATAATACTCCGACTGTGTGACCTTTGGCAAGTGATTTAATCTCTCAGTGTTCTTGTGGTTTGTCCTTCATCCTCCAAGAGGACCATGACATCAGGAAGATGATGCCATGACTTGAAAGTCAATTAGATTTAATCGAGGAAGGGCTGTGCAGAGTCACCAGCCTCTCTTTCTCCTCCAGAGCCATCTGGGTCCAATGGCCAGCTACAGATCAGGACAACTGGAGATGGTCCAGGATGCAGTGGGAGACCTTGGCTTTTTATAAGCTAAGGTCTTTCAGAGTTCTCAATGTAACTGAGGCAGCACCCATTCGGTGATTAGGGCTGTTTAAGAAATGAGCCAAAGTAGGGCCCCTTTGATAAAAAAAAAAATTAAACTGGGAGGGTGTTCTAGGCAACTCTTTGAGACTGTAAGTAGCTGAGTTGATGCTGATTTTCATTGGGAGAGGAGGTTTCTCACCTGGGAGCGCCTTATATCAATGAAACATTGACCTCACAGGGTTATTGTCAGGATCAAACGAGTTAATATATGTATAGCTCTTTACAAACTTCAAAACACTATATAAATGTCATCATCATTATAATTGTTTATGTTACTATTATCCTTATACCTATACCTGATATCTACTACTAATAACATTGGGTAACTTGGAGTGACTATGTTAATTCTTTCAGGGCAGATCATAGATATGAACCATATATAAAGCATATTTTCCCCAGAACTATCACTTGGGGGCATAAAGAACTAAAGAATGCAAAAAAAAAGTCTGAACCCTTCTTTCAGAGGTCAGACTACTCTGGGACTGGATGGGACTAGTCTGAGCCCAGCAGCAGATTCTTCTGTGGGAGAGGGGCCCCCAGTTGGGCCATGGGAAACGTGCAGAATTAGGAAATTGGACTAAATCACCAAGAGTTCTTTCCATCTTGGAAATGATAAGATTCTGAGGAAATCAGTATATCCAATGACCATAGCACTGTAAAGGGAAAGAAAACAATATACAACAATCTGAACTCTGCATAATTATAAGGACAAAGTTTGGCCCCAGAGAAAATATAAAGTTGTAATGAGAAACCAGCTCCCACCTCTTTTTTTGAGAGGTGGAGGACACTTCTGATAAAGCATCAGTTTATATGGTCAGACTCAAGTGATATGTATGTAGGTATGTCCATGTATATAGTTACACATACACACATATATGTTTATGTGTATATGTATATATGTGTATGTATGCATATATGAGGGCATGTCAGTTTCACTAAACAGTATTTTTCTTTTTTAAAAAAATTCCTTGTTTCAAAGTAAGATTTACAGGGTGGTAGAGGAGCAGGGATATTTTCAGAAATAAATGTGATATAAAAACAAAAGATATCAATAAAAACTTTTTTAAAAGAAATCCTGTGGTCCTATGGTCTTACAGTTCCTTCAAGCAATGAGTCTATGACATCTTTCAGTTCTAGGCTTCTGTCTGCTTGGAGTTCAGTTTACTTAAAAGTTTTATCACTTAGAATGTGTTTTTCCCTTGCCCCTACCTCCATTTCTTAGGTTCTATAAACTATCTGAATTCTTTTAAAACTACTACTCCATCATCAGCCTACTGGGGAGTGGGGTGAAATAGGCAAAGGTGAGGGTGTCCACCTGAATTTTCTAGGCCCCTTTATCTTCTCCAAATGAATATGAGCAAGTTTGTAATTTCAGTAATCCCCATCCACAGAGATTTAAGGGAAATGAAAGACTCAAGTCTAGTGATACCAGGTCAAATTTTGGTATAACTTTCAAAACTTAAATCAAGATGGATCTTTCATAAGTCACCTCTGAAAGGCCACTGATTCCTGGTATGACATCTAAGGTTCCTTCCAGCTCCTAAATTTTGTGGCCTTTCCAGGTAAAGCATAAAAGTTCGGTGATAAACTGTTTCTACAGCTGCCTTTGTTACAGCAAGAAACCTCTAGTGACTTTCATGCCTTGGGCAAGTGGAGCCACCCGGAGGTCTAACTGGGTAACTACACTCAAACTCTATTTTTAAAATAAGCTCAGGTGAGCTCAAACCACAGAATGGAAGATTTGCCAGTGCTTCTGCTTATCACCAATAGGCATCACTCAATAAATCTATTGATATTGAAAATCAACCAGGATGTGGAAGCGAGAGGAAATTATGCAATATTAGGAATAGTTAAAAGAAATTGTGGTTACTTCCTTTAAAAAGACTTGAAAGGTCATGATCAATACCTTTAAGTATTTAAAGGGCAGTCATGCAGACGAGGGCTTCTATTTGTCCTGTTTGGCCCCACAACTAGGATCAATGGGTTGGAGCTACAGGAAGAAGATATCATCTCAATATAAGGAAGGATATCCCTTGCACCTCACAAGATGCTGTATTGGGGGGAGGAGAGAAAGAAGGAAGGGGGCAGGCATTTCTAATACATTTATCATCAAATACACAGTCAACTCTGTATTTGTGTCTTATCCCCAAACTAGACTGTGAGCTCCATGAAGCAAGGGATTATGTACTTCTTAAACTTGGTAGCTTGCTTAGTCAATATTTGTAGAATGAATGATGACTATCAATTAGGTAAATATTAGAGCTCCTTAGATGAGAGAAAGGCCTAGCTGGTAAAGGAACTTGTATCTTGAGCCAGTTTTATAATGCAAACATGAACATAGGCACATTATGTGTGTGTGTGAATTTTCTTCCCATCTACATTATAAATCAGATTATCTCTACTTCCTATCCATCTGCATCTCTGGCTAGGCATCCCCTCCACAGCACTCTTCCTTGTTGGGAGATGGGGAGTCTCCTTAAACATACAAAGGAAGTTCAAGGTCAACTCTACTGATGGCCACCATATAAAACATAGGCAGTTGTGCCTCATAGTGGCCAACTCATTTTCCCCTTTATAATTGAATAAACTAGACAAGAAGAGAAGAACGTGCTTCTCTCCCATCATATATTGGAGAATAAATGATAGCTGCTTTTCAGTTTCTGAGATGCTCCTTTTAAGGATCAGTCAACAAGCATTTATTAAGTTCTTACTATTGTAGGATCATGAGGATGTAAGAGTACCAAAACCACTGTTTACAGAATATTATGTCAGACTTAACTTCCCTGGGCCTCAATGTAAAATATAAAAAAAACCCTCATATGTAAAATGAAGGAGTTGGACTAGATGACCGCTAAGTTTCCTTCCCACTTTTGATCTATGATCCTGTGATCCAAGAACTATGCATGATTCTTCATAAACACCTCCAACTCTCTATCTAAACTAATTCTCTGGCAATATTGATTCTGATTCATCCTTAACACCAGGTATAATCTCTGGGTGCCGTTCCTGACTGATAATTCAAGTACTCTGACCCAGCTTTCCAGCTTGCCAAGCTCTTTTCTAGCTGACCCTCTAGTTATTGTCTTTTCTTACTTCTGTTTTTAACCAGTGTTGGTTCTTCAAGCGATCAACTTGCCTTGGTCCAATCATATTTGGAGCACTGTGTCTAGTTCTACATGCTGCATTCTGGGAAGGACAATGACAATCAAGGATATGTCCAAAAGAGATCAAAGAGGAAGATAAGGGACCTAGAAGCCATGCCATACAAGAACTGGAGATATTTAACCTGGAGGAGAAAATATTGGAGTGGGGAGGAGAAGAGTACAAAATAGCTTTTCTCAAGTGTTTGAAGGATGATTTTATGGAAGAGAGATGTACTACTTAGCCTCAGAAGGTAGAATTGGGAATAATGGGTGAAAACTTCAGTGAGGCAGACATCAGTTTGGAATAAGGAGAAATTTGGGAGAAATTTCCTAACAATAAAAGCTACCCAAATGTGGAATGAGATGTCATGGAAGATAGGCATTCCCTATCATTGAAATCAGTCCATCAACAAGCATTTATTAAGCATCTACTATATGCTAGGTGCTAGACACACAAGTATTCAAGTGGATGCTGAATGACCACTTGTCATTGGTGTTGAAGAAGGGATTCATGCTTCAGGGAGGGACAGGGCTAGATGACCTTTGAAGTACTCTCCAGCTCTGAGTTTCTACAATTCTTCTCTTCCCTCAATTTTGATGTCTGAACTTATTCCCTGGATAAGAAATAACTTGGAACAGACTTGCTGCTTACCACTCAACTTTGGCTTTCTGCCATTGGGTTGTGACGATACCTCTGTGACCCCTGAGTAAGAACAGAAGAAGCTGACTATTGTTAGTCCCCTGGCTGTCCAATGTGTGTCTCCAGTAATCAATATCTGAAGAAATAGTAAATGGGTGCTGTTGGCATTCATCCCCCCGCCATATTCTAATATTTAAGAGGCAGATCAGTGCAATAGATTGGGCAAGGGACTTGGAAATTAAAAAGATATATGAGTTCAAATCCCAGTTCTGATCACTGACAGTGGGCAGATTAACCCCTCTAATCCTCAATCTCCTCATCTCTAAAAGTTGGGATAACAATCCTTGTGCTGTGCACCTCACAGACTTACTGTGAGTAAAGCACTACAGAAATGAAGCCTGTTATTAGTAAACATACATAATGTAGTTATGTTCACCTCTTGGCCTAAGGAAGGGCCCCTGATGAGAAATTATAATATATTTTCCTTGGTTTTTAAGAGTTACCAGACTTTTTGTTTGTTTTTTAGCAAAAGCAATCTAATTTCCAATTAGTCAATCTGTGGAGGACTCATTTCTTCCTAAGCGCTTATGTTGAGAATTCTAATGTAGCCAGGCCTATGTGGAGTCCCTTAGCTCTGAAGGAAATGGCACCCATGGCCATACACATGAAGCTAACCAAAGTAATAACTATTCCACTCAGCAAGACCAGCAAAAGCAAATTCTCTGGGGTTTATATAAAAACTGCCTCAGTGTCCAGGGTAATTTAGAATTGGCTATAGAATCCGATTCCCAGAACAACCTGGGGCACACATTGACTTTCTGGCAGCCCCAAACATCACTTCTCCCCCATTACAGGGAATATCTGTTTTCTTTTCTCAGGCACTCAGAGAATTAATCCCATGAAAGTAAAGGAGACTGAGGTGGAAGCAGGTGAAAATAGGTCATGAACACATTTATAGGAGAAAACCAAGAAAGTAAAAATTGTCTCCCCACAGCAGCCTCCTGAGATGTACGCTTCGTGGAAATGAAGAGGAGGGGAAAAAAGATTGTATAATGCTCAGATATTTATATCCAGCAAATATAGACCATAAGCCAGATGAGGTGCCTGGGTTATTAGTGAGTACAGGATTCAAAGAATAGGCTGTCCTCAATCTCATGGAAGAGTTGTAGTGAATCAATAAATCAACAAACATTTTTTTAAAAACCACCTACTATGTGGCAGAGATACAAAGACAAAAATTAAATAAATATACATTGCCTTTAAGCAGCTTATATTGAATGGGGAGAGAGATGCAAAAATATATTATAACTAATATATAATAATATATAATATTAAAATATTATACACAAAAAGAATACAAGGCAATTCTGGGGACGAGGACACTAGGAGCTGAAGGGATGTCAGGAAAGGCTTCATGTAGGAGGTAGTATTTAATTTGAATAAGACAAGGGATTCTAAGAGACAGAGATGGGGAAGGAAGACATTCTAGGCATGGGGAACACCCCCTGCACAGTCAGCAAAGAAGATGGAATGTTATGAGTGAAGAACAATAAAAACACCTCTTCAAGGGTAGTAATGTTTATAGTAGGGTTGAAAGTGGGTAGCTTGGGACCAGGTTGTGAAGCAAAAACAGAAAAACAGAGGAGTTTATATTTTGATACTAGGAGGCAATAGAATTTATTTAGTGAGTGAGTGAAGTGGTTAGAACTATGCTTTAGGGCAGAGCCAAGATGGCAACTGGAAAGCAGGGACTCACCTAAAGCTCTCCCCCAGGACCCTCTCAACACCTATAAAAATAGCTCTGAACAAATTCTAGAACTACAGAACCCATGGAATAGCAGAGGGAAGCAGGGCTTCAGCCCAGGACAGCCTGAATAGTTGCTGAGTAAGGTATATCGCATGGAGCTGGGAGCAGAGCAGAGCAGAGCACAGCATGGGCTGTGTCCAGACCAACCAGACTAGGAGCCGGGCGGAATGGGCCCTAGCGCCCTGAATCAGTGAGCCGTGGCAGTTACCAGACTTCTCAACCCACAAAGACCAAAGACAACAGAGAAAGTGAGTGGGAAAAAACTGCAGGGACAGAGTGAAAGGAGTTCGAGGTTCAGCCACTGCTGGGGGCAGCAGAGATAGTGCAGCTACAGAACTACAGCTTCAGTTGCTTCTGGCCCCAGGCCTACCTGGTGGGAGGAATTAAGTGGTGGATCAGAGCAGGAGTGCAGAGATCGCTTAAGATCTGAATCTCAGTCTGGGTTGGCAGTTATTGGGGGAGGAGGAGCACTGATGTGGCAGACCTTCCTGTATAGAAATAGCTCTGAAAACAGTGCAGCCCGATAAGCTTGGAACAAAGTACTCTCCACTTTACAAGCAGTCATACCCCAACAAAAAACTCAAGGGTCAGTTGGCTGGGAACATGGCCATGCAGCGAAAATGGACTCTGATTCAGACTCAGACTTTGGAATCTTTCTTTGGTGACAAAGAAGACCAAAACATACATCCAGAAAAAGTCAACAAAGTCAAAGCTGCCAAGAAAAACATGAACTGGTCTCAGGCCATGGAAGAGCTCAAAAAGGATTTGGAAAAGCAAGTAAGAGAAGTAGAGGAAAAATTGGGAAGAGAAATGAGAGTGATGAGAGAAAACCATGAAAAGCAAGTCAATGACTTGCTAAAGGAGACCCAAAAAATAATGAAGAGAATAATACCTTAAAAAATAGACTAACTCAAATGGCAAAAGAGCTCCAAAAGCCAATGAAGAAACGAATGCTTCAAAAGGCAGAATTAGCCAAATGGAAAAGGAGGTCCAAAAGACCACTGAAGAAAATACCAACTCAAAAATTAGATTGGAGCAAGTGGAAGCTAGTGGCTTTTTGAGAAATCAAGATATGATAAAACAGAACAAAAGGAATGAAAAAAATGGAAGACAATGTGAAATATCTCATTGGAAAAACCACTGACCTGGAAAATAGATCCAGGAGAGAAAATTTAAAAATTATTGGACTATCTAAAAGCCATGATCAAAAAAAGAGCCTAGATATCATCTTTCAAGAAATTATCAAGGAGAATGGCCCTGATATTCTACAACCAGAGGGTAAAATAGAAATTGAAAGAATCCACCGATTACCTCTTAAAAAAGATCCCAAAAGGAAAACTCCTAGGAATATTGTCACCAAATTCCAGAGCTCCCAGATCAAGGAGAAAATACTGCAAGCAGCCAGAAAGAAACAATTTGAATATTGTGGAAACACAATCAAGATAACACAAAATCTAGCAGCTTCTACATTAAGGGATTGAAGGACTTGGGATATGATATTCTGGAGGTCAAAGGAGCTAGGATTAAAACCAAGAATCACCTACCCAGCAAAACTTAGTATCATGCTCCAAGCAAAATATGGATTTTCAATAAAATAGAGGACTTTCAAACTTTCTCAGGGAAAAGACCAGAGCTGAATAGAAAATTTGACTTTCAAACACACGAATCTAGAGAAGCATGACGAGGTAAACAAGAAAGAGAAATCATAAGGGACTTACTAAAGTTGAACTGTTTTGTTTACATTCCTACATAGAAAGATGATGTATATAATTCATGAGACCTCAGTATTAGGGTAGCTGAAGGGAATATACATATATAGAGAAACGGAGGGCATAGGGTGAGTTGAATATGAAGGGATGATATCTAAAAAAATAAAATTAAGGGATGAGAGAGGAATATATTGAGAGAGGGAGAAAGGGAGAGATAGAATGGGGTAAATTATCTCACATAAAAGTGGCAAGAAAAAGCAATTCTGTAGGAAGGGAAGAGGGGGCAGGTGAGGGGGAATGAGTGACTCTTGCTCTCATCGGATTTGACCTGAGGAGGGAGTAACATATACATTCAATTGGGTATCTGACCCCACAGGAAAGAAGGAAGAAGGAGATAAAAAGGGGGGATGATAGAAGGGAGGGCAGGTAGGGGGAGGAGGTAATCAAAAGCAAACACTTTTTAAAAGGGACAGAGTGAAGGGAGAAAATTTAATAAAGGGAGATAGGACAGGAAGGAGAAAAATATAGTTAGTCTTTCACAACATGAGTATTGTAGAAGGCTTTACATAATGATACATATGTGGCCTATGTTGAATTGCTTGCCTCCTTAGGGAGGGTGGGTGGGGAGGGAAGAGGGGAGAGAATTTGGAACTCAAAGTTTTAAAAGCAGATGTTCAAAAAAAAAGTTTTTGCATGCCACTAGGAAATAAGATGTACAGGCAATGGGGCATAGAAATCTATCTTGCCCTACAAGAAAGTAAGGGAAAAGGGGATGGGGAAGTGAGGTGACAGAAGGGAGGGTGAATGGGGAATGGGGCAATCAGAATATATGCCATCTTACAGTTGGGGAGGGTAGAAATGGGGAGAAAATTTGTAATTCAAACTCTTGTGAAAATCAATGCTGCAAACAAAAAATATTAAATAAATAAATAACAGAAAAAAAAGAACCGTGCTTTAGGAAAAGAACTTTGTCAGCTCTGTGGAAGATGTTAAAAAAAGAGAATCAATACAGAAGCCAGGTGTGCTAGGAAGCAAAAATAAAAGAAAGAAGAAGACATGTGAGTTACTTGCAAGAACTACTTTGCTCCCCTTATTGGGAAGATCTCTGAAACTAGGTCAGGAAGTTCATTTCTAGTGAAGTAATAGAGTGCTGGGCCCAGAGTTAGGAAGACCTGAGTTCAAATCTGGCCTCACACCCTTACTAGCTAAGTGACCCTGAACAAGTCACTTAACCCTGTTTGCCTCAATTTCCTCCTCTGTAAAATGAGCTGTAAGAGGAGCTGGAGAAGGAAATGACAAACCATTCCAGTTTCTTTGCCAAGAAAACCCCAAGTGGGGTCATAGAGAGGCAGAAACTACTTAGATGACTGAACAACAACAATAGTAATCACCTTTATTTTTATTTTTTAATTACATGTAAAAATACTTTTATTTTTTTTATTTTGAGTTCAAAATTCTGCCCTTCCTATCCTCTCCTTCCCCTCATTGAGAAGACCATTTGCTCTCTCTATACATACATATATACACATATATGTCCATATATATGTGTGTGTGCACACATATGTGTATATATATAATTTGCTATATATATGTGCCCTCAGGCAAAACTTATTTCCATATTATTCACGTTGTGAAAGAAAACACAGACAGAAAAAAGAAAAAGTAAAATAATCTACATTCAGACTCTACCAGTTCTTTCTCTGGAGGTATGGCATTTTTCATAAGTCCTTTGGAATTGTCTTAGATCATTGTATTGCTGAGAAAAGCTAAATCAATCAAAGTCTGTCATTGCACAATGTTGCTGTTACAGTGTACAATGTTCTCCTGGTTCTGTTCACTTCACTTCTCATCAGTTCAAGTCTTTCCAGCTTTTCCTGAAAGCATCTTGCTCATCATTTCTTATAGCATTATAGTATTCCATAACAATCATATGCCACAACTTGTTCAGTCATTTCCCAATTGATGGACATCCACTCAATATCCAATTCTTTGCCACCACAAAAAGAGCTGTTATAACTATTTTGTACATGTGGGTTCTTTCCCTTTTTCATCATCTCTTTGGTTTAACATCTAGTAGTAGTAGTGCTGGGTCAAAGGGTATGCACAGTTTTATAGGCCTTTGGGCATAGTTCCAAATTGCTCTCCAGAGTAGTTGGATAAGTTCACAACTCTACCAACAGTGTATTATTGTACCAGTTTTCCCACATCCCCTCCAACATTTGTCATTTTCCCTTTTTGTCATATTAGTCAACCTGATAGATATGAGATGGTACCTCAGAGTTGTTTTAATTTGCATTTCTCTAGTCAGTAGCGGCAACCACTTCTTTTATTGATTTAACCCTACAAGATTATTTACATATACTAACTCAATGGATTCTCACAAATATCTCATAATGGAAACCCAGTGAAGATTACTTCCATTTTACATATATGGAAACAGTGAAAGGTAGTTAAAGTAACCTGCTTAAAGTTGCACAGTTACTAAAGCTTCTAGTCTAGCTCCCTTTTCATTTCACAAAAATGATTTCAGTGCTTATCCAGAGACAGAGGGATAGACTGCTTGACTTTTGGAAGGCTCTTCCACTTCCCGGCTCAATCGGCAGAATTTGCCTTTGCAGCAAAAAGGCTGCAGTTGTTCCGTGGGTAATGGGGTTTAAAATCACGGACCAGTCTGCAACAATTTTTGAAGTGGACAGATCATAGAATCTTAAGGGTAGGAGGGATGTCAGAGGTCATAGTGCACTCTGTACCTGAACCGGAATTTCTTAGACAAAAATCCCCAATAAATGCTTACCTACTTTCCACTTGAAAGTATTCTTTCCACTCTGTGGGGAAACTCTTTTTCTCCCCAGACTTCTCATTCCACATTTCAGGCTGCTCTTATCATCAGGCACTTCTCCTAATAAGCTGAAATCTGTCTACCAGGGTGGTAGATGGTTCTAAACCCCATTCCCTATAGGAATGTTGAAGCCTTTTGATTGCAAAGGCAAATTATGCAGATCAGCTTGGAATATGGAAGAACCCTCCAAAGGTCAAGCAGTCCATTCCACTGTCTCTAGATAAACCCTAAGACTTAAAATCACCATGAAATAGAAAGACCTCCTAGCCTGGGGATCAGAGCTGCTCTGTTACACCCATAAATTCTAATTCCACTCTCTGGTGCCAACCAGAACAAGATTCATCCTCAAACCTCATCCTGTGTGGGTGTTTTGGGCAGAGAAATGAAAATGCTACTGGCCCCTCATATTTACTGAATGAGGGTAGCAGTTGCTAGGAGAACCTCAAATAAATTACAGTTCTTGGGACCTCTGGCCCTTCTAATTTGATTGGACACTCACTCAGAAAGAGGTTTCATCAGCATGTACCAAAGAGGGAAGCCATAAATCAAGGTCCTGGGAAAGGTTTCCTTTTCCAATTTATATGTCGAGCCCTAAATCTTTTATTCCTTAATGATAAGGCAGCTAATAAGAGGACCTGAGGAGTATTATTTCCTTTGATACTCTAAATTCCCTAGTCAAGTGGTCTCCACTTCCTGGCTGGGGGTGGGAATAAAAATTGTATCCCATCCTCCCTGAAATAAATACCTTTTAAACACAATGAATTCTACCCTTAATTCCCAATATTTCCCACTCAATTCCCTCTAGCTGTGCAAGCTCCTGATCACTATCCTTCTAAACTGGGCATCCAGCCCTTAGGGTAGTTGTTAAAACCTAGCGCTGCTGTTGTTCAGTCATGTCTGACTCTTCCTGACCCCATATGGCATTTTCTTGGCAAAGATACTGAAGTGGTTTGCCATCTCCTTCTCCAGCTCATTTTACAGATGAAGAAACTGAGGCAAACAGGGTTAAGTAACTTCCCTAGGGTCACATACCTAGTAAATGTCTGAGGCCAGATTTGAACTCAGAAAGACAAATCTTCTTGACTCCAAGACCAGCACTAGCTGCCACCTAATAACCTAGCCCTGAGGAATGTTCCACCAATCTCATCCCCCTCCCCCAACCCCAACCCACCCCCACTCACAAGCCCATCATATCTACCTCCTACAACTCAGGTCATCTTATGGCTATGATAGGCTTGGTCTCAAGCTCACCTCCCCCCCATCCCTTTTTTGGGTGGGGCACAGGAATTGCACAGAATGAACAAGAGGTTTAGCCTGGCATTTAAGTCTTTCTTTCTATAACCTGGCTCCGACCAATCACCCTTTCTAGCTTTATTTATTCCACTCCCCTTTCACATACTCCACATCCAGGGACTACTGACTATCACTCAGTATCTTGCTGGCATCTTTCACCTACACGTATTCACATGGTAAACATCCCTTTACCTGGAACATACTCTCTCCTGTGGAAAATCCTTTCTTCCATATCAAGGGAATTAATGGGGGAAAATGTGAAGGAACGCAGCCCAGTCATACCAGATCTCAAACTGCATTATAAAGTGATCATCATCAAAACAATCCGGTATTGGCTAAGAAATAGAATGGTGGGGGCAGCTAGGTGGCACAGTGAGTACAGCACCGGCCCTGGAGTCACAAGAACCTGAGTCCGAATCTGGCCTCAGACACTTGACATGCTAGCTGTGTGACTTTGGGCAAGTCACTTAACACCAATTGCCCTGCCTTCCCCCCTTCAAAAATATATAAAAAATAAAAATAAAAAAAAATAAAGTGGTGCATCAGTGAAATAGATTAGGTATACAATACACAGTTGGAAATTACCCTAGAAATCTTATGTTTGATATACTCAAAAATTCAGACTTCCAGGAGAAAAACTCACTACTTGAGAAAAACTGCTGGGAAAACTGGAAAACAGTTTGGTAGCAACTAGATATAGACCAATACCTCACACTGTACGAGGTCAAAATGGATACATGATTTAAACATAAACAAATTAGAGGGGTGAGCAATAGTTTACCTGTCAGATCTAAGGATAAAGGAGGAATTTATGACCAAACAAGAGAACATTACAGGATTGGAAATGGATAATTTTGATAACATTAAATTAAAAAGGTTTTGCACAAAAAAAAGTGCAGCCAAGATTAGAAGGAAAGCAGAAAACTGGGGGAAAATTTTATAGTAGAATTTTTCTGATAAAGACCTCATCTCTGAAATGTGTAGAGAACTGAGTCAAATTTACAGGAATCCAAGTCATTCCTCAATTGATAAATGGTCAAAGGATATGAACAGTCAGTTTCCAGATGAAGGTATCAAAGCTATCTATAGTCATATCAAAAAATGCTCTAAATCATTATTGGCCAGAGAAATGCAAATTAAAACAACGTAGGTACCAACCTCACACCTATAAGATTGGCTAATATGACAGAAAAGGAAAATGACGAATGTTTGAGAGGACGTGGGAAAAGTGGGGTGCTAATACATTGTTGATGGAATTGTGAACCAATCCAATCTTTCTGAAGAACAATTTGGAACTATGCCCAAAGAGGTATAAAACTGTCCTTTGACCCAACAATATCACTACTAGGTCTTATTCCAAGGAGATTTTTAAAAAGGACCTCTATATATAAAAATATTTATAGAGGCTCTTTTTGTGGGGGGAAAACTGGAAATGGAGGGATGCCTATCAACTGGGGAATGGTGAACAAATTGGGGTATAAGATTATGATGGAATAATATTGCTATAAGAAATGATGAACAGGATACTTTAAAAAAAACCTGGAAAGACTTACATGAACTGATGCAAAGTAAACTGAGCAAAACTAGGAGAACATTAGAAACAGTAACAGCAATACTGTATGGTGATCAACTGTGAATGACCTAGCTATTCCCTGCACTATAAAGATCCAAGACGATTCCAAAGGACCTATGATGAAAAATGCCATCTGCCTCCAGAGAAAGAAGTGATGTATCTGAATGCATATTGAAGCATACTTTTTTAATTTTCTTTATTTTTCTTGGGGGTTTTTTGTCTGTGTTTTTTCCCTCACATATAACTAGTATGTTTTGCATGACTGCATATATTTAAACTTTATCTAATCATTTGCCTTCTCAATGAGGGGTGAAGGAGGAGAGGGTGGGAGAGAATTCAGAACTCAAAATTGCAAAAAAAAAAAGTTAAAAATTCTTTTTATATATTATTGGAAAAATAAAATATTAAAATATAAAACAGAAAGAAAATCTTTTCTTCCTTAATGGTCCAACTCGGTTGCTACCTTCTCCATGAAGCTTTCTCTGTTTCCCTCAATTAAAAGTGTTCACTCTTCCTTCAAGTTTCATTAGGTGTATTCCCTGGATTTTCTCCTTTTCCTGGATCACATTGTATCTGGTATCATAGTTATCAATACAATTGTCATATCCTCCACCATTATCCCCTTCCCATAAGACAGTATGTTCTAAGAGAGCAAGGACAATATAATTTTTTCACCTTTGTGACCCTGCTGCTAAGCAAAGAACAGATTCAAGACTTGGAGTTAGGAAGTCCTGAATTCAAATCTGCCTCAGGTGCCTTAAAGCCATGTAACTCTGGGCAAGTCACTTAACCTCTCAGGCTCAGTTTAAAGGTCTGTAAAATGAGAATGATAATAACACTTATTTCTCAGAGTTGAGAAAAATTGAAATGAAATTATGTATGTAAAATACTTTGCCAACCTTAAGCCACTGCATAAATGTTAGCAATTATTATATTTGCTTTATGAAATGCGGTTGAACTTTAGAGGTGAAATAGGTGGCTCATTAAATTAATTGTTTGGCAGAACAAAAGGTAGAAGTACAATAATTTTCTTTTATGAGACATTTATTCCATGCCTGCTTTGTGAAGATTAAGAAACGGTTACTTAATGATTATGTAAGAATGTCACTAGCTAATAACAATAACTTACATTTATATAGTGGCTTAAAGTTTGCAAATTGCTTTGTTTTACCACACTCGAAATTGTATACCACAGGCATTACCATACACATTTTATAGATGACAAAGTCGAAGATCAGAGGGGTCAGTGACTGGCCAAAGATCATACATCTAATGACAGAGCAAGAATGGGAAAACAAGTCTCTCTTGACTCCAAGTCTAACACTTTTTTTAAATTCTTTTTTGGGAACAGATATTTTTTTACATTTTGTTTTATCTTTTTCAGTTAAGAAACATCTATTTTCTCTCTCTCCCACCTCTCCCCTCCTTGCCTCTCCCCATGAAAAACAAAATAAAACCTTTGAAACAAATGTGCATGGGCAAACAAAACAAATTCCTACACTTGGCAATGCCTAAAATATATACGGTGTTTTCTACACCCCATGTCCATCATCTCTCTATCAGGTGGCTAACCTGTTTCATCATCAGTCCTCTGGACATATGATTGGTTGTTGCATTGATCAGAATTCATAAGTCTTTTGAAGTTGTTCGTCTTTGTAATGTTGTTAAGAATATAAATTGTTTTTCTGGTTCTGCTCATTTCACTCTGTATCAATTCATACAAGTCTTCCCAGGTTTCTCTGAAAAAAAAATCTCTTATCATTTTTTATTGGGCTTCCACTACATTCACATGCCATACATACTTGGTTCAGTCATTCCAAATTCATGGGTACTCCCTCAGTTTCCAGTTCTTTACCACTACAAAAAGAGTTGCTATAAATATTTTTGTACATATGAATCCTTTTCCTCTTTCTTTGATCACTTTTGGATATAAGTGTAGTAGTAGTATCTCATTGGACCAAAGAGTTTACACAATTCAGTAACTTTGTAACTTTTAATAACTTTAGTAACAGCTAAAGTAACAAATTGCTTTTGAGAAAGGTTGAACCAAATCACAGCATTAATATACCTGTCTTCCTTTTTTAACCATTTTGCCAATCTCATGGCTGAACCCCTCAAGTAGCTCTGCATTACTGACTAGTAAATAATTGATAAAGAAAGACCCACTCACAGCAACTGGAAGGCTTTCTAATTAGCTTATTATGATCTTGAAGCTGTGAGATAATGAATATGCCTCCTCCATGTTCCCCATATGGCTGAATACCAAAACAGCACTTAGTGATCTGAAAGGAGAATCAATAATTTATTTGGGGCATCTGAGGGGTCTTCTGGTCAGAAGGGCAACCATTCTGATCACACAATGGGTGGGAGGAACTTTAGGAAGATAGGCTAGACCAAAAAACTGAAAGCCATCCAATTAGGTTGGATCAAGATCTTTTCATTCAACTCAACCAATGTTTATAATGTACCAGGGTATATGGAGTGTTCAGGGAGGACTAGCACCCCTGGTGTGAAAGCTTGCCAACCCCTTTTTAGGGCTGCTCATCCACCTTTGCTGTGCACCTGGCACTCCACTCTCACCTATGGCTCCAAGAAGTATTCCCAGCCACACTCTGGTAAAACTGCCTTGGCGGTTGGGCTAAACCAGGTTGAGGGCCTCAAACCTGTCGGCAAGTCAAGGCATATCTATCCCAAGCATGTGAAGACTTCCTCTGTTGGAATGGGTGAATTCATTCTAACGACCATGAAGACAATTGAAACAGGAATTATGGAGCATCTAGAGCTTGGTCAGACATCAAGGACTCCAAGGTCCTTGTATCCCAGGCCGTCACCAGTCATCTTGACTTTTGTCCTATCACTGGACTTCAATGACCCTAGAAGAGAGTGTGTGGCTGACAACTTTGTGCAACTCTTCATGACTTAAATCCAATTCACACATGAATGAAAACATCACCCTGTGATGTCATTGGTCCTCTTCAAAAACAACAATAAAATGCCTAAATGTGCAATTACTGTTCTAGGTACCAGGATATGAAAATATAAACGACAGTCTCTACTGCCAAGGAGCTTACATTGTACTGGAGGTAATCGACTGGGCAAATCGCTTAACTTCTCTAGTCCTCAGTTTCTTCATGGAAAAATGAGATAAGACTTCATGGCTTCTGAGGTTCCTTCCAACTCTAAATCTGAAATGCTATGTACACAAATAAATTGACAAATAAATACAAGGCAATTTGAAGAGCAAAAGAGAGAGAATAATAACCACTCAGAAGATCAGGGAAAACCTCCTGGGGAAGTTTCTCCCCACTCCAGTCTATCCTCCACTAAGCTCTCAAAGTGATTGTCCTAAAGCAAAAGTCTGACAATACCATTCTCCTACTCAAGAAACTCTAGCAGCTCAATAAACACCTCTAGGATCCAATAGGAATTCTTCTTTGCTATTTAAAGTTTCTCACAACCTGGCCCTTTCCTATCTTTCCATTATCCTTACATTTTATTCCCCTTCACATTCTTAGAGGCATCGCTGGCACATTGGATAGAGCATTGGGCCTGGAGTTAGGAAGACCTGAGTTCAAATCCAGCATCGGATACTTCCTAGCTACGTGAGCATGGGTGTGTCACTTCACCTCTGATTGCTTGACAAAATGGATTCACTGGAGAAGGAAATGCAAACCACTCTAGGATCTTTGCTAAGAAAACCCCAGACAGGGTCACAAAGGGTTGAACATAACTGAACAACAACAACTCCATACCCCACTATTCAGCTATGCTGGCCTGTGTGCTGTTATTCAAATAGGACACTTCGTTATCTTTGTCCTGACTGTCCCTCATGCCTGAAATACTCTCCTTCCTCTCTTGACCTCTGCCTCAGGCTTCCCTGGCTTCCTCCAGTTCTCGATCAAATCCTACCTTCTACAAGAGGCTTTTCCCTACTCGTGTCTGCCCACTCAGCCTTTCCACACCGCCAGCACCTTCCCTCTGAGATGTCTTTCCATCTCTTCTGATTACGTCTTGTGAGTACTGTTATTTCCCTGCTGTCTCTCCCAATGGAATGGGCGTTCTTTGAGGGCAGGGATAGCATTTGCCTTTCTTTATATCCCCAGAGCTTAACAGATTAAATGTTTAAAAAACGTTTGTAGATTAATGAACGAATGAGCTAAGCCTTGAAAGCTCACTGTCTTCTTCTAACAGTAGGAACCTCAAAGGAATGCCAAGAAGTCTATAGCTGTGCTGCGTTTCCTACCAGACGGCACTCCTCTGGACTTTTCTACCAGTTCCCCAGGCCACAGCACACCTTCCCCCACGTACACACTTGAAGCTTCCTTTTATATGTTGTCTTCCCCATTAGTTTGCAGTCTCCTTGAGGGCATAGACTATCTTTTTTACGAGGTGGGCAGTCTGTACCCCCAGTGCCTGACATGTAGTAAGTGCTCCATAAATGCTTTTTTAATAACTAACAGGAAGAAATAAGCCCCACTCTGGTCAGTGGAATCATATGCAGACGTGTTTCCAGCTTCTCATAGGTAAACGTTAACGTACTGCAGTAGTGTGAGTTATTACAGGCAATAGTGCACTTCACAGGCAGATTGCACAATCTTTTGCACAACTAAAGTAGGTAAAATTTAAAGCAGTTCCAATCCCCTTATATTTCAAAAATGAAATTCTCTTTTCCTTTGTAAATAGGTATCCTTGATGGTTCAAACATTGCAGGGTAAGAGAGAGTGGGTGCTAGAATCAGCATTCATTACAATGGTGGCAGCAGAAAGTGAAAGTGCAAATGCAATTAAGACTTCCTTGCATGCTGTATGTTTCTGAACCTGGGAGCCCAGAAGGCTCAGAAGCCGGGAATGTCAGTGGGCTCATGCCAAAGGTTAGCAGGGATTCTTAATGTGAGGGCCGCTCAGGTCCCATGGGCAGCTTTGCCTTTTTTAAAGTTAAGCCTCCCCCTATTGTAGGTAAGAGGAAAGAAGTTGCATCGTGGAAACATTGGTCCTATTTGGACCTCCTCTGGCAAATGTATGACAACGCTGGTGGACATTTTAGAGAGGAGATAGGCTAAGAGTTCTCAACTTCTCCCTATTAGTTCATTGGGGGTTGGGAGTTGGGGTTGGGGAGCAGGTTAGAAAAAGCAAGGACACAAGAGTCATCACCTGGGGAGGACCCAGCTCCAGCTGGCTTTTGTTTATCGGGCAAACAGAAGCCAAAAGCCTTGTGCAGGTTGGTAAGCAGATGCCTTTGGGGCTGGGAATAATCTCCTTAATCACACCCTTTAGAAACTGCCTGCCCTTCAGAAGCAGGGTCTGTCCAAGTGAGCAAAAGGATGGATCATATAGAAATATCTGATAGTCACAACATTAATTTTCCTCAGTCCTTGCCCTCGAGAAGCTTTCATTCTAATGAGGAAGACAACACACAAATGGGGGCTGAAAATTGAAAAGGGGTAGAGAAGGGGAGTATAGTGGTGAAATATGTAGAGTTACAAGGAAAGCTGGGAGGGGAATGAAGCATGGCTGGCCTGGACCCCTCCCCTAAAAGGAGTCTCCTAAAAGAACTCACCAAAGAGAAGGAGAAAACAGGTGAGGATGAATATTTCAGGATAAGAAGGCAAATGAATCATAGTGGAAATCTTCAGAATGCCACAAGCAGAGAAAGAAGGGAAAAGGATCTCTGTGCTGAAATCATCCATGATTGTAGTAAACACAAGGGGTCCGTGCTTGCTGTTAGTTAACAAAAGCTTTATTATTCTCACTCCTCATGGAGTCCTAATAGAGCAGCAGCCCCAATTTTCCTATTTCATTATAGGCAGCAGGCCCACTGCACCCCCCCAATTGTCCTAACTTATGCCTCACTGCTCACTAGAAAAACAGATGTGTCCCTCAACTCTTAGTCCCCACAGAAACAGTCCCCAGACCCTTTCCCATTAAGCAGGCGTGCAATCACAATATATCGTTCATTTAGCCCAAGACAAGACCACAATATCTAACTGTCTATCTTGACCAGACAGGACCACAATAACTAGCCGATTGGAGGGCAGCACAACCAGGATGTTGGACCACCAAACCACAGAAGGGGCCCACCCTAGGATAGTGCCTGCACAGTTCCACTGAGGCTAGGACCCCTCCTCCATTACCTAATCCCTTAATAAACTCCTCCTGCTTTTTAATATTAATCATACTCCTATATTATTCTATGTAAATTTCAATTGTGTAATCAGCATCTTTACCCTATAAAAATCCACATTGCTTTCTCTGAAGTTGCTGGTTCCTCTTGGAACTTAGGCCACTCCATGAGAAGCGTCAATCTCAATAATGCTTGTACTTGGAGTAGAGGTGGTCTGACTCTGAATTCTTTGAGATGGTTCCACCACAACACATCATGAAACTGAAACACTTTTTGGCAAAGACTAGACCTCAACACTCCTATAATGTAAACAAAAACTTGAACTCGAACTGATCACTCTTCTCTGAATTTCTACAGAGCTCTTGGTCATAAAATCACAGAAGTCCACAAATAGACACAACCTTAGAGAATTCAACAATTTTAATCCAACCCATTCTGACCTTCCCATCCAAGCTAATTCTAGCATGTGTCTGGTGCTCTATTACATTGTTGTTCATACTTCCTTCTGGAAGAGGACCAATGACATCAGGAAGGTGATATCTTGACTTACAAATGAATTGGATTTAAATGAGGCAGAGCTGTGCAAAGTCATCACCTCACTCTCTCTTCCAGAGTCATCAAAGTCCAGTGGCAAGACATAGGTCAAGATAACTGGCTTTTTTAAACTAAGGAGCTCCATTACATTACCCAAGGGAGGATCTCCTTTCTACACCATCTAAAATAGATAGTCATCCAGCACCTAACTGAGTTCCTACAGTATCAGATAATTGACTTTTCATGAAGCAGTCAATGCCACTTTTTGAAATTGTTACAAATTTCTTCTTTAAATTGAACTGAAATTTGCCTCTCAGTAACTTTCATCTGTTATTCTTAGTTCTACCCTGTGGAGCTAAACAAGAAAAATCCAATTCCTTTTCTACATGGAAGGAAGAAAAATTCTTCAAATATTTTAAGTTACCCACGAAACTCTCCTTTAATATCTTCTCCAGGCGAGATACTCTCAGGATATGGTTTTAAGTGTCCTGCCACCAAGGGAGCAGAAATGGAGAGGACTGATAGATTACATCCGAGCTGAAACCTGGAAGGAGTAAAGACTAGGACAAAGTAATATCTACCAATTGGGATTGGTGGAGACCTATGAGAGATATTGTGGAGACAGAACAAGTTGACGTTCATGAATATCATGGAATATTACTCTGCTGTAATAAATAATGAATATGATAAATTCAGAGAAGCATAGGAAGACTAATATGAACTGATACACAATGAAGTAAATAGTCCTGGGAAAACAATATATATTCAATGACTATAACAATGCAAATGGAAAAGAACAATAAAACTATTGAAACTGAATGCTATGAAATTATGACCACCTTTGACCCTAAAAAAAGAAGTATGAGAAAACACTAACTCCCACATACGCAAACATATTCTCTGGAGATGAGGGGACTATGCAAGTGTTACTTTGCATATAAAGTCAGACTTTTTGAGGTATCTGTTAGTTTTGGTTGACTGGGGTTTGTTCCACTTTTTGATTCTTTGGAACAGAATCAGAACAGGGATGTGTCTAGTGGTTCATATGTTTGTTTGGGGGAGGTATGGGCAGAAGCGGTTTCCTGTCTTGATCACATTCCTTTGGACATAATCTTCAATCTTAGTATCTTTTCAAAAATATGGCCTCCAAAACTGGAAATGATTCTTCTGATGTAGTCTGACAAGAGCAGGATGTAATGGAAATTCCTTCTTTCCCTCTTTCTGGATAGTAGATATTAATTAATGATACTGTATTGACTTTCTTGTCATATCACAATTTTGATTCCTATTGGATTTGCAACACCCATGAAGCCCTGGGTCACATTCACTTGAATGATGGACAAGTAAGTGTTCACTCCTCCATTTTATACTTATATGTGTATATTTTTGAACCCAAATATATGGCAACATTTATACCTATTAAATTTTCTTCCGTAATTATGAGAAATTTTATTTCAATATCTATAATGTTGAAACAGATTACAAATAAGATTTTTTTTTAAAAAAAGGCAGTTTTTTGGCAGCCTCAATGGATAAAGCACTGGGCCTGAGTTCAAATACATCCTCAGACACTTACTAGCTGTGTGATCCTGGGCAAGTCACATAACCTCTGTTTGACTTAATCTACTGGAGAAAGAAATGGCAAACCACTCCAGTGTTTTTGCTAAGAAAACCCCATGGACAACATTGGCATGCTATGGTCCATGGGGTCATAGAGTCAGACACAATTGAATGACTCAAGAAAGCCAGGGATTCTAAGAGGGAGAGCATTCTAGGTATGGGGGATAGCCAATGTGGAGAGAGGAGATAGGGTATCATATATGAGGAACAGCAAGTAGAACCACATAACTAATCCAAAGGGGAGTAATGTACAAGGAAACTGAAAGATCCCAGGTTTTGACGAACCTTAAAAGCCAAGCAAAGGAGTTCATATTTGGTCCTAGAAAGCTATATAGAGTCATTGGAGTTTATCGAATTGAGAAGAGAAATAACATGAACCTGTACTTTGGAAAAAATCACTTTGGGACCAGCGATGAGGATAGACTGGAGTACAGAGATTCTTGAGGCAGAGAAACCACTTAGGAAACTACTGCAAAAGGTGGATGATAGCTGCATGGGTGGAGATAAGGAGACACAGAGATATTGTGGAGAAAGAACAATGAGATTGGGCAAGTGAGAGTAAGGAGTCAAGATTGTGAACCTGGGTGATTGATGAGGAAGTTCTGAAAGGGGTGGATTGGCAGGAAACATGCATTCTGTTGAGTTTGAGGTGTCAGTGGGACAGTCATTTCTTTTTCTTTTTTTAATGTAGCTGTAATTTATTTAAATATGGCTTAAGGACCCAAACGGAGTGCTTTCTAGGAGACTGTTTTTGTTTGTTTTTGAAGAAAGGAATTCTTTGTCGTATTGTCTTTCCGGGAAGGTATAAATAAGTACATCCAGCCATTGTAAGCAAATCCTCAACAGAATAACTGGTAAAGTTCAGAAACAAACAAAAAAACTGATCTCATTCAAAGTCCTTTGTGCTCCTTGTATTATCCTGAACAACTTGTTCCATCTTTGGGGCTGGATACCAACCCAAGAAATGGCAAAAATTGGTTGGATGCATCGCTGGGTTTCTCCATCTTTAAAAGCCACAGTATTATACCCCACATCTCCACTCCCTATTTAATAGCTGTACTTAGCATGATAACAGTGAACGTTGCACACTGATGACATTCCCCTTCTTTTCCTCTTGGTCTCACATTTCATATAAAGGGATAGATGTGGCACCCACTTCTAATTTCCAGTTGGCTGTTGATGGTGCAGGGCTGGAACCCAGAAGAGAGATAAGGACTAGATATGCAGATTTGGGAATCATCTGCATAGAGTTGGCAGTTGAACCCATGGGAACTGAAATCACCAAGTGAATAAAAAGAGAAAGGAGAACAGGGTTCAGGATGGAACTTTGGGGTATAACCACATGTTAGAGGGAATGGATGAAGATCTAACAAATGAGACTGAGGAACACATAGGACAATAGCTAGTGGGACAGCAGGACTTAGTGAGAGGTGTTTTTTAAGGATGAGGAGAATTAGACTTGTTTGGAGATATCAAGAAAGGAACCAGATGATAGGGAAAGATTGAAATGGGGGGAGGGGGGATGCAATAATGGGAGTAACCTTATCGAGAAGATTTGAGGGCATAGGATGAAGGGTACATGTGTAGCAGAAGGATCATCTCTTCAAAAGACTGGAATGAAGGAGGAAATAACTGGAGCAGGGGTGGGGGTGGGGGGTTAGAGGACAGAGCAGGCCTGCACAACATACAGCCCATCAAAGGATTTTGGGCAGCCTGAGAAAATGTAGGACTGCCACTGTGCACGCTCCTGTTTGTCATGTGACCCTCAGCAACCAACCATTGTCATTCGGTCTCTAGTCTAACCTATCTGGGTACGAAGAAGTTTAGCCTGTTTTAATTTTGGCCCCTACCCACTGCCGAGTTGTGCAGGTCTGGGATAGAAGAATATGAGATGAGAAGAGGAAAACAGGGAACTCTTGAATAATAATCTCATGGTTGGGTAAATATGAGGCAAGATCCTCTGCTAAAAGGGTGCATAGTGGGGAGATTATAGGAGGCTTGAGGAAAGAATAAAAGGTTTGGAAGAGCAATTATGGTAAGATAAAGAATCAATTGGAGAGATATGTAAGGATTGCCTTGCTGTAGTGATGATTCAGTTGTGATTAGATAAATTTGTAGTGGACACAGCTTGTACAGTTTCATGACTTTCTTCATCTCCATTATGAGAATGAAAGATGTACATGGTAGGAGTAACCCAGGGTTGGGCTCTGGCAAGATACAATTGGCAAAAGATTAAGGGAGTAAGAGACTCTTGCTTGAGAGTGGAGGAGAGTATAGTATTTAAGTGGTTCACCAAGTGGTAGAGATTGAAAAGGGAGAAGGATGTAGTCAAAGCAAGAGTATCACTGACATGAGGAGAATAAGAGATGGTAGTGGTATTTGGGGATGGGGTCCAGGCACAGTGTCAGTAGACAGGAGGAGGTCAGATAATGAAGGCAAGTGATTAGAAGGTTCAAATCTTGGGCCTTTAAGCTTCAGCAGAGCCATCCATTTCCTGGCCTTGTAGCAGGATGTATTGCTATGTCCTCCCAGATCTGAAAGCCCATTCTGGTAGCAAGTCTGAATGAGGATGGCCTGGCTATGTGCAATGAACATTAAAGTTGTAGAAAAGAATAGTTTACCTTTCTTCATTTAATTATATATACTTGTTTGGTGAGGGTTGTTATGAAAGCCAACGACAAAGACAATAATTTCAAGTATAAATTTTATATAACTTACGACTTTAGGCAAGTCATATATAGGATCATAGATGTAGTGTTAAAGGAGACCTTAGAAAGTCCAACCCCTACCCCAACCCCAACCAGTTTACAAAGGAGAAAACTTCACCAGAAAGGTGAAGAAACCAAAGTCACACAGTTATTAAGTGGCAAACCTGGGTTAAAACCCAGGTCATCTGGTTTGCATGTTGTCTTTCTGATCAGAATTTGAGTTCCTTGAGCGGAGGAGCCATATTTTTTGCTTTTCTTTGTATTCCCAGAACTTAACACAGTGTGTGACATATACAAGATTTCATGCATGATACAGTGTGTTTAGTGTATTTGTGGAATGAGTATCTAAATCTATGATCCCCAGGAATGAATGAACAGATGACTAGGGAGCATCCCAAGACATCAAGTCAAACATTCTGAGAAGCCAGATAACTTTGGAAGACTCTTCACAGAGCTTGAATAGAGGAATTATGTTCTTGTCATAAATGGTCTGGTGCCCAAGGAGCTTATTATGTAACTATGTAAGCTGTTACCTGAGAGGAAGTGACCTGGTCCCAGGAACTATGTTAATTCTTTCAGGTCTAGAAGCTTAGAAACCTAAGGGTTGAGTTAAAGCTGTTTTTTTTTTAATTCTCCTACTTATGACTAAGGGCTAATTTGGCTTTAAGATAATATAGTTCCAAGTTTAAGTCTGGTGCTCCAAAATCTTTAGGTCCAAGTTTATCAAGAACAAACATTAATTAAGGAGACACTGCTCAGAGTCCTGTGCTTAGGACATAGACAAGGTGCCATCATTACTCTGATGGAGGTCACAGTCTAGGAGCCATTGCACAAATAGGCATAAGACCAATGATAGTATGACATAACCACAGCAGAGGTATGAAAAGAGTACTTTAGGGCAGTCATCTCCAAACATTTTTGCTCATTCACTCCTTCAGTTAAAAAAATTTTCAGCAGAGATTCCCCCCTCCCCAATATATTAACTTGTAATTAGTTTACTTACGATGTTTACTTAAAATAGATTTACCTGCTTCAATATATCAATATCAATCAATAAACATGTATTAAGTGCCTACTATGTGCCAAGCACTGTGCTAAGCTTTGGATGTACAAAAAGAGGCAAAAGACAATCCCTGTCTTCAAGGAGCTAATGGCACAAACAACAAGCAAGCAAATACATGCAAAACAAATTATAAAGTGGTGGCAAGACATAATTAGATAGATAGATATGAAATAATTAACAGAGAGAAGTTTCTAGAATTAAGAAGGTTGGGAAAGGCTTTTAATTGGTACTCAAAGAAGGCTAGGTAGGTCAGTAGGTAGACTAGAGACAGGAGAACATTATAAGCAGCTACAAATACCTGGAGCTGAGAGGTGGAGTGTCTTGTTTGTGGAATAGACAGGAGACCTGTGTGATAGGAGTAGGTTGCGGACTATGGAATAAGAAGACTGAAAAGGTAGGTGGGGGCTTAGTTATGAAGGTCTTTAAATGTCAAATAGAGCATTTTATGTTTGATATTGGGAGGATTGTCCCAGTAGCACCTGCCTAATAGTGATCACCCTGAAGAGCCAGTGCCTTGCTCTGATGGAAAGAGGCTGGGAATTCGCACAGTAAAGAGAGGAAACAGAATAAAGAAGGCATGGGGGATAGATGGTATGGTTGTGAAGGAGACAAACCCCAAGATTGGGATGCCACCCATGTTCTCATTCTCTGATTGGCTGATAACACACCCTTGGGGTGAGATTATGGCTTCCTTGAGGGCCCCCCTAAGGGTGCCAAGACTCCCACTTGGAGACTATGTTTTTAGGGTATTGATAGTAGGGATAGATCAGTTCCAACTGGGGAGAATCCAGGAAGGCTTCCTGAAGGAGGTGTCAACTGATCTAAAAAAGAAGTAAAGATGGTAATGGAGGTCCATTACAAGCTTAGGGAATCACATGAGGAAAGACATGGATATGAAATAGAGTTCAAAAGGAACAGGGAAAGAGGAACAGTTTGGTTTGGCTGAAACGAGCATATATGGAGGGGACTGGTACAAAATAAGGCTGTACAAGTGGGTTAGAGGCAGACTGAGTAGGGCTTTGAGTGCCATGATCAGAAGTTTGCATTTTATTTGGTCTCCCTAAAGAGACTGAAAATGTTTCAAGGACAGAGACTTTTACTTCTTTTGTTTCCCTTCTTCTCATGCAGTACCTAGCACAGGGCTGGTCACATCATAGGTATTTAAGGAAGATATGAGATTGAATTATGAGAAGTAAGGGCTGGTAGTAAGGGTCTGAATTAGATGACCTGCTCTATTATATCATACTCTCCTTTTAAAAATGCCCTTAGACACCTTACAAAAGCATCAGTGTTTATAATATTATAGTAGCCTTATGTCCTCTGCTTGGGATTATACCTGAAGGACTATATTCAGTTCTGGGAAGGATATTTAAAGAAAAACACTTTCCCAGCTAGAGCCTTAATGCTAGTGCCTTCCCTCTGAAGTTATCTCCAGTTTATCCTGTCTACAATTTGTTTGTGTGTAGTCATTTGCATGATGTCTCCCCTATTAGATTGTGAGCTCCCAGGGAGCAATGACTGTATTTTGCCTCCCTTTGTAGATCTAGTGCTTAGTACAGTACCTGGTACATAGTAGATTCTTAATAAATACTTTGACTTGATGCTAACAGTCTAAGACAACTTTGGAGCACAACGATCAGTATGGCCGAGAGCTTGGAGATCAAGAGGGCTAGGCATGTTTAGCTTGGAAAAGAGAAGGTTTTAGGGAAACATGGTTATGTCTTCAAGTATATGGAAAGTGACCATTGGGGAAAAGGAGTAAATTTTTATTTTTATGAGCCCCAGAAGGCAAAACTAGGAATTATGGGTGGCAGTTAGAGAAAGGCAAATTTTTGCCTCAATATAAGGAAAAATCCCCCGCTAGAATGTGAGTTCCTTGCGAATAGAGATTGCCTTTGCATCCCCGACGTCCTGTGTTTAGTGGCTTTTGGTAAATATTTATTGGATTGAATCAAAACAGAACAATTAGAGCTCTACAAGTCAAGTCAAGTCAACAAGCATTTATTTGGCACGTACTGCATGCCAGGGACCATGCTTCTCGTTATTGTTGTTCATCCTTCCTTCTTGAATTGATGTCAGGAGGGTGCTATCTTGACTTGCAAATGAGTTGGATTTAAGTGAGGCAGGGCTGTGCAAAGTCATCAGCCTCACTCTCTCCTCCAGAGTCTTCCGGGTCCAGTGGTAAGACATAAGACAACTGGCAATAACCCAGCAGCGACCAGGCTGAAGAAGGAAGACATAAAGAAAGGCAAAAGACAGTCGCTGTCCTCAAGGACCTCACAGCCTAAAGGGGGAAATAACATGCAGAGAACTATATACAAATGGGGTCTATATGGGACAAATTGTAGATCATCTCTGAGAAAAGGCACCAAGACTAAAGATGAATGGAACAGGTTTTGGCAGAAGATGGGACTTTAACCAAGTCTTGAAGGAAGCCAGGAAGCAGAGATGAGGAAGGAGAGAGGTCCAGACATGGGAGACAGCTAGTGGAAGTGCTTGGGGTCAAGAGATGGAGTGTCTTGTGTGAGGAATAGCAAGAAGGTCAGCTAGGTGGTGCAATGGATGAAGTGTTGGGACTGAAGTCAGGAAGACTCAGCTTCTGAAGTCCAAATCTGGGCTCCGGTACTGACTAGCTGTATGACCCTGGGCAAGTCACATAACCCTATTTGCCTCAGTTTCCTCACCTGTAAAATGAGCTAGAAAAGAAAATGGCAAACTAATCCAGTATCTTTGCAAGAAAACCCCAAATGGGGTAGTGAAAAGTTGGACATGACTGAAAAGATCTCAGTTCTTATTGGCTGCGTCATAGAATCATAGATTTAGAACAGACCTTAGAGGTCGTTTAGTCTAACTCCCTCATTCTATAAATGTGGAGACTGAAGCCCAGGGAGGACTGAACCCAGTACTCTGACTCCAAACTCAGCACACTCCCAAAGTCAATGTGGGTGCTTTAGGATGGTTATTTTTATGAGTAAACAAGTCTACTTGCAAGAATCTAAAATGAATTCTCCATACATTAACGGAGCAACTAAAATGAAGGGGAAATAAATGATGTGCTGACTTGGTGAGAGATGAGGGAGGGAAGGAAGGAGGGAAGAGGGGATAGAAATTGTGAATAGTCCCAACTATTCAATTCAGCCCATGTATCAAGATGATTGTGGATACTTTGAATACCAAGGAGAGTTTTATTCATGATTCTTTCAGCCTTCTAACTCTAGCACCCAGCCAGGATAATATAATAACCGTAGAGCTATCAACGCTGGTCTATAAAAAAATAATTAAAGAAAGTCTTCCAGTAATAAACCTGAGAGAAAGCCTGAGCCTTCCTGCAAACACGATATGTTTCAGCTTTCATAATGGAAGCAAATTGCTTCTGGAATAGAAACAGCTGATTCGGTAAATTGAATTGTGGGCCCTTGTTCTTTACTTTCCAGTCACCCTGAAGGTAATTTGTTTCCTCCTCCAGCCCCCTCCAACGAGCTTGTAATCACACTCTCCACTGAAAAGGCACAACACTGTCAATGGGCTGAAATTTTGACAAGTGAGCCAGAGAGAATGCCAAATATCCTGCAGGGAGGCTGTCAGTTTTTGTTAAGGGAAATATAAAAAAAAAGAAGTGAATCATTTTTTTCTTGTTTTTAGGGAAAGATTACATCGATGCCTCTGAGAGAGTGCATGGACCAGAGGAAGGTGGTGGGTTCCCCTATCTTTGAGGTTGCTGACAACCACCATGAGGTGTATTACAGACAAGATTCCCTCCATGTAAGAGTTAGACTAGATGGCCACTGAGGTCCCTTCCAGCTCAAATTCTGTGATGTTGCAAAGGCCTTCATGAAGTTAGGTAGATCCTCCATAGAGAATTTATGAAAAGATATCAATAAGAAGTCCTCAGATGACAAGGCATGGAAGCATTGTGAATTGGGGCCCTACCAAGGAAGGAAGTATCCCCAGTCATGAAATCACAAATCCATTAAAGTGAGGAAAACATTATTACCAAAAAATGATTTTACTGAGCTAGGGAAAATAATAAGAAAATTCATTTGGGAAAAACAAAGTCAAGAAAATCAAAGGAACTAATTAAAAAAATGTAAAGGCAGGAGGTTTAGCAGTACCAGATCCTAAACGATATTATAAGGCAATAATTATCAAAACTCTCTGGTACTGGCTAAGAAACAGAAAGGTAGAGAGGTGAAATAGAGTGGACATATAATATACAGCAGCAAATGAATATGCTAACCTTATATTTGACAAGTATAAAGAGATTTGGGGATAAGAATTCATTATTTAGTAAAAATTGTTTGGAAAGCTGGGAAGCAGTATGGCAGAAATTGGGCATAGACCAATATCTTACACCATTTACCAAGATAAGATCAAAGTGGATGTATGACCTAGATATACAGAGATTATAAGAAAATTGGAAGAAAAATGGAATATATTACTTATCAGATTTACGGATGGGCCAAACAATTTTTGAATAAATAAGAGACAGAGAACAGAGTGAGGTATAAAATGGATAATTTTGATTACGTTAAATTAAAAAGGTTTTGTACAAATAAAACAAATATAGCCAAGCTCAGAAGGAAAACAGAATAAAATAATGAAGAGTGAAATGAGCAGAGCCAAGAGAACAGTGTATACAGTAACAATGATATTGTTTTTAGAATAACTTTGTGTCACTAAGTCATTTTGACTATTGTAAATATCCAAATTAACTACAAAAGACCTATGAAGGAACATGCTGTCTGCATCCAGAGAAAGAAATGATAAATAGAAGGATGTATACAATGAGTTCATACATGTATATAATATATATGTATGCATGCATATACATATATACATATATACATATATATATGTATTTGTATCTAATGGTAGCTATCGCTAGGGCAGAGGGAGGGAAGAAAAAAGAGAAAAGATAAATTTACATGGTAACTTTATTATATATTTAAAAGGAATAGCAAGTTGTGTATAATAGATTTGCAGTTTCATGTGTTATCATCTCTTTTTATTTTACTGTGTTATGGAAATGCTTGTTTTCTTTCATAAATTAGAAATAAATAAAATTTTTGAAAAAAGAAAGTACTTTACCAAACTTCGTGTCTTGAGAATGTAAGTTTATATTATTATCACATTATTCATACTGTCATTAATATCATATTCATGTTTTAAAGTCATTGTGGTAAGATTTGACCAAAAAGAAAAACAGAACCCTTTATCTAAAATTAATGACCCATTAGCCTTGGAAATAAAAGGTTATACAGAAGGGTATTTCATCAATTTCCAGATTAGTCTTCTCTTGCTATAAACATTGAACAGAGCTCTGTGTTCAGCCATATAATCTCCCTCAGCTAGTGGACTATCTCTCCCCGATAGTATTTCAATGAATGAATCCCCTCCATTCCTCAGCCTTGTAAACCTAGATTTATCTTTGACTTTTCCCTGCTTCTTATGCTTAAATTGGCTGCCAGATCTTGTCAATCCTGCCTCTGTAATATTTATTATATCCATCTCCTGCTTTCCATCCTATTTGTCCCCAACCCCTTATCTCTTCTCAACAGGACCATTGTAATAGCTTCCTAATTGGTCTTCTGGACGATACTCTCTCCCCTCTCCAATTCATTCTTCACATTGGTTCCCAATTCATCTTCCTAATGGGCCATTCTGAAGATGTCGCTCTTTTATTTAAAGAACCTTTTGTGGCTACCAGTGAGCTCCTAAATAAAGTTTAAAATTCCTGATATGTTTTTGTATCACTCATAACCAGGAGGGTGTTAAATTTTCAGTGTAAGCATTTATACCTCAGAAGACATCAAGTTGGACAAGTCAGAGCTTGATGTATTGTTTTGTTGATTGTCTAGACTTAAGAAATTGATGGAAAAATGTAAATCATGCAAATTAAACTTGTAGGTTTGTCATGTGCATTTTTTCAGAGTCTATTGGTAAACTCATCCCCATACCCCTGCCCACAACATATGGCAGTATAGTTCATTGTATTGGAAAGAGCTGTAGACTGGCAATCAGAAGACCTGGGTTCTAATCCATGATCTGCAACTGCCTTAGTCCAGTGGACCTTGGACAAATCCTTCCCCCTCTCTATACCTCAGCCTTCTCTTTGGTAAAATTAAGAGGTTGAGGTGAGATGATTTCTAACATCTCCCTGTGCAGTCATGAATTGTTTAGATTCCCTGGTTTTATGGTTTCAGGCACATAATAACTAGATTTAACAAACAGATGAATGAATAAATGTGTAAGTGAATGAATGAATGGGGCAACATGGTGTAGTTGAAAGAGGACTAAATTTGGAGTCACATGACCTTCATTTGAATCCTGGCTTTTTCTCTGACTCTATTTAGACCAGGGGTGGGGAACCTGAGGCCTGAGGCCATATGTGGCCTTCTAGGTCCTTGGATGTTGCCTTTTGACTGAGTCCAAGTTTTATAGAACAAATCCTTTCATGAAGGGGATTTGTTCTCTAAGGTTTGGATTCAGTCAGACGGCTGCACTTGAGGACCTAAAGGGCCATGTGTGACCTCGAGGCTGCAGGTTATCCACCCCTGACTTTGACTTTTACTACCTGCATGGCTTCCAACTTTAACTCTCTCTGGTTTCTACTAGAAAGCCTCTAAAATCCCTTTTAAAATGTATATCCCCTGGGCCTAGCGCAGTGCCTGGCCTGTAATAGCCACTTAATAAATAATAATTGGTTGATGGATTGATTCCAGTTCCATAGTTGTGCTCCTATGAACTGTGCCAGGGCCACCTCAAAGACCTTTTCAGTCATTGCTGGCTGTTTCTACATATGGAAGGTTAAGAACATGGCTGGGCAGGTAGAAGAAATAATGACCACACTCCAGCTTTTTGCACCCTTTATCTACTTGGGATTATAAAAGCTGTTTTTGTAATTGAGAAACTAGGGATTCACAACCCCTATGTTCTGATGCTGTAGTTACTGAGTAAATAACCCTTCTAGAGATAATGAGCATGTGGATTAAAATCATCAGGCAAAGGAAACGTGAGCATAGTCAAGGGCAGTAGCTCTCAAAGTATGGCCTACAGACCTGTAGGGAGGATCCCTTATCCAGAGACTCAAGTGGTCCATGAGGTCAAAGCTATTTTTGTAATAAAATAAAGACACTTTAATTTCTAATGCAGTAAATGTCAATAGAAAGAGTGCATAGAAACAAAAGCGCTTGGTGGTAAAAGGCACGATCCTCAAAGATTTTTGAATGTAAAGAAGTCCTGAGACCCAAAAATGTGAGAAATGATGACCTAAAGTCATGCATCTGACAAAAAAATCTTTGGGCTAATAAAGTTGAATACATATGCACATATATGTGTATATACGTACACCTGTACATATACTTCCATGTATATGCATGTACAGACATAAACATATATGTGTGTATGTATTGTATGCATATGCCTATATACATATATGCAATGTATGCACCAGAATGTGTATATGCATGTATGTGTGTATTTTTGTATGTATAGATACAGTTTTATATATTCATATATAGGCTGGAGACACTAGCTAGCCGAGGGCACCTTGCTCTGTGACCTGTTAAGCTTGGCATCAAGGGTAAAGAAATCCCTTATAGAGATGAAATACATTCTTGCCAAGACTGGAAAGAAACAGATAAATGAATTCATAAATTTAAAAGGAAAAAAAAAGAGAAGAATTTTTCCCCTAGGGTTATTGCTGTAGCCAGACTTCAGCTGAAACCAGAAACTGTATATACAGAGAAGCTCTACAATTACATACCCAGTGAGCCCCTGCCTGAGAGTGTCCAGCAGAGGTTGCAGCCAGGAGAGTAGCGTCCAGCAGAAGTCATATACCTACCAGGGGCAGGTGCAAGAGAGAAGGTATTTCATTTCCAGTGGGATTTACCAAGCTGGATTTACCCCAGGTGCCAAGCTCACAAGGCCACAGAACAAGGTGTCCTCAGCTAGCTAATGCCCTCAGACTTTGTGTGCATGCGTGCATGCATGTGTGTGTGTGTGTGTGTGTGTGTGTGTGTATCAGGATAACCATGCTATTTTTCTCCTCCTCCAGCTCAGGTGATGAAATCATGGATGATGAGGGAATGATAACAGACAAATGTGGTATTAAGTTCTTATACAAAATGGTTCAAAAAAGGTGGAGAGCTCAGACTTTGTTACCCCTTTATGAGATATGAAGTTCTCCAATCAAAATTGGTGAAAATTCAGGGCAACTAGCCATTGGCTGACCAAGATATAATCATGCTCCTGGTGGCCCTTTAAAAAGTGAGACACTCTCTAAGGAGTCAGTAGAGATAGGAAATAGCTCCAAAGAATGTGACTTCTAACAATGAAGAAGGAAGTCAGCTCTGAAAGAACTTAGTCCTTGAAAAAGAATCATTCTTGCCCCTTTTGGGAATGTGTGGGTAGGTCGTTCTACCTCCTACCCTACCTCACATATACCATGACACCTTATCATGGAGCTACTTACCCAGTGAGAGACATTAGCAAGGCCAGTGAGTCAAGGCAAGAAGCAACTTTAAGGAATGTAACCTCCATAAGTTGAGAAGAGAGCTAGCCCTACCCATTAGAAATTAAGCTGCATAAATGAACAGCTCCAGAGGGCTCAATGAGTGATCTGCCCAGGAAAGATGCTGTGCCCAAGGGGAAACTCTACTAGGATCCCTGCTACATGAATTGGGCAAGTTTCTCCTCCAAAAAAAGCAGGGAATCTGTCCCTGAGACTTGATTTATTCAAGGGACTAAGAACTAAGCCATCAACATGGCTTCCCAGTCACCTAGGAAATAAAAAGTCCAGTCCTCAAAAAGTTGGAGCCCCTCAGATTTGACAGATGTCTATATAATTCCCTGATCCAACACATCCTTCTGAGCATGTGTGTTTCAATTTGGAGATGAGGAAAGGTATACCTACCTGAACTAATACTGTGTCCTCACTGAATAGCTTTTCTACGCTATTTTTAAGTAGTGCTAAATATTGTATTGTCTACAAGTCTCCTATTTCCAATAACATATTCTTATATATTATTGCTTGAACCACAGGCACAGTCTGAATAAGGCTTGGCATAGAACAGGTAGCATTAGAATACCACTAGAAGAGAAAGAACATTAAGATCACAAATGCCAGGGGTGTAGGTTGATGGAGTCACATGTGGTCCCTAAGTGTGTACCTCTCTACTAGTGTTCTCTAAGTATATGCCAATAATTCCAAAGATGATATATTTAGCACTCTGGTTTGGGAGGAGAGAAGGGTGTTTCTCTTCTTTAAATTCTATTGTTCTTTATTATTCTTTAAATACCATCTCAGTAAATGCCTTTGCTTTGAACTAATTGTGTCTTCTGAATGATTATTAAAGGTAAATGTACCAGTGGGGGCTCATGAGCTATAGTTTAGGAGTAAAGACTCACAGTACTTTGAGCCTGGGAATACTAGCCCCCTGGGATCCAGCCTATACCACCCAGAAGGAGTGCTACATGAGTAAAGCAGAGTACAATAAAGCAATTTCCAGTAGATATCACCTGCAGAGCAGGAGCAATGAAATACAAGGAGACATCGTCAGCCCAACAACATTAGAGGTCTGAGTTGTCCCTCCAATGTGTGCCTGCCTACAAGCATGCATCAAACTCCTATGTGTGTCTGCTCTTCCCACCGATGTTATGTATATTTTAAGGAGATTGGGACCCAGATTTATGTGGAAAACGCTTTTTGCTGCTTTTTTCATTAAACCATTTCAGTAACTGTTTTTCCTTTAATTAAATGTGTTCCCTGGGTAATTCTTAAAGATAAACATGAGCTCATGGGCTGTGGTTTTAATGTATCAGGCTCCATAGATTATCTTGAGTCTGGGATAGTTATCTCTAGGGAACCAAAACTACAAATCTAGAGGGTGCCTGCAGGCACTAGGGGCAGCTAGGTGACACGGTAGATAGAGTACCAGGCCTGGAACCATGAAGACTGAGTTCAAAGCTAGCCTCAGACACTTATTAGTTATGTGACCCTGAACAAGTCACTTGATCCTGTTTGCCTCAGTCTTCTCGTTTATGAAATAAGCTGGAGAAGGAAATGGAAAACCACTCCAGTATCTCTGCCAAGGAAACCCCAAATGGGGTCACAAAGAGTCAGACAATTTAAATGATTGAACACAGGCACTACATTTGTCAACTGAGAGGTCTGAATTTGATAACTTATAAGGCCTTGTCCAGCTCAAACCCTATTACTCTCTGATTCTGGCAGCCTTATCACGAATTCACTGATCACAATCAGGACCCAGGAAGAAGGTGTATATATAACTCAATATGTTCCCTATTAAAGGAAAAAACAACGCAGATTGTCTAGCTGTTAATAGGCCATTAGTGTCCCCTTCATATATAAAGAGCTACACATTTTCTTCTATGTAATTTGCCAGCTAAAGGGCTGTTTGTGAGGATAACTTTCTAGTACATAGAGCTCAGAAACAGCTCGTCCTCCTTAAAGGTAAAACACAATAGCACTGATTATCTCTGAACACATTTTAAAATGGGGTCATTGTCGTGTAGGCTCCTGTCACTTATAATGCATTGGTGAGTCCAGGGGATGCAACTTTGCCCAGGAATTCCTGGAAAGAGCTCATTTAGGGAAGTATCTTTGAAATAAACCAAAAAAGCCCACACACAGAGGAAATAGAGACTGACAACAGGGTCCATTCACATCATTAGTTTATTGTTCAGGCTTTTATCATCTAATTTTAGTGGTTGAAAGCAAAGGAAGAGAGTGAGTGAGGAAAAGTTGAGGATGTTTCTTGATTAATTCAATGTACAGAGCAGGGAAGAAATCAGTCACACTCTCTGAATCATAAAGCTGTAGAGTCCAATTATCAGAGATATAGAGCTATGAACCTCATGGGTCACCTAGTCCAAACCCCCTCATTTAACAGATAAGGAAACCAAAACCTAGGCAGGCTGAGTGACTGGCCCAAGGCAGCGCAATAAAATCCCCTAATCTCAGAATCATAAAACTGTAATTAATTAAATCTTTCAGTTTCGTGCATCTCATCATGTGAGTGCTCCTTTCAATGGTAAAGATCATAACCTAAGTCTTGTCATCATCCCATGTGACTCTTTTCTAACATCAGTCAATCAACCAATAACAGAGCACTTTAGTCTACTCTAAGCCAGGGACTATTCGATGCACTGATGCACAGAAAATGAGAGATGTTGTGGAAATAGATATGATAAGATTGAACAACTGATTGGATAGTGTGGGGGAAGGGAGAATGAAGAGTTAAGGATAATAGCAAGCTTGCAAGCCTCGGGAGGTTTAGAAGAGGATGCAAGACTGGAGCCCAAGGGTGTATATCCATATCTATCCATATCTCTCTCTCTCTCTCTCTCTCTCTCTCTCTCTCTCTCTCTCTCCTCTCTCTCTCTCTCTCTCTCATCTCTCTCTCTCCCTCTCTCTCCCTCTCTCTAAGAGAGAGACAAGAGAGATAGATGGATAGATAGATAGATGGATGGATATATATATATATATATATATATGGAGAGAGAGAGAGAGAGAGAGAGAGAGAGAGAGAGAGAGAGAGAGATGGACAGATAGATAGGCAAATAGATAGATCTGGGAGTTATCTTCATGGAGATAATAATTAAAGCTATGGAAGTCAATGAGGTCCATGAGTTATAGAATGTAGAGATAATATGAGGGGATAGAGCCTTGGAGAATACCTAGAGTTACAGGAAAAGGTATGGAGGAAACAAATCAGCAAAGGAGACTGAGGAGTGTTAGATCGCCAAGAGATAAAGTGTAGAGGAAAAAAGAGAAAAGTTCATAAAGCAGATCCTTACAGTAACCGATGGTTAGGAAGTGGAGCAAAGATGATGATCTAGCAAAAGAGACTAAGAAGTAACAGTAAGGCAGGTGGGAGGAGAACCAAAAGACAGCCCTGTCACTAAAACCCTAAGAGGAGAGATTATACAAGGGAAGAGAGTTGTCAATTGTGTCAAATGTTGCATAAAGGTCAAAAGGAATGAGGGTTGAGAAAAATCTATTTGGCAATTAGGTTTGGCAATCAAGAGTTCATTGGTAGTGCCTGGAAACCCTAGCTAGAGCTAGCACCAAACAGGGTTGCTCTCCCCACCCCTCCCCTGCCTCAATCCACCCAGACACTCATCTCCCCTTCCTCCTTTTCACTCTTGATTAGACACTGATCCTTCATCGCAACCCTTGCTCAAGGAAGCTCAGAATTCCTACTCCACTTAGGCCTACTATCCCTCCCCAGTGGTGGAGAACCAATGCCTTCTGGGCTCCCTGAAGTGCCCTGTTGACTAGGGAGCCTTACCACCCACCTTGGAGCTTTGTTGTTGTTCAGTCATTTCAGTCATGTTCAACTTTTTGTGACCCCATTTGGGGTTTTCTTGGCAGAGGTACTGTAGTGACTCACCATTTCCTTCTCCAGCTCGTTTTACATATGAGGAAACTGAGACAATTGGGGTTAATTGATTTGCTCAGAGTCACAGAGCTAGTAAATGTCTGAGGCTGAATTTGAATTCAGGTCCTCCTGACTCCAGGTCCAGCATTCCACTGCACCACCTAATTGCCACTCACCTTGGAGCTATACCTTCCTATATGTGTTGTCTTCCCCAAGTAGAGTATGAGCTCGAGAGCAAGAATTGTCTTTCTTTTCTGTTTGTAATACTTATCATAATACTTGGAATATATAAGCACTTAATAAATATTTTTCTCTTCACTCCCTGGAAAGAGAAATTTCAGTTAAGTACTTATATAAACTAGGGACTTTCCTAGACATTTTAACACTCCCCAGACACTTTCACCCTACTTTCCTGCTGCCTTGTTATCTAGAGCACAGATTGTGCCCTGGTAGTTTTAACTCTTTTGTCTCCATAATTTCTGACCTAAGGCCTCACCATCCTGAAGGATGATTACAGAACATGGTCCATATTTCAGACAGGTCTCAACCAAGCTTCACTTGGCTTCCTGCTCTCTTGGCAATCTTCTTGACAACTGACCTGCCACTGCACACATACCTCCTAACACTTCATTACTGGGACCATGACCAAATAAATTAAAATTCATCGCTCCTGGAAGGGATGTGTTTATCTACTTCCCTATAGCTCCATTCACCACTATTTAGCTTTCTGAACCAAAATACTACTTCCTGGCACCTCAGGAGTATGTGCTGCATGAAGAAAGTGACCTCCTTTGCTTTTGTTTTTGTATTCCTAGTACTTGATACAATTCTTGGCACATAGTAAGTACTTACTAAATTTTCATTCTTTCATTTTAATTTGTTTTTTTCATTTGTAATGCAGCAGGGATATCAATATAGCACATAAGTTATTTTTAGTTTAAAAAAACTTCTCTAGTCATATATTACTAGATAATATTTTTATACCATTTCTGAGATAAAAATCATCATTGGTCATATGGGACAGCCTGTTTACTTTACCAGTGCATCCTTCCAATGGACTTTGGATGACCTGAAATCTTATTCCTCAGAAGGGATGGTGTTCCATTCAGCGTAATAGAGAAAAGTGTTCAGTTTGTAGTCAGGAACACCTGCATCTGAATACGGCTACCTACAGAGACATATTAGTTGTATGACCATAAGCAAGTGACCTCACCTCTCTGATCTTCAATTTCCTCGTCTATAAAATGGGAACCGTAATCCCTGGAATACCTACCTCGCAGAGTTGTTGTGAGGTTCAAATGAGATAACACATGCAAAGTATGTTACAAATTTAAAGTGATACTGTAAATGTCAGTTAATATTATAACTAGTACTACTGTTAATGTTATACCAAGATTCACAGCATCACTGTAATCTCAAATGAGCACCACCAGAAGTACAGTGGAATAAGAAGTTAGGTTTTTATTTCAAGAAGCGCCTTGGGATATGGAGAATTTAATCTAGCCTGCTTTCTTCCTCCTATTCAATTTTGGGTTCAGCTCATTGTTTATATACTGTATCTATTCAAGATTGATATTTAATGAACTCACTCAATGGGCTGCATAGGCAACTATCAAAGACAATAGGCATTTTTCATCTACTTGGTAATTTCTTGTGGATTGCTAGAGAAAATTTTTTTTAGTGTTTGCAGCTTTCTTTTAAGAAGCTCAATGGTTTACTGAGACTTAATGCATTCAGCAAAATGTCAACCCGAAACAGGAGCACCCAGGGGGAAAGCATCTATTAGCAATTCCTCTTTCATTTGGACTTCCCATGTATTTCCCAAGACAATCTTTGGCAAGTATCTCTATTTTATGCCTCATTTTGATATTAATAATCTAAGATTCCATAGTTCAAATGTTCTGACTACTATATTTGCATGAGAAAATAGTTTTTTATAGAAATATTGACAGATAGTTTCCATTTTTTTGTCTGTTGTCCCCCTGGTCAATTCATCTTTAAGTGCTCTTTGGATGATCTATCTTCAAACTGGGTCTCCTGTCAATATTTCTGCAAACTTGCTTTTCCTTCTCCATTTCTTGTTATTTTTAAGGTAATACTTGTCATAGTCTTCTAACAACCTTCTCCTCAAGGTTTTACAAATGAGTGTAAGTTTTCAACTAGTGGGTCTCTTGGCTGCCATGTCTCACTACTTGGCAAAGAGATCAAGGGGTCGATGGCTAAATCTATTTCTGGGTTCCTTTGGACTCTTTGTTGTGGCACTTCCTATATATTGGTTAAATAAAGAGCCACAGAAACTTAAAATATGAGACTCATAGTAGATTCATAGAAAATTAGAATTATACAGTTGGAAGGAAGTTAGATGTGATCCAGAGTCTAGACTAAACCCTACCTGAAGCAACATCCTTCCATGACATTCCCAACAAATGGTCATCTACCTTTTGCTTAAACACCTTGTTCATTGGAAACTCATAAGCACATCAAACAGCTGATTCTGTTTTTGAAGAGTTCTCATTGTTAAATGGTCTTCATTTAAGCCAAAATCCTCTTCTCTGTAAATTCCACCCAATGCTCCCACTTCTATCTGCAGACATATATAGAAAATGTCTTTCTTTTGGAAAAAAAAGAAATTTGCCTTATGCCTATGCAGATTGAGCCCTTTTTCTACTACATCTAGCCATCTGGAAACATTGTTCTCATCATGAATCTACTTAGAAAAGCATTTAGAGAACCTATGGTCACTTGGACAATGCAAATTTGGCTGGAAAACGTGTGTCATGCATGAACAAGTGAGGGGAGCTGTGGAAAGTCTAACCTCCCATTCTTTAAGACTTAAACCACTCTCATTCTCTGTGGCTCAATTAGAGATAGAAGAATAAATGCAACTAAGGAAATGAGAGGCAGTGGGAGCATATTGGACTGAGAGCCAGGAGACCTGGGTTTCTACCTCCATCTCTGCCACTGACTTTTTGTGGGACATGGGACAAGTTATTTCTCTTTTCTGAAACTCATTTTCCTCACCTGTAAAATCAGAAGATTGAGCTAGAAGATCCCTCAGTTCTCTTCCTGACATCCTATGGGGATAGGACAGGTCTTCCTGTCTCCACTCTCTCTAACTCTTAATCATATGCCTGCCAGATCACTCTTCTTTGCAAATATACCTGGTCACTCCTTTGCCCCAAACCTTTCAATGGTTCCTTATTACCTTCTGAGTTAAGTTCAAATGCCTTAGACCTTCCTTACCTTTCCAATTTTACCTCATGATGCTCCCCCTATCTATGTGCTATGCTCCAGTTCACCTAGACTCCTCACTATAATCCAGTCTGTCTCATGCTTACCCACAACCATGCCTTTGCTTACACTTTTCAATGTGCCATAAAGAAAAAAGGATAAAAGGCTTAAAGAGACCGATGCACAGGAAGGCACAGAGAGGCAGATACATAAGAAACTCACTGGCAAATTCACATTTTTCAAAGACATTTGTCAAGAAGATGAAAACCAGAAGAGGTCTACCTCAGGATGAATACAAATAAATGACATGGCTCTATAATGATATCTTCAGGAAGGCTTAAGCTGATCTCGAACTGAGGCTTACAATGAACGCTAAGGAAATGAAAAAGGAAATATTTTTAGCCATCTTGGGGGCAAGTGGAATATCAAAGAAGGAATATGGGTAGATGGAAGAAAGAGAATAGGTGATACAGGGAGAAAAGAACTAACTGTCCAACTGCCAATCTGATTCTGTTTTCTTTACCAAGGAGAATGATCTTTAGACAAGGAAATATAAAAGATAAATGATCATAGGAACTAAAACCTAAAAAATAAGTGAAAAAATGGGAAGAAAAAACCTAGCTGCTCCATCCCAAGGCAGCCAAATCTAATTTCAAACTCTAATTATTAGATGTCTTTTTTTCCTTACAACAAGATGAAATCTTAGAGGCCACATGGCGTAGTGCCTAGAGAGCCAGATTTGAAGTTTGGAGACCTGGGTTCAAATCCTGCCTCTGACATACTACATGATCCTAAGGAAGTAACCTGACTTCTCAATGTCCCTGGACAACTCTCTAATACATGAAGTTGCAGAAAAGCTTAAATTGCATTTCCTTATCAGAAGTTATCAGAAATTGCCAATGCATTTCGCTGAGAAAAAAACCCAAAACTAAAAAATTGAAATCTGCCTCTCTGTAACTTGCAAATACTGTTCCTAGTTCTGTCCTCTGAGCCCACCAAAGCAAGACATATTCCTCTTCTCCATGACATTTCTTCAAATCCTTAAAGGCTATGCCTTCCTTCCCCCCACCCAGCCCTCCTCTGCCATCCCACTAAATCTACTGCAGAACGTCCTCAGTTCTTTCAAGGACTTATGTGTCACAGGTTCCTGCCCCCTTACCATATTCTTCACCCTTCTCTTGATAGAGTCTATTTTGTCAATCTCTTTACTAAAATGTGGTGCCGAGAACTAAAGACTATTTTCCAAACCAAGTCTGACCATCAAAGAACCAAGAACCAAACACAGGCTGAGGATAAACACTCTAAGAGTATATCAAATACAAAGCAAAAGAAAATGGAAAAAACACATGAAAGAATGACAAGTTACTGCATACTGGTAGATGCTGTGTTGGCTTTCTTTTACTGGTGATTTTGTAAGACCTAGGAGAGTTCCCTCCTTTCTTTCAAAGGGTCCAGCAGGCCAAGAGTAAGAAATGATCAGGAAGAGGAAGGATTAGAAGTGAATGGAATAAGTTCAGGACTAGGAGTCAAAGGCAGCTAGGTTGTGCAGTAGATAAAGTGAAGTCAGGAAGACCTGAATTCAAATCTAGCCTCAGACACTTACTAGCCATGTGTTCCTGGGCAAGTCACTTGATTATGTTTGCCTTAACTTCCTCCTCTGTAAAATGAACTGGAGAAAGAAATGGCAAACCACTCCCAGTATCTTTGCCAAGACAACCCCCCAAAAGGAGTCACACAAAGTCAGACATAATTTTTTTGGAGGCAGCTGGATGGTTCAATGGATAGAGTCCTGGGCTTGGAGTCAGGAAGACCTGAGTTCAAATCTGACCGCAGATACTCACTAGCTGCGTGACCCTGGCCTAATCACTTAACCTCTATTTGCCTTAATCCACTGGAGAAGAAAATGGCAAACCACTCCAGTATCTTTGCCAAGAAAACTCCAAATAGGGTCACACAGAGTCAAACATGACTAAACAGCTGAACACCACCACCAGAGGAGTCAAAAACCTGGATGTAATTCTGATCTCGGTTGTTTTACTAGCTACGTGACTGTGAGCGATTTAATTCCCCTTGGTGAATTTCAATTTCGTAATTTGGGAAATGGGATAAATAATAGATGCACTACTTAACTCATAGATCTGCAATAAAAATGCTTTGAAAATCTTTAAGTGACATAATAATTATGAGGCTTTTTGTTGTTACTGCCATTGTTAATATTTCTCTGAAGTTCTACTCAGGTGCCTCATCAGACTGAGGCTACAACCCTGGGCTTTCAAAGACCATTCCAGAGTTGTACCAGCTTTGACTGGGTAAATGTAGTTGAAACTACATGGCAATGAGTTCTGTGTCTCCGGTCTGAGGAGACTTGGACATCAGATACTGAATTTGATCTCCCACAGGAGTTCATGAAGACCATCTAAGGTAAAGGGGAAGTGCCAGTAATGGTATTGTTATAAGAAGTATGCATGGTGATCGCTAATCCTTGAAATGCTGTTGTCAGTAGCTTTGGGAATATCAGCATCAGCACCAGCATCAGTACTAGTATCAGTATTGATATCAGTACCGGCACCAGCACCAGTATCAGCCTCACTATCAGTATTGATATCAGTACTGGCATCAGCATCAGCACCAGCACCAGCACCAGCACCAGCATCAGCACCAGCATCAGCCTCACTATCAGTATTGATATCAGTACTGGCATCAGCATCAGCACCAGCACCAGCACCGGCACCAGCACCAGCATCAGCCTCAGTATCAGTATTGATGTCAGTACTGGCATCAGCACCAGCACCAGTGCCAGCATCAGCCTCACTATCAGTATTGATATCAGTACTGGCACCAGCACCAGCACCAGCACCAGCGCCAGCATCAGCCTCAGTATCAGTATCGATGACAGCATCAACACCAGCACCAGCACTAGCTTCAGCATGAGTATTAGTATTAATATTAGTATTGAGAAGTATGAGCAGGTGGGGGCCTGGTACCATGGACAGAATTCTCATGGACTAAGGTTCTGAGACTCACTTAATACACCATTGATTAGGGATGAAGATTGGTTTGGAAAATTACCAAATCCCTCAGGATCCTTCAGCCAGAGCTTTCTCTGTCATCCATTCGGAAACAGGTGGTTATAAGTCTGAGCACCATTTGAACCCTTCCCTTGTTGTCCATTTATTTTCCCTAAATTCCTTTTGTGTGACCCATATCTCTTTAAAACAATGGTTCTCAAACTTTTGGTCTCAGGATCCCTTTATGCTCTTAAAAATCACTGAGGACTGTCAAAAGAGCTTTAGTTTATGTGAATTACATTTATCAGTATTCACCATATTTGAAATAAAAACATCATTTTATCAAAATGATTTTGAGCTTGTAGATATCCTGAAAGGATTTCAGGGACCCCCAGGAGTCCTCAGATCACATTTTTGGAGCCACTGTATCAGAAGAATCAAGGTATGTATTCTCAGAGAGGAATTCAAAACTTTCCTGTATCTTCAGGACCTACATGCCAATTGGATCTATCCTTTTATTAGGGCTTTTTTTCTTCACCTCTTTCATCAGTAACATAGTGGGGACACATGCCTAAACCACAGCCATTTCCCAGCCCCCTGCCTGGACATCCTGAAGACATTAAGGAGCAATAGGTAACTCCTATCTAGCTCCAGGAAACCCCTAAAGCACGGAAGTCTGATAATTGTAGCTTTTACCTTTATTCTATTAGAGCTCACTGATGGAATTGTCAGACCCTGAAATACAGGAAAGAGGAAAAAAGAGGAAAAATGTAGGAAACTGTTTACTCAGTGGCCTCTCTATGGACTATAGGATGAACTTATTACCATCTCTGGAGACATTATGAACTCTACCCAGTGTCACTGAATCCTTCTGAAAAGCATCACCTCAACCCTCTCTTACTAACAAGAACCTAAGTGACCTACCCTGCCTCTGAGACTAAAATTCCTGCAGTGCCCTAACTCTTTTATTGGCTATCATTGGACCCTAAGGGCAGGGCTCAGATTCTGGCCAACTCTCTAAAACTATGTCACAGGATTTTAGCTAGAAAGGATCTTTGAGGTCATCTAGTCCAAATCTCTCATTTTATAGATGAGGAAGCTGAGACCAAGAGAGCTAACTTCACTTGTCCAAGATCACATGGGTAATATGTACTCAAGGTAGGATTTAAATCCAAGTCCTCAACTCAAGAGGTAAAGGTTTTGTTGTTGTTGCTACTGTTTGGTCTGTTTGTTTGTTTGTGGTTTGCTTCTAGTTACCCTCAGAAGCTATTGTTTTACCTAGAGGCATTTTTTGTACCACTCCGCTCTGCAGAAGTATCTGGAGAAGAGCAATGCCTCAATTCTCAGTAGCCAACTAATATCGAGACACTAGGCTTTTTGCTGTCAGGAACTATGTCTCACTGACTTTTGATATGTCACAAAATCTTATTCCTTCCCTTTTTGTCTCCCATGGGTGCCTTCTGCTTGGATCACCCTCCCCATCCCCACTACCTTCAATCTCTCTTTGTCTAGTAAATCCTTTCCCACCATGGGCAAACATGCTCCATTGTCTTCTATCCTTTAAAAAATCTTCTTGACATTCCCTTATGCTATTATCCTACATCTCTTCATATTTTAATAGACAGATACCTAGAAAAAACTGTTTACACTCTCCCTCTACTTTCATATCTTCTCCTCACTTTTCCACCCTTGGAATCTTACTTCTGACCCAATGAGGGTGAAACTGCTCTCTCCAAGGTAACAATGACTAATTAACTGCTAAATCTAAATTCTTTCACAATCCTCCTAGATGTCTCTGTAGCTTTTGACACTGTCAACAATTCTCTCCTCCCTTGGCTATTATGGAATTGCTTTCTCCTCCTACTTGTCTGACCACTTCTTTCCAGGATCATCATCAGGTTTCTCATGTGTGAGTGTCCCCCAAAGCTCTGTCCAAGGACCTCTTTTCTTTCTACTCTCTCTCAGTGCTTTCATCCTCCCACAGATTCGCTTACCATTTCTGTGTAGATAACTCTCCCTAAACTACATATCCAACTTTGGGGGGAAGGGGGCGTTTGGGGGATATGGGGCAGAAAGGCAGGGAAGGAGTGATGATGATGATGATGGTGATGATGGTGATGATGATGATGATAATGATGGCGATACCTCTTTTTGTATCCCCAGTGCTTAACACAGTGCCTGGCACATTGTAGGCACTTAATGAATGTTTATTGATTGATTACATCACTGGTGTCAAACTCAAATAGAAATGAGGATCTGCAGAAAGAACCTTGTGGACTGCATACTGACTTAGAAAGACACATTAACATTATCTATGTTCTATTTCTATTGGGGTTAAGTGACTTGCCCAGGGTCACACAGCTACTAAGTATCTGAGAGCAGATTTTTTACTCGGGTTCTCCTGAGGACCAGTGCTCTATCCACTGTGCCACCTAACTGCTCCTACATATCTTTTCAAAATAAAATTTCACTGTTATATTTTGTTTCTATAGCACCTACATTTTCCCCAGCATTTCTTTCCCTCCCCTGGTCCCAGAGAACTGTCTCATATAACAAAGAAGAAAAGGAAGGAAAAAAATCAGCAGAACTAATCAATACATTAAAAAAACCTGAAAATATGTGTAAGGTTCCATACCTATAGATCTCCCACCTCTGCAAATGAGGGGAGAGGGGTGTCTTTGCATATGTCTTCTTTAGGATTGTACTTGTTCTTTGGAATTTTGCAATATTTATTTTCAATTGTCTTTTGGTGGTCATTCTTCCAATTTATATTATTGTAGTCATCATGCATATTATTTTTTTGGCATTACTTCACTGCATCAGTTCATGTAGATCTTTCTATGCTTCTTTGTATTTATCACCTTAACAATTTATTACAGCACAGCAATATTCCATTACATTTATTTTGCTTAGCCCTTCCTCAGTCAAAGAGCATCTACTTTGTTTCTAGTTCTTTGCTACCACAAAAAGTAATGATATGAATATTTTGACATATATAAGGACTTCCTTCTTTTCAATGACCTACTTGGGGCACATGCCTAATAGTGTAATCTCTGGATCAAAAGGTAGATAGTTTAGTCAGTTTATTTGCATAATTACAAAATGGTTGCCCTGACTCATAGTTCTGTTGACAATGTGCATCTCTTCCACATCCATGCCAATATTGATTATGCTCATATTTTATCAATTTTATCCATTTGCTAGGTATAAGAAGAAATCCCAGGTTTGTTTCCATTTGCATTTTTCTCCTAATTAATGATATGAAGAATTCTTTTCTTTTTTTGCCGGGGGTGGGGGGAGGCAGGGCAATTGGAGTTAAGTGACTTGCCCAAGATCACACCGCTAGTAAGCATGGCATGTGTCTGAGGCTGGATTTGAACTCAGGTCCTCCTGATTCCAGGGCTGGTGCTGTACTCACTGCACCACCTAGCTGCCCCATGTGAAGCACTCTTGCATGTGGTCATTAAGAGTTTGTGATTCTTTTAAGAACTCTTCATATCTTTTGACCACTTATCTATAGAGGAATGACTTTTGGTTTAATATTTCATATGTATGTATATACAAATATGTGTACATACGTGCAGAAGTGAGGGAGAAGTACAGTCAAAGGTGTGTATATATGTGTATATGTTAGCTGTCTATACATCTTGGATACCAAACCCTTAGAAACTTGGTAAAAAGATTTTTTTCCCATTCAATTGCTTCTCTTCTTATTCTAAATGCATTAATTTTGCTTACATAGAAGCTTTTCAATTCCATGCAACCAAGATGATCTATTTTATCTTTTGTAATTGCCTCTATTCCTCATTCTCAATTCTCCCTCATGCCCCATCTAGTTATCTAGCCCTAATGTTTCTCCTGAATCCTAGTCCCACACAGAACTACCTGATGGAATCTTTACTTGGATATCTCATTGACAACCGAAGCCTAACATGTCCAGAACTGACATCATCTGCTGCCACAAATCTATCCTTTCTCCAAATACTTTCTCCAAAAGAGATAAGAAATCTCTTTTGAGGGCATGTTTCTGTGCATAACCTCACAGTCAACTTTGACTTTCCCCTCTCCTTAACCCCTATAGCAATGATTTTGTAGCCCCATCCATTTCTAATGTTCTGTGATTCCAAGTCCTCTTTCAGCTTTGACATTCTATGGTTGCCATTCTTCCCTAACCCTGCCCTTACCCTCCTTCCCACACAGGGTTCACTCTCTCTTTAAAACACTTATAGTCTGGGGCAGCTAGGTGGTGCAGTGAGTAAAGCACTGGCCCTGGAGTCAGTAGGACCTGAGTTCAAATCCAGCCTCAGACACTTGACATACTAGCTGTACGACCTTGGGCAAGTCACTTAACCCAAATTGCCCTGCCTTCCCCCCTCCAAAAAAAAATTAAATAAAAAGACACTTGTAGTCTATGCTATCATTTGGCCTTTGTTTACCACTTCACATGGTTTCTTTTCTTTTCACGTGTGTATATCTTACTTCCCACACTGGACCAAGGAATCCTTAAAGGCAGGAAGTGGGTCTTTTTTGGTTTTTCCCTCACGCATTTATAGCAGTAGGTGACACCATTAGATGGTTGTAAAGGTAGCTTGCTTTCTTGGAAGACAGAATTGAGCTACAATTCCAGAAAAGCTTAGATGACTATAGCTACAAATTGTTCTTACATGAAAGTATGAATGAATGAAAGGGATCTGACTGATGATTCAGAAATGCACATAAAGGAAAAGAAAGGGATGACAGCAGGCACAAATTCATAGAATATAGAATGTTAGAGCCAGAAGTTACCTAAGAATGAAAGAACAATAACATCAGACATAGAGCTGTAACTAGGAATTCTGCAGCCTAGGACAAATTCAATTGGGGGAACATGGGAGATGTGCCATACCTAAAGAGACACCTTGAGACATAAGACTCTGGAGCACTTGTATGTTCACAGAGACCCCAACATGGCCCCTGGGGAAGGATACCCAAGGACTCCATTGTTGGGGAGGACACTGTGGGGAAGGAAGAAGGACAGGGCCTGGCTGAGGAGAGATGCAATAAAGAGCATAGCTAGGCATTCTGCATAAAGGTGCAGCTAAAGGTGGGTGTCTAGGCTAAGCAGCACAATGTGGGACATAGAAGACAGTCTCCCAGATTGGATGCAATCATACTAGGATAGAAGATGAATAGAGAGTCCATCATGTGCTGCTGTGGCATGGCCAAGGGCAACCACACATCCCTCAGGAAAAGGCAGGAAGTATGGCAGAAGGGGAAGAAGGATACTGGGAGAGGGCCTCCATAAAAATAGAACACTGAAAGTGGGTGTCCCAGCCCTGAGCAAGGGAGCAGGGGAAGCCACATGCACAAAGTGCAGAGACAGAAGGCTGGAGAACTGCTATGGGGACAAAGTACATAACCCTGCAAGCAAGATGTCAGCGATAAGGGCAACCCCCCTCATCCTATTCTATTAAAGGCTTTGATCAGAGTTCAAATGTGACTTAGGACACAGAAAATTAAATTTTATAACTCCAAGGGACATTACTGGTCATCTAATTAATTTTTAACACTGCTCAGTTTAATACTGTAAACATTTATTAAGAAAAATTCTAACTTGGTAGATGCAAAGACAGATACGCCATAGGCCCTTCTTTCAGTAAGCACGCACTACAATGCAGGCAAAAGGAAGAGACAAAGCTACAGATAATTATGTTTCAAAATATGTTTCAAGTTCAAAAGAAAAATCCACAAAGAGTATTTCCAGAAATTTGTAGAAGAAGAGATCACACCCAAATCAGACAGGAGATGGGGAGGGACTCAGAGACGGTTTCAAGGAAAACATCTTTGCCTTGAAGAAGGCAAAGAATATCAAAAGGTGTCTGCACAACAAAGAGGCCACAGAGGGCAGGAAAAAAACTAGGAAACAAAGAATATTCCATTTTGGCTGGATAATAAAAGACATGCAAGTTAGGTTGGTGTCAGATGGTGGCAAGCCAAGATGCCCTAATCAGGAGTTTCTACTTTATTTTGTATGTAATTGGGAGCCAGTGAAGATTTTTTAGTGTAAAGTTAACATTTTCAATCAGTATGCTAGGGAGAGCCCTCAAAAAGTGCTGTCAAGGATGGAAAGGAGATGGAGATGACTGACGTCAGGAAGACCAGTTAGGCAAGAAAAGTGAGGGTCTTAACTAGAGCAACTGTAACAGGAGTAGAAAGGAGGGGATGAGTGTGAGAGACACTATGTAATTAGAATTAAAATTACCTAGAAACAGGTTGAATTATGTTTGATGAAGGAAGGGAATCAAAGATGGTGCCACAGCTACAGTTCTAGGTTACTAGAAGGATGGTGGTGCCACAAAAATTAGGTGCAGGTTGGTGGGAGAAGACAGAAGACTTTGATTTGATGTGCCAGCTGTCTGTCCAGATAGAGTGTAATGGCAAGCAAAGTAGGACGTTTTACTGGGGTTTTTTGGAGTGCTTCTCAGCACTGAAGCCATCAAATGCCTTTGAGTCTTGCCTTTGTTTGAATCAAGAGTCTTTGATTGAATCAAGAGTCTTTGATGACCTGTTTAAGTCACAAGAAAATCTAAATCACATGAGTTTGAATCACATGGTTGTGATGCCCTCTGACCCTGAAGAAGTGTATATATACTCTGAGGTTAGCATTTTGTTTGGAGGGTCACTCATTGGAAGAGTGTTCATGTGATTTAGCTAGATGAGACTCTGGGTAGCCATTAAGGAGCCTCCCCACCCAGGCTTTGAAAACTTGGATGTTGGTGCTTCTCTCTCTGGTAACTATGTATGTATTGCTATGGACAGACAGTTAGAAGCCCTGTCTGCTGATCTGAGTTATTTGCTCTGTTTATATAATTTCTGCTTGTAATTTCTTTTTGGTTTTTTTTTTTCTGAAGTTCAGGGTGCTGACTTTTCCCCCTGAACTAAGTGAATGACATATGTATGTCTAATTAAAGTGAGATTGTAAACCCCTTAAAGTTGCTTTTCTTAGAAAAGCAGATCACAGAACCTGTGCTAGCAGCCCTCCTGTGTGCTAGTGTTGTTGGCTTTACACCTCCACAGCAGCTGCAAGCAACATTGTTGTTACATAAAGCTATCTTGCAAGCAGTTTGAAATATAAGAGTAGAATTTGAGGGAGAGGGAATAGACATATGGATTTGGGAATCATGCATAAAAGTTAGATAATTTAAAAATGTGGGATTAGATGGGATCATTAGGGAAGAGAGTAGAAAGAAAGAAGATAGGTTAGGGAACGCTCAAATTTAAGGGGCAAGAGAAGGATGAGAAGACAGAGAAGGGAACAGAGAAGGATTAGTCACAGAGATAGGAGAATCAGCTGTGAATGCCAATTATGATTGCTCCCTATTTAAATTTTTTGCTGTTTACTTTGGGTTGCCAAACCCAATAGACTTTTCTCAATTCTTCTCTGTTTTTATCTCACTGCAGCATTTGTCATTGTTGTAGACTACTACCCATCTACACATCAACCAATCAGCAAACACTAATTAAGTATCTACTATGTGCCAGACACCATTCAAAGTTCTGGGGATACAAAAAAAATGAAATAATCCCAGTTCTCAAGGAACTTAAATGAGTGGTGGGGGGAACATAAACATACATACTCATACGTGTATGAAAATTGGTTGTTCAGTCATTTCAGTCTCTTCATGACCTCATTTGGAGTTTTCTTAGGAAAGATACTAGAGTGGTTTGCCATTTCCTTCTCCAGCTCATTTTACAGATGAGAAAACTGAGACAAACAAAGTTAAATGCCTTGCCCGATATCACATAGCTAGTAAGTATCTGAGACTGGATTTGAACTCAGGTCTTCCAGGACTGGCACTCTATCTACTGGGCAACCTTGCTGCCCTGTGGCAGTCACACAGCACTTTCCCAAATTTTTTCTTTGCCCTATTTCATTTGTTATTACCAAAAAGTTATTGCAAGCATCTTCTTTGGAAGAACATCACAGGACAAACTTTAATGAAGGAAGGTATAAGGAAGGAAAAGTTGTCAAATAAATATTTTCCTTGGACCCACTTAACTGTCATTCTTAATGTTTGCAGACAATGAATGTAGAGTAACTAAATGTAAACCAACAATACTTGTGTTAAATTTAAAAGTTTTGAGAAGTGCAGATGTAACTGATTATTTTTGAGATGGTATCCTGAGAGGTCTCACTTAACTTTACAATTTATGAATAAAAAGACAATTTTAACTGGCATTTAAAAGAACTTTGCCCATATTTTAAAATAAAAGTAAGCCATTTTTGTTCTCCTGGTATAAGGCACATTGTTTTTTGGAGGCCTTTTTTTCATATGGAGAAAATTGATGATGAAAAGGTCAGAAAAACCACTTTTATGTGAAGGACAATAAGTCATCACTCCCATTGTGGATCTTTTTTATATCTAAATGGAGTAATAGCTAGGATTTACACAGGGACCTTTAAAATTTGCAAAGCAGTTTACACATGTTGTCTCATTTGAGCCTCCCACCATTCTAGTGAGATACGTAACAGTAACATTATTATTTTGATTTTATAGATGAAGAAACTGGGGCTGAAAGCTAAGTAACTTTCCCAAGGTCACACAGTTAGTAAGTGTCTGAGATACCATTCGAGCCTTCCTGACTCCCAAATCCAGCAGTCTAACCACTGCATCACCCAGCTTCTTCAGGCTCAGACTGTTTTTCCTTAGAGGAGAAAAAGAACTTTGCTTTAGTATACAATGTTGCCTAGCAGTTAGGGAATGGCTAAACGAGTTAAGGTGTATGGATGTAATAAAATGCTACTATCATAGAGGAACCTGGGAAGACTTATACGATGCAGAATTAAGTGAGCAAAACCAAGGGACCAAGTTTTACAATAACAGCAATGCTGGCAACCTTTAAAGACTCGGGAACTCTGATTAACACAAAGACCAACCAGGATTCCAAGGGATTCATAACCAAACATGCTACCCACTACCTGATAAAGAGACAATAGACTCAAGGTACAGCATAATTTTTTCACAAGACCAAAGAGGGAATTTGTTTTACTCGACTATACATATTTGTAATAGGGGTTTTGTTTTTCTTTCTTTCTTGGTGGAGTGGGAGGGGTGAGGTGGGAGAGAAGGAAGGCAAATTTCATTGATTAAAAAGAATAAACTAAAAATAATATACACAGCCAACATATATGTATATTTATCTGTCTATATACACATATATACATATATATGTGTGTGTGTGTGTGTGTGTGTATACATACATATATATATATATATATATATATATACAGAGAGAGAGAGAGAGAGAGAGAGAGAGAGAGAGAGAGAGAGAGTTTTCCAATTAGATTTGGACAGTTTTGGAGTAAAATAGATCTGTGCTATAAAATATGAAGACTCAAATACTTTGCAAATGAAATAGAATGATACCTCGCTTGTGTGGAAATAGTTTTAATGTCATGTGGAGGCAGAGAAAGGACTTTTTTTGTCAAATCTTTATTGAGTAAGTGGGGAAGATTGGCAGGGTCCAGTTTAATCCTTCTTGGCAGCAGCCTTCCTCATGGCAGCTAGGACATGGCTGAACGCCTCTGTCTTCCTCTTGGCCCAGATGTGAATTCCCACCCCTTTTTTGATGAACTTAAGGGCTCACTTATCCTTAGAGACCTTTAACAATTCCATGGTGTGCCTCTTGTAAGGGGCAAATCCATACACTTCCTGGATCATATCTCTCACAAACTTGGTGTGCGTGGTCAAGCACCCATGGCAGCGGCAATGTTGCGGCTTTGAAACATTTTTGATAACTTTGTGACCCTTGTTGAGGCCCACAACCATGGGGTATAGGACGGGCATGGCTGCGGTGCTACCGTAGCCCCAATGGCAACCACAGCAGAAGGGAGGGAGCACATTTATTTTTTAAAAACTAGGGAAATAGAAGTATAAAGAAGTGCATTTTCAAGGCCACCAGAGATGGACAACCATGTTGAAGATTTCAGAGATGTGAAGCATTATGGTCTGTCAATGAATGCTTTGTGATTGAATATGGTAAAACTAAAAAAAGAGAATATATGCATATGTGTGTATATGTATGTGTATATACATGTATATGTATACACACACACACACACACACACACACACACACACACACACACATACATTTGGAGACTTGGATATGCTTTTAAAAGGACCATCAGTTTGTTAGGCGAAATTTGGGGAGTTAAGACTTTTTAAGTAAAAATTGGGTCACTGAAAGTCAAGCAGCTGTCATTTGAGTTATCAAAATTAGAGGAACCGGGTATAGGAAACCCAACCAGAACTGAAAACAGTAAAAAGCTGTTCTTTTGGAGCTATGGCAGTTAGAAGCAATCAGCTAGAAGAAGGCTTCGGCTGAATGATTGATGATTGGTCAGAGAAAAAGAACTGCCTATCTTCACTGGCCAATAGCTTCAGTGACAGCTTTTGCCTTCAGTGCTACCTAGAGTTGGAGAAAGTACAGGTTCTTATAAATGCTTGTTGCTTGCTGCTCCCTTAGACTTGAGAAGGAAAAAAAGAGAGAGCTTTGTAGCTGGTTTTGGTACCTGGTGAGCTGGAGTGAAGAATCAACCTTAGCTGTGTTGATGTGAGCTCCATTCTGATTGGATAACATAGCATCCAGGTAAGAGAATAATAGGCTAGTCTGGTCTATATAGCCCAGTGGCAACCAATTTGATGAACTTTGCAGTTCACTGTCTTAAGAAGACTTGTTAAATTCACATCAAGTTGACATTTTAAATGCCCATTTAAGGGTGATAGTTAATTGGAAAAGCCTGTAAATGCCATGTTCCAATAAAGAAGAGAAGAGGATTTCTCTAACTGAAGAATGGTGAGAATCAACAGTCAAGAAGTGATCAGAGAAGCAGTTTCATATGATGCAAATGGTACTGCCTGAATTGATCTATCATATTTTAGTCTCTGGTGCAGTTATGAGTGAACTTGAGGCGTATGAGTTTTCCTCTCTCATGTGCTTCCCTCTAGTGCGTGCCCATTCTTCAATTTAGATACTGACTACATTGGTTGGGATAGCTTTTTAATCTGGCTTTTATGTTTATTGCAGTATATTTTGTTATTTTTTAATGATTTTATTTAAAACCTTTTTAACTTTATATAATCAAAATTGTCCATTTTATATCCTGTGAACCTCTCCATCTCTTGTCTGGTCATGAACTCTCCCTATCTAAAGGTTTGGATATGGGGAGCTTATAAGCATAATTTGCTTAAGATGTCACACTTTATGTCTAAATCATGTACCAATTTGGTATTTTTCTTAGTAAATGGTGTGAGGTAGTGGTCTATGCCTAGTTTCTGCTAGACTGCTTTTTAGTTTTCCCAAATATTTTTGATGAATAGTGAATTCTTGTCCAAATAGCTAGGATCAATTTTCTTTCAAACATTAGTAACCATGAGCATTTGCTTATGAATATTGTGTACCTAATCTGTTCCACTGATTAAGCTTTCTATTTTTTAAAGATTAATTTATTTTCAGTTTTCAACATTCATTTCCACAAGATTTTGTATTTATGCATCTGTTTTAATAGGTGTTGTAGTGACTAGAGCACCAGATTTGGAGTCAGGAAGACTCATCTTCCTGAGTACAAATATGGCCTCAGACACGCACTAGCTGTGTGACCCTGGGCAAGTCACTTAACCCTGTTCGCCTCAGTTTCCTCATCTGTAAAATGAGTTAGAGAAGGAATGGCAAACTACTTTAGTAACTTTGCCAAGAAAAACCCAAATGGGGTCATGAAGAGTCAGACGCAACCAAAAAGACTGAACAACATTAAAGTCTATATTATTTCTTTTGCCATCCTGTTAAATGAATAGTTATATTTAAGATCTAAAAGTGTCGTAATGCAGGAGTTCTGCTCCTGGCAGGTTCACATTAGATTCGGCCAAACCAAAGAAGGACATGGAGCAATGGACAGTAGATTCATACAAGTTTATTCTTCTTGCAGCTGCCAGGCAAGAAGGACATGAGGAAATCCATCTGCACCCCTCATCCAGTGCCTACCTGATTTATAGAGAAACAGACAAAGAAGGCAATTTGCCAGCATTAGGTTCACAAGTTTATGTTAACATTAGCAACATCATGGTGATTCAACATATCACAGGCACTGTGGGCTGTTTACAACTTAAGCTCAAATGTTTATATTATGTATGGTTACATAACAATGCACAAGCACAATGAAATTGTTTACAAGTCATGATACTGGGAACTAATATCTAAAAAAGAAAAACAAATTCACCTTACATACAAGTGTCATTACGTTTTAAGTGTCTGGACATGTAAGTACCATTGAGTGGCTGGTTGTGTAGACAGAAAAGGCACCGAAGGGGACTCAAAAGTTAAAGTGGTGAATAAGGGGAATGTATTTCCCCTCAACAGGATTACCCCTAAAACCATGACAGAGTTTTGAATGTAACCATTTCATGATTGTCTGTGTCTGGGAATCTAGATCTGCCAGGGTGAGGGTAGGTTGGAGAAAGTGAGCCAACCAAGAGGAAAACAGGGATGTTGACACGCCTGGTGAGAGGTGTGAATCATGAAAAAGTACAGGTTTTGACTAAGTTCCAAAGGTAGTATTAATTGTTACATTATATTATCAAAATGAGAAATGCATTTTAAAATTGGCTCCATTTGTTGTCACTTCTGCATTGTCTAATTTTTCTGCTGATGCCTTTTTCTAAAACAAGGGGACGTTTTTCAAAATCCAAGAAAAACAAATAGTTCAGAACATGTTTCTGCCCCCACAACACTTCTTGCACATATTTACAGCAATAAAAAATATCCATCTCCTTCACTGCATTTCCACAAAGTGGTAGAAAAGTATAGAACTTTGTGGCCTTTAGAGAGTTCACATCATTTGTGCAAAACCCAGGCCTTGGGGGGAAGATACGGTTCAGTATCTTTCTCCAAAATATGAAATGGAAGCTAATGGTTTAAGCCAGTAAGTCAGACTTTAAGGATTCATTCTCGTTTATGAGACCTCTATATACTCTCCCCTCTTTAGATTTTCATGCTGCTCTTCTGTCTGAATCTCCTATAACACCTGTCTGACTCATATTCCTTTCATGAATCGTTATCCACAACTTTGAAAGAAACAATTATTAATAACTAATTTGGGGAGATTCACAGTTCGCCCTTTTTTCTATCTTCATTTCATAGACCTCAGACTCTGAAGGGTGAGTTAACCTCCTCTATCCAACCCCACTCAATCTTACAAGGACTCTCTAGTCTAAGACGAATTTCATTCAATCAAACTTGGGTAGAGACAGACCCTTTTGTCTAGATTGCCCAAGGCTGGTGGTGGTCTGGGTATAGAGAGAGTCTCTCTGTCCAAGGGTGACATGATGTCACTCAACCCCTCATTGTAATATTCATTCTCTAATTAGTTGTTAACTAATAAGAGTTGATTGCCACTGCTCTTCCAAAAGAGCATGTAATCTATGAGCCCTCCACCATGATTGTCTTTAGTCTAAGAGAGAGATGGCCAAATGACCATCCTTTTATTAAAATGCTGGCATTATTAACAAAATGATTAAATTACCCAGGAATTATGTCTCTCAAATTTTATTATCACCCCAACCCACTCCCTAACCACAGGGGTGCCCCAAAGCTTTGTACTAAATCATTTTTAATTGTCCCCACATTATCTCATTTTTCTTAACTTTATCAGGTACCATAGGTTTATCATCTCTATGCCAATGACAACCAGATCTAACAATTGAGCCTTAGTCTCTCTCTCGTCTGTTACCAACTACTGTATTGGATATTGCAAACTGGATATAATCTCAAACACAACCTGTTCCAGGTTAAACTTATTTTTTCCCACTGACATGCTCCTTTTCTCAATTTCCCTGTTTTTGTCAATAACACAACTAACCTACTATTCATCCAGGATCACAGCCTTGGGAGTGATCCATCACAGTGCTTGGCAAGCATGTTTTTGTTCTTCAGTCTCCATGGTCCCTTTCGGGGTTTCCTTGGCAAAGATACTGGAGAGGTCTGCCATTTTCTTCTGGAGCTCATTTTATAGATGAGAAACTGAGGCAAACAGGGTTAAGTGACTTGCCCAGGATCACACAGCTAGGAAGTGTCTGAAGCTGGATTTGAATTCAGGTTTTTCTGATTCCAGGCCCAGCACTCCATCCACTATACCACCTAGATGTGTTTGGTTTGTTATCACTTTATAAATGCATGCTGATTAATTAAATTTTTATGATTTATTTTTAAAATTTAATGTATTTTTACTTTTCAACATTCACTTCCACAAGATTTTGAGTTCCAAATTTTTTCCCCATCCCTCCCCACCCCCACCCCAAGATGGCATACATTCTGATTATACCTTCCCCCAATCTTCCCTCGCTTCTATCATCGCTCATCCTTCTCATATCCCCTTCTCCTTCTATTTTCCTGTAGTGCAAAATAGATTTCTATACCCCATTGCCTATATATCTTATTTCCCAGTTGCATGTAAAACCAATTTTTAAAATTCATTTTTAAAACTTTAAGTTTCAAATTCTCTCCCTTCCTCCCTCCCTGCCCACCCTCATTGAGAAGGCAAGCAATTCGATATAGGTTATATACTTGTGTAGTCATGCAAAACACTTCCATAATTAGTTATGTGGTAAAAGATTATATTTCCCATCCTATCTCACCCTCCCATTTATTCTGTTCTCTCTTTTGACCCTGTCCTTCCTCAAAAGTGTTTGCTTCTGATTACCCTCTCTCCCAATCTACCCTCACTTCTATCATTCCCCCCTCTCCCCTTCTCCCCTTCTCCCCTACTTTCTTGTAGGGTAAGATAGATTTACATACCCAATTGAGTGTGTTTGTTATTCCTTCCTTAAGCCAAATCTGATGAGAGTAAGGTTTATGTCTGCCACATGGATTCAGGTCTTTATCACCTTTTGCCTGAACTATTGCAATAACCTTCTAAGGACCCTTAAATGGTCTCCTGACCTCAAATCTCTCTTCTCTCTGATTCATCCTCCACACACTTGCCAAAGTGATTTTCCTAAAGCAACATGTCTCCCCTGTCCAAAGAGCTCCAATACCTCCCCATTACCTCTAGAATCACATATAATCTCCTCTTGCATTTAAAACTCTTCACAACATAGCTCCAAGCTACCTTTCAAGCTTTGTTATACATCATTCCCCTTATTGCCATCTATGTTCCAGCCACACTGGCTTTCTTGTTGTTACCCAGACATAGCATTCCATCTTCTACCTTTATGCTTTTCCTCAGAGGGAAGGGTTGGGCCGACTGGATCCACCTCAGGCAGGTTGGGCAGGTACACCAGCACTGATGGCAGTGCAAAATTGCCTTTAGTACCTACTGCCCTTGACCCATTAGGTATTGGTTGGGCCTCTGATGCTCATCTTTAATGCACAACCACAGCTAATCTCCTCTAGCCCATTTTTGTGGTTAACACACAGTCCTTTGGGGGTTTTTGAATGTCTTTTTTCTTGCTAGCAAGAAATGGGAAATTGACAGGGGAAAAAGAGTTCCCTCCCCTAAGCCTTCTTCCCCCATGCTTAGCACTTGTGGCAAAGGATAAAATCACACATAGGTGTGATTACCGGTCCTTTTCAGTCGTGTTTCAGTTGTATCTGACTCTTCATGATGCCATCTGGAGTTTTCTTGGCATAGGATGAGGAAAGTCCTCCTGTTGAGTCTTGAAGGAAGCCAGAGAAATTAAAAGCAAAGGTGATAGGAGAGAGCATTCCAGACATGGAGAACAAGAGATGAAATGTCTGCTTCAAGAAACTTCAAGTAAACTAGATTGACTGGAAGAATGAATGGAAAGGCAAGAAGGAACTAGGTTGTGAAGGACTTTAAATGTCAGAGGTGTCTGTGTGGGTCCAGAGTCATGGCTCATGACATTGCAGTATACACAAACACAATTTCTCATATGAGAAATAGAGAAGTGAGCAGTGATTGAACAGGTCCAGCCTACATCTACTTAAATTAGTTTATACCAAGTTAATTCCCAGTCCCATATCCGTAAAGAAAAGATTGTTGCTGTTCAGTCATATCTGACTCTTTGTGACCCCATTTGGAGTTTTCTTGGCAAAGATGCTGGAAGGATTGGCCATTTCCCTTTCTAGCTCATTTTACAGATAAGGAAACTGAGGCAAACAAGGTTAAGTGACTTACTCAGGGTCACACAGCTAGGAAGTGCCTGAGGCCAGATTTGAACTCAGGTCTTCCTGATTTCAGGCCTGGTGCTCTTTGCACTGTGCCACCTAGCTGCCCTAAAAAAGGGGTACCCAGCCTAAAGTATTAAAATTTATCATCAAGGAAAGAAGAAATTACCATGGGCAGATAATGTTACTCTCTTCACTTCTTCCCTCTGTAAGCCTTGAGGTGAAGTGAGAAGCAAGGACAGATGGCCTAGAGTTAGGGGACTATCCCTGGAAGGAGGAAGTAAAAGAGAATTAGGAGAAGGAGGTGGTGGAATCCCCCATGCCACAGTGGAAAGGGAAGAAGAGTTCCCCGTGGCCTCCCATTTGGATGGCTGGTCTGGGTAGCATTTTGAATATAATGGAGGCACATAAATTAGGTGTGTTTAAGCAAAGGGACTGCCTATAGATTAGAACAGGCTGGTTTTTACATTTCCATTAGTTGGTTCTTTTAATGTGTGGAGCTATAACTCATTTCTCAAGCTTGTAAAGAATAATTAGGTTACAAGAAAATAGGAGGATGAAAGACTTCACTGAACTCTCCGGTATCACAGATTGGAAGCTAGACCTCCCGATGTGCCAAAAACTGGAGAAAATAATTGAATCCACAGAGCCTGCGACAATCAAAATTAATATTGCTCACAACTCTTTTTAAACAAATTCCTCATGATTGTTAATTTCTTCACAATGCTAATAGGCCCAGAGGCTCACCCTCTCCTTGTTTTGACATCTTGCCAGTCTACACTCTGAGCTGTGGGCTCCCTCCACTTTCAGAACTGTGTATCTCCCTAGATGAAAGCTGACAAAAGAATATAAAAATAGTCCGGATTAACGCTGACTTCAAAGGCCCAAGTCAGGAAGATTCCCGTTTCATCTCCAATGTGAATAATTCATCACTTCTAAAGCTTCTCTCTTAGCTCAGAAGCATCATTATCGCATTTTCTTTGATGAGACTTTTTAAAAAATCATAAACACCTAGCCCATTAGGAAGAGAGGTTCATAATAAGTGTCATTTACATTTATTATTGTCATTTACATCTATTTACTTAAGGGGTCTCCCATGTGCTACAAGCAGCTAGTTGACCAAGGAAGTCTGCCAAAGAGATCCCTGGTCTCCTCTTTGAGAGAGCGAGATGAGGAGACAGAGCTGGTTAACCAGATGGCTCGTTTGTCTAGTTCTTTTGAGGTTAGAAATGCTCTCCTCAAGACAACCAAGAGAAACAGGCAGAGTTCTAACTAGAGTCAGGCAATCATGGCCTGCTAGCTCGAAGGGAACACTTCCTTCCTAGAGGGACTCTGGCCTACCACCCCAATCCTTGTGGGCCTCTGCCACTGCCTTGCTACAAGAATAAGCTCCCTTGTTCTCCCTCCCAGACCCAGGCTGCCACCCTGAAGTTCCAATTACCTTCAACTAAGTCCCACCTTCCCCACCAGTATGTCACCACCCTCTCCCCTCCCACATACCATACATAAAAACATGCCTTCACACACACACCCATACATACATATCTATATGCATGTGTATACACACACACGCACACACATATATGCATACACACAGACCCATATACATACACGTCCTCATACTCTCACACACACATACATCCATACACACACATCCATGCATATACATACACATATACACTCTTACACATACAAAGAGTATATGTGTATGTATGTATGTACATATACACATACATACATATATATATATTCTCTCTCATACACACGCAACACACTCATGCATGTAACATGCACACACACACATCCTCACCCACATATACACACACATCCCTCATATACATACTCACATACACACACACCCATATATACACCCATGCATGTATATGCACATACACATTTTCACACACATACATACACATATTTACTCTCTCTCACACACACACATACACACCCTCATATACACACTCTTACACACATACACACATACACACACCCATGCATATATACGCCTTCACCCATATACATACACATATTTACTCTCACACACACATAAATACCTATATGAACACACATACACTCATATACATACTCTTACACACATACACTCATACACACACCCATGCATATATACACCTTCACCCATATACGTATACGTATTTTCTCTCTCTGTCTCTCTCTCTCTCTCTCTCTCTCTCTCTCTCACACACACACACACACACACACACACACATACACACACACCCTCATACACATACTCCCCCACACACATATACACCCATAAGCATGCACACACACTCTCATATACATACTCTCACACACATACACATACCCATGCATATACACAGCCTTACACACATACATGCACACATACTCTCTCTCTCTCTCTCTCTCTCTCTCTCACACACACACACACATACACACCCTCATATACGTACTCTCACACACACATAAATACCCATATGAAGACACATATACTCATATACATACTCTTACACACACACCCATACACACATCCATGTGTACATACACCTTCCCCCATATACATATACGTATTTTCTCTCTCTGTCTCTCTCTCTCTCTCTCTCTCTCACACACACACACACACATATACACACACACACCCTCATACACATACTCTCACACACACATATACACCCATATGCATGCACACACACTCTCATATACACTCACACACATACACACACCCATGCATATATACACCTTCACCCATATACATATACATAGTTTCTCTCTCTGTCTCTCTCTCTCTCTCTCTGTCTCTCTCTCTCTCTCTCACACACATACACACACATACACACACACACACACACACACACCGTCATACACATACTCTCACACACACATATACACCCATATGCATGCACACACACTCTCATATACACTCACACACATACACACACCCATGCATATATACACCTTCACCCATATACATATACATAGTTTCTCTCTCTGTCTCTCTCTCTCTCTCTGTCTCTCTCACACACATACACACACACACCCTCATACACATACTCTCACACACATATACACCCATAAGCATGCACACACACTCTCATATACATATTCACACACATATACACACCCATGCATATATACAGCCTTACACACATACATGCACATATACTCTCTCTCTCTCTCTCTCTCACACACACACACACACACCAATACACACACACACCTTCACACATGCCCTACACACACATACCCTCCTATACATAGGCCTTTTCTGCATTGATGTCTGAGGGTGAAGAAGTCCTCCATTCACAGAAAATGACACCAGACAGTAAGAGGAGAGAATCTAAAGATTGCTTCCTCCTTCTCCCTTCCTATCAGGCCATTTGGCCCCAAGAATAAGACCTGGGATTTTGGTCTTTTCCTTCATCCTTTTCCATTCTAAGTGTAGGGAGTGGAATCTCTGACTGAGCCTGGGAGCTTGAGCCATGAAGATCTGGGAATTCAAGAATCCAGGTCACATATTACAGCTGTTCTAGTAACAAAACTCTGAAGAGCAAGGGTCTGGGGATGCTAGCCTAGCTGAGCTTTGGACTTGCATTTGGTGGGACTAATGCTATGTAGGAAGTGAGTTAAACTTTGAAAATAATTCCACAGACTCTAGTTCCTTAGGGATGGAACATTCCCCTTTCTTAACATAATTATACTCAACTAGGGTCATGTTGTACTGTTCCTGGGCCTGAACCATGCCTTTTACCTGGGATCAATGATGAGGTCATTGTATGCCAAAGTAGTTTGCCAATGTCATCTGCACCCCAGATGAACATTTCTCTCCCTAAACTGAATTTTCCCCCAAATTTTTAGTTGTGTCTCTGGAAGCAGATAGTTAATAGGTAGTAGGAAATAAGTAATAAATGTTTTTATCTCCACTCTACAGATGAGAAGACTGATTCTCAGAAAAATGAAGGTCTCATAGCTAGTCACTGACAGGATCAAGATTTAAAGCCTTGCCTTTTGACACCCCATCCAATGTTCTTCTCACTATACTTATATTTAGATATTTGATTCTGAATGAAGATGAAAGGAATCAAGGAGCATTGGCGTGGTAGTCAGGTCTAACCATGGCAACCTCTGTTCCTTGGGCTCCACTGACTCCCTATTAGCTCTAGTATCAAATAAAACCCCTCTTTTGCCATTTAAAGCTCTTTACAACTTGGTCCCTCCTTACAGTTCTACTTTCCTCCCTTTTGCAAACTCTATGATCCAATTGCAATTTCTCACACAGAACAACCTATCTCCCATCTCTTGGCATTCATACCAGCTATTCCTCACATTTGGGAGTCTCTGCCCCTTCAGTTCCACCTCTTAGTTTAACTGGCTTCCTTCTAAACTTTATTTAAATCATGACTTCTGCAGAAGGTCTTTCTCAGACCTTCTAGCTACTAGTGCCTTTTATTCCTAGAACATTTTCTATCTATTGTGTGTGTGTAGATATAGCTATAGATGGGTATAGAGAGATAGATCTTGTATAGATAGATATGTAGATATATGGAGATAAGTATAGAAAAGTAGATATTATATATATTTGCATATAAATACATACATATGTAGGAATTTTTAAATATAAAGGCAAGCATCAAGAAGAACCTAGAAAGGTAAATTTATTTGAACAATTGGAATACATGAGAGAGAAGATAGACAATGCCAACTCTCCTACTTCATTTTGCTGAAGGAAGACTCTGGAAAGAAACCAACTGGAGAGGAGTTGGCAGTCTCTCTCATGTCACTGTTCTCAGCTTGCTACACTAGAGAATTTGGGGGAATTTCCCCTTGGATGAGATCTAGAACTCTCTTAGTTGAGCTGAGTTACCTCACTCCCAATGGATGACCTCCTTCATTCCGTATTGTCTGGTATTTATTTTCGTATGTATACTTTATCTGATTTTTGTTTCACCTATGGATTTGGATAAATAGGTTTCTTTGGTATTTCCTATGTGCATGTTTACTGTGGAACTGGTATTTGGTGGAAAAGAAGTCAAACCTTGGATACAAACTTTGGGATCCTGCTTCCTCCATTAATGAAACAGCAATCAAAAATTAGTTTGAACCTGAAAATACATCTCTTAGCCTAAAAATATTTAAGCAGATAGGTGTAATTCTACCCCAGTACCTCTTCTGTTTCTCTGAGGAGAACAGAGAAACCCCTGGACCCAATTCCTGCTTTCCCTCCTAGCAAGAGTTAAAGCCTCCCTTTGAAAAGGGTTGCAGGAGAAGAAGCTGGAGATGTCTATTCTGCTCTGATCAAGTCACACAATGATACTCCATGCTACATGTGAGGGGGTATATATAACAACAATGCTACTTGCCACTACTGTGGCTGTGTAAGAACACCAGCACAGATGAGGACTGCTAGCACAGATCCTTTGATCTGCTTTTCTAAGAAAAGCAACTTTAAGGGGTTTACAATCTCACTTTAATCAAACATATATATAACATTCACTTAGTTCAGGGAGAAAAGTCAGCAGCATGAACTTCAGAGCAAATACAAACAGAAATTACAAACAGAGAAAATATAAACAGAGCAAATAACACAAATCAACAGACAGGCTTCTCTCTGTCTGACCAAAGCTATACATACATAGTTACCAGAGAAAGAAGCACCAACATCTGGGTTTTCAAAGCTGGGGGAATCCATGATGGCCACCCAGAGTCTTATCTAGTCAAATCACACCACACTCTTCCAGTGAGTGAGAGCCCCAAAACAAAATGCCAACCTCAGAGCTTATATACCTTGTTCAGGGCCCTGAGGACCCAGTGCCTACTTAGCGAAAGGGTGTGGGAAAGATCTTTAATCACTAGCACCATAACGTATACATTGTTTCTAATCAATGACTCTTGATTCAAACAAAGGCAAGACTCGAAGACATCTGATTGCCTCAGTGCTGAGAAGCATTCCAAAACAAAAGACAACAAAAGGTCCCACTTTACCTCTCTGATTCAAACAAAGGCAAGATTCATTAAAGGCACTTCATTGCCTTAGCACTCCAAAAGAGAAAACAGTAAAAAAAAGTCCCACCCTGCTTAACATTAAAGCATACCTTATCACAAAGATTTCAGGTGGGTTTTTTTTAATATCATCATTTTCAGTGCTCCAAACACTTCTTAAATTCTCTCTCCTTGAACTATTTTCCCAACCAGTTGTTTTTGATAACAGACATCTTACATTTTCTTCTATTTTTTCAATCTTTTGATTTTGTTCTAATATTTCTTGATGTCTCTTGGAATCATTGATTTCTGTTTGGTCCATCTAGTTTCCAGGAAACCCAGGTCCTGTAAGGTTTACCACTTTCTCTTTTGAGTCCCTTTCTATTCTTTCCTCAAGAGCTTTCACTTCATTTTTAAAAATCTTCTTCTTCACCTCTTCGAGGTGTTCATGTAGTCCTTTTACCATGGGTAAAATCCCTTTTAAAAAATGAATTTTTTCTTAGAGATGTTATGAACAATTTTTTTATAATGGTTAGTGTGTTCTTTGATTTATTCATCTCTTTTTTGCTTGCTGAATTGAGATTTTGTGCTACTGTCAGTCTTCATTACCTGCTGTGCTTTTGGGTGGGATGGCTGTGTCTGTGTGGTCTCATCCTAGGCTCCTTGGGTTCTTGTGTTGACCTCTATCTCTAGGGCACAGGTTCCCCTGGATCTTTGATGTTCAGAGTGCTGGATCTTTGGGGCCCTCTCTAGCACCTCACAGAGAGTTAGGGACCCCAGAGTCCCTGAAGCTAGACCAAGGCTAGTCACTATTCACTACTTGTCACTTATTGTTGATCCCTACAGTTTCCAAGGTCCTATAGGGCCCTGGGGCTTACTGACTAACTTTGAATTTTCTCAAGGGAGCCCTTATTCTTGCTGCCATCTGACACAGAGCCTTGGAGGCTATACATGTCCATTCTCTGGCCAAGCTGGTTTTGCTTTTCTTTTTTCCCCCTTTCCTTGGGCTTCTGGCTGCCTTTTTGCACCATTCTGGGGTGAAAGAAGTGAACTTACTCTAGTTTCCCACTGGCTTTCTTGATTATTTTTCAGTCTATTGTGAACTTCAAGGTTTTGCTGAAGTAAGCACGGAGTGTGGAAGCTGGGCAGCCTGCTAATTCAGGCAGCCATCTTGACAAAAAGTCTGGTATAGGGGAGTCCCAATGAAGGACTTCCACTCACCAGTGAAAATCAGCAATCTCTCTAAAAGTTATAGTCTTAGATAACTACTTCAGATACCATAGATTAAGTGACTCACCAAGGGTCACATAGCCAATTGATATCAGAGGAAGCACTTAAATTCAGATCCTCTTCATTCCTAGCAAGTTCTCCATCCACTTCACCACACTGCCTCTTAGACAAATATGTGACCACCTTGTCCAGCAACAGCACAACATCCATATAGAACCTTCATCTGGGAATAATATTTTTCTTATTGTGGATTTTCTCAAGTCTGCTTAAGAGAAACCCGAAGATTTTCTTAGAATTCCATGGATTTCTCTGGAATACTCACGTTCGAAGAACATTTAGCAATTGTTGAGGAATTTTTTTCTTTTGTTTTGTTTTCCTACCGGGACTTCCCTTTAGAACTGAACTTCTGGGTTTCATTATCCCTTGACTTTATGCTAATGAGCAAATTTTATGCTGCAGCTGTACAGTTGGCCTATTAGTTTTCATTGTTGTATGGTACCCTGAATTTATGCTAACGAGTAAGATCTAGTGCTCAGGCTTTATGCCACAGCTGCAGAGTTTCCTCATTGTGTTCTCCAGTATGGATATTTGTTGCAGTGTTCTGTACATTGTGAGTATGATCTAACTTAAAATGAGCCATATGGTTGTTACAACTTTAGAGAATCGTCGTGAGGCATTGGAATTGAAGCTTGACTGAGAACTTCTGATTCGGAGAGTACCCAAAGACACTGAGGATGGAGCTATGAAGAAAGCCTTGAATGAGTCAATAAATGGTTTGGAGGGATGCAAAGTACTTATTGGACAGCTAGGTGGCGCAGTGGAGAATGCCAGGCCCGGAGTCAGGAAGATTCACCTTTCTGAGTTCAAATGTGACCTCAGACACTTAACTGTGTGACCCTGAGCAAGTCACTTAACCTTGTTGGCCTCAGTTTCCTCATCTGTAAAATGATCTGGAAAAGAAATGACAAACCTCTCTAGTATATTTGCTAAGAAAATCCCAAAAAGGGTCATGGAGAGTTGAACACAAGTGAAAAACAACTGAGTTGTAACAATGTAGCAAGTTGCAGTCCTTTTCAGGAGAGATGCTACAGTACAAAGAGGTTCAACATATCCAGTGCCCAACTGATGAGGGACCTTTCAAGTCCTGGATTCAAGCCCTAGACCATGCCTCAACAACCATTTCAGCAGCACCAAAAGAGATAGAGAAAAATTGCTAAGCGGTCTTCAGGGAACAGCTTTCAATCTGGTTATGTGCTTTGAAATCAGAGGACCTTGGTGTCACAATATTGAAATGCTTGCAACGAGCTTATGCTAAATTCCCCAACACATACCAGCATGAAGAGGAGGATCTCTCAGAATTCACGATGCATGTGCAGAGACTGCTTCAGAGGGCAGCCGTTAAGGGAACAGTGAAGCCGGAATGAGTGGAATAATTAGCCACCGCCAACACCAACATATGACCAACTGCCTCTGACGAGCAAGTAAAATGAGGAGCCATAGGAATAGCTTCCTATGTTTCCACAGAATGTGCTCATTCTTACTGTTGAGTCATTTTTCAGTCGTGTCTGATTCCTCATGACCCCATATGGGGTTTTCTTGGCAGAGATACTGCAGTGGTTTGCCATTTCCTTCTCCAGCTCATTTTACAGATGAGAAAACTGAGGCAAATAGGGTTAAGTGACTTGTCCAGGGTCACACAGCTAGTCAGTGTCTGAGGCCAGATGTTGAACTTCTTGATTCGGGGCCCAGCACTCTGTGCACTATGGTACCACCTAGCTGCCTGACTGCTGATCCTCCTAGCAGCTTGACCCCCAAAGGCACTGTTCAGGGGAGCAACATTTGTGAAAACTGGACAAATTGACAAACCACCACAGGTTCTTCCATGACACCTCACCCCCCTACACACTTCTACCCTTTGCCAGCAGACCTGAAAAAGAAAGTTCTCCCCACCAAAGTCCTTGGCACTGATAAATGGTTTAACTCAGAAATGGATATGGTTTTACCCATGGAAATGTCATTAAAAATTACTCTCTGCTTTAGCACTGCATCCTACATACCATAGGACCTTTCCATCTCACTTATAGCTGAACGGTCATAGGTATTGTCTTTCACGATCAGAATGTAAGCCTCTTGAGAGCAGGGACCATGTTGACTTTCTTTTTGGACCCTCTGTGTGTAAGGAATTCATTCACCTCACCACTGCACAAAACAAAGAAGCCCTGGGAAAAGTCAAAGTCCCTGAGTCACTGTGTCAGAGGAAGAACAGTAGCAATGAAGGACAGCCCCTTTCTGCCAGCCAAGAGTTTGAATATCAATTACCCACCAATTCTCCAAGCATTCTCTGCTCCCTCCCCATGAGTCAGCACCAGTCTCAAAACTTGATCTACACCCTAGGTTCTCACTCCATGCCCCAATTTTTGATCCAGAATTAAAAACCCCATTAAAAACCCACCCTGTTTTTTCTATTTTGGGTACCTAACTCCATTCAGAAACCCAGTCAACTAACCTGTGTTTGTCCTTCCCAACCCCCCTTTATAGCATATCTCCCCTCGGTAAAGCTTGCATGCTTCCCTTTTTTTCCTGTTTGCTCCTTTTCCTCTGCTAAGTTTTGTCTAGTATGGCCCCACCTCCCAACCACACCAGTTTTCTCTTTAGAAACATCCTTGTCACCCATGGCCGTGACAAATGGTGTTAGCAGCTGCAGCCAACTCTTAAGCCTCTTCTTGGGAAAGGCAGAACACAAGGACTGGATCAGGAACTGCCTGGCCCAATGGCAGGGCCTCTCTACTTCTCCCAGACACCAAGGCTGTGACTAGGAGCCTTCCCATGAATCACGTGCCCCTTGGCCATTTCCCCTAGCAAAATAAGTGGCAAATAAGGGAGATTACCATCTTTCCTTCAACTGTCGTATTGAAACAGTGTAGAGTACTTTGTTCAGAGAAAGTACTTCATATTTGCTTTTTAAAAAAATTCATTCATTCAAATAAACACTGATCTCTAAAGTCCTTTCCAACTATGGCAGCATTTTAGTCTATTTAAATTTAGGTCTGTTTTCCTGGAGTAGAAGTACCCCCACCCTTGGATTACCTTTGCCTGAAGCCCAACCAGCCTCCATTGACCTTTTGGCCCCCCAATTCCCACCATATTTTTAGAGGGATGGAACATGATCCATTTAGAAGGCTGTTTGGCAGGGCCAGGGGTAACATGGTCACTGGGACAGCTGTTCCTAGTTCTCAGGCTGTGGAAAATTACAACTGTTCACAACTGTCCACCTGGAGCTAACATACAGTTGTGTCCAAAAAGACCAAAAAAACCCTGACCTCCCTTGTCCAGGACAAACCCATGACATAAGAATGACCCCACTTTTTCTCTGCCAGGATATACAAGGGGAAGGAGAGAATTGGTCTTGTTATATCTAAAAACATTAAATTCAATTTTCTTGAAGACAGCACATTCAACGTTAGTCTCATCTTTAATGAGTATTCACTACAGACCAGGCAGCCTGGGCTCTATGAGGACAAGACTCCATTCTACGTGAAGTTTTTATCTCCTCTAGCACCCAGCACACGGTTCTCCACACAGTAGCTGTTTAACTGCATGTTTCTTGAAGTCAGATGAATGGAGTGCAGTTATTAGGAGAAATTCTTCAAAAACCGAGCTAGAGAGGAGGGACTAGTGATCCTAAGAGCAGAAGAGCTCATTGCAGAAAGGTTGAGTACTCTCTTTTTCTCCTCTCTTCTCTTCTCTTCTCTTCTTCTTCTCCTTCTTCTTCTTCTTCTTCTTCTTCTTCTTCTTCTTCTTCTTCTTCTTCTTCTTCTTCTTCTTCTTCTTCTTCTTCTCCTCTCTCTCTCTCTCTCTCTCTCTCTCTCTCTCTCTCTCTCTTTCTCTCTCTCTTTCCATATAAAACACACACAAACATGCATGCGTGTGTGTGTGTGTGTGTGTGTGTGTGTGTATTTTTGGTCACAGCAATTCATAAATAATAATAATGAAGAATGAGGGAGTTACAGAGTACCCACTGTCGATGAAATCATCTTTTAAACCACTTACTTATATGTACAAGGCATGGCTGTTCCCAAAGGTTCTGTGTAATTTGAAATTTTGTAAATGTGATCCTCTTAAAGGCAGCTATAACTACACTGGATTTGAAGTCAAAAACCCGGGCAGGTCATTTATTTTTCTTTGTGAACAAATTGACTATGGGAAAGAGGAAGGGGAGGACAGTGGGTGTACACTGAGATCTAAAGATCAAGACACTTGAACCCCTGGTCTCACTCAGCCACTTCACTGGGCAAATTGCTTCTTCCCATGGGCCTCAATTTTCTCATTTGCAAAATGTTGATAACAATCCCTGCCTTGTCTGCCTCACAGGGCTATTGTAGTAATGACTCACATTGCATATATATATAGGACTTTAAAGTTTGCAAAGCACTACCCTTACAACAACCCTATGAAGTAGAGTACGAATATCATTAATCCCATTTTACAGACGAGAAAACTGTGGCTTTGGGACTTGAACTGATTGGCCCATCATCACACAGCTTCAGAAGCATTAACTCAAACCCAGGGCCCCTGACAGTCCAAGTCCTTTAAGCCAAGCTGCCTCTTAATCTTGGGGCAAAGATCAAATAATTTAGTGGAATTAAAAGCATTCTATAAAGCTGTATAAATGGGAATGGATATTATTGGTGATAATAAAATGCACTACGAAGATAGAATCAGGGCCCTGAAGATTAATTTTGCCTCCTTCACAATTTTGCCCAGAATTAGTCCCACCTCTGAGTCTAATTTCAGAAAAAAGAAAAAGGGAGAAAACTTAATTCCAAAAGGCAGCCCGAGTTATGAATGACCTCCAAAGATGTAGGCCCAGAGGGTTGTGTGCCCTTGACATGTTTTCCACTTTTTTAACCTTTGGAATCAAATGTCACAGCCCATTCCCCTCCTGATTTGCTTTTAGCTTCATAACCTTTGGCTTGATCCCATGAAGAATTTCCCATTCAGGTAGAACAGGGGCTTCCAGTGATTTCTCCTTTTTTGATAGGTACATTTTTCACTGACACTTTCCCACACATCTAGGTATAATGTTCAGAGTCATGTCCATAGGAAAATTCAATCTATTAGTGGAACTTGTCACCTACCCTCTGGAGCAATCTAAGTAGAATAATTTAGAGACCTTTACTCAGAGTACTTTTTTCTCATTGTCTTTTCTCCAAACCTATTAAAAGTCTGTTCCTACCCATAGACTTTCATGTCAGAAAATTCCATTAGCCTTCAGTTTGCCAGAGGGAAACAATAAATCATGAAGCATTTTGAATTTTTTAAAATAATCCAAACATTAAATTAATCTAATTATCCTTGCATGTTAAAGGAGACTCATGATTGTTCTCTTTTCACATGGAAATGTGTCCTTTGGTAAGTTCATTAATATAATTATCAGGATATTTTTAACATGTATATTACAAGTATTCTAATGTCATACTGATCATTTAAAACAGGGGTGTCAAATCCAAATGGAAATGGATCCTTGTGGAAGCATATCGACTTAGAAAAGTACATATTACCATTATCTATATTGTATTTTTATTTTGTTAAACATTTCCCAATTACATTTTGATCTTATTTCCTGGAGAGTTTAATGCTTCTGTTTTCAAATATTTCTATGATCCATAATAAATGACTGCTGTTAAAGCAGTAATGACACAATGGCTTTTCCCGTCCTCAAGCATTTATTAAGCACCTACTATATGCCAGCTAGCGTATCAGGCTCTGCGGTACAAGCACAAAAATAAAATAGTCTTTGCCCTCATTGGCCTTCTGTTCTGTGCAGGAAAAAATACAGTCACATGTAAGTAAATAAACAAAATCCACACAGTAAATACAATTCACAGAGGAAGTGGTATTTGAGCTGGTCTTTAGAGGAAGCTGGTGCTTCTAGCAGGCAGCGGTGAAGACAGTGGGCATTCCAGGCCTAGGAAACAGCCTGTGTAAAGAGAGGGCAACTAGAGAGAAGGTTGTAGATGAGAAACAGCAAATAAGGCTGCTATACCTGCAGTATGCCCTGTGGGCAGAGCAGCGATATATCTGGCTGCTATCTATCTATCTATCTATCTATCTATCTATCTGCAGGTATCTGTATTTGTACAGCACATACGTGTATCAACATAGATACACGCATGTATATATCTAAATACCTAGAAACATATGTATTTATATAGAAATTATATATAATATAGACATATGCATGTGTGTATATATGTATGCACATATATACATTATATATACATGCATATACACATATATCATCTCATAAATATCATACAAACCTGGTAGTAATGACAGTTATGCTGACTCAGTGGCCCATTGTTCCCAGCTCTGACAGGAAATCTGTGTTGAAGGAGGCATCACCCAGGCTGCAGCAAGTCACTCCCTCCCTGTTTGTACCTGTCTATGTCTGTTAAATATCACATACGGGCAACTGGAGAGGAACTGAGACGTAATGACCCACTCCATTTTGCTGACCTGCACCTATCCAAATTGTCTTTATCTCATTACAAAATTTATCAGTGAAAGATGGCTCCATCTTTAATCTCCCCCTGCTGATCACCAGTGATCAAGCCCATCAATGTGTTGCTACCATGACATATATTCAATAACTCTTTTAATTCTCTTTGTCCTGAGTTTTGCCTCATTAATCGGGGATGGGGGGAGCCCAAACAAAGAATGTTCCTTTTCCCAGTAGATAAATTTCATAACCAGAATGTGGCACTGGAGTTCCAGTGCTAAATTCTATGATCCTGAGATTAAATCTTGTTCAGAAGAGGGGAAGGAAAGAGTATTAACACTGGATCAGAAAGGGCCCTGATGGGAAGTGTCAAATTTCCCAGATAGAAGTAGGGATCTAAGGATCATGGGAAGTGAGCTCCACATAAAGGAAATGGGTCATATGCCAGTAGTGAGCCAATTGCAAGTAAAAGATGTTGCTCTCCCAAATTGAATATAATCATGGGTAATTAAAGATCTGTTCGACACACTTAAGGAATATTCTATCTGGACAAAATTTTGCTATTTCCCTGACCATGCCTGCCTCACTACTACTGGGACCTGGTGAACTTAGCTAGTCTCTATTTTCTCCTCTTCAGACCTCGCATCACTGACCCTCAGGAATTTCCTGCTCTCTTTAAACCTTGTTTATTTACTGCCTAAATTGTGCTATTCTCTTGTACTTATTAATAGTTCCTTGTCTTTTGGTGTAAAGGAGTGGACGGAGTTAAGACTGAGCTCAGGAGACCAATTACCCCATATTTAACCATGAACCTATATTAAGATCTCTCTGATGACAAAGAGGCTTCAACTGTATGTCAAGAAGATTTACTTTATGCCTTAACTTAAAAAATAAATAAAACTATGAACCCTGGAGAGGACAGATGATAGATGCCATAAAAGGAAAGGGAAAAGGAGGCTATATAAGTGTGAAAGTATATTACTGACCAGATGGAGGGAATGAATGATATGTTCTTAACACCAATTTCAAAAGACTTGAGCAGAGGCAATATATAGTAGTAAAAATGCATTTTCACTATCTGGACATCTGCTAGACATCTTCCCCTTTATTTTTATGTTAAAGTCCTCTTTTTTCAAAGCCCAACTCAGATGCTATATCCTCCTCTGAGACTACTCTCCCTCTAAGTGAAAGGAGTTTCCCTTCCCTAACATTTCTCATAACACTTTGCCTGGATCTCTCTTTTGCTCTTATCTCACTCTTACTTATACACTTGTCCTTTTCTCCTTAGGTTGTAAGGTCCTTAAGATCAGCACCTATGCGATATCTTTCTCTGCATCACCAATGCCTAAGCACAGTATGTAGCAGAATAGGTATTAATTGTCTATTAAATGTCTCTGAATTACATCCAACAGAATTGAACAGCAAGCAGATGATTTGGTAACTCCTTGACTTGCATGGTTGACAATTTCATTATAGAGAACAATGAAGAATGGTGGCATTCTGTATTTAATTCTGACCAAGAAAGTAGAGTTAGTTTGAAGTGAAAAGTAAGAAAATCTTTGGAGACTGTGGAGTGGTACTTTAGAATTCATGATAGGCAACAAAGGCAGTCTAGACTTTAAAAGAAAGAGTTTCAAGAATATGGAGAAAAGACAGGAAGAATTTCATGGTCTGAGTCTATTAAACAAACTGATTAAACAAAGTTGTGAGTCCCACACATTCTTTTTATGTATGTGTTGAAATAGATGACTATTGTGCTCCCTTTCGATGTTCAAATTCCATGATTCTGTGAGTAAAATAAGAATCTCAGTTGATTTTGATAGTACAGTTGGAAAAATAATTTCTAGAAAGATGATGTGGCTACATAGGGAGCTCTCTAATGAGCTCACATTTTAAAAGATATGAATAAGACATGGAAAAAAGTAACTATTAATGAGTACAAGAGAGTAGCACAATTTTAAGAACATTATTAGGAAGACTAAATGCTAGTAGGGATGGGACTTTTAAAAAAAACACTAAAGACGGTAAAAGAATAATTTAGGTTTGGGTTTTTAGAGTTTTTTTAGCTATGTTGGGGAAAGAACATGGAAGAGAAGGGCCTACTCCTAGAAGCAAATGGAGCAATGCTGGGGAATGATGATGATGATGAAGAAGATGAAGATAATAGCTAATATTTATATAGTGCTTTAAGGTTTTCAAAACACTGTGTGCATGTGTTTAATCTCATTTGATAAGCAGCTAGGTACTATAGCAAATTAGTCAATTCCTCCTTTGGTTTTTGTCACTCTGTCAAGTGGAAAGCTTTACAAACAGAGCAGAATAAATGTGATGAGGAGAACTGAAGCCTAGTGTAAGTGAGTAGATAGTAGGATAGCACCCAGCTGCCCTAACTGCATTCAAGTTCATTGGCCTAGAAAAATTATATCCCCATGGTACTGAAAGAACTTGGGGACAGCAATTGGTAAAATCCATCAGACATTTCAGAAATTGTGGGGAATGAAAGAGGTTCCACAGGATTGGAACCAGCAGCTATTCATCTTATTTTCTTTTTTGCCTTATTTTCAAAAGTAGGGGAGGGGGAGCAGATTTGGGTTATTTGTGCATCTTCACCTCTTCTATCTCACCTCCCCCATATCCAATCAGCGGTCAACTCCTGTCACTCTTACCTTTGTGACATCTCTCATATACATACCTTCTCTCCTCTGACAATGCAACCACCCTGATGCAGACCCTCATCATCTCACACCTGTATCATGTTGGTCGGTCTCCCTGCCTTAAGTCTCTCCTAACTCCAATGCAGCTTTCAGATGGATCTTCCTAAAATGCAGGCCCTCCCCTACACAGGTCTGATTATAACACTTACTCATCCCATCACCATTCAGTGAACTCTAGTGGCTCCCTATTAACTCCAGCATCAAATATAAAATCCTCTATTTTGCTTTCAAAGCCCTTCATAACCTGGTTCCATCCTCCTCTTGCAATCTTCTTTCACCTTGTTTCCTTCCACCTACTCCTCAATCCAGTGACACTAACTTCCTTGTTCCTTACACAAGACACTCCATCTCCTGACTCTTTTCAAGAGCTATCTCCCCTGCCTGGAACTCTCTCCCCCATCTTCTCTTGCTAGCTTGTTTGGATTCCTTCAGCTTATGTCCCACCTTCTGTAGGCAGAATTTCCATATCCTCATTTATCTTACTGCCTTCCTTCTGAGATTGCCTTCAATCTATTGCATATATATATATATATATACATATATATATATATATATCTTATTTATAGATAATTTCTTGTATGTTGTCTCTCTCCTTAGACCCGGCAATCCTTAAGAGCAGAGGATTTATTTTGCCTGTCTTTTTATTCCTAATGGTGAGCACAATACCTGGCACGTAGTAGGCACTTAAAGATACTAACAGACTGACACATGTTACAAGAAATATACAGATTCTCCAACAAATCATTTTAGGGACACTTAGGGAATGAGTGATTACCAGGAGGCAGAATAGGTTCGTTAAAATATAACATAAAATGTAAAACTAAATCGTGCCATAGGGAGTTATTTTTCTTTTTTACTCCATAGGGAGTAACAGTATAAAGTACTTTGGGGAAATAACATATACATAGTCCATATGAATTTCAGGAACTTTAGGTAGTTTCACATAAAACATCATTATTACCAAGATGAAGAGTTATGGTTAGTAAGTTAGATGGATCCATAATGACTGGCCACAAAGAGTACTGATCAATACCATGTTGGGCACAGGCCTCTAGGGGCCTGGCGCAGGTCTCCATCCTTGCTTTCTTCTGTTTCTCAATGACTCAAATGAAGAGTTCTCAGCTTGGACTATGCCTACCACCAGAAGCGTGAGAAGCTTGGGGGCTTTATTAATGTTTCTCCCCTTCCATAAAAAGACATCTAGAGGCTGGGATGAAGGGACAGCCCTGTTATTCTTTCTAGAGTAGCTATATAGTGCGATGGACAGAGCAAAGAAGACTTGAGTAAAGATCCAGGCACATATACTTAACTAGCAAAGTCATGTAACCCCTGGCTGCCTCAGTTTCCTCGTCTGTAAAATGGGGGTTATAATAGCATCTACCTCACAGCGTCATTGTCAAGATTAAACAAGATGTCTGTAAAGCACTCAGACCAGGGCTTGGTACACAGTTGGTGCTTATCAGTGCTTGTTACCTTCCTTTCTTCTATGCTCTGCCCTGGTCCGACCATAATTCCATCATTATTCCCAGAGCCTTTATCATTCTCATGTCATTTCTCTGTGCTGGACAGTCTTCGAAGGACATCGACAAACTAAGGTATGTTGATAAAAGGACAACCAAGCTGAGGGTCCTGAAAGTCAATAGTGGAATTAGCTCAGGGATGGTCTTTCCCCCTGGTGGCATGGTATTGGGTGAAAGAGCGGACCCCTGAGGGCGTGAAGAGTGGGGGGGGGGAGTTTCATTGTCATTTATTTTGCTCCTCTGTTTAATTAAAAGTCTATGGATTTGAGAAAACAAGCAAGCAAACAATGGGTGATATTTAACTTGGAGAAGAGAAGACTTAAGCTCTGATATTCTAAATATCTAAAAGGTTGTCACATGGAAGAGGGTTAAGTATTTATTACATCACTTAGCTCCAGTGGGGTCTAATGAATAAAAATTAGAGACAGGCAAATTTCTGCTTCAGCACCATTACAGTTAGAGCAGAAAAAAATTACCTGGGTTGTTCCCCACCCCCAATAGTGAGCCCCAGAAGGGTTCAAGCAAAAGCTAGTCAGAGGCACCCCCACATAGAGGGAGCTCCCATACAGGGAGGGAAATTAAGATTCTCTAATTGTATGACATTGATTCATCAAAAATAATTTATTGGACACTGATGACAGAAAGGCTAAAGATATAGAGTTAACTAGGAAAGGCAGTGGGGTGGGGGTGGGGGTGGGGTCTTAAAACAGATCTTGATGGAAACCTTAACTTTCAATCACGTGTCTACCAGGGATTTTCTCTTTGTCTGGTTAAGGTTTGAGATACTTTCATTTAAGAAATGAACAGGCAGCCCCTATCAAGTCCTTTTTCTGAAGTGTTTTATACAGCAATGGAGAGCATGGAGCTCTTACAAAGCTGCCTCCTCCCTCCTCCCTGCCACTCTATAATTAAATCAATGAATACAAGATTCTCAGTCTTCCTGGCTTTGTTTTTGTAGCACAATCTTTAAACCTATGGTAACATAAAGGGATTAAATAAAGCTGAACTCCTATTAAAACTTGAACAATACATCCCGTGGATCACTATGATGACCTGAAAATATACAATCACCTTTAAAATTACTGAAACAAAGCGTTCTCAGAACAGTAGGGAGATTTGTGCATTTGTCAGCAGACTCTTCAGGATATAATTTCAGCTCTCCCTAGGGTGCTGACAATAAAGCCTCGTATTGTTGTCTAATTGTTCCTAGCTTGTTCGAGAGTAGTTTATCTACCCTGTTAGACAGCGAGTTCTTTGAGCACAGCGATTGTGTCTTCTCCATTTTTTTTTGTCCTGCCCCCACCTACTACCCCTCTCCCTGTTCTGAAGACAGAGCAGAGTCAGGATAGCAATAACAGCCCATCTTCATGTGGCAATTTAAAGGTTCAAAGAGCTTTGCAACTATTATCTCATTTGGTCTTCATAACAACCCAGGGAACCAGAGGCCAATATTACCCCCATTTTAGAGATGAGGAAACTGAGTCAGACAGAGGTAGAAAGTGATTTTTTCAGAGTCACACAGTTAGTAAAATCTGAGACATGATTTGAACTTGGGTCTTAATTTAAGGTGCAGCTCTCTAACACCGTACTACCTAGCTATGATAAGGATACAGCCAAAAGGCATAAAGACTTGCTGAATGAAAGAGGACAAGTCTGGGTTTCAGAAACTTGGGGTTCTGTCCCAAGCTCTGCTTCTCATTCTGTATGTAACCTTGGACAAGGGTACTGGTGTTCAGGGAGGACTAGCACCTCTGGTGTGAGGGCTGCTGAGCCCTCTTCAGGGCTTTTCATCCACCTTTGGTGTCCAGATGTCACCTAACTCTCACCTGTGGCTCCAAGGAGTTGTAGCATGCTCAGAGGCCACACCCTGTAAAACTGTTTGGGGAGACAGGCTAAACCAGGTTGAAGGTAATTGAGGGGCCTCAAACCAGTCAGTGAGTTAGGGGAATGTCCACCCCAAGCACGCGTAGACTTTCCCTGGTGGAATAGATAGATGTGAATAATTTGTTCCAATGAGCAATGAAGGTGATGGAAGCAGGTGCTGTGGAGCAGTTACAGCTTGGTTAGACACTGAAGACTCCAAGATCACCCACTGCATTCCAGGGCATCACCAGTCATTCTTGTTTTTCTCTTATCACTGAACTTTGATGACTCTGGAAGAGAGAGTAAAACTGATGACTTCATGTAACTCTGCCTCACTTAAAATTAAATTAAATTAAAAATTAAATGTCAAAAGACATTACCTATACCATTTTACTTTATGCAGAGACATCCCCACTCAAAATGTTCATACAGATTGTTTGTGCCTGACCTGTGGGGTCTTCTGAGATTTCCAAGCTTGTATTCTTCTGATCAGCCATAGTCAGACAAGCTGTACCTTGACCCCAACATGGTGCCATCATTTTTGTCCTCTTCCAGCATGAAAGACAACGCCCCTCTCTAAATTTCCTGTCAGTCCATGGTTGGTTTGGGTTTTGTTTTTTTTTTTTCATTTTCAAATCTCTTCCATCTTTGATATTTTGTTTCATGATGCCAAAGTCCCTTCCAGTTCTGACAATGCACATTTTATTGTTCTGAGATCCCTCCCAGTTCTGAAATTCTATGTTCTATACTTCAAAAGCCCCTTTTAGTTCTGACATTCTGTGTTCTAGGATTCTGAGATCCCTTCCAGTTCTGAAAATCCACATCCTACAGTGTGATTCTGAGACTTCTTCCAGCCCTCATAGGCTGTGTTCTGATTCTTAAGTCCCCTCCAGCTCTCACATTGAATGATGGGTCTCTGATTCTGTGAACGGATGTATTAGAGATATGATTCAAGCCCTAAGGGGACCTGCCTATGCACATTCTGGCCACCAGGGGGCAGCTATACCCAGGCACAGACTCAATGACCTTCAGATTCTAGCTAAATATTTGTCCTGGCTGTTTTTCCCTAAAACGATTATTAATTCTGCTCGTTTAACTGGAACTATTCTTCTCAGATTAAGTCAAGATTCCCTGAGCTGAACTGAACCCAAAATCAGAATCGCCTACTGCAACTGTTCATGGCTTTGCAGTAAAGTCTCTTTTATTTTGTACAGAATATCAAAATTGCAAAAGGGGGGAGAGGGGACTAGGTTATACTTTGTCAAAAATTTGTTATTTAAAAATTATATACTCCAGCTGTTTCTATGGAAACATTTGTCACCTTATGTAAATGCAACAGGAGCAATGAAAACAAAGCTCATTCTCTCTGTGGCTTTTTTTTTTCATTCCACCTTTAAAATCCACCACTGAAAGTTTAATACTTGGCACATCTTGGACACCAGGCCTCTGCTGTGTGTTTACCTATTTCCTGATGAGGTTTTAGCAGTTCAGCTGAAAGTTTCGGATAATAATAGGCTCTGCTAATTGCTTAGACCTACCCAGTAAAATTTACTTCTGACTTAATTCCTAGTGAACAGTTGACAGCAAAAAAAAAATTTAAGTTATTAATAATAATCATCATTTTCTGTACCATTATTTTTCTAAAGCTGGAAGCTCCTGTTGAATTCCTTTTATATCTCCTCCAATTTCACATCTTTTCAGCACTTTGATGGGAGGGTTGGGGGTGGGGCAGGCAGAGTGCTGGAACAAAAGTCAGAAGACCTAAGTTCAAGAAGCAGCATGGCAAATTGAAAAAAAAAATAGCTGGGTTTGTAACTAAGAGGGCCTGAGTTCAAATCTCCATTCCATTTAACCTCTTAGGGCCTTGCTTTCCTCATTTATGCAGCAGGACCTTGAGAGATGGATGGCATGATTATTTAACTTCCTGGATCTGTCTCTTCATCTGCATTGGGGAAGAAGAGGGCCTGGGCAAGTTTTCTCTGACTATACCCAACCCCCACTTCGGACCTAACAGGATTGCAGCATGGCCCTGGGATTTTGGGTATTGTTATTCAGGCATTTTTTAGTCGTGTCTAACTCTTCATGATGCTATTTGGGGTTTTCTTAGGGAAAATATTAGAATGGTTTGCCATTTCCTTCTCCTGCTCATTTTACAGGTGAGGAAACTGAGGCAAAAAGGGTTAAGTGACTTGCCCAAGGTCACACAGCTAGTAAGTGTCTGAGGCTAGATCTGAACTCAGGAAGAGTTCAGACCCGGCAGTCCATGCCCTATGGAGCCACCCGGTTCCCGGTGACTTCTGCCTTAATGCTGGAATCCAGCACTCTATAGAGTGAACAGGGAGGTATAGTGAGCCAAATCCCAAGTGGAACAAAAGTAGAGATTTTTAAAGGCCAGACTATCTCCCCAACTAGCCAGATGAAGCAGTGAATAGAGTGCTGGGTCTGGAGTCAGGAAGACCCAAGGTCAATGTGACCTCAGGTGCTTATTAAGCTGTGCGACCCTAGTCTAACCTCCATTTTCCTCAGTTTCTTCAACTGTAAGATAGGAATAATAACATCACCTACCTTGCAGGGTTGTTGTGAGAATCAAATAAGACAATATTTGTGAAAATCATTAGCACAGTGCCTGGCACATAGGAGGTGCTATCCGAATAGTTATTCCCTTTCCTAACACTCATCATGAGGTGAGAAGTTGATAGGACCAGACCGTGGTGCCCAGAGCAGGGTTCTCGCTGGCACCGCATCAGAACTGACTTCAAAGTGGAGGGAGGTCAGCCAGCAAGGGAGAGTGTCATCAGAAGGGCAGCTAGCCCAGGACAGAGACTGGTAGGAGGAGCAGGCTGCCCTGACTCCTACCCAGAGAAGTTGAGGTCGATCTCTGATGGTCCCTGAGCAAACAGACAGTGTCAGACACTGCACTGGGAGCTGAGAAATGCAGCAGTGATGTAGAGCACATGACACAAAACCCAGAAAAGAACATTTTAGTTCCCCAAGTCCTTGACACCTTCAAAGGATTCAATGTTAGAAACAGATATGGTTTTATTAATGGAAATAACATTAGAGAAAATGAATTACCATCTGCTTTGGCATTACACCCTAAAGGCTGTTGGTCCTTTCCATCTGATTTGCAGCTAAAATATCCTCCATTTAAAGTAGGAATAATAATAGAACCTATCTCATAGAGTTCTTGGGAGGCTAGGGCCACCGTACCCTCTTATTTTACCACCTCCCTCCTTGTCCCTCAGGCTATCATACAGAACTGCATCACAAGTGTTACCCTACTGTCTACCCCATATCCTTAGCACCAGCTGCTTGACTGTTATCTGGGCTTAAATGAGATGGCAGTCAATGACCCCATTCCTTCTGATAACATGGAGGACCACCAGGCTTTACTATGTACTTTGTCTCATCCCCAGCAGACATTTCCAGTCCTTTAATCTTAACCACACATGTAGAAAGGGTTAGCTCTTAATTCAAATAGCAGTTTTCTTTAAGCTAGACAATTGAAAAGGTCATGAAACCAGTCATTTCTGAACTTCTAGAGCTGCTAGGTGGCAAAATGGATAGAGTACCAAGATTAGAGTCAGGAAAACCCATCTTTCTGAGTTCAAATCTGGCCTCAGACACTTAACTAGCTTGTGTGACCTTCAGCAAGTCACTTAACCCTATTTGCCTCAGTTTCCTCATTTGTAAAATGAGCTGGAGAAGGAAAGGGCAAACCACTCCTGTATCTTTGCCAAGAAAACCCCAAATACTATATCGCAAAGAGATCATACAAGTGGGAAAGGGACCAATATGTACAAAAATATATAGCAGCTCTTTTTGTGGTGGCAAAGATTGGAAATCAAGGGGATGCCCATCAGCTGGGGAATGGCTGAACAAGTTGTGGTATATGAATATAATGGAATACTATTGTGCTATAAGAAATGAAGAGCAGATGGACTTCATTATAACCTGGAATGACTTATATGAACTGATGCTGAGTGAGGGGAGCAGAACCAGGAGATCATTCTACACAATGACACACACACACGATATCTGTAAGGACTAACTTTGATAGATTTGACTCTTTTCATCAATGCAAAGTTTAAAGACAGCTCCAAAAGACTCATGATGGAAAAAGCTATGCACACCCAGAGAAAGAATTATGGAATCTGAATGCAGATTGAAGCAAACTTTTTGCTCTCTTTTTTTCCTTCTTTTTTGATTTTGTTTCTCCTCTCTCGTGATTCATTCCATTGGCTATAATTCTTCTTTACAACTGTAAATTATTTCAGTGTGAAAGTATATGTAGAACCTACATTGGATTACATGCTGTCCTGGGGGGGGGAGGGGGGAGGAGAAGGAGGGAGAGAAAACTTGGAACTCAAAAACTTGTGGAAGTAAGTGATGTAAACTAAAAATAAAAAATAAATTTATATAAAAAAAGAAAACTAAAAATAAATTAATTAAAATTTTGGAAAAAAAGAAAAGCCCAAATAGTCTCATAAAGAGTCAGACATGACTGAAATGACTCAACAGCAAAGAGCACCACAACAAGTTGCTCACTCACCCAGAGGCTGCTATGAATTTATGTACCTGGAGCAAGCACTACAAGCTCTGCCCAGGTCAAGACAAAGGAAAGGCAACACCAGCTGGAGGGGGAAGGGGGAGGGAAATAGAGGAAAGAGAACATCACAAGACTACCCCTCCTAGAGACAGCAGTCCATTTGGTAGCTTCCTACTTTGGCTAACCATTCTTGATCATTAGGTGACCAGTTATTTCTTTACAACAAAAAAGCCCAATTGGGGGAGAGGAAAAGCAAACAAATAGATGTTTGGGGGGAAGGAATCAAAAGAGGTCTTGAAGCTATCCTCTCTGCCAAACTCTCCAAGTACCATATTCAAACTGGAAGGAACATTAGGGATCATCTCTTTCAACCCCTACATTTTACAAAGGAAAAGAGAGGCGCCAAAGAAAGGAAATGACCCATCTAAAGTAGTGCAAATGAGGCTAAATGTCTCACCCGACACTCAACAAATTAGAAAAAATGATAAAATATGGCACTAATCAGTGTCGGAGGAGTTGTTGAAAGGCAACTGTTGATAGGGCTGTTAATTGGTCCAACTTTTCTGGAAAGTAATTGGGAATTATGCCAATAAAGTGACTGAAACATCCATACCCAGAGATCCAGTTGCTGGGCATATATCCAGGCAGATCACAGATAGAAAGAAAGGTCCCATATACATCAAAATATTTATAGCAGACCTTTTTGTAGTAGCAGAGAGCTGGAAATAAAGTTGATTTCCACCAGTTGCAAGGTTGTAGGAAGTATATTACTCTTCCATAAGAAACAATGACCATGAAGAATATGTGTAGTTTGTCCTTTGTTCTCGAAGAGGACCATGACATCAGGGAGATGATTACATGACTTGAAGTTGACTTTGATTTAAGTGAGGGAGGGCTGTGCAAGGTCACCAGCCTCACTTTCTCCTCCAGAGCCATCTGGGTCCAGTGGCCAGATAGTGCTCAGGATGACTAGAGATGGTCCCAGATACAGTAGCAGACCTTGGCCTGTTTAAGCTAAGATCTTTTCAAGTTCCCACTTTGAGTTAAGAATGCAGAGAAGCATGGGAAGACTTACATGAACTGATGGAAAGGGAAACAAGTAGAAACAGGAAAACAATAAATGCAATTACTACTAAGTGGAAAGAACAAAACAGAAAATGGAATGCTGTGTAATTGCAACTAAAAATCAAGCTTGGCCCCAAAGAAGTCAGAAGAAAAATGTGCCTTCCTCTTTTCTTTGCAGAGGTTGTAGATGTCAGGTGTAGAAGATTGCACATGTTGGCACATTCAGATGATGTGCTGGTTTTGCTGACCTGCTTTTTTCCCCTAATTTTTTATTCTTTGCTGTAAGGATGGCTCACTGGGGAGGTAGGGAAATATGTTTGGAAATGAGGGTAATGTGAAAACAAAAGATACCAATTGTTTAAAAAAGAAAAATAAATCGAGGCTGAGCAGAGATGGAATCAAATGGATCCCAAATCTCAGTCTCAGAGACTATTAGAGTTAGAAGGAATACTAGAGACCACCCCACTTACATGCTTCATTTTACCAAGGGAGAAACAAACTTTGAGTTATTGTTCAAGCCAGAGTTCCTAGCCCAGTGCTCTTTAGGCCACACCGATGATATCTGACCTCCCTGGGATCATGAGAACATTAATCCTTTCAAAGCTGCTAGCCCTTGGTTTCATGATTCAGATAAAGCAGGTGGGAGGGACTGTGGGAAGGAGCAAGGGAGTCCTGAGCTCACCCACTCCTGAGGGCTGGTCTCTGAATCCTTCCCCTATCTTGCTTTGCCCAAAGAACCCTACCTCCTACCTTCCAGCACTGTTGCTCCTCTCCAGGATGAAAGTCCAGCCATGCTGAGAATTCCTAGGTCTGAAAAGCATTTCACCTTTCCAGGGGCAAGCTGTATTTTGTTCCCTGTGGTGCCCAAGGGCCTTAAAGACACCTCCTCTTACTTCACAGGGTGCCCTAACACACTTTTAATCTCATCTTCATGCCTGTGACTCTGGGGAAACTGTTGGTGATATGACCAATCAGATACCAAGAAGGGTGGCCAAATTTCTGATGGACCTAATCGGCAGAGTCCCTGAAGGTCTTGTGAGAACTTTGAGCTAGGTACTTAGAAAAGAAATCGGTAACAACATATGAGGTGCTGTCAGACAAGACGTTCTCTAATTATGTGAGTGGGAGCAATGAGTCAGAGAAGTCTCTCAAAGTGTACCTAGCTTTTTGTGTCAGGAGGAAGCCTCTGACATAAGGGTTACACTTTTTTTTAAAAAAGACGTGGTTGGGCAAGATGCTATCTGAAATAACTTTGTGCTCTAAGTTATAGGATGCCATAAGTTTTAGACAAACTATTCTCCCTCTCTGGACTCAGTTTCTTCTTTTGCAAAATGGGAATAATAGACACCACCCTATCCCCTGCACAGGTAAGGGGCAGATGAGATAAAATGATGCCAAACACTTTTATGAAGCATTTACAAATATGAAGTATAGGTTTTCCAGATCTAAATAGTGAATTGAATGTTTGACTCAATTCAACTCAACAAGTGTTCCCAGTAATCATTAAATTCCATGGGAAAGTCGTAGTTTCAGATATGAATGAGATTATGGTTTAGAGCGAGACATGTATGGACTGAGAAATGGAATTCTGTGGTTGGAAGGGTCATCTACAAATGACAGAATCTTAGAGTTCCAACTCTGATGGGACCTATCATCTCTCCCATTAAATTATACACTCCTTGAGGGTGGGGATTGTCCTTTGCCTTTTTTGTATCCCCAGCACTTAGCACGGTGCCTGGCACAAAGTACTTAATAAATGTTTGTTGATTGAATGACTTCAGAGGTCCTCTAGTCTAACCTCTACATGAACAAGAATTCTCCTCTACACCAAGAGTGTGAAACTCAAATAGAAATGGGGACCACTAAACCAAAGGTACCATACATAAACATTATGTTCTATTGTATTTTATTTATCTCATTAAATATTTCCCAATGAAATTTTAAGCCAGTTCAGCAGCTTTCAGGAGCATTACAGGCTGGGTGTTTGACACCTGCTCTATAAGTGCCGACTCTGCTCGAAGACCCTTACTGAGGAGGGATCCCAATACTTCCTGAGGCAGTCTGGTTCATTGTTTAAGAGGTTTTCCTTTTACACCAAAGTCTAAATTTGCCTCTCTACAATGTCCATCCATTTTTTTCTAGTTCTACTCACAGGAGGAAGACAGAATAAAGCCCATAAAATACTTGAAGACACCTATCATGTATGTGCTTCTCCAGATCCTTTCCCACTCACTTTGATCCACATATGATATGTTCTCTTGGGCTTTCTCCATCCTGGCTACTGACCTCTGGACATTCTCTAAGTTACCAGTGCTCTTCCTAAACTATGGTACCAGAAGTGAACATAGTATTTCAGGTGTAGACAGACCAGGGCAAAGCTAAATAGGACTCTCACTATCCTCGTCATTTACTACTACTCCAGTGACCAATGGATGAATCACCTCTACAGCTTCACTACCACACAAGTATCTAGTCTATGACCAAACCACCCCAGTGATCAGAAACTCGCTATTTCACAAGACAATCTATTCCATTTTTTAGGTAACTCTAATTGTTGTGAAGTTTATCCTTATATGAGGATAAAATCTGCATCCTTGGAATCCCTAGCCATAAATCTTTATTGTTCTACCAAGAATGGGTCTATTTTTACCAGAAACAGTTAAATGACAGTACAAAACAGTCTGTAACTTTATCTCAAAACTTAGCCCCTTCCTATCTTTCCAGTCTTCGTACACCTTACACTTCATTCTTAGATCCAGAGACATTGGCCTACTTGCTGTTCCACAAATAGGACAAACTCTTGGCTCTGGGTATTTTCTCTGGCTATCCCCCGTGCCTGGAATGCCCTCCCTCCTCCTCTTCATCTCCTGGCTTCTCTGATTTCTTTTAAGTTACAACTAAAATCCTGCATCTACAGGAAGCTTTTCCCAATCCCTCTTAATTCTAGTGTATTTCCTCTGTTAATTATTTCCTTTTTATCCTGCATATACCTTGTTCATACGTTTCTGTTTGTTTGTTGTCCCCCCCAACCAAGTGTGAGCTCCTTAACAACAGAGACTTTCACCTCTTTTTGTATCCCCAATAATACTTAATATTAATAAATGTTGATTGATTGGGCATGGGAAAGGTGAAGAAGGTGCCAAAAGCATTGTCAATTTAACAATTAAATCCAGCAAATATTGCTAGGCACCTACTATATTCCAGGCACTGTGCAAGTAATACTAAGGCAAAAATGGGGGAAAAAACCCTTACCATCAAAGGGCCAGTCTACTGGCTAGAAGGAGGGAAGTATCCTATTTCTCCTATGCTTAAACCAAGAACAGGGGATCATTGATCAAAAGCTGGAAGGGATTGTCGACATCAACTTGCCCAATCCCTTCATTTTATGGATGCTAAAACTGAGGACAAGAGGACAATTGTTGATCCAAGTTCACACAGGTAGAAAGTAGGAGGGTCAGAATTTAAACCAGGGTCTTTTTACTCTGCAGTTAACACTCCTTCCACTGAGCCACACTGCCTCTATATTCTTCCCCACAGAGCAATCCTATCTGTCTAGGCACCATTGACAATTGTAGATGATAGTGTTCACAGGGCCAATTTTTCTAACAAGCATTCACTGTGATGTTGAGTGTCTCAGAAATATGCTCATATACTCAGAAATGGAACTGGGCATCAAAACTACTTGGCAGTGGCTAAGAAACAGAGTAGTGGATCAGTGGAATAGGTTAGGTACACAAGACGCAGTGGTCAACAACTACAGCAATCTACTCTTTGATAAACCCAAAGAATCCACCTTCTGGGCTAAGAATTCACTATTGTACAAAAACTGCTGGGAAAATTGGAAAATGGTATGGCCGAAATATATACCAAAATAAAGTCAAAATGGGTTCATGATTTAGGAATAAAACCTGATACTATAAGCAAGTTGGGAGAGCAAGGAATACTTTACCTGTCAGATTTATGCAGAAGGGAAGAATTCATGACCCAACAAGAGACAGAGAGCATTACAAAATGCAAAATAGATAATTTTGACTATGTTAAATTGAAAAGTTTTGTATAAACAAAGCCAATGCAACAAAGATTAGGAGGGAAGCAGAAAATTGGGAATAAATCTTTACAACCAGTGTCTCTGATAAAGGCCTCATATCTAAAATATACAGGGAATGGAACCAAATTTACAGGAATACAAGTCATTCTCCAATTGGGAAATGGTCAAAGGATATGAGCAGGCAGTTTTCAAAGTAAGAAATTAAAGATATCTATAGTCATATAAAAAATGCTCTAAATCACTATTGATTAGAGAAATGCAAATCAAAACAACTCTTAGGTACCACATCTCTCTTGTCAGATTGGCTAACATGACAGAACAAGAAAATGATAAATGCTGCAGAGGATGTGGGAAAATTGGAACATTGTTACATTGCTGGTGGAGTTGTGAACTGATCCAACCATTCTGGAGAGCAATTTGGAGCTATGCCAAAAGGGCTATAAAAATGTGCTTACCCTTTAACCCAGAGATAACACTTTTGGGACTATATCCCAAAGAGATCATACAAGTGAGAAATGGACCAGTATGTACAAAAATATTTATAGCAGCTCTTTTTGTGGTGGCAAAGAATTGGAAATCAAGTGGACAACCATCAATTGGGGAACGGCTAAACAAATTGTGGTATATGAAGGTTATGAAATACTATTGTGCAATAAGAAATGAGGAACAGAGGAACAGATGTGCAATAAGAGATGAGGAAAGACTTATATGAACTGATGCTGGAGCGGAACCAGGAGATCATCATACATGATGACAGACACACGGTATCTATAAGGACTAACTTTGATAGACTTGACTCCTCTCAACAATGCAAGGTTCAAAGACAGCTCCAAAAGACTCATGATGGAAAAAGCTATGCACATCCAGAGAAAGAATTATGGAGTCGGAATGCAGATTGAGACAAACTACTTGCTCTCTTTTTTTCCTTCTTTTTTGGTTTCGTTTCTTCTTTCTCATGATTCATTCCATTGGTTATAATTCTTAATTACAGCTGGACTATTATGTAAATAAGTTCAATGTGAAGGTATATGTAGACCCTACATTGGATTACATGCCATCTTGAAGGGTGGAGGAGAGGAGAGGGAGGGAGAGAAAATTTGGAACCCAAAAACTTGAGGAACTGAATGTTGCAAACTAAAAATTAAAAATAAATTTATAAAAAAAATGAAAAGGAACAGGGAACGAGAGTGAGATAATTAGTCATTGAACATTAAAATATAAGCAAAAGAGCTCGTGTGATAGTGATATCTCCCATTTCTAAAGCATTTTAAAGTTTCCGAAGCACATTTCCATGGAATACTGTAGTCTCTGAAGAATTGAAAGAGTGTCAGCAGAGGGCAATGGAGAGACATATGGTGAACATAAGCAGGTTTTACCAGATAACAAATAAGGAGACAAGAACTGGAGTAAGGATGTCATCCCAGAAATGTGTGATCAAAAAAGATGAATTGGTCGACCAGTGAGAGCAAGGCCCACATGCTACACTGCTCTACTTAAATGTCAAGAGAAATCAAGGAAAGCCTCCAGCATATTGGATAAACTCCCTGGCTCAAACTCATGGGAGGACATGTACAAGAGTTACACAGGACATGGATGGGTTGCTATCCTCACCGATAAGATCACAGATCCACTTTGAGTATTTTCATTCCCCACAACAACCCTACAAAGCACATAGGGTAAATATTCCCAGTGTCCTATAACTTCAGAGCCAGCTCTCTTTCCACAGAGCCACACTACCTCTGTCTGACCTCACATTACTATCTGTCGAGCCACAACTCTCAAATGTAAATGACAGTGTCTTGCTCTCACCAGTCGACCAACTCATCTTTTTGGATCACGCATTTCTCTGCTGACATCCTTAATCCAGTGCTTAGCTCTTCATTTGTTATCTGGTGAAACCTGCTTATGTTCACCATATGTCTCTCCATTGCCCTCTGGTGACACTCTTTTGATTCTTCAGAGATTGCAGTATTCCATGGGCTTACTTTTCTAACAAATAGATAGGATGCTAATATCCCTACTTTGTAAATGAAGAAACAGAAGTTCAGAGAGGTTATGATGTCCCATAGTAAAAGCAATTAGTAAATTCCAAAGGCAGGATTCATACCCAAGTCTCCTCATTCCAAATCTAAACTATATACCAAGCAACCTATTTGTGCTTTGCACACAGTGGGTACCTAATAAATGTTTTAATACCCTCCTATTCTTTAAGATACAATTCAGTTGCCAACTGTCCATAAAGCCTTCCATTATTCTCTCCCTCTATCCCAATTAAAAAGTCTCCTCCTCCTCAAATTTTTTATTGATTACATATGTAGCATCTGATGTGGCATGACTGCCAAATCTTAGTCACAGGGCTAACTCACTGATCCTACCCGCCCTCACACGGGCAGGTCTGGGGTTCCCAGATAAGGGCAACTACTTCATAGCTAAGACTCAATCTCAGAGTTCTAGGGTTAACCCTGTTGTGTAGGAATATGTTCCGAACTACTCAACAATGTGGCTCCTGAGCCCCCACTGGTGTGCTTCCCATTTACATGAAATTAATCACAATGACACCATTAACTCAAACATAAAACATTTATGTAACAATTAGGCAAAAGCAGTAATAATTGTTAGCACAGTTACTCAATATAAGGCAAATACAGTAATAATTAAAACATCATAATCTAGACATAAACCTAAGTCACACTCTCTCATCAATGCACGTGGTGTCTGCAGGGGAAATGGGCATACGCTTTCTTTTTTATTCATTGTTATTAGGGGTGGCTCACTGGGGAGGTGGGTAGAGATATTTGAAAACTAGATAAAATGAAAACCAAAGATATCAGTAACTCATTGCCAACTTATCAGGTAAAACTTATGAAATCCACCCTTCTCCTATGAACCCACTAGTCCTTACTGAATCTTCAACTGGTTATTTGATTTACAATCTGGACAACTCTACAAACGGTTATATGTGAATGAACTGAGGGACCACAATGGCCTGCAACCCCAGGTAACTCTCTGCCCTCAAATAGAACCTTTCAGTACATTCATGTGAGGAACAATTCTCTCTTTTGTTCACCTAACAGTCTGTGTCTCCCCTTCACATTTTATCTGAAGGCAGTGTTCTTTCCCAAGTGGATTTTATTAGCTTTTCTTCCACAAAGTTATTTTTCTGCCCCTTTCAATAATCAAACTACTCATATATGATGGGGGCAACAGATACACACACACACACACACACACACACACATACAGTATAACTATCTATCATTTGCACTTTTTCATGTTCCTATGTATCATACTTATTGGTTTTGTTTTTTTTCTTTCCTTTGTTTAGATTATAAACTCCTCAAAGGGGATGTGTCATATTCATTTTTATATCCTTAGTGACTAGCACAGTGCCTTGCACACAGAAGATATTCAATAAATTGTTATTACTAATAGACCCTCATCATTTGATAGTAAAGGAAAATGAGGTCCCCAAAGGGAAGGCATTTACCCAAGGTCACACAATGAAATTGTGGCAGAGCCAGCCCTAGATACCTGGTCTCCAAAACCCCATCCCTTGATTTTTCCATAGCACCCTTCCTTCCCATGCTTCCCATCCTTCACCCTAAAGAATCCCTGAGTCGAATTCAATGAAAGAGGCTTTCTTTCAGAAACCACATTTCTGGGCTTTGTGTGGGGACAGAATAAAAGGTGATGAGATGAGTGCCATATATGTGAGGGGTTTAGATTTGCTGATTAGAGTGTAATCTGTTGTTCTCAGGTAACATGAGTAAGGGTTTATAGCTCAGCATTGGATCCTCAGTATTCAAAGTAATAATACTAAAAATAACTGACAAGAAGAATTTACGTTAAGGCATCAATTATAATCACAAATGCACTTTCACAGGGGCAGAGCCAAAATTGCTGAGTAAAGGCAGGAACTCACTTGAGCTCTCCCCTAAACCCCTCCAAATACCTATAAAAATGACTCTAAACAAATTCCAGAGAAGCAGAACCCACAAAAAGAGAGAGTGAAACAAATTTCCAGCCCAAGACAACCTGGAAGGTTGACAGGAAAAGTCTGTTATGCTAGGCTGAGAGAAGAGCATAGTCTAGCACAGACAGACCCCAGCAAACCCAGACCAGGCTTCAGGGGACTGAATCACTGGAAGCCATAGTGGTTTCCAGACTTCTCAACCCACAAATGCTAAAGACAACTTAGAAGGTCAGTAGGAAAGGTCTGCAGACCTGGGTGAGAAAGGAGCACAGTCAAGCCTCAGCTCCAGCACAGCCCTGGGCCCGTAGCATTTCCATAGATCTAAGCCCACACACCATAAGGGCATCAAACAACTGATCAGAAGGAAATTACAGGGGTCTCTTGGCTGGTATGGAGACAGGATTCTGTTGCTTTGTCCATACTTGGATCTGGGTCACAGTCCTGGGATGAGGAGGAGCACTGGCATAGCAGAGCTTATGGCAGCAGTGAAGAGGGAACCCTCCTCACAGTTCCAGGGCAGGAAAGAGTGCTTGTGGTCACTCACAGACCAGAGCACAGGCCAAGATAGGAGTAAATGCCTCTCCTTAGATCATACCAACTTGGAAGAACTGAAAACTTGCAGGTCCCTAGAAGTATCTTTGAAAACAGCTGCACAAAACCCCTGAAGCTTGGGACAGTACGCTCTCCATACTGGAAGCAGAGCCTTAACAAAGAAATAAAAAGTCAAGTAATTGGCTGGAAAAATGAGCAAACAATGGAGAAAAAACTCAGACTATAGAAACTTACTTTGGTGACAAAACATGTGCTCAGAAGAAAACAACAAAGTCAAAGCTCCTATTTCCAATGTCTCCAAAAATATATGAATTGGCCTCAGGCCATGGAAGAGGCCAAAAAAGATTTGGAATATCTAGTAAGAGAAGTAGAGGAAAAATTGGGAGAAGAAATGAGAATGATGCAAGAAAATAATGAAAAACAAGTCAAAGACTTGCTAAAGGAGACTCCCAAAAATACTGAAGAAAATAAAACTTTAAAAAATAGACTAACCCAAATGGCAAAAGAGGTCCAAAAAGTCAATGAGGAGAAGAATGCCTTAAAAAGCAGAATCGGCCAAATGGAAAAGGAGGTCCAAAAGCTCACTGAAGAAAATAACTCCTTAAAAACTAGAATGGAGCAAATGGCAGCTAATGACTTTATAAGAAATCAAGAAATTACAAAACAAAAGAACGAAAAAATAGAAGACTATGTGAAATATCTCATTGGAAAAACAACTGATCTAGAAAATTGATCCAAGAGAGATCATTTAAAAATTGTTGGACTACCTGAAAGCCAGGATCAGAAAAAGAATCTACACATCATCTTTCAAGAAATTATGAAGGAAAACTGCTCTGATGTTTCGAAACCAGAGGAGAAAAATAGAAATTGAGAGAGTCCACTGATCACCTCTTGAAGGAGATCCCAGGAGGAAAACTCCTAGGAATATTGTAGCCCAATTCCAGAGTTCTCAGGTCAAGGAGAAAATATCTCAAACAGCCAGAAAGAAACAATTCAAGTACTGTGGAAACACAATCCAGGATAACACAAGATCTAACAGCTTCTACATTAAGGGATCAGACGAGAAATCAGAAGCAAAGCACTTTTGAGGAGGGACAGGGTGTAAGGGGAGAGAGAATACAGTAAACTGGGGTGGGGGAGGGGAAACAGGGTGAAGGGAAATACAGGGAGCAGTAGTAACTGTGAAAAAAGTTTTGAAGCAAAACATAAAATAAAATAAAAAAATGAATGCACCCATTATCTCATTTAATCTCTACAACGACTCTAAACAGTAGGCAGTACAAATGCCATCGTCTACAGGTCTTTGGAGAGAAACATGCCTGCCTGCATGCCCAGGAAATTCACTCAATAAACTAGTCACCAAGTACTGCTGCCTACTATGTGCTAGGCCTTGTACCAGGTATGGAGATTGAAACAATCCTTGCCCTTAGGAAGCTTGCACATTATCAGGGGAAACAACACATAAACATAGAAGTAAATACAAAGTGTTTTTGTGGTTCAGTCTCATCTTACTATATGTAAGCCCATTTGGGGTTTTCTTGGCAAATATACGGAGTGATTTGCCATTTCCTTCTCCAACTCATTTTACAGATGAGGAAACTGAGGCAAACAGGGTTAAGTAACTTGCCTGGAGTCACACAACTAGTAAGTGGTGAGGCCAGATTTGAACTCAGGTTTCCCTTATTCCAGGCTGGCACTCTATCCACTGCACTATTTAGCTAAGAAGCAATGATGTGACTCAAATCTGAGGGTTTTTTTTTTATTTCCAGTGTTTTTGCCACTACCTCCGGCTGCTTCTCTAAAGAAGAAACATCATCTGTATCCCCAGTCTGATTAAGGCAGACAAGGACAGACATGAGAGGCATTGATGGCGTTCTTTACTGATCAAAGTTACTTTGCAGCCTCTAGTTCTCCAGTTGGTTTGAGTCTGATCCCTTGCAGCTGCAGAATGTCAGTGGAGTTCTTTAACTCTAATAATAATAACAATAATAATATACACATGGTATTGTAAGGTTTGTAAAGCACTTTAGACATATTGTCTTATTTTGTCATCACAAAACCCTGAGAGGGAGGTGCTATTATAATCCTCACTTTACAGATAAGGAAACTGAGCCTGGAAGAGGCCAGATGTCTTGCTCAGAGACATTTGTAAGTAAGTGTCTGAGACAGGATTTCAACTCAGGACTCTTGACTCCAGGTGCAACACCCTACCCACTGTGACACCCGGCTGTCCAACTGTGCGAGGCCCCTGCTCTTCTGTTGTAAATACCTCCCTAAGGGAAGAGGAATACCTCAGTAAGGGCTCTTCCAGCATGTTGCAAGCTGCTGAATCTGAAGGAAGACAATTTGCTTGCTGGCATTTTCCCTGGTAATAAGAATGTCCTGGTCCCTGATCCACCACTCCCAAAGCCTCAAGCAGGCATGACTAATGTCCTAGAGCTCACTTTCCCAGGGGAACACAGGCACAGGACTCATTGTGGGCATCCAGGCAAGCCAAATGAGCCCCCATAAGGCTACAGAAATTCACACATGAGGAACAAAACCCTGGACACCACAAGTCACACTAGCAAGGCAAGTCTGAGATTCTTCCCACTCTTGCCAGTGCATCAGACTGACACAGCCCAAGGCATTCCTCTAGTTTGTGCACTGAACTCTCCCTGTGGTGCTCTCTTAAAATTCAAATAGTCATAGAAATAGCACTACCAGTGGTAGGGTAGAAAGAGCGTTAGACTGAGAATAGACAGCAGGAAGGGAAGGAGGAAGGAAGGAAGAAAAAACAAAGAGAGAAAAAGCAAGAAGGAAAGAAGGAAAGAAAGAAAGAAAGAAAGAAAGAAAGAAAGAAAGAAAGAAAGAAAGAGAAAGAGAGAGAGACAGAGAGAGAGGGAGAGAAAGAGAGAGAGAGAGAGAGAGAGAGAGAGAGAGAGAGAGAGAGAGAGAGAGAAGGAAGGAAGGAAGGAAGGAAGGAAGGAAGGAAGGAAGGAAGGAAGGAAGGAAGGAAGGAAAAAAATAAAGGAAGGGAGAAAGAAGGAAGGAAGGAAAGAAAGAAAGAGAAAGAGAGAAGGAAGGAAGGAAAGAAAGAAAGAAAGAAAGAAAGAAAGAAAGATGGAAGGAAGAGAGAGAAAGAGAAAGAAAGAGAGAGATAGAGGGAGAGGGAAGGAGACAAGAATATCAATAACTTCAGAACAGTGAGTTGGAAAATATGCCACTCCTCACCAGCCATATGATTGTGGGCAAATAGCTCTTCCTTTCTGAGCTTGTTTGTTCATCTGTAAAATGATCATTGTGTCTACAACTGGCAGGGGATAGGCTAGATAAACACTACAGTTGCTTCCAGATCTGACATTGTCCTACTTCACAGGTTTGTTATAGTAAGAGAGAAAGCACTATAAAAATATGAATTACTATTATTATTCCACCAATGTCTTCCTTAGGGACTTCCTATGTGTGAAGGTGATGATCCAGATGGGAAATAGAGGACTATGCAGTGAGAAGTAAGTAAGGAGGCTAATTTGGCTTGGCCATAACACACACAGACACGGACACAGACACAGACACAGACACAGACACAGACACAGACACAGACACAGACACACAGACACAGACACAGACACACACACAGACACAGACACACAGACACACACACACACACACACACACACACACAGAAAGATAATTGTAAGGTCAGAAAAGGAGGTTGGGGACAGTTTGTGACTGCCTTTATATGACAGAGGAGTTTACATTTGATCACAAAGATGACAGAGAGCCGTTGGAATTTGTTAAGGTGGGGAGTGACAGAGTCAAGCCTATGCTCTAGGAAAACTATTTTGGTGGCAGCATAGAAGCAAAAAACAAAAGCATCTCATGGGACTAATTAGTCCCAACCCTTCAGAAGCTAGCAATTTACTAAAGGTATAAGATGTAGACAAATGACCATAATACAGGATAAAGTATGCAAAGTACATAGAAGAAGTCAAAAGGATATGAAATTGAAACAGGAAGAATAACTTCTAGCTATATGGAACCAAATTAATAATAATAATGCCCATATTTATATCTATATATGTGTGTATATGCATGTATATATGTATATCTATGTATACATGTGTGTATATGTATATGTATATGTGTATATATGTATATGTGTGTATATACATACACACACATATATAGATATATTATATATACATATAAACCATGGCTTCCGAAGTACCTTCCCTTTGTCATCTCTTGTGCTCCTTATATAATAGCTCTTTGGGCATCACAAGGAAAGGTGTCCTCCAAACAGCTGCTAAACTTACAACAGCTCTATGAGGTTGGTGCGACTGCCATCCTCATTTTATCGAGGAAGACGCTGAGGCTGAGAAAGATTAAGTGACTGTCCAGGATCACACAACTAGCGAGTGTCAGAAACAGGATTCACACATCTTCCTGATTCCAAGGCCAAACATTCCTCCACTGTGCCACCAAGCTGTTGTCATAGGGAAGGCCCCGTAGAAGACCCCTGAATAGGGTTGGAAAGAATGAAGGACGTCAATAGATAATTGGGGGAACTTAGCTCCAAGTATGAGAGATGATAACATGCATGCAGGAGAGAACAGGAGAAGATTAGTGAACGTCTTTCAATCCAACTTGACTATGGAGAGCTGAAGGGGAGGAGGATGAGATAAAACTGGACAGACAGGTTAGAGCCAGATGGTATAAGAATGCTACGTTTGTATTTCACCGTAGAAGCCATGAAGGTTTTTAGGCAGGGGAGAGACATAGTTACCCTTGTGCCTTAGACAGAAGATTTTGGCTGAAAGACGAATCTAAGAGATAGGGGAACAGCCTGGAGTTAGAAACCATCAGGGGGCTTACTGGAAACAAGCATTTATTTAGCACCTAGTATATGAGAGGCACCGTGCCAAGCATTTACACATATTATCTTGTTTGGTCCTCACAACAACCCCAGGAGATGTGTCCTATTGTCATCTCCTTTTTGCAATTGAGGAGATTGAGGCAGGGAGAGGTTAAGTGGCTTGCCCAGGGTCACAGGCTAAGTGTCTGAGACCAGATTTGAAATCAGGTCTTCGTAACTGTAGGCCCAGAGCTCTATCCCTGGTATGATCTAGCTACCTGATGCCTGTAAAGATTCAGGTCTATAAAGGCCTGAATCAGGATAGTGGCAGTGTGAGTAGAATGAGATAGAATTGATCCCCAATATATGCCAAGCATAGATATAGATATAAATACCACATACAGCAGCTAGGTCGATCAGGGGATAGAGAACTGGGCCTGGAGTCAGAAAGACCTGAGTTCAAATCTGGCCTCAGACGTTTACTAGCTGTGTGATCTTGGGCAACTCAGCCTCCTTTTGGAGGCTAATCTATTGGAGAAGGAAATGGCAAATCACTGTGGTATCTTTGCCCCATGGACAGTATTGGTGTGCTGTGGTCCATGGGGCCACAAAGAGCTGGGTGTGATTGAATAAACAACACTGATATGTGTATAGACATGGAAAAATGTGTGCGTGTACCCATATATGATGGGTGTATATGCATGAATATAAATGAACATACATACCTGTGTATATATGATATATCTCTATTTATAAAAGATGTATATAACACATGTGATATTTTATTTTACATATATAGATATATGTATGTGGGGAGCGGGGAGAAGGAAAGAGAGAGACAGAGACCCAGAGAGACAGACAGAGAGAGAGACAGAGAGAAAGAGAGACAGAGACAGAGAGAGAGACAGAGACAGAGAGAGAGAGAGAGAGAGAGAGACAGAGAGAGAGAGACAGAGAGAGAGAGACCGCAATTGGATATAACAAGCCCAAGTGTTCTGTGTCCTGCAAGTGTTCTGTGATTCTTTAGCTGTAACTTGGTCATTTTGAAGTGTGGCTCCCTGAACTATGTTAAAGCATCTTGAGTGTCTCGCCTCTATCATTTCCTTTGCCACATTTGTGTCCTTTCCCATATGCAGTCAGGTACGTAGCCCTTTGTAAACTGGGTTCATCTTCTCTGGTATTTCATTTTGGGGGATTACAAGAGGCGGATAATACATCCATTATACTTCCCGGGCTCTGATTCACAAGCTGTGAGTTCCCTGTAAGTTAAAAGGCTTGGATTATTACAGGAAATGGAGGCAGGAAAAATAGAATATGACTCAGCAGTCAGAGTTTCTGAAGGAAAGAATTGTTCATTCTGATGCTAACCACAAAAATGGGAATAACTTGCTATAAGCACAAAACTGTCACTGCGCCACAAACCCATGCTGCTGAGGAGACAGGGAGTGCTTAGGGAGATGCTGGCTATGCTAGGAAATTGGTGGGAATTTCAAGGATGGGTGACTTCTGATGGACATCACAGAATTACAAAATAAGAGAATGTTAGCACTTCACAGGATCTTAGAAATCATCTAGGATACCACCCCCCTTCTCTTTTTTTAAACAAAGAGACTAAGGCCCAGAGATAGGAGGTGAGTTACTCAAAGTCACAGAAGAAAAATGGTGGTGTTGGGCCCTTAACCCAGATCATCTCATATTCTTTGTTATATCATTAGGTGACTAGAAGGAATAAAGGTCCCTGCCTCCTCAGTCCCTCACCCCAGGTTCTGCCCTGTCCTCCGAATGATGTCTGAATTCCCATCATCGGATCCGTTTATCTGCAGAACTTAATCTTTGTTTAAATACAGCACTCCCTAGATAGTCTCTACACCTGGCTGTTCTCAGTTTCTCAAGAACCTCAGTGTCAATAAGAGATGTGGGATAACAGTTTGGTTAGTGGAGTTGGGTGAGGAAGGATGACAAGGAAGAAATATGAAGGAACTCATGTGACTTCTGACTGGGAAAGTCCTTGATCTCTGACATAAGCACGCCTGAGGAAAAATAAAGAAGGACTCCAAAGATGTGTGTGTATGTGTGTGTATATATGTGTGTATATATGTGCATCCTAATGACCATGTGACAGTCAAAAGTACACACCACACCTAAGACTTCAAGCCACTTACAGCACAGTCCAATGCATAAGATGAAGGGATAAACACATCATGAGAAAATATGAATCTCCCTAACTAGATTTTGTTCTGCTCTCCATATTATGGTACAAACTCATTTTGAATGTGTTGCTTCTTTCTTGCTAAGCCAGGAAACTGGGCAATGGAAGAGAACACAAAGCATTTTTTTAAACCAATGAGAATGTTGTGTTTGGACAACCATTCGAAGAAGATGAATTATTTACAGGTCATTGTCTATATCCCCAGGCCTCCAAATGTATCTCATTAAATAACTGGCCAGCATTTCATATCTAATTCGTAATGGCTTTTCTCTCCTTCTCTCCTTAGAGAAAAAGATATAATACCATAAAATATTAAAGCATTGCTGATAACAGGAGGTTTGCTGAACTGTTTCAAATACCCAGGCTGACTTCAGCAAAGGTGAGGAGGATGGGACAAGCTCAGAAGCCAGAACCTAGGAAAAATTGGTTATTTGTGGGGAAAGTCACCAGAGAGATTGTAGCACCTGAAATCCCCTGAGACTGGGCAAACCTTGATTAAGGTCTGGCCCTATCCCTTACAAGTGTTCCTTCGGGGAACTTTAAAGTCAGAGCAATACCTAGAGAAAGGTTGAAGGTCCCTGTGGGGAATGCAAACCACGTCTGAGAAAACACAAATGTGTGCATGTCTGTATATGCATATATGTATGTATGTTCATATATACATATACACACAGACACACAGGTACATATGCATATATACATTATATGTGTGTGTATACACGCTATGTGTGCATATACTATATACACACATGGGCACGTATGCAGTATGTGTATATACATATATACTGTATGTACATACATACCTATTATATATACATATATCCCTATACTCCCTATTACACTACATGAAAGAAAGACGGACAAGCCCTCATTCCCTCCTTACTGTATTTAAACAAAGATTAAGTTCTGCAGATAAACGGATCCAACGACGGGAATTCAGATATCATTTGCAGGATGGGGGAGGACATGGGGTGAGGGACGAAGGAGGCAAGGACCTTTATTCCTCCTAGTCACCTATTGATATAACAGCTTCCATAGCACCTACTATGTGCGGGCACCGTGTGCTAGGAACTTTACAATATAATCTCATTGGATACTTACCACCCTCCTTGGAGGTAGGTGCCATTATCCCTGTTTTACAGATGAGGAAACTGAGACCAAAGTGAAGTGCATTGCCCAGGGTCACACAGCTAGGAAGTATCTGAGGCTGGATTGAGCTCAGGTCTTGCTGACTCTAGGCCCTTCATTCTATCTCCTACACCACCTATCTACCTCTTTCTTCCGGACATTTTGTATCCAGGTGATAACACTGATATTTCAATGGATTATCAGTGTGGAGACTCCTTTTACAAATGCAGCTCATAATTCATCCATGCCTTTTTGTGCTATGTCATTATCATCCACATCCTTCCGTAAATCTTCTGTAAAAGGACCAACCAACGCACCAGAGCCCTCTTCTTGTTTGTTTGATGTTTTAATGTCGTGCGGATATGACCTAGGCTCCCTTCCCTCTATTGATCACTCTTGCTACATGACCAGTTTTCCAAGCACGTACGTGCCCAATAATATTTTTTATTCCACTTCTTGAATGTAAGTTACCATTGGTAATATACTTTGACCTATTCTCACCCACCATGCATCCCTTTGTTGTCTTTTGGGTTATCTGAAATTGTGATTCTTCTGAGATAATAAATAGAGTATCACCAGCCATATTGGATCACTGGAAGAATAATCTCCTTCCTTCTTTTTGCCTGTTGAGTTCCTACCCGGCCCAACATTTTACCTGCCCTTCTAACTTTGTTTCACCTAAGCAAGCCCATGCTACACTGGAAAGAACATCAGACTGGAGTCAGAGAAATGTGGGTTTAAATCCTGACTCTGGAATTGAGTGGTTGTGTGACCACAGGTAGGCCTTTTTGAGCCTCAGTTATAAATAATAAATAATATAAATAAATATGTATAACAAAAGAAAAATACATATTTCTTAGGAGATTATATAAGGAGTGTAAATAACTTTGTAAACTTTAAAGTGCCACAAAAATATCTATTATGAGACTCATGGGTTACTGACTATTCTTTGAAGGATCACAGAGAAGGCAAGGACAGTAGAGGGCAAGGTGCTGTAGAATTAAAAGGAAAAAAGGAAACATCGCAATTTTCAAAAAGGCAAGGGAATTGAGTCTGCAAAATATAGACCATTGAGTTTAACTTCAATCCCTGGCAAAAATGTAGGATATATTATTAAGGGGATGGTAAGTGAGTGCCCAGAAGAAGTGAGTAAGGTCTAAGTTAAGAACAGGACATTGCAGACTAAACTCATTTTCCTTTTTGATGGGATTACTAGACTAGATCGGAGAATACAGTAAGTATAGCTTCCCTACATAGCAAAGAATCTGCCAGCTTTTCACTCTATTTTCATCAACAAGATGAAGAAATACAGCCTATACAATGGTATAGTTAGGCAGATTGGGAATGAATAGAATAACTGTATCCAAAGAGGATTAATAGGTTGATGTTCACTCGAAGGGAAGCATCTAATGAAGTACCTTGGGGATCTTTATTTGGCCCTGGGCTGTTTAACCTTTTTAATCAATGACTTGGATAAAGGCCCAGATGGCAGGTTTATCAAATTTGTTGATGGCACAAAATTAGAGGGAGAGCTACCCCATTAGCTGCCAGTGTCAGAGTCCAATAAGATTCAAGTCTAATGGAATTAAATTTTATAGGGATAATGAATTTTTAAAAAAATCAACTCCCCAAGGACAAGATCACAGAGTCAGAATTATACAACAGTTTATTTGAATAAAATCTCTCTCTGTCTCTGTGTCTCTCTCTCTGTCTCTCTCTGTCTCTCTCTCTCTCTGTCTCTGTGTCTCTCTCTCTGTCTCTCTCTGTCTCTCTCTCTCTCTCTGTCTCTCTCTCTCTCTCTCTCTCTCTCTCTCTCTGTCTCTCTCTCTCTCTCTCCCTCTCCCTCTCTCTCTCTCAATATTTATCTATCTGTGGGTTTTACTGGACTAAAAGCTCCACTAGGTTGCAGCTAGATGGCACAGTAGATAGAGTGCCAGACCTGCAGAAAGAAAGACTCATCTTCCTGAGTTCAAATGTGGCTTCAGATACTTACTAGCTGTGTGACCCTGGACAAGTCACTTAAACAGTTTCCTTATGTGTAAAATGAGCTGGATAAAGCAGTATCCAGTATTTTTGCCAAGAAAACCCCAGATGGGGTCACGGAGAGGCAGATACAATTGAAATGACTGAACAACAAGAAGCTCGATACAAATCAACATTTTAATAGGGAATGCAGGATAAAAAGCTGAAGGCCTATAGTGAGAGAAACCTAGCGTCCAGGAGAAAGAAGATGGCAGAGTCCACACTGTACTTGACCCTAACCAGGCCATACTGGCTCACTCCATTCTGTGACAGAATCCACATGTTAAGAAGTACATTAATGAGCAAGAACATCTGGAGAATGATGAGGATGGTAAAAAGACTTAATATCATGCCATATAAAAATCAGTTAAAGGAACTAGGGATCTTCAACCTGGAGAAAAGGACTTAGGGGAAACATAACAGTCATCTGCAAGCATACGCATCCTTAGAACCTAGCACAGCTCCTGGCACATAGTAGGAGTTTAGTAAATAGGGGCAGCTAGACAGGGTGCTGCACCCGAAGTCAGGAAGGCCTGGTTTCTGATCCAGCCGCAGATGCCAGTTCTGTATGTCCCAGGCAAGTTACTCAACCTCCATAGGTGTCAATTTCCTCAATTATAAAATGGGGTGATCATAACAACTACTCCCTAGGGTTGGTGAGGGGGGTAAATGAAATAATACTTGTAAAGTCCTGAGCCTAGTCTCTGGCACAGTAGAAAGAGATGGATAGAGAGTGTTGTAGAAACAACAAACATGAACTGGCACAGACTTCAGGAAATAGTGGAGGATGTAAAGGTCTAGCACGCTATGGTCCTTTGGATCATGTAGAGTCAGGCACCACTGAATGAATGAACAACAGGCTCCCTTTCCCAAAGCATGTGCAAGGCAGTTTTCAAAATAAGAAATATGAGGAGGGGACTGGGGGGTTGGAGAGTGGTGTGTGCTGGTGCCATGTGTATTTTGGCATCTAGGCGGCACAGTGGATAGAGTGCTGGGCCTGGAATCAGGAAGAACTGAGTTCAAATGTGACTTCAGACACCTAATAGCAGTGTGACCTGAGGCAAGTCTACCTCAATTCCCTCAACTGTCACCTGGGAATAATCACAAGACCTACGCCCCATGTTGTTGTGACAATCAAATGAGATAATATCCATAAAGTGCTTAGCAAAGTGTCTGACACATAGTAGGTGCTTAGTAAATACTTACTCCCTTTGCCCTGCTGGTTGATTAATGGTCATGCAGAAGAGGGATTACACTTACTCTGTTTGCCCCCCAGAAGGAAGAACGAGTTCAATCCTTGGAAGCTGGAGAGGCAGATGTAGGGTTGATATAAGGGAAAATGTCCTGATAATTTAGTCCTACTTCAGAAGTAATAGGTTTGCCCTTACTAGACATTTTGAAGAAGGACTATCACTTGGTGGGACTTATAGAGGGAATTCATTTCAGATACTGTTTCAACTGTACTGCCTCTGAGATCCTTTCTAACTCTAGGTCCCTTGATTCTTTGATTCTGTGCTGAACAGCCCAAGTCCAGGTACAGATCCCTTGGGTCTCCCACTAAAGACCACTTTCCGGGTTGAAGTCATTCCCATTGATTACTGTTTCTTTCATCTTTTCTTTGAACCAGAACCAAGTCCACCTGCTTGTACTATCACACAGCCCAAATCTCTCCCTCCATCTCCAAAGATCATGAAAGGTTTTTTTTTTTCCTAATGCTTTGCTGAAACCCAGGACCCTTTGAGATTCTTTGATACTGAGACTAGAGACTAATTCAGCCAAAGGCTTCTTCTCTGCTTCCTGTTACAGCACGGGCAACTCTGAGCCTTTGAGTGAGAGCAGTTATGTATGTGTCTATCCTGGCTGGAAGAGGGATGATAGCACAGCTATGGAAAGCAGGTACTTACACTTGGCCTCAGGTTCTGTCTTTAAAAAAATCCTTACTAAATTCTTGGAAATTCATGCATTATATATAAACATGAGCTATGAGGAGCCTTGCATGAATTATTATGACTGAATTCATTCACAAAATGAATTTTAAATGAGGTACCTGAAATATGTCGGTAATTCCATTCAAGTTGTCACCGAGATAGAGAGAAATCCCAGCAAGGGGACACAGGTAGGTATTACTGAATTTAATTTAGTTCTTTTTTTTCCCCTTAGAAATAAGTTATTGTCCTTCTTCCGTTAGAAGAAGATTCTCTGGCAGCCTGGAAAAAGTAAAAACACCTAGCATAGCAAAGAGGGCCCAAGACTCAGGAACTCTGGTTTATAGTCCAGGCCCTGATATTAATTGGCTTTATGACTTTGCACAAGTCACTTTACCCCTCTTTGGACCACAGCTTCCTCCTCTTCAACATGAAACATTTGATTGAAGTCATAGAATTATGATCTCATCTGATTTAATCCCTAACCAAAGCAAGAAACCTGTCTGTTACATCCTAGACCAACAGCTTTCCAGTCTCCATGTATTTCTAGTACCAGAGAACTCATTATCTATCAAAGCAGCACATTTCACTCTTAGACAACTATCACTGTGAGAAAGTGTTTCCTTATGATGAACTTACATCTGCTTCTATTTAGTGTTCCCCTCATTACTCCTAGCTCTATGTTCTGGGGACAATGGCCAAAAATTTAATCCCTTTTCTGTGTGGACACTCATTTTTCAGCCATGTCTAGGTTTTCATGACCTCATTTGCCATTTCCTTCTCCAGCTCATTTTACAAATGCAGAATTGAGGCAAACAGGGTTAAGTGACTTGCCTAGGGTCATATAGCTAGGAAGTGTCTGAGGCCAGATTTGAACTCAGGAAGATGAGTCTTCTTGACTCCCGGGCAGGCACTGTATCCACTGCACCACCTAGCTCCCACATGATATCCTTTCAAATATTCAAGGATAGGCATCATGTTTCCATGCAAGTCTTAACCTCCTTTTCAGGCTAACATCCTCAGCATCCCTGACCAACCAATCCCCATTGGGTGCCCCCTCCAGTTTCCTTCCTTGTCATCCCGGTCCCTCTTCTCCTTCATATATAACTATAACTATAACTATATATATATATATGTATATTTCAGCTTCTTGATGTTCACCCCAAAATATGGTACATAGATCTAAACACTGTATTCTAAATGAACACTATATTCTTTTTGATTTTAAAGTCCATCCTTCAAACTTACTCTAAGCTCTTTAGGGCAAAAATAAGATGATATCATCTCTATAGCTTTAATACCAGTGAAGTACCTTAATACATCAAGGATTTGCGATTTTATGAGTGTGGTCACTTCTTCTACCAATGCAGGCTGTGACCCCTCCAAAACTTAACACTCAGTCTTTGAGACTTAGGATGATTGAAAAATTAATCACCATGTGGCCAGTTTGATGAGAGGTTGGTCCTGGGGCAGTAGACATACAGTCCATCCCCAAAGCTGTATTTTTTACTTTTCCAGATTGGTAGAAATTGCCAGAGTTAGCTGTCCCACTGGCAGGGTCTTTAAGAATGCAGGGCTCTTAAATCTGTACCAGTCAGAGACACGGGAGGATGACTTTAGTGGAAGTTAGTAGAGGATAGTGATCAAATGAGATCACTTGTAAAGTATTTTGTAAACCTTAAAATGCTATTTAAATACCCTTTATCAGAGGCAGGTAGGTGGCAGAAAACATAAAGAGCTCGCCTTAGAGTCATGAAGATCTGAGCTCAAATCTGACCTCAGACATTCACTGGCTGTGTGACCCTGGGCATGTCACTTCACCTCTCTCAGACTTAGTTTCCTTCTCTGTAAAATGGATAATATCACCTTTCTCATAGGGTTGTTGTAAGGATCAAGAGACATGACATATGTAAAATGCTTTGCAAACCCAGAAGTAGGCTACCTAAATACTTGCTTTGTTATATGGTGTTTATTAGGGGTCAGTTGATTGAATTGAATCTACAAGTTAAAACACAACTGCAAGTTAAGACCACCAGTCGTGACCACCAGAATTGGAAGGTCAGAAAAGAGGATTGACACTGAAGAAGAACCAGTGGAGATAACCCAACACACAGGAGAAACAAAAGCAAGCACCTCAGATTTAATGGAACTCAGTAGCTTATCCTCTCCACTCCCAGTCAAAAACTACCCTTATTTCAAATTTCCATATTTCTGTTGAAGAACAGTTAGAGGAATAGAGAAGGTAGTAGAACTGAAGTCAGGAAGATCTGAGTTCAAATCCAGCCTCATTTACTCATTAGCTGTGTGACCCTGGGCAAGTCACTTAACTTGTATCTGCCTCAATTTTCTTATCTTTGAAATGGGAACAATAAATAATAGCACCTACCTCCCAGGATTGATGTGAGGGTCAATGAGATATTTGTAAAACACTTTACAAACCTTAAAACACTTGCTAATATAGCCGCTATAAAGAGCCATCATTCTTCTCCAAAGCCCAGCCTCAGTGTTATCCTTTACTCCTAACTTTCCCTCAGTCCACATATCCAATCAGTTTCCAAATCTTGCCATTTTCCTCCCCAATATCTCTGACATTTCTACCCCCACAGCTATCTCCTTAGTTCAGGCTTATCAGCTATTGCTTGGACCATTGGAAATCTCCTAAATGGTCCCCCTGCCTCAAGTCTCTCTCCTTTCCAATCCATCCTCGACATCTGTACCAAAGTGAAATTCACAAAGCACCATTCTGACCATGTTTCTTCCATGCTCAATAAATTCCATTTGCTCCCTCATGCCTCTGTGCTCAAATCCAGAGTCTTCTCTTTGGTATTTAAAGCCCTTCACAAACTGGTCCCAGCCTGCCTTTTGTAAGGGTGAGCAAAGTGGGACTTCTTGTTGTCTTTTGTTCTGGAGGGTTTCTCGGCACTAAGGCAATCAAGTGCCTCTGAATGAGTCTTGCCTTTGTTTGTAGGAAAGCCCACACCCTTTTGCTAGTTGGGTCATGAGAGGTGTGAAACCCTCAAGAGATGTGAAGCCCTCTGACCTTGAAAAAGGTATATAAATATACATATATATATATATATATATATATATACACACATACATATATACATACACACACATATATACACACACACATACACACACACGCACACATATATACATACACACACACACACACACACACACACACACACACACACACACATATATACACTCTGAGGTTAGTATTTTGTTTGGGGGCACACTCATTGGAAAAGCGTTGGTGATTTGGCCAGAGGAGACTCTGGGTAGCTGTTGGAGCCCCACCACCTCAGCTTTGAAAACCCAGATGTTGGTGCTTCTCTGGTAACTGTGTATTGTGATTTGGTTAGACAGAAATGTTGATCTGTTTATACTGTCTCTGTTTGTAATTTCTGTTTGTATTTGCTCTGAAGTTCAGAGTGCTGGCTTTTCCCCCAAGCTAAGTGAATGATATGTGTACGTTTAATTAAAGTAAGATTGTGAACCTCTTAGAGTTGCTTTCCTTAGAAAACCAGATCAAAGATCCTGTGGTAGCTGCCTTTCTGTGTGCTCTTGCTGTTGGTCTTTCGCCTCCACAGCAGCTGCTAGCAACGTTGTTGTTACACCTTTCCAGGAATATGGCAGAAAGAGCACTGGCACTGGAGTCAGAAGACCTGATACACAATTCCTATGTGACCTTGGGCAAGTGATTTTACCTCCCTAGACCTCAGTTCACTCATCTGTAAAATGAGGGGTTGTACTCAAGTATTTTTCAGGACCTCTCATTTTCTAAAGCTTTGATCCTATGATCATTTTTGGAAAACTTGGACTTGTGCCACTCTCCAGTTCTCTCACACCTTTCTGATTATGGTAACATCTCTCTACAATAGTCATGTTCCCAAGATGGCAGACATCCTCATGAATGGGACCCTAAACATGATCCCTTTACATTCAGAATAGCCCAGAATTCCAGTGATGTCACAAGGATCTCCTGCCCTCCCTCTAACCCTGGAAGGAAGGCTTCTGATCACTTCAGAACCATCTTCTTACTTAATGGAACTGAAATCTTCCTTCCTTTCAGCAAGAGGCCAACCTCCAATGACACAGGTGGAACCCCAGAGCCTCAGCTTAGCCTAGTATAACTAAACAGAGCTGAGGAAACTTGATGATAAGAAGTCACAGATGTATAGTATTTTATGCTTCACAAGAACCTTGTGAAACAAATAGTGCAAACAGTATTATCCTCATTTTACAAATGGGGAAACTGAGGTTCTGAGGAATGAAGTGATTTATCCAGGATTTAATTGAATTCATTAAGCCCCTGCCTTATGTGCAATTCAGCAAGGTAGGCTGGCGTGGCCAATGGAGTCAGGAAGACCTGAAACCAAATCCTGCCTCTGTTATTTGCTAGCTGTGTGACCATAGGCAAGTTCCTTAACTACAGCAGTTACAGGCAGATTGTGACCTGTGTTGGCCTCTCTGGAAACTGCCCAGCTAATGACTAAAGTGCATGACAAATAGGTGACAGAGGTGAGACTTAAGTGAGGTCCTTCATCCTATGAGTCCAATGTTCTTCCAATGGGCCGTGCTGCCTCCTTGGACTCCCACTTAGGTCAGGGCCAGAGGCCGTAGAGGAACCAGAGGGCTGCCACGGCTGCAGGGGCTGTCCTAGCATGTAGCAGGACCTTGAACAGAGGGACCGTTGAAGGACTGTGCTTTCTCTACCTCTGAAGTGTCTATTTTAAAACTCCTGACTCAGTATTTGCCTGCACAGCACACAGCTGGGGGAGATTAGCACGAGTCACAGACATGTTTTGATGGAAAAATCCAAAGTCAAAAACATCAGCTTTGCTCAGCAAACAGGCATCAGCTCCTCTGAGAAGGCCTTCAATGAGGCTGCCTACTGTACTCTGTTGCCTCTGGATCTCTTAACTTTTGGAACTGAGCTAAGGGAAGCAGAACAGAGAAATGCCTAAGGGGTGGAAAGAGGAGGTCTTTCAATGGCAATTTCCTCCTTGGAATAACAAGGATAATACCTGCCCTGCCTCACTGACAGGACTGTCACAAGGATCTAAGAAGATAATTGGTAAAATGCTATACAAATGAGAGGGTTTGTTAAAATTGTCTTATTCAGGGCCCGATTAAGCCCAAACAAATCGTTCAACAAACATTAAACTCCTACTATGTGTAAAACAGTTTGCAGAGGAAAGAGAAGTGGCTTTGGGGTGAGAGGACCTGGGTTCCCCACTTTACTATTTAAGTGAACTAATACAAGTCATCTCATCTCAGATCCTCAGTGCCCTCACCTGTAAAATGAGGGAACTGGATTAGACAACCTCTGTACTATCTTCCAGCTTTAAATCTATGATCCTAAAAGACATATTCCTTTCTTCCTAGAAGTTAAATCTAAGTTTAAGAGTTAGAAATTTAAGAATTAGAAATAAGATATAAATATATGTGGAACTTGCTCATGAGAATGCCCCTCCCAGAGATTTGAACCGAGGGAAACAAATCCACAAGACAGTGGCGACGACAGAAAAATGTCTGGGGGCACATATTTCCCCAAATCCCAAAGTTTTCTCTTCCTTTGCCCTGGAAGAGATTTCTTGACTGTGGGATTAGGGTATCACAGATTACCCCATCGTCCCCACTCTATCACTTCTGTTCAATCTCTCCCTGTCTCCTGGACCATTCCCTACTGCAAACATGACCCACTTTTCTCCATCTTCAAAAAAGTCTCACTTAATCCTTCCACACCCACTAACCAACCAGGGCCATCTGTAGTATTAATGTGATTGAAGATCTTCCCTACCCATTCAATAGGCCTCAGGTGGGCCTAGGTGGGAAAGCTTGATTATATCTTTGTTTGTAAGTAGGCCTAAAGCCCCTACTTACCAGGCACTAAGCTGATGTGGACCTGAAGCCCTTAGGACCCTAAGGGGAGCTGCTAAGGCCAGAGCCAATGGTATGTGCACTGAGTTCTAGTCAATCACAAATTCAGCCAATCAGACACCTGAGTTCTAGCCAATCAGATACCAGTTAGGACTGTATAGAAGGAGAAGGCAGAATTGAAAGGCAGCAGAACTGAGAGCAGCAGGACTGAGAGGAAGACATTGAGGCAGCAGACATCAAGAGGGCACTGAAGACAAGACATTGAGAGAACCAGCATCGGCAGAGCTGCAGAAGAGAGTGCTGAGGGGAGAGTTAGGATTCATGAGTGATTGTTTACAGGAAGGCCCTCACAGGGGAAAGATTACAGGATGACTTGGTTCTTTGCTATAATACTGTGTTATAATTTCCTTGTTACTACATTGAGGTAGGCTTACTGATTTTGGAATATGAATGCTACTATATCAAATTGGGGGTATTGGTTCTTGGATTTGATCCTTTGGAGTGTAAATAAATATTATGCTTCCTCTGCCTTCTACATAGAGAGTTTTTCATACTTTGCGATTCCAACCATTCAGACATGTTCATGGTCACCCTCAAGGTCATAAATCTTGCCTTACTGATATACCACCTCTAGTCATCCTGATCTATATCTTGCCATTGGACCCAGATGACTCCAAAGGAGAAAGTGAGGCTATTGACTTTGCACAGCCCTCCTTCACTTAAATCCAATTCACTTGCAAGTCATGACATCATCCTCCTGATGTCATGGTTGTCTTCGAGAATGAAGGACAAACAACAACAACCCACTAGCTATCATCCACCATCTCTTCGGTCTTTCAAGGCCAAACTCCTTAAAAATGCCATCTATAATAGGTGCCTCCACTTTCTCTCTTCTCACTCTTTTCTTAACCCCTTGCAATCCAGCTTTCAGCCGCATCATTCTACTAAAATAGCTCTGTCCAAAGTTGCCTATGATCTCTTAATTACCAATCTCATGAATGGCCCTTTCTCAATCCTTATTCTCTTGACCTCTCCGCAGCCTTTGATACTATTAACCACCTTCTTCTACTTGATACTTCCTTCTCCCTAGGTTTTCAGGACACTACTCTCTTCTGGTTCTCCTCCTATATACCTGTCCACTCCTCATTCTCCTTAGCTGGATCCTTATTCAGGTCATGACCACTTAGCATGAGTGTCCCATAGGGCTCTGTCCTGGGCCCTCTGCTCTTCTTCTTCTATACTCCTTCATTTAGTGATCTCACTATCTCCCGTGGATCTAACTACCGTTTCTATGCTGAAGATCCTCAAGTCTTCCTATCCTGCCCTACCCTCTCTGCTGACCTCAATCTTGCATCTCCACCTGCCTTCCAGATATCTCAAACTGAATTCCAGTAGACATCTCAAACTCAACATGTCCACAATGGAATTCATGATCTTTCCCTCTAAATCACTTTCCTCAACTTCCCTATTAATGTTTGTCCTCCCAGACGCTCAGATTCACAACCCAAGTATCATCCTTAACTCTTCACTATTTCTTACCCTTAGAATCCGATCTATCACCAAAGCTTGTCAGTTTCACCATTGCCACATTTCTCAAATATGGTCTGATACTACCGCCACCCTGGTACAGATGAACTCTTTGTGCCTGCAGTATTTCAACTGCCTACCCACTGATCTGCCTGCCGTAAGTCTCTTCCTACTCCAATCCATCCTCCACTCAGCTGCCAAAGTGATTTTCCTAAAGCTCATGTCTGACCGTGTTACCCTCCCCCTCAGTCAATAAATTCCATTGGTTCCCTATCGCCTGTAAGATCAAACACAAAATTGTCTGTTTGACATTCAAAGCCCTTCACCATCTACCCCTGTTTTCCAGTTTTATACCTTACTCCCCACTGTGTACTCCTTAATCCAGTGAAACTGTCCTCCTGGCTGTTTCTCAGACAAGACATTCTATCTCAGCTCTGGGCATTTTCTCCAGATGTCCTCCATTTCTGGAATGCTTTCTCTCCTCATCTCCAGCAACTGACTTCCTTGTTTTCAAATCCCAACCAAAATCCCATCTTTCTCAATCCCTCTTAATTCTAGTTCCTTCCCTCTTTTAATTATACCCTACTCATTCCAAATATAGTCTGTTCATATATAGTTGTTTGCTTGTTATCTCTCTCATTAAATTGTGAGCTTCTTAAGGGCAGGAACAGTCTTTTGTCTCTTCTTTGTATCCCTAACACTTAGCATAGTGCCTAGTACATAGTAGGTGCTTAATAAATGTTTGTTGATGTAAAGAAAGAAAAAAGAAAGGAAGGAGGAAAGAAAAGAAAGAAAAAGTCCTCTCACATTCCTATCTCCTTGTATTTGTAGAAAACTATTTCCCTCCATAGAAGACTGCATCTGGAGCCCTCTCCATTGTTCAATGTACTTTCTCTCATACTCCACCCCCAACACAATGAACTAGCAAGAGAAGCAGGCTCACTCATTGCACTTCACGGCCTTTTGCAGGCCTCCCACCCACACCTACTCTCTACAACACTCAGCAACCCTTCTTTTTTTGAAGTTTATTCCATCCATGTTCTTCATAGAAGAGATAGGCGAGTGAGTCAATGCTGAAAGCAATAACCCTTTTTATTGGTTGAATTGAAGGGAAGACACTAAGAATTAAGAAAAGGTACTTCAGCACTGGGGATACAGAAGGAGATGCAGGGGGCACAACAAGGGAAATGTTAGAGTATCATCTACTCCACAAACTGGGGCAGTTGCCAACACCTCCAAATTGGAACATGAAAAATCAGGGAAAAATCATGGATGTTGTCAAAGTGGAGAGAAGAGTGGACCATGGCTGAGGCAGAAACATCAAGAAGGGAATGACCACCACAGTCTCCCAGCCAGATCCTTGTTGCCTTAATCTGCTGGCCTCCAGCTCATTCCCCTCCCTTTCTGAAGGAATTTGATAATGTAGTTCAGTCTTCCACTCCAACAACCCTCGTCACCTCATACTTAGGGATTTCAACATACAAGTTGAAGTTTCCCTTATGCTACCTGACTTCTCAGTTCAATAACCTTTTCAACTAACACTGGCCCACATGTTTTATAGATAGAAGTATAGATATATAGATATATGTATATATGTGGCCACATGTATGTATACATACCTGCATATATGTATGTATTCATGTTTGTTGTTTATGTACACACAGTATATGTACATATATACACATATCTACTGTGTGTGTGCCTTGTACACATGCATATGTGGGTACACATGTGTGTATATATATGTATGTATGTATGTATGTATGTATGTATGTATGTATGTATCTTCTCTGTGCCTCAGCTACCAATAAGAATGTTTGTACCTTAACTCTCGCCATCACCAATACCTCTATAATCTTGAACTCTGAAATTTCCTTCTCTGACCATAGTGTCCAACTCTCACATCTCTCCTGTCTTCTCCTAAACTTGTTCTTTGTCCTCACCATGACCTCCAACCCCTCCACCTATTCCTGTTCTTAACCCTGCTCTGGTCTTACTTTGTTTCTTTCTGTCTTAAACCAAAGAGTGACCAGTTCAATTACATTCTTTCTCTACTTTTGAGTACTTTGAGTCAGTCAGTAAGCCAACAAGCATTCGTTAAGTGCCTACTATGTGCCAGATACTGTGCTAAGTGCAAAGGATACAAGAAAAAAGTAAAAGTCCCTGCTCTTGAGGAGCTCAAAATTCAATGAGGGAGACAATATGCAAACTTTGCACAATCTATATACAGTATAAATTGGAAATAATCAATAGAGGGAAGACGTTGGAATTAACGGTGACTGGGAAAAGTTTCCTGTAGAAGGTGAGATTTTATTTGGGACCTGAAGGAACCCAGGGAGGTCAGGAGGCAGAGGCAAAAGGGGAGACATAAGGGAGAGTCAGAGAAAATGCCCAGGGACAAGAGATGGAAATGTCTAGTTTGAAGAACAGCAAAGAGGCCAGTGTCATTGGATGGAAGAGGAAGGTATAAGATACTGGAAAATCGGGGTGGAGGAACTAAGTTATGAAGGGTTTTGAATACCAAACAGAGCACTTTGTTTTGGATCCTAGAGCCAATAGGGAGCCACTGGAGTTTCTTGAGTGGATGGGGGAGGTGACATGGTCAGACTTGAGCTCTAAGGAAATCATGTTAGTGGCTGAATGGAGGGCGAATTGGAGTGGGGAAAGACTTGAGGCAGGCAGACCCATCAGCAGGCTATAGGAATAGTCCAGAGATGAGGTGATGAGGGCCTGCACTAGAATGGTGGCTGTGTCAGAGGAGAGAAGGAGGCATATCCTAGAGATACTGCATTCCACCTGTTGATTTCACCTTTGCAATATTTCTCAAATATCCCCCTTCTTTCCTCTGACACTGCCACCATTCCAGTGCAGACCCTCATCACCTCACGCCTAGACAAATCAACAGGCCTTGGCCACAGATTGGATGTGGGAGGTGAGAGATGGTGGGGAGTCAAGAGTGACACCTAGGTTCTGAGCCTGGGGAACTGGGAGAATGGTGTCACCCTCAACAGCAATAGGGAAGATTGGAAGGGGGAGGGTATATAAGGAAAGATGACATAAAAAAGCTATTAAACCCTTTTCCTAGCACCACCCATCCCTTTCCAAACCCCAACCCAAGGTGAGCTTCCCTATCTTCCTTCTTCCCTCTTACTTACATACTACTAAATGAGGCTGAAAAAAGTTATATCACTGTGTTTGCAGGGGCCACTAAAACTTTGTGTTACATAATCTCACCTGTGCCTCGCTGCTACATGATAATACTTTAGTTCTTCTCTGATTGACTCTTTTATCCTCCCCATGGTGACTATTCAAAACCTTTTCCTCTCTCCTGAACCTTCTACATCATTGCTTCCCCTCCCAATTCCCCACCCCTAGTCAGGAGGGGAACTTCATCTCCTGCTTTGCTGAGAAAATTGAGGTCATCTGCCAGCTTCCTCTTCCCTAATATTCCATAACTCAGAACAGCTCTGGGCTGTACCCTGTTCTTTGACTCAGACTCCAAGAAGGGGAGGGTCTTTCTCCTGGCCAAAAATCAGTCCTTCTATTGGATCCTTTGATTCTTTCCTCTCTCATCTTCTCCAGAAGCTTGTTCCCATCCATCATTTTCTGTCAGCCTTAGTCCCTCCTTATTGTATGGGCTATCATTATTCCCTACTACCTCCAAACAGGCCAGCTAAGTGGTTCAGTGGATAGAGTGTCATGCCTGGAATCAGGAAGACTCTTCTCCCTGAGCTTAAATCCAGCCTCAGATCCTCACTAACTGGGTGACCCTGGGCAACTCACTTAACCCTGTTTGCCTCAGTTTTTTCATCTATAAAATGAGCTGGAGAGGGAAATAGCAAACCACTCCAATATCATTGTGGAGAAAACCCCAAATGGGGTCAGGAAGAGTCAGACACAACCGGAAATGCCTAAACGACAGCCTACAAACACAGCCAAATCTCACATATTCTTTAAGAAGAAAAAAAAACCTACTATCCTTGAGTAGTTATAATACTATACCTCTTCTTTCTTTCACAGACAAATTCCTAGGAAAGGTCACTTACACCCATTTTCTGTACTTCACCTCCCATTCGTGAACCATTTGCAATTCAGCTCCTGACCCCTCTACTTGAGTGAAATCACCCTTTCTGAGGTTATCATTGATCTAATTGCTAAAACAAAATCCGATTCCGTTTCCTCAGCCCTTGTGTTGCTTGACCTTTCTGCAGATTTTTTCCACTATCACCCACCCCCTCCTCCTGCTGAGGTCAAGAACACCAGCCCTGGAGTGAGGATGACTTGAGTTCAAATGAGGCCTCAGATTACTAGTTGTGTGACCCTGGGAAAGTCACTTAACCTTGTTTGCCTCAGTTGCCTCATCTATAAAATGAGTCAGAGAAGGAAATCAAACCACTCCAATATCATTGCCAAGAAAACCTCCAAATGGGGTCATGAAGAGACACACTATTGAAACAACTGTACAAAAAAAATTCTCTCCACCCACCCAACTCCCCAAATGTTCTCTTCTTCCAAACTACCTTATTTCTATTGATGGTTCTGTCATCTTTTCTATCATCCGGGCTCACATCAACACCATTCTTGACTCTTCTTGCTCTCTTATGCCGTATATCAAATTAGTTGCCAATTCTACCTACCCAATATCTCTCCCATCTGTGCCCTCTTCTCACAAGTGACTCCCTAGTTCGCTTTCACCACCACTTACCCAGGTTCCAAAAGTCTCCTGATTAACTTCCCTGTCTCCTTTTCTCTCCTTTCTAATCCACCAAAACTACTCCCAAAGCCACCAAAAGAATCTTCCAGGTCCCAAACTGACCGTGTCACTCCCTTACTAAAAAATTCTTTGGTGGATTCCTAATGGTTCAAGGATAAAACACAAACTGCTTAGCCTGGCACTGAACACCATTCCACCGTCTGGCTCCATCAGTAGCAAAATGAATTAAAATCTAAATGATGACTTCCATAACGGTGATTAGGAAAGTGGTCTCTCTGGCACTCAACGGATACAAAAAAAAAAAACAAAAAAACTAAAAACTAGAACTGATCCCAGAAATAATTATCTCCCTACCCTCCGTCCAATTTTGGGAAATAAGCATGAACCACTTACTACTTGAATTAATAACCTGGAGTCAGGAAGAACTAGCTTTGAATGCCACCTTTGGTACTTATTAGCTGAGTATTTATCTGAGCCTCAATTTTCTCATCTGTAAAATGTGGCGCTACCTATTGTACCTGCTTCACAGAGTTGTTGTCAGGCTTAAATGACACGAATTACATAAAGTGTTCTCCTAACTTTATAGCCCTTTACAAATTTCAGTTATTGTTACTGATTTTCTGTTTAAATAGCAAAGTTTCTTTTCTCTGCTTAACATTTAGATGGAAAATGGCATTTTAGAAATGGTCTTTTTCGGCCAGAAAAAACGAACTAGCCAAAAAATGACCATTTTGAAGGGCTTTCTAAAAAAATCTACGTCAATGTAAAAGCCTTAGAAACACTGTTCACCCTATTTACTAAACAATTTCAGAGGACACACGATGAAGCACGTGACTCAACTTCTGACAGAGAGATGATAGATTCAGGATGCTGAATGAGACATATATTTTCTGGATGTGGCCAATGAAGAAATTTGTTTTGCTTGCTTACGAATATTTGTCATAAGGGTTTTGTTATTCTTTTGTCTCAATGGTGGGGGGAAAGAGATAAAAAGATTTTTGTCCAGTGAAAAACTAAAATTAAATTTTATAAATTTACCTTCATTATTGAATGACTTCATTTTTCTGTACCCAAATAAATTCTATGAACAATTCTTCTCTAAGATGGGTTTGAGAGTACTGTCCTAGGTACTCATTTCCACCCTCTGAAGAGGCTTTCATTGTGCCATTAAAATGTCTCCATATGCTAAGAATAAATGTCCCCATTGACCTCACATTTAAGGATGATTGCTTGAGTCATGGCTAGTCATGCACCTGAGTCACACTTTTGAATTGGCCTTTAAAAGGGTGTGAGAAAAGGAGAAAAAAACAGAAATGGGAGCCACAGATTGGAGAGTGGCTACATCCAGAGTCTCCAACTCAGTTCCCTGGAGGCAAAAGCTGCCCATCCATCTGCAAAGCCCCTTCCAAGAGCCCATGGCCCCAGGGAAGGCAGGGGCCAAGGGTAGCAGCTAAAGGAGGTAGAATTTCTGGGACAAGCTGAAGGAACATGAAAGAACAGCAGTGGTGGATCCATTCTCCTCCATACGGGCACATTCAGGACCTAGGCCCTGGAGGAGGACTGGACCATGCTAACTCTGAACCAAGCTCTTGGAAAGAAAGAGAAGATTTCCCAGAAAATGCCAAGTTCATGGACGAAGAGGAGGTTGAGAGGGACCAATTGGAAAGCAGAGTCCAGGACAGGGCTACAAAATAAAGGAATAAGAGGAACAAGTCAAGATTTTGCCTTTCACTAGTACTCTGAGTACTATGTCAGTCCAGGGGATGGCATCCTCAAGTCCTCTCCTCTTGGTGGACTCTGAAACCTAAGGCAGTGCTACAAGACTAAGAACAATAAAGTCCATCAGGAAAGAACAGACCTGTGGGAGAGAATTGTTTTGGTTATTTGTGGACTTGAGTGTGAACTCTATCTGCCTTGCATTTTTCGTTAGGTTCACTAAGAAAAACCTAAACTATATTGGATATATTGTTATCCTGACATGGAAGTGGGGGGCCCCTTTTTTCTTCCTGTAAAGACCTGAACACAAGTTATATTCCAATATGTATGTGAGGAGCAAAATACGCCAGATTCTGCGGTTTCCAGGAGAAATCCCTAGGAACATGAACTGAAAAAAGTAATTTGTGAGACATCCCCCAGATTGAGAGTACTCCTTGCAGATCTAATGGTGTGTGTGGGTCCTGGTTTTAGGCTGTATACAAAACTCGAAAGAATAGTTGCTTTTTTCTAGTGCTTTAAGGCTTACAAAGTACTTCCCCCAGAATAGTCCTGAGAATAACAAGTGAAGGATTCATTATTTCTATTTTATAGATGAGGAAACAAACTTCCTAGAGGTGAAATGAATTACATAGTCACAAAGATTCCATATGTCAGAATTCTGACCAAGGTCTTCTCAATTCAAGACAAGTGTTTGTTCTATTGCCCCATGCTGTCTGGCAGTGTTTAGGACCCAGACACTCCCACTCCCACTCCCACTCTTCAACACACACACACACACACACACACACACACACACACACACACACATACACACACCTACCTTAACACTCTGCATTCTGACTCTTGGTTACTCCCTGAACATTTTCTTACTCCTCTTAGAGACATTGGGGATGGAATAGAGAAGGTGGGGAGAATTTCCAGCTCAAATCTTACTGTGCTCATCCCAAGCCCATCTCAACTGGAATGCTCAGCGCTAGGACCCATTCATTCTTTCATAGCATCCACTGGAAGGAGTTCTTGCTGTGGTCCAACCAAGAAGCTGCTCATCACCACACTGCACCCAACACACAGCTGGCTGTAGAGATCTACACTCCAAGCAAAATTGGGCTGATTCCACTGGGACATGGGAGGGACTTGGGGGTTCCACAAATGAAGAGAGACTTCTCCTTTCTCCACATACACACACCCACTCAGCCATCACCCAACCCCATTCACATCTGCACTGCTCGTTCTCTCTCTCTCTCTCTCTCTCTCTCTCTCTCTCTCTCTCTCTCTCTCATTCTCTGTCTCTCTCTCTGTCTCTTTGTCTCTCTCTCACTCTCTCTGTGTCTTTCTGTCACTGTCTGTCTATCTCTGTCTCTGTCTGTCTCTGTCTGTCTGTCTCTCTCTCTCTCTCTCTCTCTCTCTCTCTCTGTCTCTCTCTCTCTTTCTCTCTCTCTCTCTCTCCCTCTCTCTCTCTCCCCAGTGCACTTCGTAACTTTGATTTTTCTCTCACTCTCTGCAACCCTGCTACAACCGCTTAAGAGGCAGGACAGCAGCTAGGTGATGGATCAGTCCGCCTGGAGTCAGAAAGATTTGAGTTCAGACATCTACTAGCTATGTGACTTTAGGCAAGTCAGCCTCAGTCTGCCTCAGTTTCCCCAACTGCAGAATGTAGATCATAATAGCACCTTGTTCTGAGGACCCAATGAGATTATAATCATAAAGTGCTTAGTACAGTACATGTGATAAGCCCTATATAAATGCGTCGTTCAGTCATTTTTGAGTCACGTCTGACTCTTTGTGACCTCATTTGGGGTTTTCTCGGTAAAGAAGCCGGAGAGGTTTGCCATTTCCTTCTCCAGTTCATTTTATAGATGAGGAAACAGAGGCAAATGGAATTGAGTGACTTGCCCAGCATCACACAGCTATTAAATGTCTGAGGCCAGATTTGAACTTGGGAAGCTGTCTTCCTGACTCCAGGCCCAGCACTCTGTGCACTATGGCGCCACCTAGTTGCCCTGCGTATAAATGCTAGCTATTTATTAGTATTATTAGCAGCCAACCAGCTCTAGAGATGCTATTTCTATTATTACACTAACAGTCTGCCAGCTATCAATTCTAGCTACTATTACTGCTATTATCACGTGTCTGACGGCCAACCAGATGGAGGAGTTCTGGGGAAGGACTGGAAGAGGAGGGTGGAAAGAGGGTGTTGTGTCAACGCTAGCATGCAAACTGTTCTTGCCTTGGGGCTTTGAAGGCCAAAGCCAAGATGTTCTCGAGGAAGAGGGATAAAAATTAATTTCTGCAAAGTGGGATTGGACCACATAGTGTCTAAGGTACCTTCCAGCTCTGACAATCTTTGAGTATCAATTTGAACCTATTTAAGAAAATACATTCATGTAACCATTTTTGGAAAAGTTTGCATAGGGGGCATAATGATCCGCAGACCCAGTCTGTGGGGATTTCAGACTCAAGAGGAAAGAACTTTGGATTGAAGGTAAGGAAATCTGCATTCTAGTTCCAACTTGCTAGCTGTGTGACCCTAAGCAAGTCACCTGGCCATTGTCTACCTCAGTTTCCTCATTTGTAAAATAACAATGGCGCCTACCTCCAAGTATTATTGTGAGGGTAAAATGATATTATTGGTAAAGAATTTGCAAACCTTGAAGCATATTGGAAATGTTGTGTTGTTGTTATCTAAGTCAAGGTGAGTCCACAGGCACTCATTAAATGTCTGCTATGTGCTTAAGCATTGGGGGTACAAACGAAAAGCAGAAATACTCCATTTCTGCGAGGAGCTTACATTCTAACTGAGGAGACAGTATGTAAGTAACTATGGACAAACAAGACACATATAGTATAAATTGGAGATAATCTCAGAGGCAAGGCACTGCCATCAAGGGTGATTGGGAAAGGCCTCCTGCAATAGGCGGGATGTGAGCTGACTTGAAGGAAGTAAGGGGAGATAGGAAATCGAAGTGGAAGTGAGGAGAGCCGGTTCTGTGAATGTGAAACGATCACTGTCCCTCTCGTGGTCTTAGTTTTCTTATCTGAAACAGGAAAGGAAAAGACTAGAGGAGCTCCATTAGTCCTTAATTAGAATTCTGACATTCTATGGTCTAGCCTCCAAGAGATTGTCATCCTTTGATAGAACAGAGAAGGAGAAGGACCTAGGACACGAGTGTAGTTGACTTTTTGATGCAGAATCATCACTCAGTTTACAGTATTTTCTGGACTTAAAGCTGCAATCATGTCACAGCACAGAGGGCTTCCCCAAGACACACACACACACACACACACACACACACACATACACACACACACACACATATCACCCACAGGAGAACACAAACACAACCACTCAGGATCAGCAGAACCACTGAAGACATACTCCTTTGCTATGAAAAGGCTTCACTTACTTCTCTTTCTGCCAAGACAGGCAGCTCTGCAGCAACAATATAAGGGCCAATTGAGGACACCAATCCCAAGCTCTTTTCTTCCCCCTTTTTTTTCTTTTTATCTACTGTCTACAGGCAGCTGGAGAGTGGGAGAAACACCAGTGCCCTTTTAGGGCTATTGACAACAGCAACTGCCCTCCTGTCCCACAGATCAACTGCCTTGTTCTCCAGATTGAGATAACATAAGTTCTCTTCCAGTTTTACCATTCTGTGTTTCTACAGTTCTGCGCTCTTTATTTGGACAGGGTCAAAGCAGAGAAAAGAGTGTCAGAGCAAATAAAATAATCTACTACATACATTTGGCAGCTTAAAACTGTCTCACCTCATTGTCTACGAACAATGATTCTTGTATTCTTCTTTCACCAAATAAGGATGGGATGAAATGTTGTCTTTCCTCTTCCCTATGCTTTCTCTCAGAGCCTTGTTCCTACCCGACACTCTAGGCCACATAATAATCATTGCCAGCCTTCTGGATAATGGAAGTGTCAGTGACTCTGCAGATGGTTTTGGCAAAGGCAGTTTTCCCCATAGTACTGCCTGGGTGAAAAGGTTCGTGTTTATGCTGAGCCGCTGCCAGCACTGACTCTTGAGAAAGACCAGGAAAATGGATTCCTCTCTTGAAAAAAAAATGAATAAGGGCTCAGCAAAATGTACTTTTGTTCTGAGGCAATGGTTTCAACCAACAACCCTCTTTCAATGCCCTTGTCTTATTTTTGTCACAGTCATAATTTCTGCACTTATGTACTCCCTTCCCTTTCTCATAAAATTCCCAAGAAACAAACAAAAAAAGTCCACTTGAAAATCTTTTGCTTCCAGGTAGATGCACATTGATTGGGGAATGATAACAGAAATCGTGGCATATAAGTATAATGGGATATCACTGTGTCATAAGAAATTACCAATATGATGAATTCAGGAAAGACTTACATGAACTGATGCAGAGTGAAGGGAACAGAACCAAGAAAAAACAACATGACAATGTCAGTGGGAAAACCCAGTACCATGAACCAATCAAAAGTGAATGTTAAAAAATTACAAAGAGCAAACATGGCCTCAGTGAAGAGACAATGAGACAACACATTCCTCCAGTCCTTTGCAGAGGTGAGAGGTCTGAGAGCACAGAACAGTGCATGTGTTTTCAGATTTTGTCAATGTATTGTTCAGATTTGCTTGTTTTCTCTCTTCTTTTGCTTCAAAAAATATTCTGTTATATGGGATGGTTCTTTGAATGGAGAAAGATATAGAGAGAATTTAGGTGATGTAAAAAGGATAATAAAAATTTGTTTTAAAAAGTAAAATATTTTGGTTTTGAAAGCATGATCATATTCACAGGCTTTCACACTAGCACAAAAATTCATAAATTTATATTACTACTCACAAAGTCTCCAATCCGCTCAAGTTATCTTACTTTTCTGAGTCTCTAATTCCTCATCTGTAAAGTTAATGGAGATAATATTTATATTCCCTTCCTAACATGGGGGTGATATACTGATATGAAAGACAGGCAGAGACAGACAGAGACGGAAAGACAAATAGACAGATACAGAGACAAAGAAAGAAATAGAGAGATAGAGACAGCCAGGCATAGAGAGACACAGAGAAGGATGGAGAGAAAAAGTCAGAGAGACAGAAAGAGAGAGAGAGAAAGACAGAGAGAGACAGAGACTATGAGACAGAGAGAGAAACAGAGACAGAGACAGAGAGACAGAGAAACAGAGACAGAGAGAGAGACAGAGAGACACAGACAGACAGAGAGAGAGAGAGAGAGAGAGAGAGAGAGAGAGGGAGAGAGAGAGAGAGAGAGAGAGAGAGAGAGAGAGAGAGAGAGAGAGATCAGACAGCACAGTGTTATTTCCTCACATGTGTCCCTGGGAAAAGGTCCTCTTGTGGACCTCCATGGGGCCTGTCTGAGTGTCTGAGTCAAGCTAAGGAATCTTATCTGAGGTACAATGCTCATCTCTACATCACAACAGATAGGAATGGATCAGAGTTACCAGCCAACCATGACACATTCTTACCTTTGACAAATAGACCATTCTATCTATTCTTCTACCTTCTAGGCCTTTCTCTGTAGCATTCCCTAATTCATTCTTGTCCATGCAGATTCCTTTCACTCCCTTCCTATGTATATCTACTTTAAAAGCCTCCAAGTACAAATGCATCATATGGTATGGTGGACAGAGCATTAGACTAGGAATCAGAACACCTGATGTCAAGTCCTGGTTTGTTTTGTCCTAGTTCTGTGACCAAGGGCAGCTCACTTACCAATGCTACCTCAGTTTTCTCATCTGAGAAATGGAGATCTCAAGGTTTCAGTTATTAAAAGTACAACGTGACAGAATTACATTTAACATCAGAAGACTTGGTTTGAATCTTGGTTAGGTGACCCTGAACAAGTCACTATAGCTCTCTGGGCACCAATTGCATGATCAAATGAGAATGATAAGTGCACTACCTACCCCACACACTGGTCATGAGGAAAGTATTATAGAAATGGAAGTTAGTAGGGTGAATACTATTATTCATTCCCAGAAGACTTTGTGCTACAGCATCACCACCATGTGAATTTGTCCATGTATAATGAACAAACAATCCATTAGTTATTTTAGCACATTGTTGACAGCCTTGCAAACCTTGGAATTAACCTCTGGAGCCCCTCAAAACCCCAGGCTCTCAAGTACAATGTTAAGAAAGACCTGAGTAAATAATACAAATAAAAAGGATGGAAAGAAACACGCATTTCGTGCGCACCTAGTATGTGCCAGGCGCTGTGTTAAGCGCTTTACAAACATTATCTCATTTAATCCTCATGACAACTCTGAGAGATAGGTATGATCATTATCCCCATTTTATAGTTGAGGAAACTAAGGCAGATGGAAGGGAAGTGACTTGTTCAGGGTCACACAACTAGTAAGTATCTGAGGCTAGATTTGAACTCATCTTCCTGGCTACAGGCCTAGCATTCTATCCACTGTGTCATCTAATACAGAAGAAGATGAGGATGCACTGGAAGGTTGTAAGTTCCCCTTACCTGGACTCATCATGAATTCATTTCAACAAATACTTAGCAAGCTCCAGTTATGTGAAAGTTGCTGTCCTTGGTACTGGAAAAAATGATAGAAACAACATAACTCCTGGTTTTGAAGAGGGTAAGGAGTTAGGGCAGGGTGGAGAGAGGGCACAAGTCTATCAATAATTTTAATATAAATAAAAGCAAAGGAAATGCTATTCCTTATTCTTGCTACATGACCTGCCCACCTACTTTTTTGTCATATATGTCCCTGATAGTGTCTTGTACCTCACAGGAGTCATCACTCACCAAAAACAATGTCAATGAGGAAGATATCTAGAACTATGAGCCTATGATAAGTAGCACTGAATTATTGTACCAGCCAAGAACAATTGCTTTTCATTCCATGCAAGCTTTTGTAGCTCAAACAAGACATTTTTCCTGAAAAGCTTTCTATGTTTGGAATTGTGGGAAGTTTGGTTCAATTACGTAGGTCTATAGTCCAATTAATGATATATAATTGTTTCTTCAGGCCCTAATTGTTGTAAATTTTGTAGTTTAGAGTGGTTTTTCTTTTCTGTTTATTTTAGGGATTGGGGATAATTAGCCTAGTTCTTAATGCAATTCTTTTTTCTTATCCTTCAGTTAATTCTTATTTTTGAAGGAACATGGATATATTTTAGAGTGTCTTCTGAGGCTCAGCTAGTACTGACAGCTGTGTAGTAGAATTCTATTTCTCTAAGCGGCAGCCCCAGCCTTTTATTGAGAGTTGGGAGATGGCTGACAGTAATAAAACCCTTATCATTTTCCTACCATGAGAAAACTGCCAGCTCATTCTAAATAAGGGCTGCCCACCTTTGGTGTATTTCAAACACTTCCACGCCAAATGTTTGACTTCTCAGCAAGCTCCTTTGATCGATGTACATATCGGAAGTCACATGATAGGAAAGGAGTATAGCATCTGCAGTGCTGTTAACCAAACCACATGAAAACTGACAGGAACTGATGATAGAGTACACTTTCGTTCCACAACAGTTTTTGTTACACTTAAGGGAAGAAAAATGGAAAGTGTGATGGGGTTTCTGGGCTTTGAATCCAGATTTACGCAACTTGAAGAATTTTCATATAGATGAAATTTCATGTATTTTTTTTCACTCCAGGGAAGTCTTATTTCAAAACATTTTACTGTCTCAATAGGTCCCCTGTTGTGGCTACTCTTTCCAAAGGTGTAGCTGACAACCCCATCCAAACCTGCCCACCTAGTTACATGACTTCCCATAACTCCTCTATAAAGGCTTTGCAACTCAACCCTGGAATCATCGTAATACTTGGGTTCAGTGTCACAGCTAATATTCAGGTCAAGATCCCATCCATTCTCTACCAATAGACCAGAGAAGAACTTTAAATCAAATAGCAAAGTAATTGATTTAAGACAGAATAGCAAATAAAATAATTTTATCTCACTATCCACATAGAAAAAAATAAGTGGATAAAGTATAATGGATGGCTATAGCTAGATGGCTCAGTGGATAGAGCTCTAGCCTTGGAATCAGGAAGACCCGAGTTCAAATCCAGCCTCAGATGCTTACTAACTGTGTGAACATGGGCAAATCACTTAGCCTCTGTTTCCCTTAATCCCCTGGAGAAGGAAATGGCAAACCAATCTAGTACTTTCACCAATTAAACTTCATACAGAGTAACAAAGAGTCAGACCCAATTGAACAGCTAGGTTTGTATTCCCAAATAGGTCAAAGAAAGAAGAAAAAGACCCATATGTATAAAAATATTCATAGCCACTCTTTTGGTGGTGGAAAAAATTAGGAACTAAGTGGATGCCATCAACTAGGGAATGACTAAACAAATTATGGTATATGACTGTGATGGAATACTATTATACCATAAGACATAATGAAGGAGATGACTCCCAAAAAGCCTTAGGAAAACTTGTATGAATTGATGCAAAATGAAGTGAGGTAGAATCAGAAAAAGAAGTAACTCTGAAAGACTTAGGAACTTGTGATCAACCTGCCACAATTACAAGGGACTCATGATGAAACATAACTATTCACCTCTAGATAGAGCTGATGGATTTAGAATGCAGATTAAAGCATATTTAATTTCCTTTTTTCTTTTTGACATGGTTAATGCAGGAATTTATTTTGCTTTACCATACACACTGTAGTGAACTTTGTTTTACTTTCCTTCTTAACAGGTGAAGAAAAGGGAAGTGGGACAGAAAATTCAGAACTAAAGATAAAATTAAAATGAATGTTTAAAAAAGAATGGATATATGAATAAAAATGAAATAAAATGGTGAGCACCCTGTTAAATAAAAGGGATTTAAATGGAAAAGCAAGACTTAAAATGGACTCAAGGAGATCACATTATAGTTGGAGAAGACACCACACTTGGCAGGGTTTCAACTGCAAGACTGTTCTAAAATCCCAGTCTTCCTTAGATTCACTAACAGGAATGACTATAATCCAGACTGTGATGTCCAGTTGGGTGGACAACTTAAGTAGGTCATCTATGAGAATGTATATCTTGTCATGAGTTGAGCAATGAGTTGGGTCCAGAGTGAATTGAAGAAGGAGAGTGGGCTGGATTTTCCTCAGGAAACAACAGAGTTTTAAAGTTAATTTTATTGATATCTATTATTTTTACATCATCTAGATTTCCCCCTCTATCTTTTCCCTTCTCCCTACTAGAGAGTCCATCCTAATAACAAAGAAATTTTTTTAAAAAAGAGAAAATATTCAGCAAAACTAAATTGATGAGAACACAGTATACACGCAAGTGTTTGAGCAAGACAAATTACAAGAGAATGTCAAGCAACAGAATCATTCTCAACTTCATATCACCTCTTACTCATGACAACAAGCACATGGGAGCCCCTTATAATCTGGTAGAGTGGGTTTAGACTCTGGTGAACCATTTTGATGAGTAGGGAATACAATTCTTCTAGTAATGTGGTGGTTGGTAGGAGGGACCTTTTATCTTACCCTCTAGAGTCACAGGATGGCTGTACCAATGGCTGTGACAGCAAGTCTGGATAGGGCCTAAGTATAACTACCCCATGGTGGCTTCAGGCTCAGCCTAATACCCAACAAATGTTGCCTTGGCTTTCATCTCCTTAGCCATTGCTAATGAGGTGAAACCCATCTTCAGCCAATGGCAGGGATACCTGGGTCCAATACCTGCCTTGGGCTGTGAGAGCCAAAGGGAACCCGGGGGTTGGTGGTGGTGGCCAGAGCTGGTGTCAGTGCTGCACTGAATCCATCTACAATTATCAGGTGATTGAAGCCCATGGAGAAAGAACACTTTGCCTTCCATCGTCAATGAGGCACTAAGCAACTATGACATGGCTTCAAGTCCTGCCTCTGACAGAAAATCCTGGCTATGTGACACTTTCCATGTTATTTAACTTCTCCAGTGCCCCAGGCACCTCACTAGCACTGTCAGTTGCAAAAATTCCCTAATAGAGGAGTTTCCTCACTTCCTTATACCATGAAACCACAGGTCTGGGACATCCTACCATTCTAGAAATATTGAAGATTAACAGAGAGATAGTGATGTGTAGGGGACAATCAGCATTCTTACGGCCAAATGAGTTCCTGGCCTTATCATCCCTTTGACACCAGGTCCTGAAAACTGCCAAGCATTTCCATCTGCCCAGCCACTTAAATCCCTTTTGTTTATCTGAATGATAAATCATTGGAGAAGATCCTCCATATTACTGTGTAAGCTCAGCACTTATGTGTCGAGCTCCCTGCCCCCTTTTCCAAACCTTTGGACTCTCCCGCTTGGAGACTGACAGGCCTGAACAAAGAACAGGAAACTCTTAAAACAAAGGATAGGAAATGACTCCTCTCCTGCTGGAGAAACTTTAACCCGGCCAGTTCTTAGGAATGAGGTGGGGGGGAGGGTGGCTCCCCTCTCAGGTGGGAAAAACTTTCTTTGTTCAGGGCCCTATAAAACGCACCACATGGGACAGGCACATTGGAACCTCACCCACGGAAAGAACGCTTTGCCTGAGACTACGTTCAGAAAGACAAACCAAGGTAGCTACAAAAAAAAAAAGGTTCTCCAGCTTAGGAAAAGCCTTGGGAGCAGGTGCTGAACGTGAAGTGTATGTTGTATGTTATGTGTGTGTCCTTTGTTGTTGTTGCTGCATTTTAGAAAAGAGAGGGATTCCCCAGCTTGGAGAAACCTTGGGCAGGCGGTGTTCCTCTGAACAGGTGTTGCCTCTGTGTGTCTGTGTCTCTTGTCTTTGTCACTGTGTTAACTGTGTAGTAGGAATTGTTAAATAATGTAGTTGTGTGGTTAAAAGAGTATTTCCCCTGTCTTTCAATAAAAACTTTATTCTGTTGGGAGTGTGCCTTAGTTCCAGCGTGAATCCGAATCCGAACCTAACCTAGCTTAACCAAACATTATCATGGTGCTTGGCATTTTAATCCATTTTTATTCATATGTCCATTCTTTCTTTTTCAGTTCTCTCAGTTCTGGATTTTCTCTGTCCCACTTCTCCCTCCCTCACCCACCAAGAAGGCAAGAAAAACAAAGTCCGCTACAATGTGTATAGTAAAGCAAAACAAATTCCTGCATTAACCATATCAAAAAGAAAATAAAAGAAAAGAAAGACATGACCAAATGAATGAATGCCACCACCACCACCAACAACAACAACCTAACACACACTGCCATATAAAAAATGCACTCTTGTTGTTGGGAATTTGTGGGAGACAAACCTTCCTGTCCCTAATGCATACTCCCTTGTGTAATGTGTTCACCCTGTCAAGACTCCAGGCTGACTTCCAATGGGCAGGTAGGTAGAATAGTAGATAGAGCCCTGGCCTTGGAGTCAAGAATTCCCGAGTTTGAATCCTGCCTCAGACACATACTTATTTTGTGACCTTGGGCCAGTCATCTAACTTCTCCAGGGCTCAGTTTCCTTGTCTGTAACACGACGGGGTTGAACTCTATGGCCTTTCTAGCTTTAAATCTATAATCTTACGATTCCTCAGATTTCAAATAATTATTACCAACTCCTTCCCCACCTCCTATAGATTTGGCATTCCCAGCTTGACCCATCGGCATCCCTAGTTTACTTTTTCTTGCCCCAGACTGATCTTTCCATGATGCCTTCCATCTCCAAGATTACTTTTCTCTTGGCAGAAGCATTGAAACTTGAGTCAGATGACCTGAGTTCAAATACCTATGATCCTAAGACCAGCATTTGTCTTTGGTCTGACTCTTACCCCAACTCCCAGGGGTAGACATTGAACAAATGTCTTACGGCTTCGATCCCATATTGGCTCCTGCATCCCACAAAGCTTTGTCTAATCCCATGTGTCCTCTGGGCCAGGACCCTTGCTGTACCTGCCCTCCTCTCCCACTCCTACCTAAGCTCTAGTTAGGTTCCTGCCAAAATATGAGTTTGCTCCCTTGTCAGACGGTGGAAACTGTGTAGTGCTATTGTGTTTCCCTTTCTGTATCAGCTGCTAGGAACTTCGGAGCCAAATTCAGTGCCCAACAGTAGTAATTAACTCATCTCAGGGGCCTGGTAATGTCTACTCCCTCTGCTCGTCTTAGATGGTCTCTGTCCTGTTTTTATCTGTAATTGTCTCTACGTTTAATTTCACAAGTCTCCATACTTAAACTCCTTTGGGAAGTAGGCGGGAGAGAGTCTAAATAAATGAATAAACATAAATAAATGAGCAAAGTTTGGGGCCTGGAGAGAGATACTTCATTTATCTGAAAAATGGGCTCATATTGAATACTTCGTTCCCCTCACAATGCTGAGATAAAGAAGTATCAGTATTCCAGAGCATTGTTGGAAATATGGTTAAGATACATGTTTTATTGTTAAGCTGCATTCTATAATTTCTAAAGTAGTGTCGGAGATTCTTTCTCCTTTGACCTTTACAAATGCCTTGGGATGGAGACTGGACAAAGATCACTACCTCCATTTTACAGAAGAGAAAACAGGCCCCAGGGAGGAGAAATTAGAATGTCATCAGATATTACAGCAACGTTTAAAATAGTAAGAGCAAGAATGTCAGAGCTGAAAAACCACCCAAGAGATCAAGTAATACAATAGCCTCATTTGATAGAAAAAGAGGAGGGAAGGGGATTGCTGGAGAGGGAGCGAACAAGGCACAGAGACAGAGACAAGAGAAAGACATACAAAGGGTAGTAGGAAGAGAAGAGAAGGGAAAGGAGCAGAACCATTCATTTTGCTGTAATATCCATGATTTGTTGAAAGTCACATAACTGGTAAGGAGCAACCAAAACTAGAGCCCAAGGACAAGAGGAACAGAATAAAAATACTGCCTATGTTAGTGTTGTTCAGTCACTTTTCAGTGGTGTCCAATTCTCCATGACGCCATTGGGGATTTTCTTGGCAGATACTGGAGTGGTTTGCTATTTTTTCCTCCAGTTCGTTTTGCAGATGAGGAAATTGAGGCAAACAAGCTTAAATGACTTAAGTGCCCAGGGTCACATAGCTAGTAAGTTTGTCTGAGGCCAGATTTGAACTCAGGAAGGTGAGTCTTCCTGACTCCAGGCCTGGCCCACCCAAGCATACTGTCTACTAGACCTATATTCTTGGACCAAAATGAAAATGTGGATTCTGAAGAAAAAATGAGTGGGATAATTCATCCACACTGATCATTATCTACTGTGTGCCTAGCTCTGTGCTAGAGACTTTGGAGAATTCAGAAACAGGTAATGTGTGAAGGAAAGACTCTTAGAGGATTGAATTGTATTATTTATGGTGAGATAGCTCATGATTTTCCAAAAGATTCCATGACTCAATTCTGCAAACATTTGCTAAGAGCTCAATATGTACAGAGAATTGCTAAGGCTATTCAGCTCCTGGAAAAGGTCAAAACACAATGAGATAGCTCATGATCAACCAAAGGGTTCAACAATACAAGTCAATTTTTATGAAGCACCTACTGTGTACAAAGCACTGTAATCCTCAAAAAAAAAAAACATGGAACCACTGACTCAAATATTCACAGTAGCACTTTGACATCTGTCTTCACAACAGGCCTGAGAGGTAAGCAGGCAGGAATGATATTGCCAGGCATTTGTTTTTGTTTCGTTTAGAGTGGGGAGTGGGGGGGGGTAGAATATTCAAATTCACAAAGGAAGTTAGCATCAAAGCTGAGGTTTAAACCCAGATATCCTCATGCCCCAGACCAATACTCTTCTGTTACGCCATAAAGTCTATCTAAGTAGATTTAATGTCATCTCCATGTGAGCCCCATTACTGTTGCCTAGCAACATGTGTAATCACTTCTCCGGTTTTACCTGTAACATCAGAGATTAGTCCGGTCATAGGTCAGCTAGACCTACTGTAGCTCTTGTGATATCTTGATCCATCCACCCCTGTCCTTGAGCTGGTCATTGTTATGGACCACTCAGTGCTGGACCTAGAATCAGGAAGAACTGATTTCAAATCCTCCCTTAGGCACTTACTAGCTGTATGACCCTGGACAAGTAACTCTGTGTGCCTCAATTTTCTCATTTCTAAAATAAGGCTCATAGTAGTGCCTGTTTCATAGGGTTGTTGGGAGGATAAGATGAGATAATACTTATAAAGCCATTGTAAAATCTAAAGTTCTATAAATGTTCTATCATCATCATCTTCTTCTCCTCCTTCTCCTTGTTCTCCTCTTCCTCCTGCTTCTCCTCCTTCTCCTTCTCCTTCTTCTCTTCTTCCTCCTCCTCCTCCTCCTTCTTCTTCTTCTTCCTCAGTTCTATATTCTGAAACCTGAATTGGCTGAGGGCTAGGACTGGCTATCAGTATCTCTAGGCCCTGGAAGTTGTCTCTCTTCCCTAGAAGGCTCTGTGGTTGAAGTTCTAAGTAGGAAAGGTATTGCCTGTAGGGGGAATATCCTATCTAGTCTGAGCTAGAGTTCACCTCTATCCAAGGTGAGGTGGTTGGGTGACTGTACACAGCGTCTTCTTCGCTGGAAAAGTCATTTTCTGAAACAATATCTAGTTCAACAGCTGTTGGGCAACTTTCTCCTTTACTTAGACCAAAAGGCACATGATTTCTTTCCCTTTCTCCATCAGAATCCAACCAACTCTCCTGTGAGCAATGCGTCAATGAGATGAATTGTCTTTTCAGGGCTCCTGTTGGTTTCTGGAGCTATTATTTCAATGAGTTGTCTAGTCTCTCAATAACTTGTTCTACTAACTCTTGAACCTGAACACTACAATTTCTCAGTAATTCTCCATCTCCATGTAGAAAATCTTGACAATGAATGTGGGCAACATACCATCCGTTATTTTTGTCAGAATTTTTCTGAGCTGGAGTTGTAGCTAAGCGGAAATCTTCTTTCAATTTCTCTCTAAGCTGAGAGAAAACACTTGGCCAACAACCTTGCCTTGGACTGAGATGAACTTCAGCTCTGACAGAGAAGAGGATACTGATGCTAGAAGTAACATCTATCCTACCTAGCATTAAAAAGACACCCACTAGAGCCCAGGGATCCTTATGGCCAGCCCCAGCCCACTACAAGTTCAAGTTTAGGATTGTAACTATAATGAGTATCATTATCATTAGTAAATAATTACTTAATATTAGTTAATAATATTGTTATTAATAATGACAATAACATTTATATAGCCCTTTAAAGTTTGCAAAAACTTTACCAATATTATTTGAGGTATAGGTGTTCAAAGAGACCTAGCACCGCTGGTAGGAGGGCTACCGAGCCCTTTTTAGGGCTGCTCATCCACCATTGGTGTCCACCTTTTGCCCAGTTCTCACCTGTGGCTCCAACAAGCTGTAGCATGTACAATGGCCACACCCTGGTAAATTGTCTCAGCAGATGAAGCTAAACCAGGTTGAAAGTAATCGATGCGCCACAAACCCATGCATGAGTTAGGGGAGTGTTTACCCTAAACATGTGAAGACTCGCCCCGGTGGAATGGGTAAATGAGAACAATTTGTTCCAAAGGCCACGAAGGCAGCTGAAGCAGGTGCCATTCAGCACTTAAGAGTTTTGTCAGACATCAAAGATGCCAAGGTCATCCACTGATTCTGGGCCATCGCTACTTGTCCTGACTTTTGTCTTGCCAGTGAACTTTGTTGCCTCTGGAAGAGGGAGTGAGACTGATGACTTTGTGCAACTCAGACTTGCTTAAATCCAATTGAGAAGAAAGTCAAGATACCGACCTGTGATATCCCTGATTTTCTTCAAAAACGAAGGGCAAACAACAACAATCAATGTTATTCTCACAACAGTCATGGGAAGTAGGTGTTATTATTCACCACCATTTTATAGATGAGTAAACTGAGGCACAGAAAGGCTAAATGATTTGCCCAGGGTCACACAGCTAGTAAATATCTGAGGGAAGTTTTGAACTTGGATCTTCCTGACACCAGGTTCTGAAACAATTTGCAGTCTGGTCATGGGTATCTGAAGTCTCTCCCTCCTCAGAAATTTCAAAACCCAAGTGAATAGGCCTGTGGCTATTACCTGAACACTGACAGGTCTGGTGTAGAGCCTGTAGCATCATTCCTGGTGGAGCTATACACATATATTAGACAGGTCCCATTCCATATTTAAAAGCAAGCTTGATGGGGACTCTGCAAGGTGAGAAAGGGACTCATGGGATCAGGAATCATAAGTTACTCCCTTGGCCCCATGTGTTCCCCACACACATGCCTGGCTAACTTTAGATTTTAAGTTTGAGGCCAATGTCGCCAGAGACAGAATGTGTGCAGAGGGAGATATTTTTTGGTAACTTTTGTCCTTGCTAAAACTTTTTCAGTAAATATACCTTGGTAAAAGCTAACTGACATGAACTAGCTGATTGGTTTTGATTGGGGGAAGCACATTAGATGGGATGGGGCTTCTGAATGATAGTAGTTGAAGCCGTGGCCCCACAGGGTTAACCCCTAGAACTCTGGAGGTAGAAAAGAATAATCAGCAGTCCTATCAGAACTCAAATAATAATTATAGAAGTGGAAGCTGGGAGAGGGAGCTCAGAGGACATGCTATGTTTCATGTTGATAGCTTGCTTTTCTTTTTTGGAGAATTGCCTTTTCATATCCTCTTTACCATTTATCTATTGGCTTTTGTTCCTAAGTACTTGAATCTACTCCCTGTTTATCTTAAATTCTTATCAGAGAAACTCGTGACAGTGATTTCTCCAATTTAACTATTTTCCTTCTAATTTTAGCTATAGTGATTTTGTGCAAAATATTTTCCAATTTTATGTAATCAAAATTGTCCAATTCATCTTCTGTGAACCTTCCTATCCCTTCTTTGGTCAAAAACTCTTGCCCCTGTTAGGTATTTTCTTCCCTGTTCAACTAGTTATATAATGATGTAACCTTTTTCATTTAAGTCATGTATCCATTTGAAGCTTATGGTGTGATGTGTGGTGTAAGATAACCGGTCTATGCACAGTTTCTGCCAGATTGCTTTCCAGTTTTTTCAAACATTTTTGTCAAATAGTGAGTGCTTACCCCACTACCCAGGGAAATTGTTTTTATCAAATGTTATTTTACCATATTTGCTTGCTTTTGGATCTTGTGTTCCTAATCTTTCCCTCTAATCAAGTTTTCTATATTTTAACCAACATCAAACAGTTTTGTTGATTTACTGCTTTGAAATATATTTTGAAATATGTTACTATTGTGCCTTGTTTTTTCGTTTCCTTGTTTGTTCACTATTTCCCTTGAGATTCTTGAGCCATTGTACTTTCAGACAAATTTTGTTTTGTTTCTAGTTCTATAAGAAAACCTTTTGGTATTTTGATCAGTATGGTGCTAAATAAGCCAATTCATTTGAGTGGTATAGCTGATCTTATGTTGACATGGCCTCACCATAAACAATTTTTATCTTTCCAATTATTTGAGTCCATCTTAATTTCTATAAAGAATGTTTTGTCATTGTTTTCACAAAATTGTTATATGTGCCTTAATGGATAGACTCCCAAATATTTTGTATATTTTTGAATTTTGAATGGATTATTTTGAATGGATTTTCTTTTTCTATCTCTTTAGGTTGGGTTTTGTCAGTAATGTATACAAAGCTGATGTCTTGTGTGGGTTATTTTATACCCTATTACTTTTATGAAATTGTAGTTTCAATTAACTTTTAATTGAATCTCTAGTGTTCTTTTTGTAGACTATCATTGGCAAAAAAGTGATAATTTTATTCCTTCACTAGTTTTCTTTTTCTGTCTTGGTATAAGTAGCATTTGTAGAAGTGTATTAATATGGGGGCAACTAGGTGGTGCAGTGGATAGAGCACTGGGCCTAGAATCAGGAAGGCCTGAGTTCAAATTTTACCTCAGACACTTAGATGTTTGACTTGGGCAAGTCACCTAAGCTTGATTTGCCTCAGTTTCCTTATCTCTAAGATGGGGATAATAGTAGCACTTACCTTCCAAGGTTGTTGTGAGATAATAATCATAAAAACACTTAGCACAGTGCCTCACACATAGTCAACACTACATAAAGTTAGCTATTGTTATTATTATTAATAATAAATTAATGGTAATAATTGGACATCAAATGATCTTATTGGAAGGGCCTCTAACATTTCTCCATTACAAATAATGTTACTTCCAGATTTTAGAAAGATACAATTTATCATAGTATAGAAAAAATCCATTTATTCTTATCCTTTTAAAATATTTTAAGAGAAATAAGAGAAAGCTTTTTCATTTCTATTGATATAGTCATGGTTTTTACCATTTATAATTAACATGGTCAGTAGTGCTTAGTATTTTCCTAATGTTGAACCAACCCTGCATTACTGTTTAAATCCAGTTTAGTTAGAAATCATCTCTTTAAAATATTTCTTTAGGCTTTTTCCTAATAATTTATCCAAAATTCTTACCAGGAAGACCTGAATTCAAATCCTGCTTTTGACATATACTAACTGGGTGATACTGGCAAGTCACTTAATCTCATCTCATCATCCTCAGTTTCTGATTGGGTTTTCTGCTTTGGTCAGGCCCTGTTTTATTCCCTGACCTCAAATCCTGAGCTGCTGCCACTGGATTTCATTTATTGTCAGGCTTCTCTGTCCCCAACCAGAGTATTCTAAGTCAGATCTTCTTGGTCCCATTGCTGCTGCAGACCAGGCCCCTTCTCCCCAATCCAGCCCCACCAGCTCCCAACCGGGATCTCACTCATATGGGTGCTGCTGTGGACTTCCCTAATCTGGACGCTGCTTCAAACTTCAAGCTTTTAAACATGAGCTTGTGCTGGCTTTCTTAGAAAGATGCCCCTTCCAGTACTCATGCGCTGCTGTTGTTGGGTGGGGTTGGTGCGGTTCTCAGCTAGGCCAAGATTACCGACATTCTTTTTCAGATTTCTTGATCATTATTTGATTTGGTACCACCTCTAGATCACTGTTGGAGCATATGTGGGAGAACTGGGTTCCTCCATAACCTTTCATGCTGCAGTCTTTTCTTTTCTTTTCTTTTCTTTTCTTTTTTTTTTGAAGCCATTGGGCGTTAAGTGGCTTGGCTCACGTCACACAGCTAGTATATGTCTGAAGCTGAATTGGAACTCAAGTGCTCCTGATTCCAGGATCAGTGCTCTAGTCACTGCACCATGTAGCTGCCCCTTCATCCAGTAATCAACCCAGAAGTGATGCCTTTCTTTTCCCTGTATTTGTAATGCCCTTTTTTTAATTCTCTGAATCCATCCCTGGTGTCAGGACGTACCTATAGATCTCCATGATGTGCGTCACACCACAATACATTTCGACAAATTCAAGAAATTAGTCCAATATTAAACTATTCAGGAAATCAATAGGGCTAAATTAATATCAGAAATGTGATATTATACCACAATGACATGATGCGACAGTACTGCAAGCAATATTTAGCAAATAATAAAACAAGCATGCAAATTAGTGAGCCAATATTTCATGTTTCTGAAGCCATAAGAAACATTAACAATAACTGTATCCATATGCCAGCACTTAGAATTTAAGTAGGCAAACAGCATTTAATAAATCAATATCATTTGCATATGTACATACTCATAAAAATACATACTTAATGCAATAATCAGCTACTTTGAGTTCAGTCCTTTGCATTTATCTTTTTCATAATGAATGCAGTAGATTGATAATGAGCCAGAGGACCAACCATGGGAAAGATAAAATATAAAGTGTAAAATAAGACAAATTTAAGAATAGTATTGAAAATATCAGAAAAGGAAGAAAGCAAAATCAAAAGCTTAAATTGAATTATTTCTTTGAAAATCTCAGAACTAGAAAAGTTCAAAGAATAAGCAATTTTTTTCCAGAAATATGAATAACTGAAAAATAGAGAGGTCAAAGGTAGAAAAGTTTCTTCCAAAATAAAAATCCAGAAACTAAGGACAAAAATCCATTCAAACTGGGAATAAAAATATATTTAAATATAAAAATGTCTTTGCAAAGTGAAATATTCCGAGGTTTGCCACTGTATGAGCCTGTATAAAACAAAACAAAACAAACCTGAGTAGGATGTCAAGTTCTCCTTGGCCATACTGCTCACATCTAACCACCAGGTGGACCTTGTGAGCTAGTTCAGACTCTGGTAGTGTCAGTCACTATGTTGCTATGGTAACATTGTTATTAAAACCACAGCTTCAGTCAAAGCCCTACAGCTTGGCCACTAAATAGATTACAAGTCCCTTGCTCATGTCTCCTTTCCCCACAAGCTAGCTCAGAAACACATGTAGGAAAGCCCCTTACTTTCAGCTTTTCAGACTAAAATGATGGTAATTTTTCCCTATAGAGCTCAACTTTCTTGCTCTCCATCTTTTATGAAAAGGAGTAGATCTAAGGAAATCTTTCCATATTTACTCACTTCTGCAAGACTTATAAACTGATTCTGGTCCTCTCTACCAGGTGAGCTTTGCTTAGCAAAAGATCTCCTGGATATTAAGAAAAATTATTCCTCTCTCCTTTTTCTATCTGAGCATTAAAGAAATACTACAAACAGTTGGGGTCTTGTTGGCCAACGAGCTTTATCATAAACTAGGAATTTAATTTTGAAAGCAAATGTTTGGGAAAGAACAAAGCTTTCAAACCCTATCAGGAAATAAAAAGGGAATCACTAGCAAACAGGGCATTTTGCTTCTCCCTGGAGAGAGAAAGTGATGGGGAGAAGGATATCATTTCATTCTCCTAGCTCTTGCTTGATCAACAACCCATAGTTCATGATAGGAAGGTCTTTATCACTTCCTGACATGGACCATTGTTCTATTCACATTGGCTCAACCAATAGCAGCTCTGATGCTTCCCCCTTAGCCTCCGTACCATGATGGCACCTGACACCTTCCTCCTTCTCGTAAACCCATTCCAACTCACAATCAGGAATAGAGCCCACAAATGATGCTAAAGAATAATAGATAAACACCCCTGACCAGCAGACAGATTCCTTCTTCCAAATCTCCTGAGTCACTGTTCCCTATGGGCAAGGCCGAAAGGAGGGTTAAAATATTGTGATATTTTCTTTTCACAGAGAACTTTTTTGAATCATGATTTTGAGCCAGATGTTTATCATTTATTTTACATGTCTCACTGGCTATTTTGATAGTAATTTTTATCATTTTATCACTCAGAAAAAAATCAGTCCTGAACTGCAGTATTTTAAATTTGCAAGATTAATATATGAAGAGGGTGACAACTTTACTTGGCTACACAAAAAAAAAAATCTTTTAGCTTGGAGAAAGTAAGCACCCAAATTTAAAGATAAAACACAGGTCATTTGTTTCAGGTTTCTTTTTTTAAATGAAATATTCACTATCACTAAGATACAAGTAGAGAGCCTGATAGAGTAAAGCAATTTCGTGGTCAAATTCTTGTCCTGCAAAGAATTTGAAAAGTTGGAAAAAATTGATTGTGTTGAAAAACTAGTACTTCGGCCTACTTTTTGCAGTTGTCCTTCCTTTTAATTTTTATAAGCGTTTCTGAATTTATTGAACATAAATTTTAAAATTAATTACTTAGGATGAGAACATGATAGTATATGACAGACCCACTCAGGAAATCAGGGAATCACTATGGCATATGGGAAAATCCTCTGGAGTCAGAAGATCTGGATTTGAATTCTATTTCCCATACTTATTACCTTGAGCAAGTAATTTAAAAATCTCTAGGCCTCAGAGTCCTCATCTGCGTAATAAGGAGGATGCATTAGATGGTAGTCCCAGGTCTAGAACTGTAATTGCATGAATATCAAGGAAACTCACACGAAAGTAACCTGGCAACCAAATTATTCTCATTTATAGCCCCCTTCCAATACACAAAAATAAGGGGAACCTCTCTAAGAGTTAGCTGAGAAGGAAAGACTTCCAGGAAAACATAGGTAAGAATGGAAAACAATCCCTACTATGTGAGGGCAGATGGAATGAGGCCCAAACCAGTCCTTCCCCGGCTCCTCTCCACTGGATCTCAGCAGTCACGTTGGAAATCTGCCAAAGCCTCTCAGATACAGTCAATTCACCAGAACTGCTGGTTCCAGAACAGTTGGGGTTCTTCCAGAGCTCCTGGATTAGGAGACAATTTCAATTTGGCCTTTTGCCCTCTTACTTGTTTAGAAAAAAGACTCCCTTTCCCAGTGTGGAAATAAATTAAGCTCTCCTCAAACCTCACCAGCTAAAATGTGTACATGAAGTCAGAGGTAGGAGGTGGGGTGCAGGGGAGCAGGGGAGAGAGAAGGGATTAGTGCTTTTTCAAGAGCTAAAAGCTACTTGTGCAGGAAGATGTAACAGCAAGAATTGAAATTGTTTGTTTAGAAATTTCAGCAGTTAAGCTGAGGGTCCTCGAGATAAAGTACTTTATCTCATTCTGTAGATAACCAGAGAGTCCTTGGGATAACTTGCTTTCTCCAGTTTGCACGGTTCCACATGCAGGTGTTTAACCCAAGACAGACTCCCAGAGTCATTTTTAGAGTATACAAGCTACTTGATTTTGTCTGTTTCCCAGAGTCCTTGGGAAACTGTGGCCTGAGAAACCCTCCCCCCAGACTACTGTTCTATATTGATGATAAATAAAATGTACCTCTAATAGATTCTATTTTAAACACAATTCAAAATTCTGTTCCTTCGACACCAGATATAACAGAAAATCATCTGTGTCTTTAGCTTATTTAACTTGTTCTCAGGTGGCAGCAAGCAGCTTCTCCTCTTGCTGTACAAGCCACCTCCAGAAACATTTCTTCTCTGCTGGTCATTTTTCCTTCAGCTCTAACTTTTACTTCTTGGAACAATTCCAGTGTCCAGTGTCTCACGGGATTCCAATATTCTAAAATCTAAGCATTGTTCATCCCCTGGCCTTCCTTGAACACCTGAAGTCAACAGTTCTTTGCAATGGGTGACTTGATCTGTCCCTGTTAATAAAAGTTTACAAAGTAAAGAGCTTTCCTTACAATAATCCTGTGGGGTAAATAGTTCAGATATCACTATCTCTATTTTACAAATGAGGAATCTAAAGCTCAGATCCAGGGAGTAACTTGTCCAAGATCACACAGCTAGAAGTCTGAGAATTATCATTCAAAACAAAGTCTCCTGACACCAAGAAATCAGTGCTATAAAAAGGACAGGTAGACCTGTTGTCCAAAGAAATCCAAGAACCCAGACAACTAGAAAAGATCAAGGTAAGCTCTCAGCAAACACCACGTATCAGCAATGTAGGTGTGAGGACACAGGTACATAGGATCATGTGATCACAGATTTAGAGACAGGAGGGAACTTACAGGTCATGTAGCACAACCTATTAATTTGAAAGATAAGGAAACTGAGGCTCAGAGAGGTTTAGTGATTTTCCAAGGGTCTCCCAGCTACTCACTAAGTGTGACCCTCAGCACACATGTTCTACAGGCAAAGGTCCTAGGCAAGAAAGGGAATCCAGGCACTGGAATGACTTGGGATAATAGGATTTAGAGCTGAATGAAGTCATCTAGTCTAACCACCACGTTTTCCGGATAACTTCACAGAATGCCATGTTATTGCATTTCCTACATGGCCATATTTTTTCTTTTATTTGGTATTCTCTTATATTGCTCATATCCAAGCACCAGAAGCACAGGTGTTGCCAGGGCAAAGGAAGTTATCTAAATGAAAAAAGTTTTTTTTCTGTTGAGCTTGATGGGAGATGAGGAGGACAAGCATTTAAAAACAAAGTCCTCCTGCTTGATGGCAAACATCCCAGAGGAAGACACAGGAAAAACTCACCAGACAGGCAGCATGGACCTGGATTCAGCAGTGGGAACTCTTCAAGTGGTTGCCTGATACTGCTGATCAAGACCCCAGGTCTAGCGTCAATACTGAGAGATTCCTCAAATGACAGATCGATCTTCCCAGTGGCTGCCCTGCCCTCGTGAAACGTTGGGAGCAAAGATCTCTTACCTGGCTAAGAGGGCTCACTGAGGAATTGCAGTTGTTGTTTGTACTTCATTCTCAAAGACAACTGTGGCAGCAGGAAGGCGATGCCTTGACTTGTGGGTGAATTGGATTTAAGTGAGGGAGGGCTGTGCACAGGGGAGGGGAAGGGAAGGGAAGGGAAGGGAAGGGAAGGGAAGGGAAGGGAAGGGAAGGGAAGGGAAGGGAAGGGAAGGGAAGGGAAGGGAAGGGAAGGGAAGGGAAGGGAAGGGAAGGGAAGGGAAGGGAAGGGAAGGGAAGGGAAGGGAAGGGAAGGGAAGGGAAGGGAAGGGAAGGGAAGGGAAGGGAAGGGAAGGGAAGGGAAGGGAAGGGAAGGGAAGGGAAGGGAAGGGAAGGGAAGGGAAGGGAAGGGAAGGGAAGGGAAGGGAAGGGAAGGGAAGGGAAGGGAAGGGAAGGGAAGGGAAGGGAAGGGAAGGGAAGGGAAGGGAAGGGAAGGGAAGGGAAGGGAAGGGAAGGGAAGGGGGAAGGGGGAAGAGGAAAGGGGGAAAGGATGAGCTACATTGCCCAACTAGAACTGGCCAGTTTTGTCCCCAGTGGGGCAGCCTGTACTACTCACAGGTTGTTGTTTGTCCTTCATTCTCGAAGAGGACCACGGCATCAGGAAGGTGATGCCACGACTTACAAGTGAATTGGATTTAAGTAAGGGAGGGTCATGCAGAGTCGCCAGCCTCACTTTCTCCTTCAGAACCATCTGGGTCCAGTGGAAAAATATAAATCAGGATGATTAGAGATGGCCCCCAGAACTACAGTAGATCAAACCACAAAGATCCCAGGGAGAAGATGGGCATGGCCATTGACCTTGAAGATTTGGGTGACCTGCCAGCTGAAGCCCAAGTAGAAAAGAATGTCCACCTCATATAGTCCTCAGCAGATGCTAATAAAACAATTTTTCCCTTTCTCCTTGAGACTTTAACCATGGAGAGTATTTCCCTAATGAAAGCCTTTGGCTTGCTTCAAGATAGAGTTGGAGAAGTTAGAACCCTAGACTTTCCTAGAAACTGACATCAGCCACATGGGAGTTTTAATAGTTGTATCTTTTATTTCTAATTCTATGCAGTAAATATATGCTAATCCATAATGAGTGTGAATATTTTCAGGGCATAAAAGTGGAAAAAAATTAGAATGACAACCAGAATGGGGGCTCTTGGAGACCAGTCTTGTGCTTCAGTTTCAGTTTTAGAATGTAACGAGAAATTCTTAAACCATATAACAGTTAACAGAAGGATATTTCCTTAGTCACAACATAGAAAGGATATTTGTCAAGAGTGCAACACTGATCCAGGTGCCCATAGCTTCCCTGCCTCTGTAGAAGCCTGAAGAAAGGCCACTGATGTCCAATGCACCAGGGGTCATTAGGAAGCCACTTCATTGGGCTAAGCCTTAAAACCCTGAACCAATAATATCTCAAGAACAGTACAAAACCTTTTCAAGAAAACCTATTCTAGCTAGCCCACATGCTAGAAATTTCTCCTACCACAGCAACAAAAACAGTTAAATAAGTTATGAGTCCTTATCCACATCCTAGGCAATGCAAAACCCAGGCAAAGTACAAAAAGAGGCTAGGAGCTAGAGAACCCAAGAAAGTCATGTCTGAAGCATAACTGAGGTACTAAAGGGAATTCAAACTGGTAGCCCATGGCGTGGAGCACTATCTGATGATGGCTTACATAGATTATGCCCTGAGTAGCTATTTCATCCCATGTTCTAGGAGGCATATGTACTTTGCCTGCCCTCCCTTTCTATTCCCTAGAACCTTTTTAAGATGTGTGTTCCAGTGGAGAGGAACACCCCTTTCCGACATCCAGGTATGGAAAGGAAGCAACTTCTCCAAAGTCAGAAAGGTTATAAGTGGCAGAGATGTGAGTGGAACCCAGTACCTCTAACTCCAAATACAGTGTTCTCTCCATCATACTAATGTTGTCTCTCAATAGAGTAATCAGATCATTGAGGAATAAAACCACAAAATAGTTAGATTTAGACACTGAGAGATGGAGCACCAAGGTCAAGGAGGAAAGGGCAGTAATAGCATTCAATCACGAGCCAATGAACACTTATCATGTTGCTTTTCAGTCATTTTCTTCTCCAATTCATTTTACAGATGAGGAAACTGAGACAAACAAGGTTGAGTGACTTGCCCAAGGTCACACATCTAATAAGTGTCTCAGGCCAGATTTGAAGCCAGATCTTCCTGACTCCAGGTCTGGTACTCTATCCACTGCACCACCTAGCTGCCCACTTATCATAGATCTCCTTATGTCTGCGCTACCCTGGACCAGGACTGATACGAGAGTGCCAGGCAAAGTCAAGTCTAGAAAGGGTAGGGGGCAGGCACTTTGGATATCCCTGTCCCAAAATGGCCAGTTCAAGGCAACCCCTCATTTATAGATCTCTACCTTCTACCTAAGTCTGTCCCCACTTTCCAAAGGGGCATCGGTCAGCCCTGACTGACTCGGACATGACATGGCTCAGACCAACTCGCCGGATGGAGCCTTTCTATCTAAGCTTTCCATCTGAGCCCATCAGGGCCCACTTGATAAACCTGGCCCTAAACTCTGCCCCTCCGGCAGCACAACTAACAAACAGAGAGCCTGGGGCTAGAGGCTTTCTAGGCCAGAGTGATTCAATCAAAAGAGGGCCCAAACAGATGCAGTGATCAGCAAGCCTTTGGTCAATTATTTAGTAGCTAGTCTCTCTTCAATAAGAACCATATTTAAAAAAAACTTTCTGGGGACAAAAATCCCAATTCTCCTTGGAAACATTCCACAAATTATTCATAGAACCACAGAATGTCAGAGCTAGAGGGGGCTATAAAATGATAGAACAGAGCTGGAAAGCTGAGAAGGACTGGAGAGAAAATCTAATATAATTGTCGGAGAGGGAAACTGATTCCCAGAAATGTGTTTTCTGAAGCTTTTCTGCTAAGTGGAATTCGGGGCTACAGACTTTTAGTGTAGAGTTCTTTTGTAATTTGGGGAATAAAGGCAGAGAATTCAGCTCCCTTCCTCTACCCTATCCCCAAACTAGAACCTTCACTAACAATAACATTGCTTTCTTCTAACCCAGAAGAAACTCGGAGGCTGTCCTTAGATCTCTTTAAAATCATTTTCTCTGGAGTGTTTTATTTGGAGGGTGGAGGGAACAGCAAGAAGGATGGAATGGGGGAGAAACAAAGCTGAGGAAAAGGAAAGGAACTAGAGGACTGTGAAATCATTTTGGGATTGTCCAAAGGACGAGCAACAAGATTAAATAACACGGATGCTCAGAGATACCCAGTGGGCATCATGTTCCAATTGGAAGATACCTCGGCCTCCACTGAAGTAGGCCACTCTGGGGCCTAGTCTGAACAGTACAGACTCTTGCCATTTTTAGAACTTGAAGAGGAAAGCAATGAAGCAGGTAGTGTGATTGACAGCTATTTAACTGAGAAATTGATTCTGCTAGATGATCTTACTACATCAGGTGTTGTTGGGCCAGCAACACATATTGATGAAAAGAACCAGGGAATAACAGAGCTAGGAGGGCTCTTAGATTCTAGAAAATCATTAGAGCTGAAAGGAGTCTTAGATGCCATCTAGTCTAGCACCCTCGTTTTACAGATAAAAAACAGAGGCCCAGAGAGAAGAAAGTGACTTTTCCCCCTGTGTTGGCAATCAAAATGGGCTCTTAGCACTTAGTTCAACCAAGAGCCCTTGAAGAGTCTGGCCTTTGTTTCCTTGATTAAATTAGGAGTCCTTGATGACCTCCTTACTTCAATGGAAAGCCTAGTTTACATGGGTTGGAGTGACATGGTTGTAACATCAGAGGCTTTTAGACCGTGTGAGTTTGTGACAATTTTAGGTCACGTGGGTAAGTCGCATGTGTGACTCACCCTTGACCCTGAAAAAGATATAAAACTAGGGGTTGGCTTTCTCTGTTTTGGAGCTCTGACCCACAGCCGTGGTGGCTCGCGTGACTCTGGGCCAGCCTTTGTTATGAGCTCCCGGGCTGAACTCAGATGTCTGTAACTGTGAATTGTATGTGACCTATCTGTCGATGTTTGTAATTTGTTTGTATTTGCTCTGCAGTTCAGGGTGCTGGCTTTTTCCCCTGCATTAAGTGAATGGTATTTGTATCCTGGATTAAAGTAAACTTGTTAACCCCTTAACGTTGCTTTCCTTAGTAAAGCAGATCAAAAGAACCTGGGCTTGCAGCATTCTGTGAGCTGGTTGTTGTTGGTTTTTCACCCCACAGCAACTGCTAGCCGGATTGTGGAAACACCCCCGTGTTCACTCCCCAAGTTAATATCAGAGAAAGGATTACAAACCGGACCTCCTGAATCCCAGAAGAATGCACTTCCTACATCCAATAATATTTGCATATTTGCTTCTAATTAATTGAGACACCACATAAAGCATTCTCCAGACTTTAAAGAGCTATATAATAACACCAGTGATAACAGCTAGCATTTACATAGAACTTTAAGGTTTACAAAGCACTTTACAAACATCGTCTCCTGTGATCCTCATAACACCCTTTAGCAGACAGGTGCTATTACTGTGGGCAGCTAGGTGATGCCACAGTGTACAGAGTGTTGGGCTTAGAGTCAGGAAGACTCATCCTCTTGAGTTCAAATCTGGCCTCAGACATTTACTAGCTGTGTGACTCTGGGTAAGTCACTTCACCCTGTTTGCCTCAGTTTCCTCATCTGTAAAATGAACTAGAGGAGGAAATGGCAAACCACTCCAGTATCTTTGTCAAGAAAACTCCAGATGGGGTCAGTGAACAACAAGCTGTTGCTATCCCCATTTTACAGAAGAAAGAGGTAAAGAGAAGTTAAATGAATTGCCTAGAGTCCCATGGCTAGTAAATGTGTGAGGCAGGATTTGAATTCATGTCTTCCTGATTCCAAGTCCAGCACTCACTCCCCATCACTCCCTAGCTTCAATAGAGGTCCTTATTTTTATTGCCGTTGTTGTTAACCTTTCAGATTCTAATCTTCGGCCTTTATTAATTCACACAGAAAATAGGTAGTGTGTGCTTACTTTTTGCCTAAGACTGAAGTCAGGGAGACTTGGGTTGGAAGCTTAACCCTGACACTCGCTACGTGACCATGGACAGGTTATTTATCCTCTCTGAATCTCAGAGATAAGAGATAAGAATAGCATCTCTCTCTCTCTCTCTCTCTCTCTCTCCTCTCTCTCTCTCTCTCTCTCTCTCTCTCTCTCGGAGTTGCTGAGAGCGTCAACTGAAATGTCCCATGTCAAATGCTTTGTAAACTCCACAGGCTCACGGGGGTTCTGGGACTTCCTCATGCTCTCAGCTAGGACTCGATCCCGGGCTTCCTAACTCCAAGTCCTCCCAAGTGACCCTTTAGAGAACATTTGGGCTGACTCAATGCAGGAATTGGCCTCTTTCTGGATTTTTTATTCTTTTCAAATCTTTACTGATTTGATTCTCAGCTCCAAAAACCTTCAGGTTTCTCTTCACAAAAGACAGTTCCCTGCAACCTACCAAACACACTAATAGGCAAATAGAAACATAGATTTCAGATCCCTGTCCAGAAATGTCTAGTTCCCAGGGCCCTCACACCCCGCTCCATCCAGGTGTCCCTATCAGTGCCTGGGGGTGCACTTATGGTCTCCAGGCTGCCCTCTTTGAGACCTCTTCTTCAGCTTGTGAGATCCTTGAAAGCTGGGATTGTGTTTTTGCTTTTGCATCCTAAGGGCTTCATGCAGTGTCTTGTACACAGTAGGCACTTAATAAATGCTTGTTATTGTTACCTAAGTGATTTGAGGGCAGAAAAGAAAATGAAGACAGCACAAGATTGAGTCCAATATTTAGAAAGCTGGGAGGGATCTTAGAATCTAGTGCAGTCTTCAGAGAGGAAACAAAGGTCCTCAAGGGTTACAACAAATAGAATTCATGACTCTTATAACTGGAAAATGATTTCACGGATTGCCTCTTTCTCATTTAATAATAACAACCATGCGCCTGTGTGTGTGTGTATGTATGTATGTATATATGTGTGTGTATGCGCCTGTGTGTGTATGTATGTATATGTGTGTGTATGTGTGTGTACATGTATAATATTATAAGTTTTATGAAGCATTTTCCTCAGAGCAGCCCTGAATATTATCAACCTCATTTTGCACATGAGGACACTGGGTCTCAGAGACCCATGTTCACACAGCAAGAAGGCATCAAAACCAAGATTGGAATCCAGATCTCTTGACCCAGAGTTCGGCATTCTCATTCATATGCCACACTTCTTCTAAGTCTTTGCCCAAGAGTCATGGTTGGAACAGAAGTGAAAGGTCTTCATCTCCATGACAAGAGACACCCAGACTCCTTTCTATCGATGCGCTCTATGGCCACTGTTCTTTGACCTACATGGCTAGAAAGCCATTATCACTATGAGATGCTGTCTAATCAAGGTGTGTCAGAATGATAAATAGGTCTGTTTGCCAGAGATACTTTTTTTCATATTTTGTTTTTAAAACAAACAATTGCAAACCCACATTTCCTGCTGAGAAAAAAAAATATGAATGTAGAAGTAAGTGTACCCAAGAGTAAAATTATCCAAGTGTGTCTCCGTCTCTAAAGGCTCTGTCAGCAAGTTGGGAACTCTGGGCCTTCCCCAGCCCCTTTACTTCCTGTGAGCTCGATGACAGGGGCTGGTACTCATTCCTGGAGATTGATAGGATGCTTCCCCGGATTTGGGCTGATTTCTTCCCTGTGGGATCAGTTGAGGGGTGGACATGTGGAGGAAAAGCTGTTGCAAACTCAACATTCTTGAATGATTAAAAAGATGAAATAGGCATTTATCCATAACAACCATAGGCAAGTACTATAATTAAACATAACACAGGAGAGAGGTATATTTTCCCTCCTGGCTTTGTTGCCCTGTCTTTGCTGCACGCCTGGCTTGACAGAGCCTGGAAATGTCAGAGCACATAATTTTAGTTTTTTTTTTTTATTTTCATCGAATTATTTGGCTGTAATTAAAGCATACCCTTACTTTGTACAGTCAGAATAATGGTGATTTCCTTCCAAGTAAAATGCTATGCATGAAAACCTCTGAACAAAGATGGGGAAAGGAAAATGCCATGGTAAGCGAGAATAGACTACATTCCCATAATGTAATATAAGGTATGCAAAATATAAGGTATGCAAAGCACTTTCCTCACTACCCTGTGACATTGTACGCATTGATTGTACACATACGATTCTCCCCATTTTACAGACGAGGAAACTGAAACCCTGAGAAGGGAACAGAATGTTCCACAATAGCATGGATGGGAAGAGACAGAATCTGGATTTGAACTCCAAGAGCAGTACTTTTACCAACATTTCACATTGACTGCGAGACTCACAGCCACATTCCCTACGTTTCTGGTGGCAAAGGTGACAGATCACAGAGTGAGTTGGAGGAGACTTTAGAACCATAGTACTATAATCCATGTGTCAATCTGACCTCGACCTTGAAACTTTAGACTTTAATTCCCCTTGAGGGCATCCCTCTTAAATCTCTTTGGTGCATTCTCCCATCTCAGATTTCCCTAAGGGTATTCAAAATTTGGCTCATTTTTCCTCCCAGAATAGGCCTCAGCTCCCATATAAGCACAAAAGCTGATGTCAAATAGAGAACACGTTTTATTTCCCAAGAGAAAATGCAAAGTACTCCTACCTAAGCCCATAAACAATCTTTCCTCTCTAGAGGACGTCATCAAGTCACCGTCCCCTCTTGTGGAATAGCAGGGGCTTGTTTTTCAAAACCTTTCCTTAGGATGCATGGTGTCCACAGGAATCACAGGACCAGGAAAGGAACAGGTCTGGGTTGCTCCTCAGTGCGTACAGCTCCTACTGTGTTCTGAACTTTTTTCACCTTCAGGAAAGATAAACAACTAAGAAACCAATCAATCAATAAACATTTATTAAGTGCCTATCATGTGCCCGGTACTGTGCTAAGTGTTGGAGATACAAAAAGAGACTAAAGATAGTCCCTGCCCTCAAGGAGCTTACAATCTAATGGGAAGAAAATACGCAAATAGAAAGAAAGGAAGGAAGGAAGGAAAGAAGGAAGAAAGGAAGAAAGAAAGAAAGAAAGAAAGAAAGAAAGAAAGAAAGAAAGAAAGAAAGAAAGAAAGAAGGAAGGAAGGAAGGAAGGAAGGAAGAAGAAAGAAGGAAGAAGGAAGAAGGAAGGAAGGAAGGAAGGAAGGAAGGAAGGAAGGAAGGAAGGAAGGAAGAAGAAAGAAGGAAGAAGGAAGAAGGAAGGAAGGAAGGAAGGAAGGAAGAAAGAAAGGAAGAAAGAGAGAGAGAGAGAGAGAAAGATAGGTTGATTGATAGGTAGATAGATAGATAAATGGAAGGATAGATAGGAAAGATGGATGGATGTACAGACAGATGGACAGACAGACAGACAGATAGATACATAGATACATAGATAGATTTACACATTCAATGCAGGAATTTATTTTGCTTTATTTAATGTTTATGTTTTAACAAAAGTTTTGTTTTTCCTTCTTTCTCAATGGGGGTTGGTGAGGAGGGATGGAGGAAAAGAGAGAGAGAGAGAGAGATTGAGAGAGAGAGAGAGAGAGAGAGATAGAGAGAGAGAGAGAGAGAGAGAGAGAGAGAGAGAGAGAGAGAGAGAGAGAGAGAGAGAGAGAGAAGTGTGGGGACAGATTTTCATTGATTAAAAAACATAAAATTTAATTTGAAATTCAAAAAAAGAAATCACACAGCATATTCAGTCTCCTGATCCCTAACCCAGAGTTCTTTCCCCTACTCTAATGATCTCTCCATAGATTTCAGATCACATTTAGAAGAACTATACATTGAATACTCTAGAGAGTCCAAAGCTGGTAGTATAGAGGTTCTGAAGAACCATGCTACAGTTACTTTAGTAGTGAACCCACTATGATCCCTCCATGGCTCTGTCTCCGTCCCCTTTCCATCTGCTACATCCTCTCCTCTCCTGCTCTTCCTTCCTCTCCAGTTGAGTCCTGCTGCGGAACCACTGACCATCAGAGGTAAAAAGAACCTCAGCATCCATCTAGTCAAACCCATGCCTGAAAGGAATCCCTGATATAACATACCTGACATGATCATCCAGCCTTTGCTTGAAAACCTCTGCTAATGGGGAAGCCACACTATGTTTAGAGAAAGCCCATTCCACAATTCTAATAAGTTTTTTTTTTCCTGACATTAACCCTAAATTGCAAGTTTCACCCATTACCGCTGGTTCTATCTCCTGGGACCAACAGAATAAATCTATTCTTTCCTCTACATGACAGCCCTTCAAAAGCTTGAAGAACACTATTATGCACCCCCTCCAAAAAAATTCTCTTTTCCAAGCTGAAATCCCTAGTGGAAATTCTTTTAACTGACTCTTACATAGCATGGTCTTGAGTCCTTTCGCCATCCTGGTTTTTCCCTCTAGACATTCTCCAGCTCATCAATGTCCTTCTAAAACTGTGTCGTCAAGGACTGAACTCAGAATTCTCGATATGATCTGATGAGGGCAGCATATGGAGATAGTGCTGCCATGCCCTTATTCCTGGAAGCTCAGCACCTCTCACACAGATGATCCAAATAGCTGTTGGCTGCCGCATCACGCTGCTGAGTCATATTGAACTTTGCAGTTCACTAAAACCTTCACTCCTTTTCCAGACAAACTGCTACAGGACAATAGTTCCATCTTTTGCTTGCAAGGTCGATTTTCTGACCCCCCCCAAGACTTGACATTTATCCCTATCGAATTTCGCCTCATTATTAGTTTCAGCCCGGTGCTCTTGCCTGCCAAGATCGTTTTGGATTCTTCTTCCCTCCAGCTCTGGGTCATCTGCAAATTTGATGAGCATACCATCTATCCCTTTATTCAAATCACTGATAAAAATGTTAAGCAGCCCAAGGCTGGACTGAGATCTCAGGAACACTCCCCTAGAGACCTCCTGCTGAGTTGATAACTAATTATTAATGACTATTTGTTGAGTCAAGCTATCCAACCAGCTCTGAATCCATCTAATTGGCTTATCATATGTTGTACATTTTTCCATCTTTTCTGTAAGAATGCTATGAGACATTTTATCAAATACTTTACTACAATCCCAATAATAGCATTTATATCATGTTTTAAGGTTTGCAAAGCCTACTACAAGTATGATCTAATTTTTATTCTCGCAACAACCTTGGGAAATGGGTAATCCAGTAGCTAGAGTGCCAGGCCTGGAGTCAGGAAGACTAGAATTCAAATCCAGCCTCAGACACTTACTAACTGTGTGACCACAGGCAAGTCACCTAACTTCTGTTTGTCTCAATTTCTTTATCTGTCAAATGATGAGTACCTTTTTCTCAGTTGTTATGAGGTTCAAATGAGATAATATTTAAAAAGCGCTTTGCCAACCTTAAAGCACTTTGTAAATACTATTTATTATTATTAGGTGCTATTATTATCCCCACTTTACAAATGAGGAAACTGAGGCTGATAAGATGACTTGCCTAGGGTCATAGAGCTAAGTGCCTGAGGCAGGATTCAAACTCAAAGTTTTCCTGTTAGAATAGAGTCCCACCATCTATTCACTGCACCGCCCAATACAGAAAAGCTCTTTTTATAGCGTTTCCCTGTCTAGTTTAATAACTGTCAAAATAGGAAATGAGGTTTCTCATGGAATAACCTACTCACAATGAAGCCATTCTGGCTATTTATTGTTTATGATCACTGTTTCTTTCATGAGCAATCACTAACCATTTCTTTAATGATCTAGGTCAGGGCTGTCCAAAATGCTACCCGCAGACTGTACGCAGTACAATTTATGTGGCTTACCTACAAGCATAGAAATTTACATAAATGCTTTAATAAACAAAGCTGAGCTACCGTACAGCTCTCACTAAAATAGCCAATCAAAATATATTGTCTATTATTTCAATAAAAACCTAAGGTTGGACAGCCCTGATCTAGGTTCATTAGTTTAGGATTGGTCAGAAACAGATTCTCCATTCTTCCCTATATTTGAAAAGAGGCATATTTGTTCTTCACCAAGACCGTGGTACTTCTCCTATTCTCAGCAATCTTTTCTGCCAGTTCTTTCAGAACCCAAGTACCGAAGTTCATCTGGGCCAGGTGGCTTGAATTCATCAGAGGCATCTAAGTTCCATCTTCCCTTCTTTTTTGCTTCCCCAGAGTATCAACTCCCTGTCAGCCATTTCTGCCATCATTTTCAGTACAATAGTTATTTTCATTAGCGGAGAAAACAGAAACAAACAAAAAAAGACCAAATGAGTAGTGCTGACTTCTCACTCCTATCACTTATGATCATCTCCTCCACTCCAAGCAGTGATCCTTCCTCTAATCTTCCTCTTTTCTCTGATTGGGCTTTTAACAAGCTTTTTTGATTATTCCTAGCTTTCCTCTCTAGCCTCAGCTCATTCTGAGCTTTAGTATTATTGATATATGATGAGGCTTACATATGGTGCTCCCAGGAAGACGGAGTAAAGGAGGATGGAAAGCCAGACTTTGGAAGAGGAGAAGGGAGGAAGCTATGGCGTCATTAAAAGAGCACTGGATTTGGAGCCAGTGGTCCTGGATCCAAAGCTGGATCTGTTGCTTGACAGCCAACAACAGTCCAGTACGTTCTCTAGGCTATGTAACCTGAGTCACTTCAAATAAAGGAATTGAACTAAATGATCTCAAAGTTTCTTCTAATCTATGAGTAAGAGAATTGTTCCAATTCCTATTTCTTCTTTCCATCTTAGGCCCTGACTAAATGTCTTGCTTTACAAATTCTAGAGGACATCGTTATCATTTTTGTTCTTTGCTCACCTTTCAATTAATGTTCATAAAAACATTGCACCTTGTCCCCTAAGTCTATCCAGGCCCAGAGCAATTATATGCATACTAATAGTTTTGCTAAGAAAAAATAATGGATCAGGGTTGTGCATCAGGAATACTAAGTCTGGATTGAGTGACTTACAGAGATGGATTGGAAGCCACAGGCGGTGAGTCTGAAAAGAGGATTTAAGAAGTTATTTCTTATAATGAGCTGAAAGATTCCTTCTAAAACTTATACCCATCGCTGCCTTTTGTGGCCAAAGAAAACATTTTATTTCTCTTTCGCATGACAATCTTTAAGATATTTGAAAGGCAATCCCCTACGCCTCTTCTCCAGGCTCAATATCTTCAAGTTCTTAAATAAATCCTTTTAATACCCTCACAATCCTGCCACCCTCTGCATTTCTAGACTCACAAGGTCTCAGAGTCAGGAGGGCCCTCAGAGATCTTCTATTCCAATCCAGCATCTGAAAAGGAAACCCCACTACAACATCCAAAACAAATAGCCATTCTGTTTCTACTTGAATACTTCCAATGACTAAGAACTCCCTACCACCTTTGGGAGCCCATTCCCTTTTTGAACAGTGCATCTTTCCTTCCTAATGGACTAGATCCAAGGTTAAGAAAGATTTTTTTCAACATTGAGAAGGGCTAGCACTGTGTAATTAAAGGAGCTTTCCCTCCAGTTGTTACTGCTCTCTCTCAAAGGGGAGTTCTCATGTCTCAATGAGCCTTGGTCTCCTCTCCTCCTCCTCCTCTAGATGTCTTCTTTACCTCTCCACATGGAGATACATATTTGGGTGATGTTTCCTGCACTCAGTTTGGAGCAAATTAAAGCTGGTTCCTCCTACACTCAAGACTGCTTGTTGAATTGGACTGAGTCCCACAGGAGAGAAGATGCCGGAAGCCTTTCTACCGACGAGGACAGCCTCTCTCTGAATGACACGTTTTTCTCCTAATTGTACTTTGTTTGGGGATCACACCTGCTGTTTACCTTTAGAAAAGAGTGAAGCATCCTGAAACTATTATTTTCCATAGCATTCAAAGAGCCCAAGAGCTGTCTTCCAAGGTAATTTCGATATAATACATCGAAAAGACTCTCCCCCAGGACATCTGCTCCATGTTTATCATTCTGCATCTTTGGCTAGAGCAATACAGAGTGATTGGGATTGATAAAATTGAGACTTTTGACTAGAGGAGTAGCATCCTAATAATGAGTTAACTAGTCTCTATTTGAAACCCTTCAGTGAGGGGGAGGTCATTGAATAACCAGGGAACCCCAAGCATTTTCAATCAAAATGTTAGAGGATCTTGAGCTGAAATCTGCCTCCTCTAATTTCTACTCATAGATCCTAGTTTTGCCCTCTGGGGGACCCAACAATCAGTCAACAAGCATTTATTAATTGCTTACTATGTGCCAGGCTCTGTGCAAAGCACCGGGAATACAAACAGGACAAATCTAACCCCTTTTTGTTATAAGACAACCATTCAAATACTTAATGAGAATCATTGTGATCCTCAATGTGGTCCTCTCTAGGCTACACATCTCCAGTTCTCTTCACTCATCCTTTTATGGACATTTTGTGTCCCTTCCCCATTCTGGTCTTCCTCTTTTGAAATCTTTGTTAGTCTTAAAAGATAACAATCAGAACTGAACATGACAGTTCAGAGATGGCAGTGTCTCTCTCTGCTCTCCCCCTTTTTTCTTCTCTTTTGATCTAGTGTTTCCTCTCTTTTTCCTTCCTTTTATCCTTCTTTCCCTCCCTCCCCCTCCTTGGAAGTCTTCAAGCAGAGGCTAGATGACCACTTATCTGGTTTGTCCTAGAAGGGATTCCTTTTTGTGTGGGGATTAGACTAAATAGCCACTGAGGTCCCTTCCAGTACTCAAATGCAGTCATTCTCCTCTCTCCCTTTTACTCTCCTTCCTCTTTCTTCTCTGTCATCCATCTCCTCTTTCTTTCTTTTCTATTCTCTTTCTTCTACCCTTCCTCCCTTTCCTCTTTTTTCTATCATTCTCCCCAACTCCCTTTCCAACCATTTTTCCTCCTTCCTCTTACTCTTAGCACTTCAGGATTTGCCAGAGCTCATTATCACTGAAGTTGGATAAGAATACCCCCACCAACAACACTTAAAGGTTGTTGGGCCCCACCAGGAGCATGTGTCATCCCACAAGCTACATCAGACCTTCACCACACACAATTTTCTTGGGTCAACACAGAGAAAGCAAGGCAGAGACCTTGACAGCCAACAACAGTCCAGTACATTCAGAGGCTTCTCCAGGCTCACTGCCCTCCAATAGCAGAGAGCAGATACATAGGACAAAAGAAGACAGGACTAGAAATTAGAAAACCTGCATTCTAGACACTTTTCTCATGAAATTGCTGCATTATCTTGCACAAATATCTCCTTCTTTCTGAGCCTTTTCTGAGTTTTCCCATCTGTAAAATCATAGTTCTGGAATAAGAGATTATGTCTAAAAATACCTTGCTATAATGGCCTCATTTTATAAATTAAGGGAATTGAGGCCCAGAAAGGGAAAAGAATGTGACCCAAGTGCATACATGGGTCCACAGCTGAAACCTAAACCCCTATCTCCATGCCCCATTAGCTTTCTTTCTATAACTCACAACATGTTAATTCTAGCATTTTGTCCTCTGAGACCATCAAAATGATAATAGCAGCTAACATTCAAAGGGTGGTTTAGGATGGGCAAAGCACTTTTACATATATTATCTCATTTGATTCTTATGATAACCCTGTGAAGTAGATGCTGTTACATGATTATGCCCATTTTTCATATGTAGAAACTGACAGAGGCTAAGTGACTTATCCCAAATTACACAACCAGTAAGTGTGAGAGGCAAGACTCTAACTCAGGTCTTCGCACTTCCAGGTCCAGCCCTCTATTCACTATGCTACCTAGTTGCCTCTAAGAAAGACCCTAGTACAGTATACACTTGGCAGAAGTTGTTTCAATTCTGCTTAAGATGACACAAAATTGGGCATCTTTAAAATGCAAAAGAAATCCTGGATTTGGACTCAAATACTTACCCGTGTGAGTATTTGTGAATGTGTGTGTGTATTTGTATTTGTGCAAATGTGAGCATTGACTGAGTTTCTTCAAGGTCTGTATGCTTTGTCTATGTTTTCTCATTTTATCCTCAGATAGGGAGGATAGGTGCCAGCACTATTACCATTTTACAGATAAAAAAACTGAGACAAGTTAAAGGTTACCCAGGGACACACAGCTAGGAAGCATCTGAGGCAAGATTTGATCTCTGTTCTCCCTTGACTACAAGTCTAGTATTCTATCCACTATGCCACCTAGCTACCTCCAAAAACTTGAAATACCTGGGATACTTATTAGCCGTGTAGTTGGGTTAAATTATTGCCCTACCCTAGCTTTTCTTTCCACATTTCTAACATGTGGATAAAAATCTGTATTCTGCCTTTTTTAATAGGGTTGTTGTGAAGAAACTGTCTTCTTAGTTGTAAACTGCTATGGGGAATCGTTAGCTATCATTTTGGAGAGGAGAAAAGAAACAACCTTTCTCTAGGCTCATACATTGGAAAATCTGGAATAAACCTGGGGATCATTGAACCATAGAATATCAGGTCTGGGTGGGGCCTTCAAGTCCTTTTTGTTGTTCAGTCATTTCAGTCATGTCTGACTCTCTGTGACCCCCATTTGGGGTTTTCTAGGCAAAGATACTGGAGTAGTTTGCCATTTCCTTCACCAGCTCATTTTATGGATAATGAAACTGAGACAAACAGGGTCAAGTGACTTGCCCAGGGTCACATAGTAAGTATCTGAGGCGAAATTTGAACTCAGGAAGCTGAATCTTCCTGACTCCAAGCCTGGCACTCTATTATCTGCTGCACCACCTAGCAAACCACAAAAAGCCCTAGCACTATATAATTCCAGTTAATGATCTCTATGTTCTATGAGCTAAAGGCCTCTTTTGGGCTTGCATTCTGTGGCTTCATGATTCTAAAGGCTCTTCTAACTCTGAGATTCCATCTTCCGAGGCAGGGTCCACTACATCAATGATTCAGTCCCTTAGCCCTGAAAAATGTCCCATGCCAGTTGTCAGCACAGGTTCACATTCAGGACTGGAGCAGCTTCAGAATCTACTGAATGGGGACAGAGTGGCTCCACTTGCTAAGATCAAACTTGCCAATTATATTCCCAGCAAATCACTAAGCTTGCTCATGGGTGAGTAATCCTCACAGTCCCAGATGCACAAAACATCTGCTGAATAAACATTGGAAGGTGGACAGCCTGAATCTTTGGCAGGCAACTATTGCTTGTACAAGCAAAGAAGCTTGCAACGTGCTAGAGATGAAAGGAGTCTTAGAGATCTTCTGGTCCAATTATCTCATTATACACATGGAAAAATCTGGTCTCAGAAAGGGAAAGTGACTTGGCCCAAGTCACATAATTTATTAATGGCAAAGCTAAGACTAGAATTCACTATCTAATGAAGGCCATCGCCTTATCCTTAAGCTTTGAAGGGGAAAGTTGATGTTAATAAGTTGGGCCAGAAGACTCCTGGAAAAATTAAGTTCCTCCAATTTGATTTTGACACTGACTTATCACCTTTTTGGAGTAACTCCAACCTTCAGCTTCCAGTGCCTATCAACTCAGGGAAAATTTGAGGAGTCTGCTATAAATAATGAGTCAATTTACATCATCATTTTATTGTAAGATGGAACTTAGGACCCCTAAAATCTGGGGACTTGGGAGCAATTCCCCCTTTTGTGAATACATCACAGAATTGCTGAATTTGAGAGTTGGGAGGAGCCTCAGTAGCCATCTCATCCATGAAAAGAATCTTCACTATAACAGACTTGCCATGGGGTTATACAGCCTCTGCCTGAAGACCTTCAAGGAGGGAGAAGCCCCTCACCTTTCTGACTTCAGTCTACACCTCTTTTGGACAGTTCAAATGACTAGAAAGTGGTTTGGTTTGGTTTTGGTTTTTTCCTGACATCAAAACTGAATTTTCTTCTTTACAGTTTTCATCCATTGTTTCTGACTGAGCCCTCTGGAACCAAACAGAAAAAGAGTAATCCCTCTTCCACATGGCAGACTTTAAAAAAATAAACTTAAAGGCAGCCATTATATTTTTAATCACTACTTCCTTTTCTAAATGTTCTCTTTACTAAGATTTGAGAATTCTGGAATTTTCCCCAGAAGTTGTTACTTATCTCAACCTCTGCTCTCCCCACTCAAGTGCCCACTCAGACCTGCTCTCTCCATGCTGTTTTCCTAGCCTCCTGATCCTCCTCCTCTTTCTCTCCCTTCTCCACATCACCATCATAATAGAATTTGTGTACATTTTAAGGTTTTCAAAGACCTTCACAGACATTATATCATTGGATCTCCACAACTTCCCTGTGAAGTACGCTTTTATTATCCCCATTTTTTACCTAAAGAAACTGAGAATTAGAAAGATTAAGATCATAGACCTATAGCCAGAAGGGACCACAGAGGCCATCTAGTCCCTGCTGTTGTTTTCAGTTGTTCAGTCGAGTCCAACTCTTCGTGACCTCATGGACTGTAGCACACCAGGCCCTCCTATCTACTATCTCTCACAGTCTGTCCAAGTGAACTATTCATTGTTTCTATGACATGATCTATCCCATCTCATCCTCTGCCATCCCTTTTCCTTTTGCCTTCAATCTTTCCCAACATCGGGGTCTTTTCCAATGAGTCCCCTCTTCTCGCCATGTGGCCAAAGTATTAAAGCTTCAGCTTCAGTATTTGACCTTCCAGTAAATAGCCTAAATTAATTTCTGTAAGTACTGACTGATTTGATCTCCTCGCTGCCCAAGGGACTGTCGAAAGTCTTCTCCAGAACCACAATTAGAAATTCTGCAGGGCTCAGCTTTCCTTAGAGTCCAACTCTTACAGCCATACATTGCTACTGGAAAAACCATAGCTTTGACTAGATGGACCTTTGTCAGCAAAGTGCCTTCTAGCCCTACACCCCTCATTTTGCAGATGAGGAAACTGGGGTCTAGAGAAGGTGAGATTACTTGACCAAGGTCACACAGATAATGAGCATCAGAGATAGGATTTGAACCCATGTTCTCTGACTCCAGAGCCATAGTGCCTGACCCTCAGAACTTCTTCATCTCATGGCCCATCCCTACTGACCTCTTCAGCAGGGGCCTTTTCTATCACTAAAGTAGCTCATCAGATGAACTAACACGTGTTGTGTTAAGGAGTATTTATGGGAAGGGATATGTGACTAAAATGTGGCAGGTGTGGCTGTGGGAAAAGAGTGTTTATGTTTCACTTCTAGTTGTTATGTTAAATGTTTTAAATGTATTTAACTTAAGTGTATTTAACTGTTGATTGTAGGGTAAGAGTCTAGCCCCTTTAAACACACACACACACACACACACACACACACACACACACACACACACACACATTGTTGAGTCATTCACCCAATGACAGCCAAAAGGAGTTAATTGCCTGCAGCTGGGACCTCTAGTATAAAAGGCCTCCTAGCTGCTCAGACAGGAGACTTGTTCTAGTCTTAGACCTGCAGGAGAGGTTGCTGTCCTTAGGGGTCTTGCCTAGCAAGACAGATCCCACTTTGGAGAGATTAGTTATTCTCACACGAGGACAGTTTAAGTCAGGTTTGGAGATCTAAGTGATCTTAAGCTTTGAAGGATTTAGCTTTAATAAGCTAATAAAGTGAGCTTTAATAAGTTGAGCTAAAAGCTTAAGCTGTGGCTTTTAGCAATTGAGCAAGTGGCAAAGTGTTGTCATCTGTGGAAAGAAGGCTGGCCTTTGTCTCAGTCTCCACATTGCTACTTACTAGATATGTGACCTCGAACATGTTGTTTTACCTCTATAAGCCCTAATTTCCTTAAGGATGTTGGACCAGAATATCTGGAAGGGTCCTTTGCAGCTTTGACCCCCCAGAGCGCTATGATTTGAAAGCTTCTCCCTGCTCAGCCATTCAATAGTCTAAGATCTTTACCAAGACAAACATTTAATGTTTTAACACTCTTTCCAGCTCTCACTCTTCTTTTATTCCAGACTAATGATTTCACTGGCACAGAGAACTCTTAGTATTGGAACTCCCTCCACTAATTCAGGTCAGGAAAATATCTTTACTTGGGTATTTTTTACAGTTTCCCACACTGCGAGGTTATATAACTTGCCCACCGACATAGAGTTCTCAGGTGTCAGAAAGGACACGGACCCAAGTCTTCCAAACTCTAACTACTAGCTAGGTGTCCTAGTGGATGGAACACTGAACCTACAATCAGGAAGACCTGAGGTCGAACTCATCCTCAGACATTTACTAGCTGTTTGACCCTGGGCAAGTCAATTAACCAGTTTCTGCCTCAGTTTCCCTATCTGTAAAATTGGGATAATAATAGTACCTACCTTCCAGAGTTGTTATGAGGAGTAAATGAGATAATATTTGCAAAGTGCATTGCCAACCTTAAAGTGCTACATAAATTATCATCACCATCATCATCATCATCTTCATCATCACAACATGCCAAATCTCTCTGATATAATAAGAAACTGACATATTGTAATAAATTTGGGGCTTAGAATAGATTCAGAAAAAACCAAAAGCGAGATTAACACAGTTGATTGATGTAGAAACAGGCTTTTGTACATACTTGTTTGTGTTCTACTTGGTCTAGTTTATTCATATTCATTTGATAAGCAAATGAATTTAATTTGTTTGGTACAAGTGTTTTTGTGTCTTTCTTTTAGAGACTATCCAATATTTCCCTGGCCTCTTTTGTTTCCTGATATTGCAGCTATTCATGCCTAAAGGACTGTGCACGTCCTTGATGATACTTTAAATTGTCTGGAGGCAGCAAAGTAACGGTATAAGCTAGAGAGAGAAGAGGGAAGGGAATAGGCATTTAAAAACCCCCTACTACAGGCTGGGCCCTGTGCTAAGCACTCACATATCATTGCCTTTGACCCTCATCACAACCCTGGGTGGTAAGTGCTAGAGAGAATGACCTAACCAGCCTTTTGAAGATGGGCCTAAAGACTTTAAATAGGGGAACATCACAGGGGGCTTGACAAATGCATAATACAGGGTCATTATAACTATTATCTCATCATTCTGCCAAATTCCCATTTCTGTAGCAATTTAAAACTTGCTCCATATCTACACTATGAGGTTGATAGCTCATGTGCTATCATGCCCATCTTACAGATAAGGAAACTGAGGCTCAGACAGCAAAATATTCCTTATAGGTCATAAAGCTAGTGTCAGAACTGGGATCTAAACCCAGGCATCTTCATTCAAAGTCCAGGATTATTTCAATTACACCAAGTCTGCTTTTCAGGTCATGATCCTGTGAAGGGGAGAAAGCACTGAATTGGAACTCTTAGAGGTAAAGAGATCCCTTGTGGTAACAAACTGAACAAAGTCTTTGGTCTCATTTCTGAATTAATGAATGAATGAATGAAAAAGCTTTTACTAATAGTTTCTTAAGTGCCAGGTGCTGGGCTAAGGGCTTGAGACACAGATAGAAAAATAAGACATTTGTTGCTCCCAAGGAACTCACACTCTGACGGGGACAGGAAGAGCCTCAGTTGCAAGTCAAGTCAGAAAGTTCCATGGTCCTTAGGGTACAGCAGCAAAACAGATGGTAATGCATCTTCCTAATGTTATTTCCTGATAAAACCATACCGATTTCTGATCATAATCCATCTGGCAATACCCCCATCACTTTCCCCATTAGGGACCTGACTGAGACTATTTCTGCCTGGGGCAAATAGTATGAACATGTTTGGCTGAAGAGGGAGGTGGCAAGGAGAATGAGGGAAGTATCTCAAGGCTGATAAGGGAGAGGATCAATCAATAAACATCTATTAAGTGATTACTAAAAGAGAAGTAAGAATCCTTCCCCAGACAGGTATCTGGTATATGTAACTCATGTACCAACTAGTTTGAACTAATATAACTAATTTTAACTGAAAGATTGCACATCCTATCACAAGTCTCTAAACTTGGCATCCTGGGGTAAAGCCCAAGTTGACCCACCCTAGTCACAATGATGGGTCTTTCTATGAAATGGAAATGTAGCTAGTCCATTCAGGCTTAAGCATCTTCTTCCCTTGTACTAGACAGAAGATGGATGATGGCAAAAAAGAAAATGCTGGTCCCAAACAAGCAGCCGCTATGAACAGACCCAGCTGGGGGCAGTGACCGCACTCAGGTGAACATCAGTGTGGTAATATGCAGAGTGCTAGAAAGTGCCAGGATCTGGAACTCTGGAAAGGATACAGGACTCCAGAGCAAATGAGGGGGAAAAACTCCAGAGGAAAACAAAGAAAGACTGAGACTTAGGGGGCTGTCCCTTTACTGAAGTCCTTAATCCTGTACCTGGGACTCCATTAAGTTTTAGACTGAGTTTCTGCAGAGACCTTGACTGAGCCCCAGGGAAGGGAAACTGAGCCCCACTTTCTGATGGGCCTTGTAAATACGGCTCTGTAGAAGAGACAGGAATAGAAGTCCCTCTCTGTTCTTCCTGTCTTTAATAAACCTGTTCTCTGGTTAAGGCTTTTGTGAGCCTTTGTGCTTGTTGGGGACCTTTTGGAGAGAAGTTATGTGTCTGTCTAGAACAAGCTTGCCCAAGCCTTCCTGTGGGTTGGTACCAGACAGAACACATTACACATTCTCTACAGAAAAAGGCCCTCATTGGTCAGCCCCACCCCTAGCCCTATTACGTTGATGTTCCCCAGTGGGTAAAGGTAAGCTGAGCCACAGAGCTTATTCAAGATCCTAAGATTAAACTGGCTCTATCCTTCATCCAGGTGGCATAGTGGAGAGAACGTTAGAGTTAGAATCAGGAAGACCCAGGGGATGTACTGGAACCAAGTCTAACTCTCCAGCCAATTGTCGAATTTTCAGTGTGATCATTTACGTACAACTCAGAAATCTGCAAATGATACAAATCAGGGCTTTATTGATTGTCTTGTTGACTGCCTAGATTTGAGAAAGTGATGGAAAAAAACATTAATCACGTAGATTAAACTTAAAAGTGTGGGAAGAGTATTTTTTTTCAGAGAGCCAACTGCTAAATATTTACCAACACACCCCTAGGCAGACATGGGTTTGAATCTCATTTCAGATACCCACCAGCTAGGTGACCTTGGGCCTAACCTCTCTCACCTTCAGTTTCCTCATCTGTAAAAGCTGGCACAGTAGATAGAGGGTTTGGCCTGCAGTCAGAAAGACTTATCTTCATGAGTTCAAATCTGGCTTCAGACATTTACTAACTGTGTGACCCTGGATAAATCACTTAACCCTGTTTGCCTCAGTTCCTCATATGTAAAATGAGCTGGAGACGGAAATGGCAAGCCACTCGTGTATCTTTGCCAAGAAAACCCCAAATGGGGTCACAAAGAGTCAGACCTGACTGAAACGAATGAAAACAAAAAAAAAAAAACAAAAAGACCATGAAAGTGTGTCATTGGAAGTGATGAGTATTTATGGGTCTAAATATGTCTAAATATGGCAAACTTAGAGGATTACTTAACCTTTGACTACCCTGGAGAATGATAGAGGGCTAGGGCCTGGATATGTAATTTTATTGATATAGGGACATCCTGGATGAGGCTCAGGTGCTTAGCCAGCACGAGGCCATCGAAGGTGGGCACTGATCCTAGCTCTGGGGGAGCGTAGGGACAGGCACAGCTTTGAGGAGCTCTGCCTGAGTAGCCGTCCCAGTGATTAAGAGCTCTGGGACTGTAGCCAATTCCCCCCATTGTGGTAGCAGCAGAGACTGCGATGACAAAGCTTGGACAGAAAGAACAGACACAATCATTCTGAGTCCCTGTTTGGCAGAGGGGTAGGGGAACAAAAGCACGGGGAGAAGTCTCTGAACTGAGGATCGACATGTGAGAATGTGGGGGCATCTTCTATGGCGGAAGACTTTTGAGTAGAGGAGTGATGTAACCAGATTCATACATAGACATATTTATAGAGGTAATAAGCTCATAAACTACCCAACCTTCCTCAGAAGAAAGGATTCCCTAATCTCCTATCACCCTTCCAGGCTGTTCTGTGATTTCTTGCCTTCTTTAAGGCTGTTGCTGGGATGCTACTATGAATTACAACTAGTCACACAACTATAAATGAGACTTGAACCCGGATGTGCATAGGAAGTATGGTATAGGGGGAAAAATCTCTGAGTCAGAAAACCCAAGTTTTCTGCTCTCTCTCTCTCTCTCAAAGTACAGGGACCCTGATGGCATCTTGTTGAAAAATGGACTTCATACTAGCCCACTAGCTAATAGAAGGGGTCACTAGAGGATTAACTGCTCTTTCTCCCCCTTTCCGTCTGAGACAAAGTCCCAGACAAAAATTCTCTAGGGTAGTTTATTGAAAAATAGCCCCTGCTTAAACCTATGGGCTAGGTACCTAAGCTACCACCTTAGTTCTTTCCTGGCAAGTTAGCCACACAGACTGATTATGTAAGACATTTCAAGACTCTCAATGGAAAACTCCTAAATTCCTAAATGCTTGTGCTGTGGCTCTGTGTCTTACTTCTGAACACTCCCCCTTCTGTCCTCTTGGCCCATGTCTAGCTTTAGGGAGATTGGCTTTCTTAGATATAGGATTAAGGGAGGTGACTAAGAGCACAAACATTTTAAGCCAAAGGAAAGGAAGATAAGACAGCCCAGTAAATTATAGATTGGCTCAAGGGTGCAAAATGCCTCAAGTGCCTTTCAAATCAGTCAAGACCCAGAGAGGACTGGTCAGTGGTTCTAATTATAAAATTTTGGAGGTCAAAGAGACCTTAAAGATCCTCTAGTTTTATCCCCTCATGTTCCAGGTAAAGGAAACCCAGAGTGTGCCCAAGGTCACACAGATAATAAATTGAACTTACTGTCTCTGATGGCAAGTTTAGCATTCGTTCCACTATGCCATTGTTCTGTTGTTTCAGTCGTGTCTGACTCTTCGGGACCCCATTTGGGACTCTCTCTTCAGTATCTTGCAGCTTGCCATTTCCTTCTTCAGCTCATTTTACAGATGGAGAAACAGAGGCAAACTGGATTAAATAACTTGCTCAGGGTCACAGTTAAGTGTCTGAGGTCAGATTTGAACTCAGGTCTTCCTAACTCCAGGACCAGTACTCTATGCTACACTCCCTCTGACGTCTTCCTTCCCTTTCTATAAAGGAAATTACTTGAGTGTAGGGACCTATGTGATTTTCTTGTCCCTCCCACAGAAATGTCCCAGCATTGGCCAGAAAAATATGGATATTGGAGTTTAGTTGATTTTCCACTTGAAGGCTTCGGATAAGAGAAGGAGGGAGCCCCTGGACACCCCTGGTCTTTGAGAAAGGAAGCACAAGAATGGGCAGGGCAATCTTTAAAAAAGAGCTACAGATTTTCCCAGATGTTCTCTCAGAATAATCTGGATATAAGCCATCTTGGGCTATACTATGTGATCCAATTACACACACACACACACACACACACACATACACACACATGCACGCATGCACACACACATATTCAAAAATTCATTCATTCAACAAACATTTATTAAGTGCCTCCTATGTGCCAGGCACTGTGCCAAGCCAATGCAGAAGAGAGTTCCAAGGTTGCCATTCTCCAATGTTAGAAGTAGGTCAGGGGAAGATTAAGAGTGTAGTAATATTAGTCACCATTTCCATTGCATTTTATAGCTTCCATGATGCTTTCCCCAAAAAACCCTTTTGGGTTGTCATTATTCCAATTATCTCTATATAGAATGGGGATCATCAGACATACTTTACAGAAGAAAAAAAAAACTGAGTTTCAGAGAGGGGACATTAGTTGGCCTGAGTCACACAACTAGTAAATACCAAAGCTAAGACTTGAACCCAGATCTCAACAGGAAGTATAGTATAGGGGAAAGCATTTCTAAGTGAGGAAACCTGAGTTTTCTGCTCTCTCCCAACCACACTCTACTCCTCGGTGGAACCTTTCCTGATTTTTGTCAGCTGCAGATGTCAAATGGTATTTTGTACCTCTGATGCATTTTCTATGTATTCGTTTGTATTCTGGCTGTATATGGCTTTGCCACGCCTCGTCTGTTACTCCATAAAGGCAGGTGCCACATCCTATTTAAAGTCCAGTGCCTAGCACAGTACTCTAATTAACCACTTTTTGTTGAAATGATTTGAAAACCTAGGACAAAAGGGTAGTGGTTACCGGAAAGTAGCCTTTGGTTCAGCATAGAGAACTTTCATAACAGCCGAAGCTGGCCAACAATGGAAGGGGCTGGCTTGTTATAGATCATGTGAGCTAGTCGGCCCTGGAAAAATCCAGGTAGAGCCTGAGTGATCTATCGTTTGTCAAGTACTTAGAGGAGATTCTCTGCTGAGCAAGAAGGTGGAAGGGGCCGTGGGTGCTCTGCAGTGGGAAAGACACTAGACTTAGGCTCTCCCAGTTAGAAGTCAGGCTCTGGCACTTGATTATAGACAAGTTACTTTATTCCCATTTTACAGGTGAGGAAGCAAAGGCTCCTACCTACTTGGCGAGGTTGCTCTGAGGAAAGTGCTTCAGATGTTAGAGAAATATGAGCTGCTTTTAACAGCAACAATAGTAATCAGTCCACCCCGGGAATTGAAGATTCTACACTTTAAGGACTGCCTGTAGCCAGCCTCAGAGGAACTGTGCGAAGGGATATTTAGCATACCATTTACCATACCTACCCAGATACCTAAGCCCTCCTTAGAGATCTGGCTCTGATTTCATGCTTGTAGACAGTAAGAGTGAGGATCCAAAGTACACACACACACACACACACACACACACACACACACACACACAGCCACCTTCCTGACATTTACTACCTGAGTGACATCCGGCAAATCACAATCATCCTGGGCCTCTGTTTCCTCATCTGTAAAGTGAGGGGTTGGACTAAGTAGCTTCTAAAGCCCCTTTTAGTTCTATACCAAAGATCCTCTTGGGAAATTCTTTCTCATCCGCCATTAGGGGCTATCAAGAGGCAAGGGTGAGATTAGGGAGATGGAGAGGGATGTGTAAAAGAGGCAATTCATGCCTTTGGAGTTATAAATATAGCAAGAAAAAACTAGTCTCTGCCCCAACTCCGGACCCCACCTTTCTCTCCCCAATGAACTATTTTCCATAGGAGAACTACAGGGCACCCAAGAGAGTGCCATAGACAAACAACTTGCCCAGAAAAGGGTTACTCTGAGAGTTGGTGCATGATTTTTGGTGGCCAGATGAATGTGCATTCAGTGCAGCCTCTGAAGCTGAGATGCAACAAAGTATGGATTGATTCTCTGCTGCTTGTCCTCATTTTGGCTTAACAATTAACACCAAGAAAACACAGGTTCTCCACCAGCCAGCACCACACCACCCATTTGAGGAATCATTGATTACAGCAAATGGAGAAGTTTGGAATGCTATGGATAAGCTCATTTACCTTGGCAGTGTCGCTTTCCAGGGATGTGCACGCAGATGATGAGATTGACGCACACATTGCCAGAGCTAGCTCAGTGTTTGGGAGGCTCGGAAGAAAAGAGTGAGAGAGAAGAGGTATTAGACTGACCACCAAACTGAAGGTCTACAGAGCCATTGTGCTGACCTCCTTGTTGTATGCCTATGAAACCTGGACGGTCTAGCAATGCCATACCAGGAATCTGAATCACTTCCATTTGAATCGTCTTAGGAAGATGGTGAAGATCACCTGGCAGGATAAGGTACCAGACACTAAGGTCCTTACTCAAGCTAAACCGCCAAGCACTCAAACTCTGCTTCAGATAGCGCAACTCCAATGGGCAGCCACATTGTTCAAATGCCAAATGTACATTTACCTAAAGACTGTTTTACAGAGAACTCACACAAGGCAGACACTCACCTGGTGATCAGAAGAGGTGATACAAGGACGCTTTCAAGGTCTCTCTGAAGAATTTTGGAATTGGTCATGTGATGTAGGAGACACTGGTAAAAGACCACCCAGCATGGCATGCCTGCATCAAAGAAGGCCCTGTGCTCCACGAGTGAAGCAGAATTGCCGTAGCTCAAAAGAAACATGAAATGTGCAAATTTAGAGACATCTCCATTCCAAATGTTCATGTGGATTATTTGTGCCCAGCCTGTGGTAGAGCATTCTGAGCTTATATTGGTCTGATCAGCCACAGTCAGACACACCATACCTTGACCCCAATGTAGTGATGTCATTTTGGTCCTTTTAAGGACAACAGCCAACTCCAGACCACACAGCAAACTGATGGTAGAGCTGGGACTGGATCCCAATCTCTCCTGATGCCCATGTTACCCCAAGCCTACAGAGCTTCAGCAGGACAGCTAGGTAGCATAGTGGATAGAACACTGGGCTTGGAATCAAGAAGATTCATCTTCCCAAGTTCAACTCCAGCCTCAGACACTTACTAGCTGTGCGACCCTGGATAAGTCACTTGCCCCTGTTCCTCATTCATAAAATAAGCTAGAAAAGTAAATGGCACAGTAACTTCGCCAAGAAAATCCCAAGTAGAGTCATGGAGAGTCAGACAGGGCTGAAACCACTGAACAACAACAACACGGCTTCAACTAACTGAAAGATTCTTTTAGAGCAGTTGTGTTATTCTGATTGGCTATTTTTTGTTTGCTTTTGTTTTCATTTTTACTACTTTTTTAGCTTTCTTTTTTTTGCTACTTTTTTAACCACTTATACCCATGAGTTTTGAATAACGGTTTAAAAACAAAAACTCAGAGGCATATCCCCTATATCTCCTTATCCGTACCTACAGGCCTGGACAAGGAAATAATGTGCAGTACCTTGGCCCAAGGTCTTGCCAGACCGACGGGCAAAGATTGATTAAAATTGTCACCTGTAAAAAGCACCCAGCTTTCACGCTGCCATCCAGTTTAAACAGCCATCAGTCAGTGCCTCCAGCATACACAGCCCTCTGCTAGGTGCAGTAAAGAACATAACGATAGACTTGGCCCCTTACCCTGCAGGGGATTTCACTGCAAATGAAGACACAATCATAAAACAGTTTGATCTTAAACTCTGTGGTACTAAGTGAGATTGGAAACCAAAGAAGAAAGTATTCATCCTGAGCTAGAATAGTCAGGGAGGAAGGAGAAAAGGAAGCTTAAGCTAGGCCTTGGAAGATAAATGGGATTTCTATAAGACAGAAAGAAAAAGAAAGAGAACGTAAGATGAATTGGAGGTCTGGAGTAGGAATTATAAAATCTTAGATTTTGAATCATGAAGAAGAGTTATTGCATTTCGCATAGCATAATATAAAATCCTAGAGTCAGGAGACCCAGACTGCAATCGTAGCCCCAATATTTAATTGCTGGCTTGAACCCCAGGCAAGTTATTCAATCTTTTTGAGTCTCAGTTTCTTTATACTACTTAGCACACAAAACTGTTGTGAACAAGTGCTGTAGAAATGTGAGCTGGGGTCAAAGGAGGGAAGAACACACACACACATACACACACACACACATACACACACAGAGACACACACACACACACACACACACTTTACAGGGAAATAGGAGGGAAAGGGGAGAAGGAAATTAGGAAGAGGACAGACTGAGGAAGGAATTAATTCTGAAGAGGGGAAAACAAATTCCAACTAAAGATTTATAAAAATATTTATAACACTTTTTATGGTGGCAAAGAACTGAAAACTGAAGGGACACTCATCAATTATGGAACGGCTGAACAAATTATGGGACACAAATGTGCTGTAAGAAGTGATGAAGGGGATAGTTTCACAGAAACCTGGAAGGAACTGGATGAATTATGCAGAGGAAAGAGGAAACAACCCAGAGAACAATTTATACAAAGACACCAATATTGTAAAGTTGAATAACTTTGAAAATCTCAGAATTTCTGTTCAGTATAATGACTAGCCATGATTCCAGAAGACTGAAATAAATCCTTGTTGTTGTTCAGTCATTTTCAGGCATGCCCAACTCTTCCTGAGCCTATTTGGAGGTTTTTTGGGCAAAGATATTGGAATGGTTTGCCATTTCCTCCTCCAGCTCATTTTACAGTTAAGGAAACTGAGGCAAACAGGGTTAAGTGACTTGCCCAGGGTCACATAGCTAATAAGTGTCTGAGGCCAGATTTGAACTCCAGGCCCAGGATTCTACCCAGTGTACCACCTAGCTGCCCTGTGAAACATATATACATCTCCTGAGAGAAAGGTGAAAGATTCAGAATGAAAAATGAGACGTTTTTTGTTTTGTTTCGGACATAGCCAATGTAGAAACTTGTTTTGCTTAATAATGCATGTTCATACAAGGGTTTTATTTTTCTTTCTTTCTTTCCCAATTAGGGGAGGGGTGAGAAGGACAGAAAGTAGATTTTTGCTGATTGAAAAAATAAAATTTAATTTTAAAAAAAGTAACATGAGTTGGTATTTGTATAATACCTTAAGGAAATAAGGATGAGGCCAAGGATAGCAATCATCTCAGACACGGAAAATGTTAAGAATGTCCTCATTGTCTGTTAAATCACAAAACTTTGATACCAGAACACCAGTGTGAAAAGCTGAACTGTTTTCTGTTGCAACCACGGGCTCAAGGGCCATAGGTATGTCAAATACGCTCACGAGAATTATCATTTCATTCAGAGGAAGCCGATGACCAACAAACCCGTACTGAGAAATAAGCCACAGTAAGAAGCCTGAATTTATCAAGACTTAAAACAATATGAAAAGTTCTGCTGAAATTCTTTGGTGTTTAGAGACTAGTAAAGAAATTTGAAATCAATTTAACAGATTTGATGACCAATTTTAAAAGTTTGAACAGAAGGTACCTTCATTGAAGAAGAAATTGGAAAGGCCTTTGTTTATAAGAAATGAAGCAAGCCTTGATACAAAAGAGTTATTAAAATATGCTTAAAAGGAAAATGCCAAATGGAAACAGCAAATAAACAGTGTTGATGCCCCAACACGCTTCTCAGTCAGCACAGAAAACTGCTGAGAAAAGCATTGCTTAGAGGAAAGTAGAAGCGACATAACAAAGGACTAGGACTGAGCAGGACCAAGGAGGGTTGGGGGGAGGAATGAGCCCAGCAGTAATACCTTTTATGCCTGGAGTCCCTTAGGGTAAAGAAACAGGCCACAAAAGTTAAACATAGTGGCGGTGAGCTTATTTCATCAGCCCACTTAGATAGAAGGAGTAGAAGGATGAATAAGGCCAAAATACATTTTAAATCAGCCAACCTATAAATAAGTTACATTATGATATTACAGGAGAAGTGGTTGTTCCTCAAGCCACACATAATCGATCATTAAATTACACACATAGCTGCTTTGTACTTTTCAATGTGTTGTTCATTATTATTATCTTATATTTAGCTATCTTTATGATTACCACCATTGCTAGTGCTAGTCTGGAGAAAGCAAGGAAGTCCTCCAGTGTGTTGGGTGGCGCCCTCTCAGGTAAATGTTTGGGAAGACATGGAAGACATCAGATAGGATGGGCAGGACTGGATGGGTTTGGATCTGCCAGACCAATTAGATCACGAATACATTTGAATAGCTCTAGTGCTGAATTTTTTCTCTCCTTTTCTCTCCATCAGACTACCAAGTAGTGTTTTGTATTATATGTCCATTGCATTTAATATTCGTGTGAAATTGACATACTCAAAAATTATTTTCAGGGGACTGAAAATTTTTGGTCGTGGTGAGACATGTAACCTCCTGTTTCAAAAGCCTCTCCCAGAGAGGTTATTAAAGCCGTCTCTTTAAGAAGCCAAAAAGCTTTGATTATAGTTGTAACTGCCATTCTTTTTTATTATTAATTAATTATGTTTTCCTTTTTCCCCAGTTACATGTAAAAACACTTTTTGGCATTCATGTATAAAATTTTGAGTTCCAAATTCTCACCCTTGTTCCCTCCCCACTCCACCCCCCTCGTTGAGAAAGCAAGCAGTTCAGTATAGGTTATTCATGCATAGCCATGCAAAATACATACATAATAATCACATGTAACTGTCATTCTTTTAGGTGCTTCTCCCTCTAGAGTGAGGGAGAATATTATGAGTTAACTTTGATCTAAGAGAGAAATTATGGAAAAAATAAGAAGGTGAGGAGAAATTTCTTTGTTGTTAGAACCATCTTAACTATAATTTTAAGAACATATTAATAAATTTGATGAGTGGTAAATCTAAAGAGACTACATATTAAGGGTGAGGGTTTGAGAGATGCTAAAGAGATTATTTTCCGGTCATGGCTAGAGACAAGTTGGAGATGACAAAAAGAAGCTGGAAGCATCTTTTTTCTTTTTCATGAAGCTACTGTAACTCCTATTCTGTAAAGACAAAGAGGATTTTTGTGAAGCATTTCTTTGTTACCCTAAATGGACTAAATGATGTGGGACCATGTTCTCTGATGTGATGAGAAGTCAACTGTAATTACAGTGGTGGTTTGAGATAACCAACTGTGAACTTTCTTGCAGATAAATAATATTACAAATAATTATTTATGCCTTTATCATTATTAATTTCATCATTAATAAATTATATATTCAGTAACTTTATGTTTTTAATACTAGAAGATTAGGATTTATAATGTATAGATATGAGTCCCTCTTTACAGGAAAGACAATTTCTCCTGTTTATTAAATTTATAACATTTGAACTTGAGTGGGAGTGCTCAGCTTAGTTGTATTTGAGAGATGTCAAAATTAAAGTCAATGAGAAAATATCTAGACATCCCCAATGGATTGTTCCAGAACTCAGAATGATAAGATTAAATATGGGAATGAGTCAAGTAGCAGATTAAGGGTGAAATAAAAGACAGTGTGGGCAACCTCATTTAATTTTGTTAAACTCCTAACTCTGTGGGGGAAGTGTGACTATTATCTCTACTTTACAGATAAGAAAACTAGGATCAGAAGTGAATTGACTCATCCAAGATCATACAAACTAGTAAATGTTGAAAATCTAGTCCATACCTTCTACATGAATTCTGTGGTTTGTCCTGCATTCTCGAAGAGGACCATGACATCAGGGAGAAGATGACATGACTTGCAATTGACTTTGATTTGAATGAGGGAGGGCTGTGCAAAGTAATCAGCTTCACTTTCTCCTCCAGAACCTCAGATCCCGAGATGGCTCAAGATGCAGTGGGAGACCTTGGCCCTTCCAAGCTAAGGTCTTTTCAGGTTCTCACTTTGAGTGAGGCAACGCCCATTCAGTGAATAGACTTCTTTAAGAAGTGAGTCAAGGAATGGCTCCTTTAATCAAAACAAACAAAAATCAAACTGGGAGGGGAAGAAACTCAGGGTTGCTAGCCAAAAGAGAAACAGTTACTGTTTACATTTACTCTGAGTCAGGAAGGCCCAAAAAATGACCATTAAGTAGTGCTTGGGCAGGAACCTATTGTTGTCCAATCCATGAGCTCCAGAGTGAATTGGGTTTGAGGTTTGGTCTTTGAGAAAGAAATCTAGCCAGTAACCCCCAAGTTTACTACTTTACTAGCCAGCAAGCTTTCAGCCATCAAAATGTACCTTCCTTTGGGCACAACACCCTCAGGTAAAGGGTGAGGAGAGGACCAGACAGAACAGGGCAGGAGAAAATATCTCTGATAAGTGCTCATCTAGCTATTTCTTCAATTAGGAAACTCACTGTCCTATCTGAAGCCTTTCTAAGCATGTATCATCTTAGGAGGTAAGCATGATATTTGGGGGACAGTTAGGAGATGAGTCTGGTTGGTGCAAATGACATTTTTTGAAAGGCCAAACCAGACTGTGGAAAGTTCTGAAGGCCTGGTATGGGATTTTGGAATTAATAAAATAAGAAGCCATAGTGCTTTCTTACACAGAAAAACAACATTGTGAAAATAGGAATATGGTAAAAATGATTGTCTACTTACCATTTGGGATTGTATTCAACAAATACAAAAAGCATTGAATATATGGGGAGGGGGGGGAACTAGATTCTGTTCTATCACTGGCTGGGTGACCTTGGGAAAGTGACTTTCCCCTCTGAGTTTGTTTTTTTATCTGTAAAATGGTGAGGTTGTAGTAGACAATCGCACAAGTCCTTTCCAGTTCTAAAACCTAAGGTCCTTTGAGATATGTATTAGTAATCTAAAATAAGCCTACCCCCATACTAGGTCTTTTCTCCTCTGAGCACTCTAGACGTGTGGCCCTTTTGTCCAGGCGCTGACAATTGTCAAGCTTTGTCATTTCCACTAAGCCTTCCAGAAAACTTCCCTTTGAAATGAATTAAGAAATCAGATTGACACCCTGCTCTGAAAAATCCCCTTGGCCAGAGGAGGGGAAAAAAGCAAACTTCAATCAGTCAAAATGCCATTCCAAGAAAGAGTATGGTGGTGCCAGTCTGTGTGTTAACAGTAATAGATGGGATCGTATTCCACATGCTTCCATTTTTAAAAAGAGGAGAGAAGAATAAAATGTTTCATTACGTTGAACAGGGTGGCTTTAGCTGGTGTTGGTGTAATAGGTCACCTGTCTGTCCCTGTCAGGGAGAGTACTTGATTGAAAGGAAGATATTTCATTTATGAAGAGAGTGACCTTTCTGGAAAATTCACACCATTGAGGGCCAACCCATTAGCGCCTTGTCAAAGAGGGAATAAATACATCTGACTGATGGCAGGTTCCTTCCCTACTAATCATACTTCATGCTTCTCTGCTCCAGAGATTTTCTACCAACATTAATTAAGCTGCCAGGCAAAGGTAGAGAAGGCTTCCCTGATAAGCTTTCTAAGTGTGAATGCTCCTTTGGTTCCCCCAGCCTCCTTCTGCTCTCTGCCAGTGGGTATTTCTTAAAAGCCTGTCCTTGGTCTTCTTCTCCCTACATACTCCCCAGATCTCATTCTCGAGGCTTTGAAGTATCACCTTTGTGTAGCTGGCTTCCAAATTGCTAGCCCTGAGCTATCTCCCAAGCTCCAATTCCACATCTCCACAGTGTCCTGGACACCCATCCCCACCTAGATGTCCCACCAGTCCTTGAAGGGCAGTGTATTCAAATGCCTCATCTCCCCCACCAAGAATCCTCCTTCTGAATTTCCTGTTGCTGTTAATAACCTTCTTCCAGTCACCCAGACTCAACCTCTGAGTCATCTTTGACTCCCTCCCCTTCCCCCCTCAACCTCTAATCAGTCATCAAGTCCTATTGATTCTGCCCCCAAAATACCCCTCGCATCCATCCCCTCTTCCACACTCACAAGCACCATCCTGCTCAGGCCTTATCACCTCTTGCCAGAACAACTGGAACAGTTTCCCTGTTAGCAAGCTTTCCATCTCCAGTCCATCCTTTATCCTCCAGCTGCTGCCTGACTAATTGTCCTAAAGCACAGTCATCAGGGGAAACAGCATTAGATATAGAGCCAGAAGACCTGGGTTCAAATATTCACTCAGCCACTTATTCACTTTGTTACCTTAGATAAGTCACTTTGCTATTCTGTGCCCCAGTTCCCTCATTCACCAAGTAGACAAAATATTTGTACTGCCTAGTTTACAAAGTCATTTTGACACACAAACAAGATCATGCAGGATCAGAGATTTGGAGCTGAAAGGGATCTTAATGGTTATTTACCCCAACCCTCTAATTTTACAGATGGTAAGTGATGAAGTGCTAGATAAATATAAACCTGCATGATGCCTCATTCTCACTCAGGAACCTTCGGTGTCTCTCAATTGCCTACAGGAAAACAAAAGATGATTAAACAACTCAGCCTAGCATTTGAGACACTCCCCAATCTTACTCCAGCCTCCCTCTCCAGCTTCATCAAATATTGCTCCTGACCCACATACTCAATGTTCCAGCCAAACAGCTTAGTTTTACTGTCTGATACTTCCCTACCTCCAAACCTTTGCTTGAACTATTCCCTATGGCTTATGGCTTTCTGCCATCCTTGTCACTGAACTTGGCAAGGGATCAGGGGAATTTTCCAGGTGAATATTGAATAAGTAAGTGAATATTGAATAAGTAAGTGAATATTTATCCATAGCAGGTATGAAATATCTATTAAAAGGTCTGAGAATCCCCTACAAACAAGAAAGGTACTTTCTCCTTCTGAGAAACATGGTTTTGGGGATCACTGGACTTCCTAGGCAGGGCCAAAGTCCTGAGGAAGAACCCTGTGATAATCCCTAGGGAAGGCTGTACAGACCACAGGACTCCCAGAGGAAGACCAAGTGGTAGCCATCCCTTAATCTGTGGGGATCACAGGGCCTCCTAGGGGTCAGACCCTAAGGAAGATGCAAGTGATGGCCCCTTAGGATGGCAGTAAGATCACAAGGCTCCCGAGACAGGGCCAGAAGTCCCATGTGATGTCCCCTTAAGAAGGCTGTGCAGACCACAGGGTTCCCCAAGGGAATCCAGAGTGGTAGCCCTCTTAACACCGCAGTGGGATTACAGGACACCCCAAGACAAGATCCAGGAGTAAGCCTGGCAAGCTTCCGCTGCCTGTTGCTTCCCTTCACTTGACCTTAGGAAAATCCATGTGATTTGTCCATTCACACCCAAAGAACTCAGGACCAGAGTGGGCAGAGGAAGGCATTTTATTACGCTCCTCAAGAGAGCGGGTGTAGTGCTTGAGGGAACATTCACACACCGATACAGCTTCAGGAGCAGAGGTAACCATTCCCTCCACTCCTGCTAGAGTCATGGTTAGTTTACAATCTTTGTTTTTTACATAGTTTTCCTAGGTTATACAGTTTATATGAACAGGATAATAAGATACAGAAGCAAAAGTGAAGTTAATTAGATTTTCCTTGTCTTAGTTTAGGATTAAACTATATTCTTTTACTTCCCCTACTTTCCCTCTTTAACATATGCAAATTAGGCCTGGATTCTTGACCAAGACCAGACCCTAGATAAGCTTGAACTGGTTCAAGTGAGTTTGGCCTCTCTAATTCCCCAGACTGCCTTCTCAAAAAGCATGTACATGCTTAGAAGCCTCTGACCTCTCACCTGACCAACCTTGAGGCCTGGTCTCTGCTAAAGCTGGGGTGGGGGAGGGCGGGGAAGCACACCTTTGGTTCTGTGGAAACAAAACTCCTCCTCCCATTTCTTACATCCTTAAACTTAGTTTGAGGGACTTTCTTTTCTTACTTTGCTTAGGAGGCAGCTAAATGGTGCAATGGCCAGAGCCCTGGGCCTGAAGTCAGGAAGATCTGAGTTTAAATCCAGCCTCTGATACCTGCTAGATGTGCAACCGTGGGCAAGTAACTTTTGCCTCAGTTTCCTCAACTGTAAAATGGGGATAATGACACCACCTACCTCCCAGGGTTGTTGTGAGGATCAATATAATATTTTTGAAGTGTTTAGCACGGAGCCAGGCACATAGTAGGTGCTCTATGTTATTATTATCACTATTACTATGACCTACTCACCTTCCCAGTATGGCCACTACCACCACCCCCACCACCATCATCATCATTATCCTCATCATGGCTGTTGTTGTTGTCGTTGTAACCTCCTCACCTTTCTAGTCTCAATCCCCTGAATAGAATATATTTCTAGAAGCACGGCTCCAGTGAGGAATTTCCTGGGCACCCAAAATGTTTTCAAAAGTGGGTTAAACAACAAACATGGAAGTGTGGAGTCATAAACAGAAGGATAGTTTATATTCCCGTTGAGGTCTTTAAACTAATAAAAATAGAATTAGGTTACTATACAATGAAGAAGGAAATACCGTTCATGTAACTGTACCCATGTGGCAAAGATTTTCAAAGTATGAAAGATCACTGTGGGTCTCAAGAAAGGTTCTATGGAGGAGTTGTAACTTGAGCTAAGAACAGAAAGAATCGAATTGATGACAAGTGAAGGAGCAGGCACAATCTGGCTAGAACTCAGATAAACAAAGGCAGAGTTTAGGAATAAGGGTGGCGGAGTGACTACACTATAATGGAATTATTAAGTAATAGTAATACTTTATTGAGTAGCAACGTTTAGCTTAAATGGGAGTGGGAAGAAACCTAGAAACAGTAGAACATTTAGGAGGTTATTGTAGTCATACAGGTCTAGGGTGGGCAGCCAGGTGGTGCAATGAATAGAATGCTGAGCCTGAGTAAAGAAGACCTGAATTCAAATGGAACCTCAGACACTTACTAGCTATGGGATTCTAGGCAAACCGCTTAAACCTGTTTGCCTCAGTTTCCTCATCTGTAAAATGAGCTAGAAAAAGAAATGGCAAACCAGTCCAAAAAAAATCCACATAGGGTCACAAAGAGTCAAACATGACTGAAAAAGATTGAAATCAACAAAGGTATAATGGTAAGGAAGGTTTACACTAGATGTGGTAGCAGCGGGAATTAAGAAAGGATGATTATGGGATATTGCAAAAGTAGAATTGTAGAGTCATAAAAGAGTAGAACTAGAAGAGAAACATGTGAAAATATCATAGCTGAAAACAATCGCAGAAGAAGAAACTATAATTCTTGTGTTAGAAGCACATTTGTCACAAAAAGGGACCAGATAGATATTTGGGGGTTTTTGTTGTTTTGGTTTATGTGCTTGCTTTTCTTTCTCCCTTATTTAATATTTTATTTTTCCCAATTAAATGAAAAAAAAAACAATTTTAACATTCTTTTTATTTTGAATTTTGAGTTGAAATTCTCTCCTTCCCCCCTCCCCCATTGAGAAAGCAAGCAATTTGTCACCACTCATACATGTGTAGTCATGCAAAACATACTTCCATGTAAGTCATTCTGTGAAAGCAAACACAGACAAAAGAAAAATAAAGTCAAGAAAAAGTATCTTTGATCTGCATTCGGGCTCTAACAGTTCTTTCTCTGGAGATGGACAGCACCTTTCACCAAAAGTTCTACAGAATTGTCTTGGATCATTGTATTGCTGAGAATAGCCAAGTTATTCACAGAAGATCATTACAATATTGCTGTTACTGGGCATGATGTGCTCCTTGTTCTACTCATTTCACTTTGCATCAGTTCATGTAACTCTTTCCATGTTCTTCTGAGGGCTTCCTCCTCATCATTTCTTAAATCACAATAGCGTTCCATCACAATCATAAACAACAACTTATTCAGCCATTCCCAATTGATGGACATGCCCTCAATTTCCAATTCTTTGCCACCACTAAAAGAGCTGCTAGAAATATTTTTGTACACATAGGTCCTTTTCCTTTCTGATTTTTATCTCTTGGGATACAGACCTAGTAGTACTACTGTTTGGTCCTTTGGGCATAGTTCCAAATTGCTCTTAAGAAAGGTTGAATCAGTATACAATTTCACCAGCAGTGCATTAATGTTTTAACTTTCCCACGTTCCCTCAAACATTTGTCATTTTTGTTTCTGTCACATTAACTAATCTGACAGGGGTGAGGTAATATCTCAGAGTTGTTTTAATTTGCATTTCTCTTATCAATAGTGATTTAGAGATTTTTTTTTTCATATGACTATCGATAGCTTTGATTACTTTGTCTGAAAACTGCCTGTTCATATCCTTTGACCATTTATCAATTGAGGAATGGCTCTTATTTCTATAAATGTGTCTCAATTTTCTATGTTTCAGAAATGAAGTCTTTATCAGAGAAACTCATTGTAAAAAATTTTTTCACAGTAATGATTACCAACTATATATTCCCTCCATCCTATTTTCACCTGATTATCCCACTCTCTCCTTTTACCAAGTCCATTCTCAAAAAAGCATTTTGCTTCTGACTTTTACCTCCCCCAAACTGCTCTCCATTCTACCAGCTCTGCCCTCCCCCCTTATCTCCTTCCCTTCCTACTTTCCTCTATGGTAAGATAGATTTCTACACCCAACTGAGTGTGTTTATTATTCCTTCTTTGAGCCAATTCCAATGAGAGTAAGGTTCATGTGCTTCCCTCCCTGCTTCCTCCATTTTCCCCTCCACTGTAAGATCTCTGTGAGGTTTCTTTTATGTCAGATAATTTATCCCATTTTACCTCTCCCTTTCCCCTTCTGCCAGTGCATAATTCTTTCTCATCCCTTAATTTGGGGGGGGGGGTGGTAATCATTCCATCACATTCAACTCACACCTCTGCTTTCTTTCTATGTGTATTCCTTCTAACTCCCCTAATAATGAAAAAATTATTAGAAATTATAATTATCATTTTCCCATGTAGGAATATCAACAGTTCAACATTACTGAATCCCTTATGATTTCTCTTTCCTGTTTACCTTTCTATGCTTCTCTTGAATCTTGTGTTTGAAAGTCAAGTTTTCTATTTAGCTATGATCTTTTCATCAGGAATGCTGAAAGTCCTCTATTCTGTTGAATATCCACTTTTTCCCCTGAAGGATTCTACTAAGTTTTTCTGGGTAGATGCTTCTTAGTTTTAATACTAGCTCTTTTGCCCTCTGGAATATCATATTCCAACCCCTCCAATCTTTTCACATAAAAGCCGCTAAATCTTGTGTTATCCTGACTGTGATTCCACAATATTTGAATTATTTCTTTTTGGCTGCTTGCAGTATTCTCTTCTTGATTTAGAAGGTCTGGAATTTGACTACAATTTTTCTTGGAGTTTTCATTTTGGGGTCTCTTTCAGGATATGATTGGTGGATTCTTTCACTTTCTATTTTGCCTACTGGTTCTAGAATATCAGGGCAGTGTTCCTGGATAATTTCTTGAAAGATGATGTGTAGGCTCTCTTTTTATCATAACTTTCAGGTAGTCCTGTAATTCTTAAATTATCTCTCCTGGATCTGTTTTCCAGGTCAGTTATTTTTCCAATGAGATATTTCACATTGTCTTCTAATTTTTCAGTCTTTTGATTGTTTCTTGATGTCTCATAAAGTCATTAGTTTCCACTTGCCCAATTCTAACCTCTAGGGAATGATTTTCTTCAGGGAGCTTTTGTACCTCCTTTTCCATTTGGCCAGTCCTACTTTTTAAGTTCTCTTCAGTGAATTTTTGTGCCTCTTACCATTTGGCCTATTCTGTTTTTAAAGGTGTTATTTTCTTCAGTATTTTTTGTGCCTCTTTTACCAAGCTGATGACTCTTTTATCATGATTTTCTTACATCACTCTCATTTCTCTTCCCAATTTTTCCTCTACTTCTCTTACTTGATTTTTAAAATCCTTTTTGAGCTCTTCCATGGCCTGAGACCAATTCATATTTTTCTTGGAGGCTTTGGATGTAGGAATTTTGACTTTGTTGTCTTCTTCTGAGTGTGTGTTTTAATCTTCCTTGTCACAATAATAACTTTCTGTGGTCAGAATTTTTTCTGCTATTTGCTCATTTTCTAGCCTATTTCTTAATTTTTAACTCTCTGCTAAAGTGGGGCTCTGCTTCCCAAGTGAAGGAAGCTCTGTCCCAAGTTTCAGGTTTTTGTGTAGCAGTTTTTAGAGGTAATTCTGGGGACCTGTAAGTTTTTGGCTCTTCCAAGGTGGTATGATCTAGGGAGAGGTGATTTTACTACTCTCCTGTGCTGTGCCCTGGTCTGTGAGTGCCCACAGCACTCTGGAACTGTTACCAGACTCTCTGCTCCCCTGTGACCACAAGCTCCGCTGTGCTAGTGTTCCTCCTCACACTGCAACTAAGACCCAGCACTGGGACTCAGATCCAAGTGTAGGCAATACAACAGAGTCCTGCTCATGGTGCCAACAAAAAGACCCCTTTAAATCTCTTTCTGATCAGTTGTCTAATCCCCTTACCATCTTTGGGTCGAGAGGTCTCGAAGCCCCCACTGCTGCCACTGATTCAGTCACTCTAAAGCCTGTTAATAGTTTGCTGGGGCCTGGTCTGCACTGGCTAGGCCTGTGCTAGACTGTGTTCCTCTCTCACCCTGGTGCAATAGACCTTTCTTGCTAACCTTCTAAGTTGTCTTGGGCTGAAAATTCTTTTTGTGGGTTCTTCTGCTCTAGAATTTGTTTAGATCCATTATTTAAAGGTATTTGGAGGGGTTTAGAGGAGAGCTCAGGTGAATCCCTGCCTTTACTCTGCCATCTTGTCTCTGCCTCCTCCAGACAGATATTGTTGATATACATACCTGATTTGTTTGCTCCTACCCAGGTGGAACCTAGGAAATTGGATACATGGCATTCCTCCAATAGTAGCACTAGCTCCCATTATAGGCATTCAGATATACATAAGGCATCTAACACAGGCCAGATTTTACTTATGTAGAAAGGACTCATACCCAAGCCAACATAGTCAAGTCTAAGCTTGACTTTCTCTTTACGGTGGATCTTCTTTCCACCAACTCCAGAGATATGTGAGGTTCTTGTGGTTCACAGAACCACCCTGGGTGGGGCTCTGGTGAGGGAGAAGGTCAGAGTTTGTTCTTTCCCACTACTTCACTTCCAGTAGAGATCTGCTTCTATGCTGTAGTTTCTCTCCACTCGATCTAATAGAAATTAAGCAGGCACCTGTTATGCACAAGACATTGTGCAAAGTGCTAAGCATACAAAGACAAAAATGAAGTACCTGCCCAAAAGTTGCTTACCATTCATACAACACCTATATGAAAAAAGCATAATGCAAGGGAATTAAAGGATTCAGTCATTTCTAGTCATGTTCAACTCTTTGTGACCCCATTTTAGGTTGTCTTGGCAAAGATATTGGAGCGATTTGGCATTTCCTTCTCCAGCTCATTTTACAGATGAGAAAACTAAGGCAAACAGGGTTAACTGACTTTCCCAAGGTCAGACAGCTAGTAAGTGTCTGAGGTTAGATTTGAATTCAGGAAGAAGAGTCTTCCTGACTCCAGACCTGGCATTCTATCAACTGTGCCACCTTGCTGCCCAAATTGAGGCGGGAGACCACTAATAACTAGAGAATTAGGGAAGGCTCCACAGAAGGAGCGTCATCTGATTTGGGCCTAGATAGAAGAAAAGGCTTTTGAGAGTTGGAAAGGAGTAAAGAGTGATTTTCAGACATAGGGAATAGTTTGTCTGGATGCACAGAGGAGAGAGACAAAGCATTGAGTTGGGAGATTATCTAGCATTTCAGTTAGTTCGGCTCTGTTTGTAGGGGCAATTTACCTGTAGAATCTGTTGCTGTCAAGTATCAGTCCAATAGGATGGTTGTGCTGTTGCCTTCACTGCCAGTATTACAGCTCTTTTCAGGGTCAGTTAATATATCCATTAACGTATGCCCAATTCAAAGCCTTATGATGGTAATTAAGGTGGAACTTTTTTTTACTGTTTTCTCTTTTAGAATGCTAAAGTAATCAAATGCCTTTGATTAAGTCTTGCTAGGGGAAAAGCCCCAGGCCCACACCCTTTTGCTGATTAGGTATGGAGCCTTTAGGCTCTAAGAAGGGTATATAAACTCAGAGGTTAGCATTTTGTTTGGGACTTTCACTCACTGGAAAAGTGTTCTGTGATTTGACCAGATGAGACTCTGGGTAACCATTGTTAAGGAGCCCCCTGGCTTGAAAACTCAGATGTTGGTGCTTCCCTGGTAACTATGTACTGAGATTTTGGACAGAAAGCTAGAAGCCTGTCTACTGGTTTGTGTTATTTGATCTGTTGATATCTTCTGTTTGTAATTTCTGTTCATATTTGCTCTGAAGTTCAGGATGCTGGCTTTTACCCCTGAACTAAGTGAATTATATATGTGTATGTTTGATTAAAGTGAGATCGTTAACCCCTTAAAGTTGCTTTCCTTAGAAAAGCAGATCAAAAACCTGTGCTGGCAGCCTTTCTGTGTGCTGGTATTGTTAGTCTTTCACCGCCACAACAGTTGCTAGCAACATGGTTGTTACAAGCCCTTATCTGAATGGCTGTGTGAATACTCTCTATTTACCCTGTTCCAACAAATTTCCTTCTTGCTCCTGACAAGTCAAAGGTAAATCAGTCCCATTTATCTAATGACACACCCAGGACGTGAGTGACTCCTGTTCAGTACCTCCAAGGTCTTGAGGTTTTAGGAAGGTTTCACACATTTTCCCCTGAGATAACTCTACTATATTGTGCAAATTGTCCCTGGCTGCTTCTAGAAAAAATGAAGAGAGAGGGCGAGACACAACAATTGCCTCAGAATCAGCAACTGTGACCCAGGAAAAGGGACATCAATCAAGAAGCATTTGTGAAGTTCTTTCTAAGGACCAAGTGCTGGACCACGTTCTGAGGAAGAAGAGAGATAAACAAGTCAATTTCTGACCTCAAGGAGTTTATACTCTAATAGGAGAGACAATATGTACATATAGACACATGCCAAGATGCATGTAAAGCAAAAACAAGGTGCTTGGATGGAAAGACAACAGTAGCTGGAAAGAGCAGAAGATGGGGGTTGAGATAATACTTGAAGAAAACCAGGGACTGCCCTTGCAGAGAAGATTCATGTTGTTGCTATAAAACCTTTAGACTGTCAGAGCTAGGAGGAGCTTTTCTGAGGAAGTTCCACAAGATCTCTTTCAAAATCAGGAAATCAAAGGGAGGTAACTTGTCCAAGGTCACACAGTAAGCTAGTGGCAAAGTCATTAGCTAAAGTCTGGGACCAGCATCTTCAGAATCAGCAGGTGTGGATGACTGATTGGTTACTGGAGACAAAAGAGAAGGAGCAACTCATTTTGAGCCTGGGCTATTAATGGAAGGCCTGCAATGTCATTCTCCTATAAATACAGAACAACCATAGAGTACATGGGCCATAATCTGAACCAGTGGAGCTCAATCAAAACTGTTCCCCTCAATTCCCTTCCCTCTGTCCCTCCCTCCTCCCCACCCCCAGCATCTCAACAGCCATCTGCTGCTTTGGCAGCCAGAGATGAAACAGAGCCTGCGAATGTTCCAGCACCATCTGAAAGAGAACCTTGTAATGTGGAAGGGCAGGGAAGAGTGAATAGAAATATTAACAAATACGCTACTCTGTGTTGTGTGTGTTCAATTTGAGGAAGGCGAGAGTTGAATTTTATTCCTGCATGGCTGCTCAGCTCCATCTACTTCACAAGGTGAATTCTTTTATTTTCACTTAGTCTTCTCTCAGATCATGATCAATAAACATTTGTTAAGTACCTACTATGACCTAAACTCTAGGCTAGGTACTGGAGATGCAAAGAAAAAAGTGAATCAGTTCCTTTCCTCAAGGAGCTTACATTCTATTGGGGGAAAAAATTATACATGTGAGTATATGTGTACACACACATACACACATGTGCATGTATATGTATGTATATGTGTATATGTATATGTAATATATATGTATATGCATTGATTTGGGCATGTGTTTGGGGAGGTGCTAAAAGCTTGGAGAGAGATCAAGAAAGGCTTCATGTGGAATGTATTGGAACTGAACTTTGAAGAAAGTTAGGCATTCTAAGAGGCAGAGGAGAGAAGGAATTGCCTTTCAGGCATGGAGTGCCAAAGGCATGGAGAGAAGAGATGGGTATTCTGAGTGAAGAAAACAAGAAAACCAATTTGCCTGTACCATCAAATGGGTGAAAAAGAGTATGGTATAACAACCGTAGAAAGGCAGCTTATGAAGGGCCAAATGGAGAAGTTTGTAGCCATTTTGCTGAATATGGGAGTGATGTGGTTAGAACTGAGCTTTTAGAAAATCATTCTGACAGCTTTACAGATGACACACAGGAGAGGGGAGAGGCCTGAGGCAGGGAGACCAATGAAGTAGCTGTTGCAATAGGCCATGTTAGAGATGATGAATTCTAAGAGACTATGATCTTGCAGTGACCTTGTGAATAGTGAAAATGGGATAGATATGGGAGATCCTGTAAAGGAAGAAATGACATGATTTGGTAACTAATTGGCTACTTAGGGGCATGGAGACTAAGGAGTTAAGTACGGTTTTGAACCTGGGTACCTAGAAGGATGGTCATGTCTTCAACAGGTAATAGGAAAGTTTGGAAGGGGAGAAAGGGAGGTAGAGTGCTGTTTCGGATGTATTGATTTTGAGATGTTTCTGGAACATCCAGGTTAAAATATTCAGTAAACATTGGTGTCATAGCACTAGAGCTCAGGAAAGAGTCTGGGGCTGAATATATAGATCTCACAGTCACAATAATTAGACGTAATTAGCTCTGACTTGTTGACTGGGGAAACGCAGGATTCATCAAGACCCATGACAGCATGAACCGTGGAGACCTTTGGCAAGATTCTGGTTGTGAATATGCCTTTACCTCATTCTCCACACTATTCCCCATTAATTAGATTGTAAACTGCTTGAGAGCAAGACATTTCCTATATCTCTCTTTCTAACTTTTGGGCTTAAAATAGTGTTTGACACGTAGTAGGTGCTCAGTAAATTTTAATAAAGTGAATTCCACACTGAAAGATTGAATTAAATACAAAGCACTTATTAAGTGCATACTATGTGCAAAACATTATGCTAATCACTAGAGAGAAAAATAAAAAACTGAGTTAGTTCCTACTCTCTAGATCTGAACTAATAATGACCTCTTAATAAAAGGATTTGTCCTGTGGAGTTTGGATTCAGTGAAAGGGCCACACTTGGGGACCTAGAGGGCCACACGTGGCCTTCAGGCCACAGGTTCCCCCAACCCTGTGAGGTCACATTTGAAAGGGGGAGAAAATACATATAAAACATTCAGCTGCAAATCATATGGAAAGGTCCTTGGACCTTAGAGTTTAGAGACAAAACAGATTGTGATATATCTTTTTTATTGTAATTTCCACCGGTAAAAACTGCATATATTTCTGATGTTGAATCATTTGATAATGACAAAAACTTTGGTGGTAAGAACTTTCTTTTACAGTTCTCTAGTAAATAAGGCTATTGAAGAGGTGGGGGCTATAGAATTTGCCCATTGGTGGCATTTGGTCAGTAGTTGAAGATGGTGGTCAAGGTTTGCCTCACCCGTGTCTCCCTGAGGGTACCTCGTTGCTTTGGCTAGGCGACTTTTCTGCCCTATAAATAGTAGTTGGTCAGCAGCTGGTAGGGATGACGGGCCCCTTTTCCACAAGGGTTGCTTCTCTGGATTATAGCTTTGGGAGCTAGGTCAGAATGAGTGATTATTCAAGCGCCATAGTAGAAATCCTAAATTTGGATTCAGAAAATTTGGGCTAGATTCTATTTAGTATCACTGTGTCGATGGGCAAGAAATTTCCCCTCTCTGGGGAAATCTCTGTTTTCACATCTGTAAAATGAGTGGATTGGGCTAAATGATCACTGTTACCTTCCTGTTTTGATATTCTATGTCTGCAACTCACGTTCATACTAAGTCAATTCAAGCCAAGTCAACCTGACTTGGGGCTTCAGCTAGCTGGGCAAGAGGAAAAGAAAAAAGCATAAATGTCTACTCTGTGCCAGTCGTTATGTTAAGTGCTTAAAATACAAGGAAAGAAAAAAGGCAGTCCCTGCACTTATGGAGTTCACTGTCTAATAGGAGTGAGAACATGCAAATAATTATGTACAAACAAACTTTAGAAGGGATGAATTGGAGATAATCTCAAAGGGAAGACACTGACAGAGAAGGCAGGACGTGGAGCTAGGGGTTCCAGGCATGGGGGACAGCCAGAGAAAATGTGAAGAGTGTGGAGAGATGATGTCTTCTTGTGGGAGGATCCAGTGTTACTGGACCACAGAATATATGGGAAAGGGGGGCAAGGAGGGAGTACACTGTCAGAAGACTTTATAGGTAAAAATGGGCCAGGTTATGAAGGGCATTGAAAGCCAAATAGATGATTTTATATTTGGTGCTGGAGGTAGTAGGGAGTCACTGGAATTGATTTAATGGGGAAGCGTTAGTGATAATGATACCTGTGCTTTAGGAAGATCATTTTGACAAGTGAGTGTAGGAATGAGGAGAGACTTGAGACAAGAAGACCAAGCAAGAGGCTATCACAATAGTTCAGGAATGAGATAATGAGGAACTATGCCAGATTGGTGGCAGTGTGAGAGAAGTGGGAGCATACAAGAGATATTATAAAGGTAGAAATAACAGAACTTGGCCATTGATTGGATATGAGGGGTGACAGAGTGGAGAATGACACTGAGATTGTGAGCCTGGGTAACAGAGGGGATGATGACACCTTTGAAAGTAATAGAGAAGTTAGAAAGATGTGAGGGTTTGGGGGGAAAGATGATGAGTACAATGAGGACATTTTGAGTTTAAGATGTTGATGGGACATCCAGTTTGAGATGTCCAATAGTTAGTTGGAGATGCAAGACTGGAGGTCAAGAGAGAGGTTAAGGCTGCATCAGTAGCTCTGGGAATTTTTGGCATAGAGATAATAATAAAATCCATGGGAGCTGATTAAATAGTCAAAGAAAATAGTATTTAGGAAGAACAGAAGAGCACTCAAGACAGAGCCTTAGAAGACACTCACAGTAAACACATATGACTTGGGTGAAATTGAGGAAATGAGACTGAGAAGTCTTGGTCATATTGGTAGGAAGAGAACCAGGAGAGAGCAGTTTCATAAATACCTACAGAAAAAAAAGCAGAAGAGGGTGACAATGAGTGTGAAAGGCTGTGGAGAGGTCAAGAAGGATAAGGTTTGAGAAAAGGAACTTAGATTTGGTGACTTAAAAAGCACTAGTAACTTTGGATTTTTTTATTTTACTTAATATTTTATATTTTTTCCCAAGTACCTGTAAAAACATTTTTTTCCAAATTTTGAGCTCCCAAATCTCACCCTTCCTCCCTCTCCAGGCCTCCTCATTGAGAAGGCAAGCAATTAGACATAGTTTATACATGTGTACTCATGTTTCCATGTTGGTCATTCTGAGAAAGAAAAGACAAACCAAAAAACCAAGAAAAATATGCATTAAGTCTCTACCAGTTCTTTTTCTGGAGATGGACAGCACCTTTCATCAAAAGTCCTAGAGAATTGTCTTGGATCATTGTATTGCCGAGAATAGATAAGTTATTCATAGTAGATCATTATACAATATTGCTGTTCTTGTATACCAATGTTCTCCTAGTTCTGCTCATTTCACTTTGCATCAGTTCATGTAACTCTTTCCATGTTCTTCTGAGAGCTTCCTCCTCATTGTTAATTAAAGCACAATAATTCCATCACAATCATAAACAACTTCTTCCCCAATTCCCCAGTTGATGGACATCCCCTCAATTTCCAGTTCTTTGCCACCACTGAAAGACCTACTGCAAGTATTTTTCTACACATTGGTCCTTTTCTTTTTTGTTTTTTCTCTCTTTGGGATACAGACCTAGAAGTGGTATTGCTCGGTCAAAGGATATACATGGTTTATAGCCCTTTCGTCTTAGTTCCAGATCGCTTTACAGAATGGTTGAATCAATATAGAATTTCACCAATAGTACATTAGTGCTTTAATTTTCCCAAATCCCCTCCAACATTTGTCATTTTCCTTTTCTGTCATATTAGACAATCTGACAGGTATAAGGTAATAGCTCAGAGCTGTTTTAATTTGCATTTCTCTCATCAATAGTGGCTTAGAGAATTTTTTTCATATGATTATAGACAGTTTTGATTATTTTGTCTGAAAATTGCCTGTATAAATCCTTTGACCATTCATCAATTGAGGAATAGCTTTTATTTCTAAAAATCTGATTCAGTTTTCTATATATTTGATAAATGAAGTCTTTATCAGAGAAATTCACTGTAAAAAAAGTTTTGCACAGTAATGATTACCAAGTATGTATTCCCTCCATCCTATTTTCCCCTGATTATCATGGGTGTGAGTAAGTATGTGTTCCCTATGTGGGTGACTGTGATTCATAAGTGCATGTTCCCTGTGTTGGTGTGAATATGAACATGTGGATTTTTGAATGATCACATGAGTTTGATTATGGAGATAGGTATGAATGTATTTTGGTACATGAATATATATAAACATAAGAGACAGCATATCCTACTCTCTTTATCCTTTTACCCTCTCTTTTACCTCCCCCAAACTGTCATCCCTCCTATCACCTCTGCCCCCCTTCTCTTATCCCCCTCCCTTCTTACTTTCCTCTTTGGTAAGACAGATTTCTATACCCAACTGAGTGTGTATATCATTCCCTCTTTCAGCCAGTTCCAATGAGAGCAAAGTTCATGTGCTCCCCTCCCTGCTTCCTCCATTTCCCTCTACACTGTAAAATTTCTTTCAGGCTTCTTTTATGTCAGATAATTCATCCCATTTTACCTCTCCCTTTCCCCTTCTCCCAGTGCATTCTTTCTCATCCCTTAATTTTTTTATAATCATTCCATCACATTCAACTCACACATCTGCTTTCTGCCTACGTATACTCCTAACTCCTCTTATAATGAGAAAGTTTTTAGGAGTTAAAAGTATAATTTCCCATGTAGGAATATAAGCTTTTAATCTTATATTACTTATGATTTCTCTTTCCTGTTTGCCTTTTTATGCTTCTCTAGAGTCTTGTATTTGAAAATAACATTTTCTATTCAGCTACAGTCTTTTTATCAGGAATGCTTAAAAGTCCTCTATTTCACTGAATATCCATTTTTCCCCTGAAGAATTATACTCCATTTTACTGGGTAGATGATTCTTGGTTGTAATCCTAGCTCTTTTGCCCTCCAGAATATCGTGTTCCAATCCCTCCAAACCTTTCATGTAGAAGCTACTAAATCTCATGTTATCCTGACTGTGGCTCCACAATATTTGAATTATTTCTTTTTGGCTGCTTGCAATATATTCTTCTTGATCTGGAAGGTCTGGAATTTGGCTATAATATTCCTGGGAGTTTTTATTTGAGATCAGGAGGTGATGAATTCTTTCACTTTATATTTTACCCTCTAGTTCTAGCATATCAGAGCAGTGTTCCTTGATAATTTCTTAAAGATGATGGGTAGGCTCTTTTTTATTATGACTTTCAGGCAGTCCTATAATTCTTAAATTATCTGTCCTGGATCTATTTTCCAAGCCAGTTGCTTTTGCAATGAGATATTTCACATTGTCTTCTATTTTTTCATTCTTTTGATTTTGTTTGACTGTTTCTTGATGTCTCATAAAGTCATTAGTTTCCACTTACCCAATTCTAACTTCTAAGGAATGATTTTCTTCAGGGAGCTTTTGTACCTCCTTTTCAATTTGGCCAATTCTACTTTTTTAATTAATTTATCTATTTTTAGTTTTCAACATTCATTTCCACAAAATTTTGAGTTCCAAATTTTCTCTCCATCTCTCCCCACCCCCACCGCAAGATGGCATGCATTCTGATTACCCCTTCCTCCAGTCTGCCCTCCCTTCTAACACCCCACCTCACCCTCTCTTACCTCCTCCCCCGCCACTTTCTTGTAGGGCAAGATAGATTTAAATACCCCATTGCCTGTGTATTGTATTTCCCAGTTGCATGTCAACACAATTTTTAAAATTTGTTTTTAATACTTTGAGTTCCATATTCTCTCCCTTCTTCCCTCCCCACCCACCTTCATTGAGAAGGCAAGCAATTCAATATAGGTTATACATGTGTAGCTGTGCAAAACACTTCCATAATAGTCATGTTGTAAAAGACTAACTATATTTCCCACCATCCTATCCCGTCCCCCATTTATTCTATTCTCTCCTTTGACCCTGTCCCTTCTCAAAAGTGTTTGCTTCTGACTACCCCCTCCCCCAATCTGCCCTCCCTTCTATCATCCCCCCTCTTATCCCCTTTGTCCCTACTTTCCTGGAGGGTAAGATACCCAACTGAGTGTGTGTGTTAATCCCTCCTTAAGCCAAATCCAATGAGAGTAAAGTTCACTCATTCCCTTTCACCTCCCAGCTTCCTCTCCCTTGTAAAAGCTTTTTCTTGCCTTTTTATGTGAGATAATTTACTCCATTCTATCTCTTTCTTTCTCCTTCTCCCAATATATTCCTCTCTCACCCCCTAATTTTATTTCTTTTAGATAGCCTTCCTTCATATTCAACTCACCCTGTGCGCTCTCTCTCTCTCTCTCTCTCTCTCTCTCTCTCTCTCTCTCTCTCTCCTTCCCTCCCTCTGTTCCTCTCTCTGTCTCTGTCTCTCTGTCCCTCTGTCTCTCTCTCTCTATATATATATATATACATATACATATACATATACACGTACATGTACATGTACATATACATGTACATATACATATACATATATATATATATATCCCTCCAACTATTCTAATAATGAAAAAGGTCTCATGAGATACAAACATCATCTTTTCATGTAGGAAAGTAAATAGCTCAACTTTAATAAGTCCCTTGTAATTTCTCTTTCCTGTTTACGTTTTCATGCTTCTCTTGATGGTTATATTTGAAAGTTAAATTTTCTTTTTAGCTCTAGTCTTTTCTTCTTGACTTTCTAACTCTTTGTTAAAGTGGGCCTCTGCTTCCAGTGCATAGGGTGTCTTCTCCAAAACTTCAGGGGTTCTATGCAGCTGTTTCCAGAGATACTTCTAGGGGCCAGGAAACTTTCAGTTCTTCCAAGGTGGTATGATCAAAGGAGAGGTGTTTACTCCTTTCCTGGTCTCTTCTCTGGTCTGTGAGTGACCACAAGCACTCTTTTCTGCCTTGAAACTGTGAAGATTCCCACTCCACCACAGCCCCAAGCTCTGCCACACCAGCACTCCTCCTCACTCCAGGACTGTGACCCAGATCCAAACAGACAAAGCAAGAAAATCTTGCCTCAGCACCAGCAAAAACTTCTCTGCACTCCCCCTCTGATCAGCCACTCAATTCCCCCCACCATCTGCGGACTGGAAGCTCCAGAAGCGGCAGCTGCTGCTGCTGCTGCCATTGCCACCACTACCTCCACTAGCCCGGGGCTGAGGTTGGACTACACTCCTCTCTCACCCAGGTCTGACAGACTTTTCCCACTGACCTTCTATGTTGTCTTTGATGCTTGTGGGTTGAGAAGTCTGGACACTGCCACAGCTGCCAATGAGTCAGTCCCCTGAGGTCTGCTCCAGCCCCATCTGTGCCGGCCCACACTGGGCTGTACTCTCCTAGCCTGGTGCAATAGATCTTTCCTGTTGACCTTCCAGATTGTCTTGGGCTGAAAATTTGTTTCACTCTGTCATTTTGCGTGTTCTGCAGCTCTAGAATTTGTTTAGAGTCATTTTTACAGGTATTTGGAGGGGCTTGGGGGACAGCTCAAGGACGTCCCTGCTTTTACTCTGCCATCTAGGCTCCACCCCATCCAATTCTACTTTTTAAGGGGTTCTTCTCTTCAGCGAACTTTCGTGCCTCTTTTTCCATTTGGCCAATTCTGTTTTTTTTTTCTTTTTTTATACTTTTTTATTTAACTTATTAAATATATTTAGTTTTCAGCATTGATTTTTGCAAGAGTTTGAATTACAAATTTTCTCCTCATTTCTACCCTCCCCCCCATCCAAGATGGCATATATTCTGGTTGCCCCATTCCACAGTCAACCCTCCCATCTGTCACCCCACTCCCCGCCCATCCCCCTTTCCCTTCTTCTCTTGTAGGGCAAGATAAATTTCTACACCCCATTGCCTGTGTATCTTATTTCCTAGTTGCATGCAAAAACTATTTTTGTTGTTGTTTTTGAACCTCTGTTTTTAAAAGTTTGAGTTCCAAATTCTCTCCCCTCTTCCCTCCCCACCCACCCTCCCTAAGAAGGCAAGCAATTCATAGGCCACATGCATATCATCATGTAAAACCCTTCCACAGTGCTCATGTTGTGAAAGATTAACTATGTTTTCCTCCTTCTTAACCTATCCCCCTTTATTGAATTTTCTCCCTTGACCCTGTCCCTTTTCGAAAGTGTTTGTTTTTGATTACCTCCTCCCCCCATCTGCCCTCCTTTCTGTCGCTCTCCCTTTTTTATCTTCTTCCTCCTTCTTTCCTGAGGGGTAAGATACCCAATTGAGTGTGTATGGTATTCCCTCCTCAGGTCAAATCCTGTGAGAGCAAAATTTATTCATTCCTCCTCACCTGCCCCCTCTTCCCTTCCTAGAGAACCACTTTTTCTTGCCACTTTTATGTGAGATAATTTACCCCATTATATCTCTCCCTTTCTCCCTCTCTCAATATATTCCTCTCTTATCCCTTAATTTGATTTTATGTTTTTAGATATCATCCCTTCATATTCAACTCATCCTGTGCCCTCTATCCATATATATATATATATATGTATATATATATATACACCTTCATATATACATACATAGACACACACATATGTATATATACGCATACACACACACACACACACACACACACACACACACACACACATATATGCATATTCCTTTCAGCTCCTATGATATTGAGGTCTCATGAATCATACACATCATCTTTCCATGTAGGAATGTAAACAAAACAGTTCAACTTTAGTAAGTCCCTTATGATTTTCCTTTCTTGTTTACTTTTTCATGCTTCTCTTGATTCTTGTGTTTGAAAGTCAAATTTTCTCTTCAACTCTGGTCTTTTCACTGAGAAAGCTTGAAAGTCCTCTATTTTGTTGAAAATCCATATTTTGCCTTGGAGCATGATACTCAGTTTTGCTGGGTAGGTGATTCTTGGTTTTAATTCTAGCTCCACTGCCCTCTGGAATAGCATATTCCAAGCCCTGCGGTCCCTTAATGTGGAAGCTGCTAGATCCTGTATTATCCTGATTGTTTTTCCACAATACTCAAATTTTTTTCTTTCTGGCTGCTTGCAATATTTTCTCCTTGACCTGGGAGCTCTGGAATTTGGTGACAATGTTCCTAGGAGTTTTCCTTTTGAGATCTTTTTGAGGAGGCTATCTGTTGATTCTTTCAATTTCTATTTTACCCTCTGGCTCTAGAATATCAGGGCAGTTCTCCTTGATAATTTCTTGAAAGATGATATCTAGGCTCTTTTTTTGATCATGGCTCAGCTAGTCAAATAATTTTAAAATTATTTCTCCTGGATCTATTTTCCAGGTCAGTGGTTTTTCCAATGAGATATTTCACATTGTCTTCTACTTTTTCATTCCTTTAGTTCTGTTTGATAATATCATGATTTCTCATAAAGTCACTAGCTTCCACTTGCTCCAGTCTAATTTTTAAGATAGTATTTTCTTCAGTGGTCTTTTGGACCTCCTTTTCCATTTGGCTAATTCTGCCTTTCAAGGCATTCTTCTCCTCATTGGCTTTTTGGAGCTCTTTTGCCATTTGAGTTAGTCTATTTTTAAAAGTGTTGTTTTCTTCAATATTTTTTTCAGTATTTTTGGGGGTCTCCTTTAGCAAGTCATTGACTTGTTTTTCATGGTTTTCTTACATCATTCTCATTTCTCATCCCAATTTTTCCTCTACTTCTCTAACTTGCTTTTCCAACTCCTTTTTGAGCTCTTCCATGGCCTGAGACCAGTTCACGTTTTTCCTGGAGGCTTTTGGTGTAGGCTCTTTGACTTTGTTGACTTTTTCAGGCTGTATGTTTCGGTCTTCTTTGTCACCAAAGAAAGATTCCAAAGTCTGAGACTGAATCTGAGTGTGTTTTGGCTGCCTGGCCATGTTCCCAGCCAACTTACTTGACCCTTGAGTTTTTTGTTTGGGTATGACTGCTTGTAGAGCAAACAGTACTTTGTTCCAAGAGGCATAGTTCCAAATTGCTCTCCTGAATAGAGAGCATGGTTAGATTAGTTCACAACTCCACCCACAATGCATTAGTGTTCCAATTTTCCCAGATGTTTTCCAACATTTGTCATTTTCCTTTTTTGCTATATTAGCCAATCTGATAGGTGTGAGGTGGTACCTCAGAGTTGTTTTATTTTCATTTTTCTGATCAATAATGATTTAGATGGGCTTTCAGGTAGTCCAATGATTTTTAAATTATCTCTCCTCAATCTATATTTCAGGTCAACCATTATTCCTATGAAATAATTTCACATTTTTTTCTATTTTTAAGTCTTTTGACTTTATTATTTCTTTGTGTTGAGTAATGAATTTTCATCTGACCAATTCTAATTTTCATAGTTATTTCCTTTAGTAAAGTTTTGTACCTCTTTTACTAAGCTGTTAATTCTCTTTCCATAATTTTCTTGCATAGCTCTTATTTCTTTTCCCAGTTTTTCCTCTGCTGTTCTTATTTGCTTAAAAAATTACTCTTTTTAAAATCTCTTTAAATCTTGTAGGAATTCTGTTGGGTTTGTATCCAATCTGCTTTCTTCTTTGAGACTTTGCATATAGATGTCTTTAAGTTCTTATCTTCTTGTGTGCTTGTGTCTTGAGCATTCCTATCACCATAGTAGCTCTTTATAATTGAGTTTTTTTCTTTTTTTGAGTGTTCATTTTTTCCAGTCTACTTTTTCACTTTGGACTTTATGTTAAGGTTGGGCTCTACTCATTTCTGGGAGTGGGGGGCATCTGCTCTGTGCAGTGGTCCTTTTACCGTCTTCTGCTGCTTTCATAGCTCAGTGCGGGGGTCTGGATATTTTCAGTGATCCCAAAGTAGTATGGTGTGGAGACAAGTCTATTCACTGCCCTCCTATTCTGAATTTGGCAAGTTCATGACCCAGGTTTGAGTCATATGGATTGTGTGTGGTTGAGCTTCCATAGACTAACAGTCACTGTTAGCCCATGGGGGGTCCTTCAGGTTCAGAGTGACCAAACTGCTTGCTCTCCATTTGTCTTGGTCTCCTACTCTGGTTATTTCATTTCAGTCTTACATGCTGGGCTAAACATTAGAACTGAGTTGCTACTCTGCTCCTAAGCTCAGAGCCACAAAAGGTACATTTCCAGGACTTGTTCTTTGTTTAGTGTTCACCTAGGACCCATGCTTGCTCACAACTGTACCTCTCCACCCTGGATCTGTGATACAGAACTTGGCATCGTGCAACAAAGCTACCAGATGGGACCTGTCCCTGCTCCCAGCACTAGTTCAGGAATCTCCAGGTATCTCTATCTGTTCAGTGCTTCCAATTCTATCCTTCCTATCCAGTTTTCTGTCTCAGCTCCCTTTCCTTCTATAAGCATTGGAATGTTCCTGTCTCATACCAGCTGTGCTCCTGGCCAGTCTCCTCACCACTATCCCCGGACCTCTTTGTCTGTCTTTGTAAGCTGCCCATGGCTGGAAAGAAAATGACTCACTGTGACTTCTTCTTGACTTTCCCTATCAAAATTCAGTCTGGCGCATTTTCTGGATTGTTGTGGATGAGTCGAGTTAGGTGAACTAGGCAAAAATGCTTCCTCTCACCCTGCCATCTTGATTCTGCTATCCAGATCAGAGCTATTGAGAAGATTTTCATTTTAACCCTGAGCTCAGCAGCAGCTAACATTTTGGGGAGGGCCAGAAGGACCATTAGACTTCTGGAATAAAGTGCATTCTCAACAGCACCACTAGCTATAAATAGTGATGCTTTGTAGAGAGATGATTAGGATGGGATGGTGACAGATTGGTTCCTTAATTATGTACTTAGAGTATTTCAGTATGTGCATACACATATGTTTACATGTGTGTTGAGGTGGAGGTGGGCTCTCCACCTGACTCTGAGTGTTGTTTTGGGTTCTCCAAACTCAGAAAGGAAGCTGAAGTTTAGACTTTTCCATATTTTCTCCTTAGCCTTCCAGAAATAGCTAAGGCGAGACTAGCAGATTCACCTGTTAATTATAAGAGGGACTCTGCAGGGTAGTAAAAAGAGGTCTGTTCTTAAAAGCAAGAAGCCAAGTCATTTCCCTCAGTGAGCCTCAATTTCCCTACCAGCAAAATGGGAGATTTAAACTAGAAAATTTCTACTGCCTCATCCAGCTCTAACATTCTAGAGTTTGTAATAAGTCACCACAGTTGTCTTTTAATAGTTGATCCTTTCATACAGATTTATATTTGTGAAGTAATAGGATGTATTTGTGAGCTTTGCAGTGGGTGACATTAGAGTTTGAATGTATTAATCTTTGGGTGGTATATATTTTATTTATAGGATAGTGATCACATAGGATGGGAAGGAGCTTCATGAACACTCCATGTTGCAGTGGCTCTCCATTTGTCTATAACGTTAAATGGGTGCCTTCTAATGGGCTAAATCCCCGGAACTAAAAACTGGACAGAGCCAAAGGCCTCCCTACTGGCTGAATGGAGTGTGATCCTGGCTAGGAAACCTCATAGGCAACTGCTGGGATTCTAATTAGCACATGATTGCTGCTGTGAGCCACTGGGCAAGACCAGTGAATTAAATTCAACAAATATTTATTAAGCACTTACTGTGAGCAAAGTATTATACTAGGTGTTAGGGGAAAGACAAAGTTGATCCTCAGCCCCTGACCCAAGGTACCCAAACACGATTTTTTAGGGGATGGGGAGAGTCAGCAGTCTCAAAATCTCTCTGGTTTGTATAATCATCTGGGGAAAACCTGACTCTTTATCAGATTCCTTTGCCCCCCCCAAAGGGGTCCTGGGCTCTTTTGCAAGCCTTCAAGCTAACGAGATGTCAAATATAGAACAAGTGTTATTGAATCCCAAAACACATAGAACAGGATCATATCTGAGCCTTCAACTATCAGCTGGAATTCCTCTGACTCGAAATCCAGTGTTATTTCTACTTTATTAGTCTGCTTTGTGCTTTATGATTTTTCGATTATATATTATACAGTTCTCTACTAGGATTTAGATTCAGTGTAAAACTTGGTAAAAATCTTTTCTCTATGGGCCTCAGTTTCCTCACCTGCAAAATTGAGGTTAGACAAGATTACTGCCAATGTCCCCTTGTAGCTCTCAAACTTGTGTTTTCAGCATAAAATCTCCCTCCTTGCTCAGCTGAGGTTCAGCTTGCTACAGAACACAGGAGAATGTTTGATGGGGCCTTTGTCTGGGGCCATGGCTTCCTGTGAAATGGAAGCCAAATGGTCCCTCTCCATCATTCCACAGAAGGCAGGTTTCCCAGCTTTCAGAAGCCACCCGCCTCTTTATGAGAGCGATGACTCAAAGCCTGAGCCTCCGGCAGAGAATGAAATTCCTCCAGCAAATACTTTATTAAGAAAACAAGTGAAGCTGAGCGTTGCTAGGGACCCATCTGGGGGAATGTGGTTGTATTATCCTTGTTTCTCTCCCCTCCCTCTCCCAAAATGTCCTCTTCCTAAGCAGAGAGGAAGGAGTTGGTGTGTATCTAAAAGAGCATAGGACTTAGAGCTCAAAAGGACCTCAGACATCATCTCACCTCAGCCCTTCATTTTACAGCAGCTAAAAATGGTGCCCAATGAATTGATGTGACTTCCCAAGGACACACGGATAATAAGTGACAGAGCAGGGACTTGAAACAAGGGCTTTCAACTCCAACTCTCATGTTCTTAGGAGTCTTTCCTTGTGTGGGTTCTGCCCCGACCCCCTCCACTGCATATATATTGGACAGGAGAGAAGGGAAAGGAGGGGGCCTTACATAGCATTTACAGTCTCCTACTGAAAGCCACTAGCTGCTGGTCTCAGATAGTTCTGGAGTGGGCTTGTCAATCTCCTGTTCTGGCAATGTGAGAGGATGTTGGTGATGAGTGGAACCGTGATGGTTACTCTAGAGATCACAGGGCAGAATCCCTGCCTCGGCAGAAATTTACTCTCAAGTGGTGTCACACATACCATACATCTATCACAGCCATTCATTCTTCTGCTCCACAAACATTTCCTGAAAACCTGCTGTGTACAAGTTCCTGTCCCCAGATGTGAGGAGCAAACCACATGGTCTCTGCCTACTGGAGACTATACTCTAAAATCTTTTGTACTCCCTCTCATTCACCCATTCATTCATTCATTCATTCATTTACTCATTCATTCATTCATTCATCTATTCAACAAATAGCTCCTAAGTACCTACTATGCATATGGCCCCTAGAAAGTACTATAAGGAATAAAGATAGTGGCCTTGTAAAGTACTGGAGGGAAGAAACATGGTCCCCACCTCTCTAAAGTCTCTCCTCTGAGGAGTTATTATACATGCTTTTTATTCACCTTTTCAGAAAATATTTCCTGAACACCTCACTTCAATTTAACAAATATTTATTAAGCACCTACGTGCCAGGCACTATGTTGGACATTGAAATACAAAAACAAAAATGAAATAGTCCTTGCCTTCAAGAAGCTTACATTCCTGAAAGGGGGTGGGAGGGGAGGGAGGAGAGACACAACAGACAGACAGGTAAGTAGCTACAAAGTAGGTACCAAATAATGTCAAGAGAGTACTAATCACTTCAGGTATTAGAAACAGTCTTATGCACCTGAGCTGGCCTGTGGAGGAAGCCAGAGATTCCAAGAGGCAGAGATGAGGTGGATGAGCATTCTAAAAATGAGAGATTACGTGCTTGAAAAAACAAAAAGCGAAAAAGAAATAGAAAAGGGAGGCAGAATAGTGTATATGGGGAGCAGTTAGCAGGTCAGTGTGACTTGCATAGACTGGGAAGATTGATGGAAGCCAAACTAGAAAGGTCTTAAAATAACAGGGAGAAGATTTTCCATTTTATTCTAGAAGCTATTAGGGAATCATTGAAGTTTTAAAGTACTGAGTGGCATGATTAAATCTGTGCTTTAGGAATACCGACTTGGCAGCTCTGTGAAGGAGGGTAGATTGGAGAGGGGGAAAACAGGAAGCAGGAGAACCAATGAGGATGCACTTGGAATAGCCCAGGTGAGAGATATGGATAGGATAGATGCTGTGCTAGTGGACAGAAGGGAACGAAATCGTACTGTTCTGGGCTTGGCACTTTGAACAACACACATGATCCCCGCCCCTGGGAGCCAATACTGAAATGCCAAAGGCCTCTGTCACTCCAGCATGCCCTGTGAGGGAGATAATGTAGTAAAAGATAGTCTCTGCTCTCCAGATTTTGTAGTTGTTCAGTCATGTCTGACTCTTCGTGACCCCATTAGGGGTTTTCTTCATTTCCTTCTCCAGCTCATTTTACAGATGAGGAAACTGAAGCAAACCGGGTCAAGTGACTTGCCAGTGTCACACAGCTAGTAATTGTCTGAGGTTGAATTTGAACTCAAGTCTTCCTAACTCCAGGCCTAGCACTCTGTCCACTGCACCACCAAGCTGCCCTCAAGGTATTTATAGTTGAACAGGAGAAATGTAACACGTGTGCAATCATAAGGTGACAATGCAGGGTCAGCCTTTGGCCCTGCTGAAATCTATCTTCAAATTTTTGACTATTCCTCTTTTAAAAAAAGGCTTAACTTGGTCATCCTAAGAGGCGGCTGGGGGCTTAGTACTGGACTTGACATTAGGAAGACAAGTTTAAATCCTGCCTGAGGTAATTTCAAGAGAAAACACTAAACATTTCAGGTATCAGGAGACAGTCCCTGATCTGGACTGGGTAGGAAGCCAGGGATTCCTGAGAGCCACAAGACGGTTCCTGACACCTGAATGGGTTGGTGCTGTCTCTGTCTCTCGTGAGGTTACTTCGTACCTAACATTGCAGCTACTTACCTATGCGTATGTGGTATCTCTCCCCTTTCCCCTTCATTTCCCTCGTCTTGCTAGCTGTGTGTATCTGAGCAACTCACTTTATCTCTGTCTGCATCAGTCTCTTCATTTTTTTGCCTTTTTTTGGAGGGGGGGAAGGCAATTGGGGTTAAGTGACTTGCCCAAGGTCACACAGCTAGTAAGTGTGTCAAGTGTCTGAGGCCGGATTTGAACTCAGGTCCTCCTGACTCCAGAGCCGGTGCTCTACTCACTGTGCCACCTAGCTGCCCCTAGTCTCTTCACTTTTAAGGTGGAGATGATAATGGTAACTACTTCCCGGGATGGTTGCGAGGTTAAAATGAGCGAATATCCATAAAGCTCTCTTGAATTTTAAAGAGTTGTATAAATGTGAGCTATTATTATCACAATATCACTAGTTTACATACTGCTTTAAGATTTACAGAATGCTTTCTGTGCCAACAACCTCAGGAAACATTTTGACAATGGCATTGTCTGCCTTGGAACAGGTGCAGGCAAGAGACAGAAGTGAACTCTTCACACCTGGCATCCCTTTGGGGTTTCTCAAGTTTGGGAGGAGAGATGTCTGTTTGTGTGTACATGTGTGTGCACATGTTTGTGTTTGTGATGACTTCTGCACAGTATGGGATACTAAGGGGGACTGCATGTCAAGGAGGGGACCATGTGGTGAGGAAAATGAGAAGGAATGAATGGAACTTATCCAAGGGAGCTGGGAAAGATATACTTAGAATCAAGCTCTCTGTGGTTTGCTCTGTCAGACTGGGAACTGGATGGAAATATTCTCTAGTTTCTGCCTCCAAACTTTTCTGTCGAGAGCATCACCCTCTTCTCAGTCACCCAGATTAACAACCTCTGAGCAATCCACAGCTCTTCCCTGTCCCTCACCATCCCTAGCCAGTCAGTTGCCAATTGCAGTTCAGTGACATCTTTTCTTCCTCTCCACTCACATAGGAACCTCTATGGTTCCAACCCTCATCCTTTCTCACCCGGACTTTAGTAACATCCTCTTAGTTGGTCATCCTGTCTCTAGCTTCCTCCTTTCTCACTTACCCTCCATGTGGCCACCAAAATCATTTTCTGAAGGCGTAACTCTGACTATGTCAGTCTGGATAATGATAGCACCTATCTCGCAAGGTTGTTGTCAGGATCAAATGAAATAAGAAAATGCTTAGCACCACACCTGGCACATAGTAAGCTCTACATAAATGTCTTTGTTGTAATTCACTTCCTATGGCCACTAGAACAAAGTACCAGCTCCTCAGCCTCACATCATTCCCTTTCACACACTATTCATTCTAGCCAAACCAAACATTTCATTTTTATCTCTGTGCGTTAGCAGAAGGCTTTCCTCCATGCCTGGAATGTACTTCCTTCTCATGTCCAGCTTCTCAGAATCTTTCTCTTTATTCAAGGCTTAACTCAGATGCCACCTCCTCCATGAAGCCTTTCCCAATGCCTCCAGCTGATCATATTCTCTCCCCCTCAAATTATCTTGCATTTACTTATCTGTATGCATGCCATGTCTGCAGTAGAACATAAACTCCTTGAGGTCAAAGACAAATCTCTCTCTCTCTCTCTCTCTCTCTCTCTCTCTCTCTCTCTCTCTCTCTCTCTCTCTCTCTCCCCTCTCTCTCTCCCCCTCTCTCCCTCACTCTCTCTTCTCTTCTCTCTCTCTTCTCTCTCTCCCTCTCTCTCTCTCTCTCTCTCTCTCTCTCTCTCCCCCTCTCTCCCTCACTCTCTCTTCTCTTCTCTCTCTCTTCCCTTTTTTGTCTCTCTTCTCTCTCTCTCCCTCCCTCTCTCTCTCTTTCTCTCTCTCTCTCTCCCCCTCTCTCCCTCACTCTCTCTTCTCTTCTCTCTCTCTTCCCTTTTTTGTCTCTCTTCTCTTCTCTCTCTCCCTCCCTCTCTCTCTCTCTCTCTCTCTCTCTCTCTCTCGCTCGCCCCCCTCTCTCTCTCTCTCTCTCTCTCTCTCTCTCTCTCTCTCTTTATAATCAAAGCACCTAGCATATATCAAATGCTTGGGAATGTTTGTTGAATTAAAATGATATTGTAGGAGGATAATTGTACAGGAATAATTTGATGTCCTCCGAGTTCCATTATAACTCTGAGAATCTGTGATTTGCTAGCTATATAATCTTAGGTCTAACATATTTGAGGTAGAAAGCAAGCAAATGCAACATAAACAAAGTTCAGTAGGAAAAGCAGAAACATATTCAGAACCAGTCCTCAGTTATTATGAGGGAACCTGAGAAAGCATCTAGTTCAAACTCTTCATTTTACAGATGTAATGAGGGCACGGGCTAATGGGTGTGCAGTCCTCAGAGCATGTTCAGGGGTGGGTGGGTAGGAGGTGGTCTTCTTGCTGCTAACCTGTATGGTGGGTTTGGAGAGTTTGCTTCTGGAAGTCCTTAAAAACTTATAATGGAGAGGCCCTGCACTTTTGTGAAAGTATATCAGTAAATGTTTCCTGTCCACTTACTATGGAGTTATAAAAACCCTTTTAAATGACTGTTGTACCAGATATGAGACTGCGTACAAAAAGCTCCCATGGAGAAACTCTTCTCTGGTAGCAAGCAAGGCATGAACTGTTGTAAGCCTTCTGGTGGGTAAAAGAGGTAGAGCCAGCAACCCATTCTCCCCACCAGGACAGATAACTAGCTGTGAGCACATGGTCTGTTTCTTTGAGTTTCTTCTTTCTTGGTCTAGGTGAATGAATACAGAAGAGTCTCTTGGATTTGAAATTAGAAATCTGGCTTCAGGTTCTAGCCCTGCTACCTACCACCTAGATGACCTAGGGAGCCCCTTCCCTACTCTGGGCCTCAGTTTCATTCACTGTGTAGCTCATATAGATTCTGGGGTTCCTTCTCCCAACTCCCTACTCCTAGTCACTAGGCTTTACCTTTTCTTAGCTTGGTCCAGCAGCTGAGAACAAGCAGGAACCAGCATTGAGTAGTGACCTGCTTTAATCAATCTAACAGTGGCTCTACCAGGCAGTGGAGAAGTCATGTCCTTGTAAGCCCTGGAAGGACTTGTGTTTTGGCAATACCACACTTAGAAATGAATTGAGTGTGGAAATATTTTGTAGTCACCATTTTAAGTTTGAGCCTACTACCTCCAGGGATGGAGGGGTATGTAGAGGGGAAAGGGTGCTCCTAAGTTCAGAGGTATTTTGGGTTTTGTATTTTTATAGTAAATAGCTCTTTGTAAAAGTTCATTGATGTTAATTGGTTAACTGATATTGGAGCGATAATCTCTGGTGATATTGGGGGAGAGGGGAACACACCGTTTAGGAGGTTGAGTAGTATTAGAAAGATACTCCAACACTTCAGGGATCCCCCTATAATTTTGAAGGGGAAATGTGGCATCCCTCTAGGAAACCAACTTTCCATGTCAAGTGGGAGTTGGGAGAAGGAACCCCAGAATCTATATGAGCTACACAGTTAATGAAACTGAGGCCCAGAGAAGGGAAGGGGCTCCCTAGGTCATATAGTAGTACGTAGCAGGGCTAGAATCTGAAGTTGGGTTTTCTCATTTCCAAACCTCTTTCCGTTATAACATGTAGATGGGAAGTATACAAGTCAACAGGGACAAGGCAGGGATTGACACTCAAGGCTTCTATTAGGGTGAGAGCAATGTTCTTGTACTGTGGACTTAAAGAAATTGTTTTCTGGCCTCATGCTGGGAGGCCATGTATCTTAGTACTGGAGGGAAAGCTGAACAAAAATCTTCTGCCACTGGATAATGGATGACTTTGAGCAAACCTTTGATTTCTCTTGGTTTTAGTTTTCTCATCTGTTAAATATTGATAAAACTAATACTGCTTACCTTCTAGGTTTATTTGTAGATCGGATTAGAATGCATGAAAGCATTCGGTGTCAGAGCCATAATTTGAACCCTGGTCCTCTGCACTACAGCATGGTATAGGTACAGCATGGTATAGTAAAAGAAAGGACACTGTGCTAGATATTCTGGCTTAGCTCTGACACCGATTTGTGTGACCTTAAGCCAGTCATTTGAACTGTCCAAAGCTCAGGTTCCTCATCTCTGTACATCAGGGATAATAATGTTTGAACTACCTCCTTGGGCTTTTTGAAAATAAAGTGACCTTTAAATTGTAAAGTACTATAGAAAAAGTCCTAATCACTATTGTGTGCCCCAACTGAACAGGAGATCCCAGCTGATTCCTGTGTCCCTTAGCTTTCAGTCTAAGAATTTAGGATTTTAAGCTTTCCCCCCCCCTAAATTCCACCTAGGCCTGACCATCCTTACTCTAAACACAAGTTCCTACAAACCGCCTGGCTAAAAATCGGGAACTGACACCGTAGAAAGATAATGTTCCATTTAAGGCAGCAAGCATTTATTGGGCATCTCATTTGTGCTAGGCAGCATAGAGCAGCGGTTAGAAGGCTGGCTTTGGATTCAGGAAGACCCCGAGTTCAAATCCTGCCCCTGAGGATCACTGAGAGTTGCAGACATGCTTTGGCAGAAGGAATTTCCTCACCAGAAGTTTCAATACACCAGTGAATTCACAGGTCTCGGTAAGAAAAAGGAGCCAAAGGGACAAGAAAAATAAAACAAAAGAAAGTCTCTGCCCTCGAAGAGTTTATATTCTATTAGGAGAAAACACTGAGCGCACAGATAAGTCTATATACAGTAATGGAGGGTGAACACTCACTATCGGGGGATCAGGAAAGGCCTCTCGCAGGAGGAGGCTTTGAGGGGAGCTTTGAAGGGAGGGAAATCTAAGGCTTCTGTGATGGAGGTGAAGGAGTGCGTTCCATAGGATGTCAGACTGGAAGGGACCTTAGAGACAGCTAGCTCCGCCGAGTTATTTACGTATGGGGAAACTGAGGCTTATTGAGGGAAGTCACAGAGGCAGTTGGGTCAAGACTCGGACTCGAACCCATGTCACAGCGTTTCTTTCTCCTCCTGCCGGCCTCCTCTCGTGCTGCACCCCGGGGGTTGTGTGTGTAAAGGAAGTCAGGGGTGGGGTGGGGGTGGGGCGGTGGTCCAGCCTCTCGCCTGTTCCGTCATGAAGAGTCCGCGCGGGCGCCTCCCAGCTGGCCGAGCCGGGGCCGCGGCGCCAGCCCCGTACGCGCCTGCTTGGCTGCCTCGCTCCCCGCCGGAGCACAGCCGCCCCAGCCGCCCCAGCCGCCGCGCCTCGTCCCCGCGGGTCACCATGTGGAGCAGCGGCGGCTCCAGGCGAAGGGCCGGCCGGCTCCCCCGCGCCGTGAGTACCTCCCCAGCCCCCCCGCCGCCCGTCACCCCCTCCCTTCTCCCCTGCCTCCCAGCCCTCCTTCCCTCCCTCGCCTCTCCCCTCCCCCTTCCTCCCCTCCCTCCTCCTCCTCCTTCCCCTGCCTCACCCCCTCCGGCTCCCCCCACCCCAGCTTCTGCTGTGCGCCTGCAGTGGTCCTGGGGGACTGCGGAGGGAGGTGCAGGGAGCCCGCCACGGGAGCTGTCCAGACCCCGGCCACTGCAGGGCTTCCCCTCGGGACGCCGCCCTCGGCTCGCACCGCCACCAGCCCCAGCCCAGAGAGTGTCCCTTCCGAAAAGCCCCCTTTAGGATAGCCTGGCGGGAGTGCTTGGGCTTGGGACAGAGGCGATCGGGGCTGATTTCCAAAGACCGGCCATATGGACGCATTAACCGAATAACGCCTCCGCCTGATTTCTTTCTCCGCTCCCCGGCCCGGGAGTGGCGCCCCGGGTCTTCCCTGGCCACTGCGTGCGTGAAAAGCCCTGGGAAGACAACTGCAGTTGTGCTTTTGCAGGGGGAGGGATGGAATATGTCTATTTATCCCTCCCCGACTGCTTTCGGTCTGGAGAGCATGCATGCCTCAACCTTCTCAGCTAAATGCCTAGTTGGTTTGGGGATTTCCCTGTACACGCTTAGAGGCTGACTCCCCAATAAAGAGCAATCACCGGGCACTCATCTCTCATCCACCTTGGCCCGAACATTGCCACCTTCCTCTCCTGCCCCCAGGTCACAGTCATAAACTGTCAGAACTTGGAGGAACCTTACTGACCATCTGCTCCAACTTCATACATCGTTTTACAGAGAAGGAAACTGAGGCCCAGAGAGAGAAAGGGATTTGCCTAAGGTCACACAGCCAACCAAGTGATGGCAGTACCAGCACTGGAAACCCCTGTCTCCTAACTCCCATTCCAGTGTTCTTTGCACTTCAGCTCACAACTTCCTTTGCTATTCCCTAGGCATGGTCTCGGAGTGCAGAAAGAAGCACAGGGTCAAAGTTGCAGGCAGGCAGATGCTGCTGCCTTAAGTAAGCCCAGGAGGTCCAGAGAGAAGCGGGGGGCGAGGGAGGGAGTCCCTGGAGCTAGAGCAGTTGAGCCAGGTCGCAGTAAAGCCTGTTTAGTAAAACCTGTGCTTCCCCATCCTCTGCCCCTGCTGGCGGCTTCAATTCAGTTACTGCACCATGTGACAGATCCCCCGCCCCCACCCCCCTACTGAAATGCCTCTGGGGAGCCTACAGTTTTTCAGCACTGGAGGAAAGGAGAACCCTGGGGCAGAGGCCCAAGGTAACTAGCAGAATAGCAGCTCACAGTTCTCTGATGCTTTGTACTTTCCTCACTACCCATATCTGATTCAAGTGATGCCTCACTTTCATACAGAGGAGGAAACTGAGGTCCAAAGGTGAACCGACTTGCCCAAAACTCATAGATATGATGGAGCAAAGCCAGAATTCCGCCCAGATCATTTGGCTCAAAATCCAGGGCTCATTCTACTGTACCATGCTGGCAAGAGGCTAAGGATCCAGAGATGAAGGTGCCCCTGTCTTTTTCAACTTCATTTTCCTCAGCACTGCTTAAGTAGGCATACATACATTCTGGTTGGATTGAGGTTCTGAGCAGGAAAGGACTCCAGCAGGGCTGTCTGGTACAGTTCCTACCCAAATCCCCTCCATAATATCTCCAATAAGTGGGTCTACCCTGGTCAGGACACTATGTTTGGTCTGGAGAGGGAGGGGGCACATTTTTGGACTGATAATGGCAAGATGAAGGGCATCAGGAGAAATTATTGTGACAGTGAAGGGACTGTTATAGCAAGGGATTGGTTGAAGAAACTAGGGCTATTTAGCTTGGAAAAGAAAAGACTAGGACTTTACTGATGTCTTCACATGTATGAAGGGCTGTTATGAGAGAAATGATTATTGAATAACCTGTTGTTAACATTGAGGAGATCTGGATGTTTTCCCTTCCTATTTCCTCATTTGGAGAACTTAGTTCTCTGAAGGGAAGGGCTGATGATTAGGTGAAATCTTGGGTGAGACTTACCCAACCGGGAAAGCTTAGGTCTGATCAAAAGGCTAGTCTAGGTGAATTCTGGCCCATTGTGTTTTATTCAAACAGGTCTGAGAGGTGTTAGACCTCCTTTGTCTGGATTGCCTTAGTCAGGGTAGTGAAGTTATATGGAAAAGAGATGACAAGATCAGGGGTTAATAGACTTAGAGCTAAAAGAGACCTCAGGAACCATCTAGTTGGCCTCTAGCCCCATTTTACAGAAGAGAAAACTTAGGCCCAGAGAAGTTAAGGAACTTGCCCAAAATCACACAGGTAGCGTCAAAGACAGGATCTGAATCCAGCTCTGATCCCAGAGGCAGAGTTCTTTCCACTGTTGTTGAAAGGCCAGAGGAGAAGTTAGTTCAGAAAGGTGGGATGGGGGGAGTCTTCGGAGAGAGGCTAAAGGACCATTTGTCAGGTATGTTGGGTATGAGATCCGTACTTTGGTGCTGTTTGAACTGATGGTCTCTGATGTCCCTTCTCGCTCCAAAAGTCTATGATGATCTACTTGTCCAGGACTACTCAATACCGTGGGTCTCAAGGAAAATCATCAAGGCATGGAGTTATTAGGGAAGACTTCCTAGAGAGAGTGATATTTGGGCTAAGGGAGAGTAGCTCTTGAAGGACAGAAAAAATTTGTATTGGAGGGTGAGAAGATGTGTGTGGCTGGAGAAGAATGATATACACAACCAGAGGAGGTTGTGAATTTGGTGAGTTGCATGGGGCACCCTATGGAGGGCACTGAATGGCAGAATAAGAGAAGAAGGAAGGGCAAGACCAATTCTACGCTTAGCCACTAATAATAATAGTGTCATAGTTCCTGGTACTTTGAAATGATTAGCCCAGAGAAAGCAACATAGATTAAAAAGAGCCTAGAATTTAGAGCAACAAGGGGTCTCAGAGATCATTTAGTCTAATCCCCTTCCTTAACAGATGGGAAAATTGGGGTCTATTAAAGTTAAGTGACTTTCCCAATATCACTTAGGTAAGTAACAAAACCAGTACTTAAATGGAGGACCTCTGCTTCCAGATTCAGTGCTTATGACAGCCTGTCTTGGCCTTCCCTTCAGAAGCGATGTCAGTCCTCATTGACTGAATTTCAGCAATGTCCCACTGGGTTCCCTGATACCTGGGGTAGTGGGAGAGTCCTTTCCTTCCTGCAGACAGTTCCCTGTCAGTCACATGGAGCTAACAATCCCTGCCCTTACTTCCTCTTTCCCATGGACCTCCTGAGGGAGATGATGGGTGAGCAGATTCTGAGCACCAATGGAGGCACGCTTCAGACACCTCTAGTTTCCCATTTAGCTCCTAAACTAGTCTGAGAGGAGATGCAAGTAGGACTTTTGCTTTGTCTTTCGAACCTTCAATTTGCCTGAGTATTACTATAATCAAGCTGTGCTGGGGTTGGGCGGGGGGAATCTGTTAGGCAATGCATACGGGCTCTTCTCCCCTTGGACTGCACAGCAGGCTATGTGAGGAGAGAGGTAGCATTGCTTAAGCCTCATGAGCTATTTTCATGTGGCTATTTATAGATCAGTGTTCGGAGTATTAAGTCCACTGGCAAAACCCTTGTTCACCCCTGGAATACTGAGTGGGCTTCTGGGCTCTTTGCCCAAGGAAGACATGGCTCTATTCAGCTGAGCTGTAATAGGATTTGGAGATTGGGACAGGTTGCAGTCTCTATTCTCCAACAGTCCCTAGATGTATGACCTTGAGTGAGTCATTTGAATCACTTCCCATCTTTGAAACTCAGTTTCCTTCTGTACTACCAATCTTATGGAGGGAGGTGGAAGTGAGAGGGTATTTTGGAGAATTGAATGAGATGTGGGATATAAAGAGCTTTGTAACAAGATGCATACATGTCATCAGTTATTATTAATTATTATTATCATTATTAATATAATTTCCTTCATTTGACAAATATTCCCTGAATACTTACTATGTTCAAGGCCCACTACTGAGCACTGTGGCCAGGGATAGACACCAATACAACACCACCCCATGCTCTCAAGGAGTTCCCTCTCTAGGAGAGGAAGATAAATTGTTTTAATTACTGTTCAGTCATTTCATCACATCCAACTCCATGTGACCCTATCTGGGGTTTTCTTGGCAGAGATACTTGAGTGGTTTGCCATTTTCTTCTCCAGCTCACTTTACACATGAGGAAACTGAGGCAAATAGGGTTAAATGACTCGCTTAAGGTCTCACAGCTAGTAAGTGTCTGAAAACAGATTTGAACTCAAAAGGTGAGTCTTCCTGACTCCAGGTCTGGCACTCTATCTACTTTACCACCTACCTGTGATATCCAAACAACTATAATTCAAAGGAGTGAGAATTTTAAAAAGAAGAAGGAACAGAAGAAGCTCAAGCAAAGGTGGGCCCCTGCAGAGCACACACATCCTCCAGATATATTTTAGGTGGGGAGGGACACATTGCCAAGACAGACATGAAGTTCATACCCAACACTGTCTCCATGATCATCAGAGTATGGAGGAATTTAGTTCTGTGGCCCTTTTCCAAATGGATTTGCACCACAAGTAGCCTTCTAATTGAGGAACGAAATGTTTTGTCCCTTCCCAAAGGAGTATCAAGAAACAGGTAGCAGGATCATGGTTTGGGGTTATGAGGAGGAGGCTTTCTCAGAGATTTGGGGTCTGATTCCTGCCTGGTTATTCCATAGCATCCTGTGTAAGGTCAGGCCTTCTATTTTCAACCTTAACTTTCAAATCTGTTGCCCAACTGGGAAGACCTGTGTCACGCGCCTGCTAATGAGAAATAACGCATATCATGCCCATCAAGGACCAGAAAGTGCTTCTAGAAGAAACCCCCAAATGGTGAAACACAGAATACGGAGATGGATAGGTAAAATACCATCCATCGTAGGACCATATGCTATTGGTGCTAGAAGGGGTCGTGGAGAGCATCTCTCCTAAACACCCCTTATCTGATAGATTGAAAATACAGGTTCAAAGAGGGGAAGAAATTTGCAAAGTCAGTGACAAATTAATGGAAATTATCCATTAATAGTGGAATCAGTGGCAAATTATTAGTGGCAAAATCAGGACTGGAACCCAAGTTTCTTAGTTCCTAGTACTGTGTTCTTTCCATGTACCACAACAATTCTCCCCCTAGGAACCAACCTCCATGTCTTATCTCTTCCCATACCCTGCCTGTGTCAGAACAACACAGTAATAGATGTGTCTGAAAGGGGTTGCCTGTGGAATGGCTATGGGCTGGAGAAGAGAACTGAATGGGGGTGAAATGATGATCAGAGATTTGGAACCAGGCCTACTGTTGTGTCCCAGGCTCTCCATTGTACTCAGATACTTCAATTTTGTCCTAGAGCTACAATCCTTCCCCTGGTCCAGCCATGTGAAATGTGGCTACTAGTATGTGCTGCATTTTCTCCATTAGAAGGTTCAACATTTAGAAAGGAAGAGTTTGGAAGAGCTGAGTACTCCAAGGGCCTCTACCACATCCTCACTGTTGCTGGGCCTGCCCTACCTGGAGATAGAATGAGTGGGTCACTTAATAGCTATGATAGAAAAATCCAGATGGACTGGTTGCTATGATGCCTGATATTTGGAACATCATTTACCCCAAACTATAGAAATGCTCTTGGTTCCTCTTGCTTTTGCATTCTCATTGTAGTGCTCCTCCCAAGGCCTCAAAATAACATGCCTCCAGCATCAGGTGGCACTTTTATCTGTGTGGGCAGTGGAATGAACTCACTTAGGAGCTCCATGGGGTTTTCAGTTATGGCTAGAGGTCACAGTATCATAAAATTTGAGAGTTACAAGGGTCCTCAGTGGTCATTTGGTCCAACCCGTACATGAAAGAAATCCTCAATATAATATACTTGACTGGTCACCCATTCTCTCATTGGAGATGCTGAAGGAAGGGGAGCCTGCCATCTCTTAAGGCAGTCCATTCCACTTTTGGAAAGAGGCATTAGCTAATGGAGAGAACCCTGAATTTGGAATCAGAAAACGTGGCTTCCATTGCCTGTGCAATCTCGTGCAGGTCTCTCAAGCTGCCTTAGGCATTAGTTTTCATTTTTAAAATTCAGAAATTGGTCTGGATGATCTCTAAGGCCCTTCTAGCACTAAATACTGTGATTCTTACACTCTCTCAGAACCCCCATTTCCCCATCTATAAAGTATAATGACACTTGCCTAATCCACCCAACAGAAATGTTGCGAGGAAAGCACTTTACAAGGCTTAAAATGCCCTCTAAATGTAAGGAGTTGTTGTGTTATTTTTCTCTGAGAGGGTTTTAAGGGCAGGTTTCTCTAGGGTGGGAACCCATAAACCAGAGAAGTAAACCAGGCCACACATATACTGGGGAGAAACCAATCCTCCCACACAAACCATAGACAGCTTTCAGTCTCTACCAAAGGCAGAGAGACAGAAGGCATGGCAGTGATTTCTTGAGCAATACCACTAGAGCCCCCTTTTCGATCTGCAGCTATCCTCCTTGGAAGGAGTTGATGATTCCTTCACAGAAGCCACGGTGTGGGACACACACTCTATGCTGGTCGTTCACTGTTATGGCTACCTGCTTTGGTGTTAGCTGAGGGGGTTCTAATGGACTGGCTACTGGGACCCCAAAGCAGACTCTGTGGATTCCTGGCTCATGTGGAATAGCATGGTATCTGGTACAAAGACTGCTGGATCTAAAGGCCTAAACGTGAGTCCTTGCTCTTATGATACCTGCCAAAGTCTGTTTTTAAAATAGGAATAATGATACTAACTACCTCATCTAGTTCAAAGAAGCCTAGATGTAGAACTGGAGGGGATCTTAGATGCCCTTGGAGTCCAACCCCTTCAATCTACATGTGAGGAAACTGAGGCACAGAAAGGTTAAGTGACTTGCCCAGGGTCACAAAGCTAACAAGTATCTGAAGTAGGATTTAAACTCAGGTCTCCCTGATTCCTAACCTAGAGCTCCACACCAGTTGTGAGGAAAATTCTTATTAGGTTTTAAAGCCCTATAGAAATCTGAGGCATTTTACAATGGAAGCAGCCATGATAATACAGAAAAGTATAGGACTGAGAGCCAGAAGACTTGAGTTTGAATCAAGCCTCTGCCTTTTACTATGTGGTCAATTTCCCCCTTTGACCTTCAGTTTTCCTGTCTATAAAAAGGAGAGGATTTAGTTAGATGATCTCTTCTATATATGACTTCTGTAATTCTGATTTGAGGAATTGAGCTTGGAGTCAGGAAGACTCCTCTTCCTGAGTTCAAATGTGGTCTCAGATACTTACTAGCTGTATGACCCTGGATGAGTCACCTAACCCTCTTTGCCTCAGTTTCCTCACCTTTAAAATGAGCTGGAGAAGGAAATGGCAAATCACTCCTGCATCTTTGCCAAGAAAACCCCAAATGGGGTCACAAAGAGTCTGAAAGGACCACACAACAACAAAAGGGTTGACTGTTAACCACAAATCTCTCCTCTTCTTAGTAGTCAGTGGTAAAGCAGAAAGAACCCTGGTTCCATAGTAGAAAGACCCGGGTGTGAGCTCCATTTTGGCCACTTATTGTGTGAATTTGAGCAAATTGCTTCCTTTTGGCGTATCTAAAGAGTGCTGGGTTTGGATCAGCATCTCCAACCTCTTCTAGCTCAAATGTTCCATGACTTGGTGATATGGGTACAGAGCCGGAAATGGTGCTTTCCCAAAGGAAGCTGGCTCTGGGCAGACTGGGAATCTCAGAGGCACAGAAAGGCACTGACCTTAGACAGACTGACCTAGGACTGAGGGAGAAGGCTGGGGAAGAAAGGCTTTATGAAGGACCCACGCTGGGACAGATATTGCTTTTGTAATATCAGCCCAGTTTCCTTGTGATCTCCCTTATTCTGCTTTTAAACTGCTTAGCTTATGTCATTCCCCACTTTTAGTCCTCTCTGTAGACTCAACTAGGTAGTACAGCGGATAGAGCGCTGGTCCAAGAGTCAGGAAGGCCCGAATTCAAATCTAGCCTCAGACACTTCTAGCTATATGACCCTGGGCAAGTCACTTAACCTCTGTCTGTTTCCACATCTGTAAAATGGGGTAATGTTAGTTGGTTGTCATGAGGGTCAAATGAGATGATAATCGTGAAGCACTTAGCACAGTGCCTGCCACATAGCAAGCACTGTGTCAATGCCAGTTACTATTAGGCCCAACATCTGGAAGAAACAAGTTCAATTCCTGCCCCAGACAGTGTGACCTTTGGCAAGTCACCTGACCTCTCCGGGCCTCAGTTTCCCCAACTGTAAAATGGGAATAATAATGGCACTTCCCTTCAAAGGTTGTTATGAGGATCAAAGGAGCTAATATTTGTAAAGCACCTGCCACATATTATATATTAGTCCATAATAAATGCTTGTTTCCTTACATCAGGAACCTCTTCCAATCCTCTTTTCCGTGAAAGCCTTTCCTGGCAAAGAGCTCTCTTCTCTCTCCCCTCTTACCTACTTACTACAGCACTGAATCCATACTACAAAATTCAGCACTTGTTTATCATCCTTCCTATATGACCTTGCAGTCATCCTTCGGGACCTCAGTTTTTACTTTGAAATGAGGAATTGGATTAGGATTATGTTAGGTTCTTAACCTGCAGCCTCGAGGCTGCATGTGGTCCCCTAAGTCCTCAAGTGCGGCCCTTTAAGGCCTTTATTTGGGGCTGCACTCGAGGACCTAGAGAGCCACTTGTGGCCTCAAGGTCGAAAGTTCCCAAGCCCTAGTTTAGAACTTCAGAAAGAACCTGATATGTCATTGAGCTCAACTCCCTCATTTCATAGGAGAGAAAGCTGAGGCTTGGAAAATTAAAGTAACTTCCTCAAGATCACATAAATAATAAATTGTAGGATTGTAATTGACCAGATTGTGAGATTAGAAATTTAACTTTAAAGTGTTTTTGTTTTGTTTTGTAAGAATTGTTAGTCTATAACAACAATGCTGCTTGCAACTGTTGTGGGAGTGAAAGACCAACAACAAGAGCATGCAGAAGGGCTGCTAGCACAGGTGCTTTGATCTGCTTTTCTAAAGAAAGCAACTTTAAGGGCTTAACAATCTTACTTTAATTAAACATACACATATCATTCACTTAGTTCAGGGGGAAAAGTCAGCACCCCGAACTTCAGAGCAAATACTAACAGAAACTACAAACAGATCAACAGACAGGCTTTGTCTGATCAAGACATCACATACATAGTTACCAAAAAGAGAAGCACCGACATCTGTGTTTTCAAACCTGGGGGTGGGGGGCTGCTTCAAGGGCTACCCAGAGTCTCGTCACCAACACTCTTTCAATGAGTGTGCCCCCAAAGGCAAAATGCTAACCTCCGAGTTATATACACTTCTTCAGAGTTAAAGGGTGTCACAAGCATGGGACTCAAACCCATGACTTAGGCCTTTCCTTGATGTAAGCAGGTCTTCAAAGACTCCCAATTCAATCAAAGATTCTTTGGGCTGAGAAGCACTCCAAAACAAAGACAACAAAAAGTCTGCTTTGCTTCCCATTCCATTTGAAAGGCAAAACTTGTCAAAGTTGCCTGATTACCTCAGCATTCCAAAAGAGAAAACAGTAAAAAAAAAAAAGTCCCACCCTAATTACCATAACATGGTCTTTGCCATGCAATTGATTCACTAGAGATGTGAGTTCAGCCAAGTATTTTACCTCTTTGGTCCTCAGTTCCCTCATCTGTAAAACGCACTTTAAGTTCCCACCTAGAAATTCAGCAATTCTAAGGGCTCTTCCAGCTCAGATAGTCTGTGTTCTATGACTGTACGGCTAATTCCAATTCTGTAGTTCTTTGACTCCCTGATTGTTATATTTTTATTCCCCAAGGTTGCATTATTACATAAGCTGTCTCTTCTCCCTTCGTTTGGACCACTGGTGTGTCTGGCAAAATAGTTGGGTAGTGTTGGGATGTACTTGATTGTGTGGAGTAGGGGATCTGATCTCAGAGTCAGAGGATTTAGGTTGATTCCTTCCTGCCCTTTACTGGAAAAGTCACTTCATTTGCCCAGGTCTTAGTTTTCTCATCTATAAAGTAGGGATAATGATTCTTGCAATACCCATCCTACAAAGTTTTTGCCAAGAAGATGCTTTGCTAACCCTAAAGAGCACATCACTCGTCTTACAAATGTGAATTTGTTGTTATTAATAATAAATAGCTGGCCCTAAGGAAGGAGTGGCACTGTATAAGGAGACAGGGACCTGAAGAGAGTGTCAAGCCTTTAGTTTTTCTAGAGGTAGTGGAATGAACCTGCCTTGGCTCTTCTAATTCCTCTTCCCCACCTCCAGTTCTGGATGGTTCCTTGTCTGTTTCAAGATGTGGGGCTCAAGTAGGGCCTCCCCACTACCAAAGGAGACTCCTTCTGGGAGATCAGTTCTCTCTCCACTGGATTTGGGCTGGAATCAGCACACCCAGCAGCTGTGGAGTGTTGAGATGGGTAATTTGCCGTAGACAGTAATGTTTGCTGATTAAGTAAGCATACACCAAAATTTAATTAGAAACATTTACAATTTGGGGAGAAAGAAACCACCTTATCTAATAATCAACTATAGGATCCCAAAATAAATATTTCTCTGTGAAGTATACTGCTTTTGTAAAAATGAAAAACAAAAACCTAAGAGTTTTAGAAGCATCATGGCATAATGGATACAAGGCTGGCCTTGAAGTCAGGATGACCTGTATTCAAATCCTGCTTCTGACACTTACTGATTTTGCCAGTCTGTATAAATGGAGGCAGTTTTCACACCAAGAGTTCCCTGCATGAATAAAATCAAAGGCTTGTCACTGCAGGCTCACTACCTTCCAATAAAAAGAAAAGCTCTGGGTAAGATTTTGCCCTTTGTTTTATATTTGTTTGTGTAAATGTTTACTATCTTTTTTTTGAAGCAAAGGTTTTTCCTCTGATGGAGTGGCTAAAATTGGAATGACCTGGAGTCTCCTTTACAAAAATAATCTTTCCCTAAGGGACAGCGCCTTCAGCTCAAATGTTGGCTAGGGAAATGGTAGTGGTAGGAGGAAAAGGAGACAGGGAACAGTCAAGTTCAGAAATAAATCAAAGTCATCAGTTGAGGAATAAAGTATCTTTAATTGAAATGACAAAGTAGCAAACCTGCCACCTTGGGGGATGTCCCAAGCATTCAGAGCACAATGGATTTTCCAACCTGGAGACTCATGGAAAAGGTTCTTAGAAGAAAAAGAAGAGAAGGTAGTATGAGGTAGCAAGGTCTGGCCATGAAATGCCAGCTGCCCTTGGCAATCCAAGAAAGAAAAACCATTTCATTCTGGCTGTTTTGCTCTTTATGACATGAATCCCAACAGAAGGGGGCTACGACAAGCTGAGGTCCAGCTCAAGCTAGGTTCCTCTACAACATGAAATCCCAAGGTGAGGGGACTTACATTGTGATTCAGCTCAACCTAATTGAGAATAAATATCTTAAAAGTAGGAATATAAGGACATTACTGAAATACTGACATTACTTGAATCATTCAAGGGAGTGGCAAGTAACATCACATTTGGGATTAACAATTTTCTGTCATTAGAGTAACAATTATCTGTCAGAACCAACCAGCCAATTAGCATATCTGTACTGAGTGCCAAGATTATGCTGGGCTCTGGGCTGGGCTGGCTCTCTAGGAGAGACAGTCTTGTAAGACATGGGCTCCTCAAAGAGCCTAGAAAGGGGCCAAGGAAACAAGACACACAGAGAAGATGATTAGAGAGCAGTAGATGATGATGATGATGTTGATGATGATGATGGTGAGGGTGAGGGTGATGGTGAGGGTGATGGTGATGGTGATGGTCATGGTGATGGTGATGGTCATGGTGATGGTGATGGTGATGGTGATGGTGATGGTGATGATGATGGTGATGGTGATAGTGATGATGATGGTGATGATGGTGATGGTGAGGGTGAGGGTGAGGGTGAGGGTGATGGTGATAGTCATGATGATGGTGATGGTGATGGTGATGGTGATGGTGATGGTGATGGTGATGGTGATGGTGATGGTGATGGTGATGGTGATGATGATGATACTAAACTGGGATACAAAGCATAAGTGCTGTAGATGACCAGAGAAGTGCAGAGGACAGTGTGGGTTGGGATAATCAGAGAAAGCTTAGTGGAGGGAGGGGCATATTGCAAGCCTTGAAAGATGAACAGGATTCATTTTTTGGCCTTGGGCAAGTCACAGAATCTCAGAGTAGGAAAGACCTCAGAAGCCATTTATCCCACCCATTGCTGAAAAGGAATTCCCAACAAGGGATCATCCTGCTGCACCTTGATGACTTTTAGTGATGGGGAACTCACTGCCACTTAATCAACCGCATCTTTAGGTATCTCTAATTTTTAGCACTTTTTTATGTGGAGTTGAAATCTGTCTGTGTTCTGAGTCCTCCCTCCAGTCCTGGTTCTGTCCTCTGAGATCAAACTGAAATCTTATCCTTCTACATTACTGGCCTTCACATCTCTCTGGGTTTTTTCTTTTTCAGGCTAAGTTGTATGTGTGTGTGTTTTTTTTTAAATAGTTTCTCAGAAGACATGGTCTTTAGTCTTCTCACCACCCTGTTGTCCCATTTCTGGAAAGGCTTCAGTTTCATTTCCCTTCTCTGGATCTCAAGTTCCTAATCTGAAAAATAAGAGGGTTTTATTAAATTACTGTCTGCTAGAACCAGCAGAAAGAAGGCCCAGAACACTCTCTACCAGAATTCTACAGCCTGAACTGAGGCCATTCTTACTTGAACTTCTATCCCTTGACAAGCTGACCTGTTTAAGATCAACCAGTCTTATACCAATATACTAGCAAACTTGCAAAAGAGCTCCACTCCAGAGGCACAGCCCAGGGAGAGAGACAAGAATAAATAAAAAGTCTCCTTCCCTCAAGGAACTTCCAATCTATTGAAGGGAGATTAGAAACAAAACAAAACATGTGCACAAATAGATATAGTACAAATTGGAATGTAAGTATATGAGACTAGTATAATGTGCTAGTAAATCAAAGAAGGAGGCTTTACAGAAAGGGTGATGTTTCAGCAGAGCCTTGAAGGCATATTTCAGTGGGTGGAAATGGGAAGGAGAGATTCTTAGCATAGAGTGAATCCCCACTCTACTCCCTGTGTGGTTTAATTCTCTAAACCTGTAAAAGACAAGGTTGGATCTAGGGTTCTTCATTTTTTTTGTATCATGGGCCCTTGGGCCATCTGATGAAGCCAATGGATCCATTCTCAGAACCATGTTTTTAAATGCACAAGATAAAATGCATAGGACTAAAAAGGAAATCAATTCTATTGAAATGCAGTTATATAAATTTTTTTTAAAGAACCAAAAACATAGACCCTTTAAATCAATCTAGGAGAGACTCCAGAACATATGATCTCTAAAGTATCTTTCAACTCTAAATTCTATGACCATGTAAATGAACTGGGCTGACTTAGTTCTCTATTCCTATAGATTTTTTAAAATTCAATTTTATTTTAAGTTCCAAATTCTCTCTGTCCCTCTTCTCCTCTAATCCTACCTATTGAGAAGGCAAGAAAAACAAAACCCATTACAAATATGTATAATCATGCAAAACAAATTCCTCCATTAGCCATGTCCAAGAAAAAAGAAAAGAAAATGTTTCAATTTGTATTAAGTCCATCAATTTTCTATTTAGGGGTGGATAGCATGTTTCTTTGGACTTGTGGTTAGTCATTTTGCCTCAGATTTTAAGTCTTTGCCGTCACACACGCAAAAAAGTTGCTATAAAATTTTATAATATATGGGTCCTTCACCTGTTTCTTTAATCTCTTTAGGGTATAGATTTGATAGTAGTTTTAGTAGGCCAAAAGGTATGCACAGTTTAATAGCTTTGGGGGCATAGTTCCAAATTTCTTTCCAGAATAATTGAACTAGTTCTCAGCAAAACCAACAGTGGATCAGTGTACCTATTTTCCCACATCCCCTCCAGCATTCATTATTTTCCTTTTTGTCATCTTAAACAATCTTATGGGTATGAGATGCTAACTCAGAGTTGTTTTTATTTTCATTTCTCTAAGTATTAGTGATTAAGAGCATTTTTCTTATGGCTATGAATCACTTGGATTTCTTCCTCTAAAATTTGCCTATTTGTGTCTTGACCATATAATCCATCTTCATATTCTTCATCATACTACTTTAAGATTTTCAAAGCACTTTCCTCACAAAAAACATGTAAAATATGTAGGGTATCATTGTTCTCCTTCTAAAGATGAGAAAGCCGAGATTTACAAAGATAAAAACATCTTGTTAAGTATCATAGCTAGTACATAAAAGAGTGAGGAGTTGGAGCTAGGTCTACTGCCCTCAGTAAATGGCCAACACTCTCTGTTGCACCAAGGTACCATTTGCGCTGTCTATCTGGTGTCCCTCGTTCTTGTTACATGATCAGACTCATCTTCCTGAGTTCAAATCTGGCCTCAGACATTTATTAGCTGTGTGACCCTGGGCAAGTCGCTTAACCCTCTTTGCCTCAGTTTCCTCATCTGTAAAATGAGCTGGAGAAGGAAACGGAAAACCACTCCAGTGTCTGCCAAGAAAACCCTAAGTGGGGTCATGAAGAGTCAGACACAACTGAAATCAACTAAACAACAACAAATCACCTCTCCCCTGAACTACTGCAATTGCTCCCTAATTGGTTTCCCTTACCGGCAGTCTCTCTTTTCTCTGTCCTCTTTCATTACACTTAACAAAGTAATCTTCCTAAAGCTCAGATGAAATCATGTTAGTCCTCAATTCATAAGCCTTCAGTGATTTCCTCATTGCTCCCAAGATGAAATAGAATGTTCTCAGCTTAGCATTGAAACCCTGTCACAGTTGGGTTCTGGCCTGCCTCTCCAGATTCATTTCAATTATTAGAATTTGGGCCAAAATATTGCCTTCCATTCAGGCCAAAATAATCCATTTGCTGTTCTCTGGACTTGGCATTCCATCTCCCACTTCAGTCCCTTTGCAGATTCTTTTCCTAACCTGGAATGAACCTCTGAGTAAGAGAAACCTCATTTCTTTCACCTCTTAGAATCTCTGGTTTCTTTTGCAGATCTACTACAGAGGCTACTTCTTACAGGAAGCCTTTCCTGATTTCCCCTGATTGTGAGAGATGTTTCCTTCCTTTAATACATTATAGTCATTTATCTGTGTAAGATGTGTTTCTCTCCCCACCCCACCCCACCCCACCCCACCCCCAGTACAATGTAAGCTTCTTGAAATCAGGTGCTGATTTTAATTTTCTTTCTGAAACCCCAGTGTCTAGCACAGTGCCTTCTACATAGTAGGAAATGAAAATGTCCTCGATGAATTGAATTTTTCCAGGCAACTCAAAAGCCATAGCTAAGCATTCCTCATTCGTTAAGTCACATTCAGGCTTTGAACTTTGGAAAGGTTTAGTTGACTGTTAATAGCATCTAGAGATCATTGGGACCTACCCATGCAGACAGCAAAAGTGAATGGGTTATTATGACAGCTGGGAGCTTCCTGATAAAGTGGGCATCTCCAGAAGAGGTACTCATTTTCTGGTCAGAACTTTTACCACCAATAATATTCACACTCAGGGAGAACTTGGAGACCAGCTATTCGCAGCTCTGGGTTGGATGCCAAGGGAGAATTCTCAGTTATAACGCCTTGCACAGAGAAAGCTCTCAGTTATTGAATGAGTGAAAGTATGTCTTCTCCTTCAGTCTCTCTTACAATACCTAGTACAGGGTTGGGCACACACTAGATATTTGATACAACTTTGTTGGGTGAATTAATGAACAAATACCCCTAAAGACAGAGTGGGATGCTTCATCGGTTGGTGAACCAGCTCCCTATCAGTGGAAAGATTCAGACGGCTATTTCCTTCCAAACTCAGCTCCAGTGGGTACCTCCTATATGAAGCCCATCCTGACCCTCCCCCAACCCAGCTGCTAGTTTCTCCTCTCCAAAATTACCTTGTAATTACTGTATGTATAATTACATGATATACATGTGGTTTCCCCCAATAGGATGTATGATCTTTGAGAGTAGGAACTATTTCATTTTTTGTTTTGGAATCCTTAGCTTCTCTTCTAGTACCTGACACATAGTAGGTAATTTGTTGTTGTTGCTGTTGTCACTTCAGTCATGTCCACCCCATTTGGGGTTTTCTTGGCAAAGCTACTGGAGCGGTTGGCCATTTCCTTCTCTAGCTCATTTTATAGATGAGGGACTGAGGCAAACAGGATTAAGTGACTTCTCCAGGATCACACAAGCTATTAAGTGTCTGAAGCCAGATTTGAACTCAGGTCCTCCGTACTCCTGGGCCAGAGCTCTATCTACTGGGCTATTGATTGACGTTTTGTCATTTCTTAATGAGGGAAGTGGGCAAAATGATCACGAAGGTCCTTTCCAGCTCTCAATCTATCATCTTATAAAGGAACAGGAACTAGACCCATAATTTCATTGATATAGGGAGCTTCTAGTTGGAGAAACTCCCTCTGTAATTGTAGGTAGAATGCAAGTCAACACCCTCTTGGCAATTTCTACTTTTAGAGAGTCGCCTAGATCACCGAGAGGTTAAATTACTTGTCCTGGGTCCTCACCTATTCACCTGGAAATTTGCCTTAGCCCTGGACTTCTCATATTGGAAGTATTCTCCATCCTGAGGCCTCTCCTTCTGATTGGCTAGTTCCTCCCAGAACCTCCATTTTAAGGAGGACACCCGGGCTTTCCAAGCTGCATGCCAGACTCTCCACACTTTGTCTACCATGCCTCCTATACCCTGTATCTTTATCTCCCCAATACATGAGGGCAGGGACTATCTTTCTTTTTGCTTGTATTTGTTCCAGTGCCTGGTGCATAGTAAGCATTTAATAAATGCTTGTTGACTGGACTGGTTCACGCAGTCATTGTGTGTCAGAGGCAGGATTTGGGCCTATTCTTCCTGACTTTGAGGCTGGCTCTCTATCTCCCACATGGTCTCTGAATATTACAAACAACTGGAAAAGTAGGTGAGAAATCACAGAGTGAAAGTGAGGGATGACAGATAACTTAAATATGTCACTTATAGTAAAAAATATCAAAGGAACCAGAGGAAGGACTCTAGCATGTTAAACTCTCTGAAGGTTCCACAGAGCATGGACAGGCATTGCACAGAATGGGAAGCATGGATGCTTTGCCATCTGCACCAGTAGAGGGAGCTTATGCTCTCTATGAGAGCACTGAGCCTTTGAAATATTGAAATGCTCTTGTGTCTTTCATAGGCCTGGGCTTACAGCAGGTGCTCAATAAATGTTCTTTGAATTGAATAAATGAATGATTAAAATGAAATGGATGGGCTTGTGAGGTAGTGAGTAACATGTCACTAGAAGCTTTCAAGTAAAAGCTTGATGATCACTTTTATGGATCCCATAGTGGATATTTCTATACAGGAAGAGGGTGGACTAGATGCTGTCTGAAATCTTGTCCAGCTTTGGGACCCTGGGACTCTTTTAAGTTTCTATGACATATAAAGGGAAAAGAAAGAAGGGATAGGGCCTCACACACAGGAGATAATCAGTACATACTTGCTGAATGAATGGATGGACTGACAAACTCCAAAGAAGAGTAAAAAAATGTTCCAGCTCCAAGCAGCCCTGTCACTATTGCTAAAGAGCCACCTTCCTGGATCTCTTGTAGGGCAAGGATATCTCAGGCTTCCTCTTCCATTGGACGCATACTCACTCCAGGTGAAATATGCCTGTGTTTATTAAGCATTCAGTTACACTGGGTGACCTAGGGATAAAAGTAAGATGGGGTAGTGGGAAGATCTAGAGAGGCTCTTCCTCTCTTATAAGAGCTACAGTACAATGGCAGCCAGGTGACACAGTGGATAGAGTGCCAGGGCTGGAGTCAGGAAGACTCATCTTCCTGAGTTCATATCTGGCCTCAGGCACTTACTAGCTGTGTGGGAAAGTCACTTAACCCTGTTTGCTCAGTTTCCTCCTCTGTAAAATGAGCTGGAGAAGGAAATGACAGTCCATTCCACTATATTTGTCAAGAAAACCCTAAATAGAGAGTCAGGCATGTGGTTTGGTAAATTGAAGAGTCAGACATGACTAAGACAACTGAACAACAGAAGTATTGGGTGTTGGGGTTGGGAATCAGGAGCCCTGGGTTCATATACTGACTGTGGCACTTGATAGCATACACACACAGATACATAGATACATGTAGGGGTATACATCTATGCATACGTATATATGTTTATGCATAGATTGTATCTACGTGTATATATGTGTGTCCTTGTCTAGGTATATATTTGGATCAGACCTGTGGCTTCCTTGTGTAGGGAACTCCAGCTGAGGGAATTCCCTCTACCAATGCAGATTGCTGCCTAATCCTGCATCTCATATTCTGAGTTCCCTGGGGTACTGCTGAGGGGTTAGGTGACTTGCCCAGGGTCACATAGGCAGCATATATCAGACATAGGACTTGAAACTAGGTTTTCCTGCTTCAGAGGCCAGTTCTCTGTCCACTACTCCAGAGTGCCTTTATTTTCCATCTATAGAATGGGCATAATAATTCTCACTACTCACCTCAAAGGATTGTGACGAGAAAATCGTTTTATAAGCCATAAAGAGCTATAGAAAGGTGAATGTTTAGTCTTGGCACATCATTGTCCAAACAGAAAACACGCTGAATCATAACAACTCAGAGTCTGAAAGGTCTCAGAGGACAGCTGATCCAATTCCCTCCTCCAGCCTCTTCTGAAACCTCCCTAGGGATCTGGAATCCTCCCTTTCTTTGCTGAACAGAGGAGCTTGTTGAGAATTTAGTCAGTAAACATCTATGGAGTGTCCATTACATGTAAGACACCCCACAAGGCACTGGAGACACAAAGACAAAAACAAACTCCTGCCCTTTGGAAGTTTACAGTCTCCTGTGAAGTTCTTTATGTTGAGCTTAATCAATCTACATCAGGAAGTCTTCATTGAATACCTGTGGCAAGCTGGGCCCTGCACATGAAGCTTCAGGGGAAACTGGAGGAGACGCCATACCACCTGCCATGAAAAGCGCACATTCTAGCTGGAGAGACCCCATTTACACATGTAAAAATTAGAGAATATTGTGGGTCAATGAAAAACCTGATCTTAAACGGTGTGGTTCAGACCATTCATGCTATAGGAGTCCACTAGGAAGAGGTGGGAATGGGGAGTAAGGGAAGGGATAGAATGGCCTTGATTTAGTGAATGAAAAAAAAAATTGCCTAGATTATGACATAGAGCTAAACAGCCCACTGGATTAATCCATCAATACACATACACACACAATACAAACACACACACACATACACCTCTACCTCCTGGCTGAAATCCCACTTTTTACATGAAGCTTTCCTTTACCATTCTTCATTCTAATGCCTTCCCTCCATTGACTATATTCAATTTATCCTGTATATAACTTGCTGATACATAGTCATTTTCACATGGTCTCCCCCATTAGACTGTGGACAGATGACAGAGACTGTCCTTTATATTTCTCTATATCTCCCCAGTGCTCAGCACTGTGCCTGGCAATATAGTAGGCACTTAATGGTTGTTGATTGATTGTCACACACACACACACACACACACACACACACACACACACACACAGGTCTTACAGGTGCTGCAGATCGATGGCTGAGATTACACTTGAGTAAGAGGAAAGACAAGGCTGGAATCACAAAGCCTTAGAGCTGCACAAGATCTGAGCCCAACTAGTCCAATCTTTCATGAATAGGAATCCCCTCTGTGACATCCTTGACAAGTGGTCATCCAATCTTAAAAGCTTCCAGTGACAGAGAACCCCCCCACCACTAGGGGCAGCCTCAAAAATCAGTAGTTGGACAGCTTTGTTAAATTTTTCCTCATAAAGGCATAGCTTGGTGTAGTGGAAAGATCACTTCCAGCTCATAGCAATTATAGAGCCTTGCACATGGTAGATTTTTAATATTTGTTAAGTTGAATTGAATTCTCAGCACATTGGGATAGTACCAATGACAACATGACCCCTAATGTCTAGTGGAGGTTTTGTCTAGTGGCTCAGAAACCAAGGTCCTGCTTAGTGAAAATTGATCTAAATTGCCAGAGGTCATCCACCCAGTTCACCATTAGCTCATCAGTATCGATGGGGGCATGTGGAGCTCTGCGGGGCATCTGCCACCCTAGCCAATGGATTTATCCTCAGGATTTAGCTGTTCAGCCTGGATAATGAGAATGTGGAATTGATCCACTGGGTAGGGGCAGGGTCAGGGGTGACAAGTTCTGTCTAATCCTGCATTGCCAATAGAGCAAAGACCAGCTCAGGTTTCCAGTGAGGCTCCAGTGACCTTGTGGAGGTGAAAGGATGATCGGTGTTTCTGAGTGCTACTCATCCCTGCACACTGGAGTTAGCAGGCAGAAAGACATTGATGATATGTGAGTTGGAATTTAATCCAAGGTCTGCCTCTTCTGGCGGTAAGGCTCATGCCCCTGTTGGGAGTACAGAGAAGCAACACAATGGCGGAACAAAGATCTTATTGCTCTCCTCCATTTTCATGGTCCTCAGAGGCAGGAAGTGAAAAGAGTTTCTATAGTCTTCGAAGAGTTCTTTCTGGGGTTCTCTCATGGAGATTGTTCTCCAAATCTGACAGCTCTAGCAAGAATGATGATGACTCTCCTCCTAGCCCCAGAGCAGGAGTTCAGAGTTTGCTGCAAAGCAGAAGGGAGGGTGAAAGCTGGAGGCTACCCCGTCCCCGCAAACATATTCCCAGAAGGAGATTTAAATCACAGAGCTTGGAACGTTTTGTGTCACATCCTATCAGAGGAGACAAGCAGGGTTGGAGGCCTCCAGAAGAGGCTCTGCAGAGAAAAGCCTCATCCACTTCAGATCTGAGCACGACCAGCAAACAATCCTTTGCGGTTATGGACAAGAGACAGAAAACCAAGCAGCGGTTCTCCCAGTTCCTGGATGAAGTCACTTTCCAAGTGCTGGATCCCCGGAGCCTGGAAGCATTCAGGATCTCCAAAGTGAAGACCTCTTCCCAATCCCCAAGACACAATCTGGAAGGCCAATACAGCCCTGAACCTGCAATGAGACAAAAGGGAACTGGCCGAGGCCAAGCTGGTTTAGAGGCTGGGGGAGATGAAAAGAGCCTGGCGGTCAAAAGAGAAAGACACCAGAGGTTCAAGTATTATGCTGCAGATCCTGAGCCTCCCTTCCTCCTGGAAGATGCTATTGTTCCCTTGTGTGGCATGGAGTCAGCCCCAGCAAAGCAAACCACCATTTTCCAGGCCAGCAATTTTCAGGGAGACTCAAAAACTTCCCTGTACCTGCCCATTCCTTCGGTGAGTCTTACTTCCAAACCTATACAGCTCTCTTTTAATTCCTTATAGTCTGAAAACAGGTGGAGGGGTGTTAGAGGGAGACAAGCCCAGGTTTTACTATGAGCTGGGGTTATGAAGTAAAATAAAACTGGTTTGGGTACCCTCCCACCTTTCCTTTTCTCCTTCTCATTCCCTCTCCCTCCCACACCCCCAGATTCCTTGCTGGGACCCATTTCCCCAGAGTCTTTTTCTTAGTTGATTGTCAACTCCTCCCACTAAAGTATTAGTAGATAAGGGTTAATATATATATATATATATATGTATATATATATATATATGAACAATTTAGAAAGATTAAGTAGTCTTTAAGATTCAGAAGAATGACTCTAATGGTGGAATGTGAGGATTCGGGTACTGAAGGAATTTCAGGACAGAAGACCAAACTTGAAACCCCTCACATGTGTGGTGTGTTACACCTTAGATTCTGACATAACTAGAATTGGGATAGGTAGTGTAGCTAAACAGAAAGATCATTGATTTGTGAGTTGAGAGCCCTATATATACCAATAATTCACTGTGTGGCCTTTAGAAAGTCATAGGAGCCATAGAATTTCAAGCTGGAAGGACACTCAAAAGTCATTGAGTCAATCTTTTCATTTTTACAGCTGAATAAACTGAGGCCCAGAGTGGGGAGATGACTTGCCCATTGTCACATAAATAACAGAACCAGGATGCCAACCTTGATTCTCTGATGACAATGTTCTTCCTACCATATGGTACCCCTTCCTCTTATAGGGAGTTGGACTAGATATGGACCTTATAGTCTTTTTCATCTCTGATGTTATGTGGTTATATAAACCAACAACTATCTAGTTAGATTGGTCACAGTCAAATGAGGTTTAATGGTACAAAACATCTAGGAGGCCAATCCTTTGATAGAGTCTCATCAGAATCATAGATGTAGATCTGGAAGAGACCTCTGAAGCCACCTAGTCCAATCCCCTCATGTTGCACGTGAGGAAACTGAGTCCCTGTGAAATTAAGGGACATTTCCACAGTTACATAGATAGTAAATGTCAGATGTGGGATGTGAACCCAGGGTCTCTCATGCATGATATGCTGGACCTCTGAGATCACCACAGCCAACCCAGACCTGAGAAGGAATTTCATTGACAAAATCTGATAGATGGTTATTCAGCCATTGCTTGAAGACTTACAGAGATGGGGCACTCACTCCCTCTCATGGCAGCCCATTCTACTTTGGGACAGCTCTAATTGTCAGGGCAGCTAACCAGTGTGGTGAAGAGAGTGCAAGACCTGGAGTCAGGAAGACCTAAGTTCAAAGTCAGCCTCAGACACTTGCTAGCTATGTGACCTTATGTAAGTCACTTAACCTTGTTTGACTCAGTCTCCTCATATGTAAAATGAACTACAGAAGGAAATGGCAAACCATTCCAGTATTTTTGCCAAAAGAACCCCAAATGGGGAAATGAAGAGTCAGATATGACTGAAATGCCTGAACCACAACAACAAATTGTTAGGAAGATTTTCCCTAGATTGGACCCTAAATCTTGCTGGTCAGCAATTTCCACCCACTACTCCTGGTATGAGATCAAGACAAATCAGATACAAACCCCTTTCCATCTGAAACTCTTCAAATAGTAGAGGAGACCAATTATGACACCACTCTCACCTTCCCACACACATCCAAGTCTTTACTTCTCCAGACTAAACAACCCAAGTTCCTTTAACCAGTTTAACCAGTTCTCGTGCAGTATGATTTTTAGTCTTTTCCTTGAAATGGTTACCCTCCTCTGAATATTCTTTAAATTGTTAACTCCCTTCCAAAGTATAGTCACCACATTGGAATATAGTAGTCTAGCTGAGGTCTTACCAGGGCAAGGTACAGGAGAATGTCCTTTCCCTTACTCTGGATGCTATATTTCTGTTAATTTAATCTAAGCTGACATTAACTCTTTTAGCTCCCATGCCACACTATTGACCAATTTGAATTTGTAGTTCATCAAAACACACAGGTCTTTGTCATGGTCTAGTCAGCCATCCACTAGCCTATATTTCCATAGCAGATTTTTTGAGCCCAAATATAAGCTTTCATATTTGAACCTATTCATTTTCATCTTAGAGTCATTAATTTGAAGCTAGAAGGGACCTCAGACATCATCTTGTCCAACCCCCTCATTTTACAAATCAAGAATAGGCTTAGAGAGATTAAGTGACTTGTCAAGGTCACACAGGTAATAAATAAAAGAGCCAAGATTTGAATCAGGGCCCACCAGCTCCAAATTTAGGTCTTCCTTCACTACACCATGCTGGTTTCTGATTTGTTTCCTTCAGACCAAAGTTCAACTTGAGATTTTTTTAGGGATCCTGATTTTGCCACCAAGTATGTCATCTCTCCTTCCCAATCTGTATCATTTTCAGATTTGACAAGCGTGCCTTCATCCCAGTCATTAATAACATGTGGAATACTGCACAGTCAAGGATAGAGCAGGTTTATATCAATCAATTCATTATCTGATCATTCAACCAATTCCAAATCCATATAACTACATTATCATCTAACTTACATCTCTCCATCTTATCCAAAGCATAGCACAAGAGACTTTGTTAAATGGTTCACTGAAATAGAGGTATATCTGGTGTTCCTCAGATTTACCAGTCTAGTAATGTTCCTCCTGGGCCTGGTTGCCACTCAAATTGATGGAGTTGGACCAGTGAGGATTGACTGCTGTTTCCTAGGTAACTGCTCCAGATGGAAAATTCCAGGAGTGGGAGGTAATCATTCCATGCACTCCACCCCTATCAGACCATGTCTAGAATATTGTGTTCATTTCTGGACACCACATTTTAGAAAAGACATTTAATTGAAGAGTATCCCAAGGAGGAAATCAGGGAGATTGGGGATCATACCATAGGGGAATCCACTGAAGGAACCAGGGATGTTTATCCTGAGGAATAGGAGATTTATAAGGGAACAAGATAGCAGGCTTAAAGTATTTTAAAGACTCTCATATAGAAATGGGATTGAATGGATTCTGCTTGACTCTAGCAGGCAGACCTATGAGCATCCAAGATGTACATTTAGGTTTGATATGAGGAAAACTTCCAAAGGATTAGAGCTTTCAGAAAAAGGAATGGGCCACCTTAGGACAAAGAGGATTTTCCCACACTGGAGGTCTTCAGTCAATGACCACTTGTCAGATAATGTTGTAAAACAGATCCTCGTTCAGATAGCAATTAGACTAGAAGACTTCTGAAGTCCCTTCCAACCCTGAGACTCAGTGATTCAGAGATTCAGTGATTGCCTCTCCCTGCCCTTTCCTGGGTAAAATGTAGACTCAGCTGCCCCACTGCTGCTACAGTACAGTGGTGTTGAACACAAAAAGAAATGTGGCCACTAAAACACACATGAGGATCTCTGAAGACCACACGTTGACTTAGAAAAATACACATTAACTTTATCTATATTCTATTGTATTTTTTTATTTAGTTAAATATTTTCCAGTTACATTTTAATCTGGTTTGCACAGCACTCTGGAATAGAGCAAGCTGTATGTTTGATACCTCTGGTATAGTGGGGAAAAAAAAAACTAAATTTGAAGTCCATAAAAATTTGTATCCAAATCCAAAAGTTTGGATTTAAATTCCAGCTTTTGCTTGTGTGACTTTGGGCAAGTCACTTAACTCCTCTAGGATTTACTTTCCTCATCTCTAAGTCAGGGGAAGGGATATTAGATGAAATTACTTTTAAAATACATTTTGGTTTTAAATCTATTATTCTATGATTTGCTAGCCTTTCATTAGAATGTCAAGCCACTCTGCATCTGCAAATGGCAGTGACAGAAACCCCAGAGAGTTTCTATTTCAAGAACAGTCAAGTAAAGTCAATAAGCATTTACTAAGTGCATACTGTATGCCAGGCGCTGTCCTAAGTGCTGAGAATAGAAATACAAGTGGAAAGAAAGACAGTCCCTGCCCTCAAGGAGCTTACATCCTAATGGAGAAAGAAAACACATAAAAGGGAGATGAAAGAGGGGTGCAAAGGGTTGGGGTTGGGATTGGAGGAGGAGTCGAAAAGACCCAGAGCAGATTCTGGAAGCTGAACGATCAGAGGGAAGAGGCTGAAGGGGCCAAAGGCACTTCTAATGTGAGAAGTGCATGGATAGAACGAATGTCCAGAGTTAAGAGGTTTCTGTAGTGTTTCTATAATCTGATAGAAAAAGTCCAGAGAGTTAGGAGTACAGCCTGGAGTCCTATCTTCATCCTTAATCTGCAATTTTCCATCTGTAGGACTCTTAGGATCATAAGTTCTTTTTTGCCTCCACAAAACAGTTTCCAGTTTTCCAGATCATAGTTTGCAAATTGAAAGGGACCTCAGAATGCGTCAAATCCAGCCTTCTTATTTTACAAACTGAGGCACAGAAAGATTTCATGATTTGCCCAGAGTCACACAGCTGGTAACTGTCTGAGGTGGGATTTAAAGCTAGGCTTTCCTACCTCTATATCTAGTTCCTCAACCACTACGCTGAACTAAGGCTTCAAAGGGATAATTTTCATCCATGACTGATAACAAAGACTTTATGGCAAGGAACAACAGCACCCATCCTCAAAATAGAGCAGAGGCCACCTTTGGTGACTATCTGGCAGTGGTATTTTCTCCATTTCCTAAGGAATCAAGATATCATTAAGTCTGAAACGTACCGGTCTGCCTGAAAGACTAGAAAAGGGTGAAAGCGTGACCTTGGTAGAGCAGTTACTGACATTATGACATGCATTTCCTCATTGCTCAGCCTTAAGGAGCATGTTTTCTTAAGAGCTCCAGCAATTTGAGATACAGCCCCCAGTAAAAAAAATCAAACAAACCAAAACCCTCTCCCTAGGGCCAGACTCAACACAGAGGAGCACAAACATAGACACACAGAGAAAGCCGTTTGTAACCGAACTCCTCATATTTATATTATTATTACACAAAGAGGGCTCATCTGACTCTCTTGACTCTCCCATTTTGTAGATCATGACAACTGTACAGTAGAAGGGCCAATTTAAAAACACCAGCCCAGAAGCTTGGGCTAGCTCCATTTTCATATGGCAGGATCAGAGGGGAAGGGAGGCTGCCCTTCTCAGTGTCTGCAGCCTTCCTACCCCACTGATCACTGTCCCGCTACCCTGATTGAGGTAATAGAAACATGAAGACAGATGATGGGAAGCCCCCAAGAGCTCCACTGCAAGAGAAACCTAGAAACACTAGAGACAAACAATGCATCCTTCACCATTTTATTGAGGGCTGACTCTATTTCAGCCCTGTCAGGTTTTTAACCTTTCCAGTGAAAAACCACAGTAACATCAGTTTGCTAGTAACAAACCCTGTTTTGTTTTGTATGAAGTTTTATTTTAATTTGCAGGAATAGAGGATGATGCCATGCCCTCCTAATTAGATTTGCCCAAATAACTACTCTGATCACAGGGCAGAAAGTGAAGGGGGAAATGACTTGAATATACAGTATGGCTTCTCTTGAGAATCTTGCTGATGCTGTAGGCAAGCAATCTATTTTTTTTTAAATTATCCCCAACTGGGATGCCACAGAAATCAGAGATCTCAACTTGAAAAATCTTACATGGGGGAGGGTACTTATGAGGGAAGTAAACATTTATTAATCACCTATAAGTTATGATCCCCATTTTACAATTGAGAAAACTGAGGCAGTTTGTAGTTAAGTGACTTGCTATTGGATCACACTGCTATCTGAGTATCTGAGGCTGAATTTGAACTCAGGTCTTCCTGACTCCAAGCCCAATGCCGTACACACTGTGACATCCAGCTGCCTCTTATCAAATAATTTTGTGGCATCATGAACTTTCAGATTTGGAAGGGACCACAGAGGTTATCAAGCTCAACAGCCTTCGTGAAGGTCCCCTAAGGTCTCTGTGAGCTCTAAATTCTACAATTCCATCATCCCTGACAAGTATTCACGCAGTTCCCCTTCAACAACTGCAAGAATGGAGAACTTGATGATATCTCACTGGACAGCGGCACATTCCAATCTCAGATAGCCATAATCATTGGGAAGTTCTTCCTTTGAGCTTGTCATCTCTATCCTTTGGTCCTAATTCTGTCCTTTAAGCTACACAGAATAAGTCTGACCCTGTCTTGTACCCAACCTTCAGGCTGACAGAGTGCCGTCCTCTCAGCTACCCTGTGACGTATGTAAAAATAACACCTCACATTTTGATAACTACATCAAGGTTTATAAAATGCGTTCTTCACAACTACCCCTGTGAGCTAGGTCAAACAATTGTCAGTAACCCCACCTAAGGCTCATGAAGTGACCTTCTAAGAGTCATACAGCTAATAGATATGAGATGGAGTCACAGGATTTAGAGCTGGAAAGAATCTCGGTGGCCATGCCTTTCATTTTACAGACGAGGAAACTGAGCAAAGAGAGGTTAAATGACTTAGCTAAGGTCACAGATCTTTGGATTCCAAGTGCAGGGAGATCAACTATAGAATGCCACCTCCTTACCTGTTTCTGAAAGCGTTTAATGTAAATGTGCTGTTAGTAGATTGGCTCAGATTTTAAGTGCACTGCGGATGATGGCTATTTTACAGGTGAGGTTCTCTAGTATCTGGATAAAACCAGGTCAGTGGGGTGCCTTAATTATGATCACTGCTTTATGTATAGCCTTTTGTACTTTTTACAGGGCTTTCAAAACCATTATCTCATTTGATCCCCACAACACTTTGATGATATAATTCAGACAGCTATTATCATTATATTTCTCCCTTCTCTGAATCCCATAGCACTTTGAACTTCTATTATTGTGCTCTAACATTCAACCTTGTATTATAGTCACTTGAAGAGAATATAGAAATATAATAAAAAGTCAGAACCAGAAGGGACCTTAGAATCATAAAACCATAGAATGCCAGAGCTAGAAGAGACCTTGTCATCATATCCTGGGACTGAAACTCAGGTCTTTTGATTGTTCCTCATACTTTTATCTCCTCTAATAGGCTGCAAACTCCTTAAGGACAAGTTTTTATTCAATTCAATTCAGTAAACATTTATTGAAGATCTTTTCCATGAATAGGAAGCCGTGGTACAGAGCACTGGCCTCAGAACCAGGAAGACTTGGTTTCAAGGCTCTCTGACACATACTGGTTCTGTGACCCTGGGGAGGTCATTTTTCAGTACAATTCAATAAGCATTTATTATACACTTATTATGTTGCAGGCACTGTTCTAAGTTCTGGAGATACAAATAGGAAAAGAAAGACAGTCTCTGCCTTCAAGGAGTTTACAATCTAATCAGGGAAAACAACACACAAAAGGAAGCTGGAAAGCTAGTGGTGGGGGAAGAGATGGGGGGAGGGGGAGAGACACCAGGGAATACCTGGCACAGGGGCATCTTTTTTCCATGGAGTTGAAACCAAGAACGGCAGACAGAAAGCGGAGTGAATTAGAAGTCCAATTCCCAACCTTTCTGTGCCCCCCAGGCTACTCTCTGAGATTAAAAGTTTGCAGGGAAGGTGCTGAAATTCATTGGTAGATGACGTTCCTCACCAGGAGATTCCTACTCTAATGAAATCACAAGACTGGTTAAAATATCGACAACATCATTGTCTGGGTAATGGGGGTACAAAGCTGAAAAATGATGCCGCCTCTGTCCTTGAGTGGCTTACAATCTAATAGGAAGGATATGGTCGATATAGCATAATGGACTACCCCACCCCCAACTGGAGCTCACGCTAGCAGTCTGGCTCTTCCAGAGGGAGCCCACTACTTCTAATTCAAGATTACACTAAGGATCTGCACTCCTAAAACTAGCTTATGAACTCCCACCGGTGTGTTTATCTTTAATAGTTAGTCAGTCGACATAGCCCAAAGCAAAAGAAAAGCATAATAGTTACAAAACATTCCCCCCATAAACCTGGGATGCTCTCTCCGGATAACATGCACAATCTCAATGGGAAGAAGTACTTAAAACTTTAAAACTTAAAGTTCACTGGGAATGAGGCACTTACCGTCTTGCTATGGCACTTCATACCTCTGTACTGCAGGATTACAATATCCTTTGTCTTCTCAGAGTGTCCTCAGGTTGTAGGGTACTCAGGCTCCCTGAGGCTGCTCCTCTCTGGATTTTGACTCCTGACTGTCAAGGCTAATTCTCCCTTAAATGCAAAGATGCTTCATGTTCTCTCTCTCTCCCCTCTTCTCTTCCCTTCTCTTCTCTTCTCTTCTCTTCTCTTCTCTTCTCTTCTCTTCTCTTCTCTTCTCTTCTCTTCTCTTCTCTTCTCTTCTCTTCTCTCTCTCTCTCTCTCTCTCTCTCTCTCTTTCTCTCTCTCTGTCTCTGTCTCTCTCCCCTGTCTCTTTTCTCTCCTCTCTCTTTCTTCTTTCTCTCTGTCTGTGTCTCTGTCTCTGTCTCTCTGTCCCTGTCTCCCTGTCTCTGTCTCTCTGTCTCTGTCTCTCTCTGTCTCTTTCTGTCTGTCTCTGTCTCTCTGTCTCTGTCTCTGTCTCTTTCTCTGTCTCTCTCTCTCCTCTGTCTCTTTTCTCTCCTCTCTCTTTCTTCTTTCTCTCTGTCTGTCTCTCTGTGTCTGTGTCTGTGTCTCTGTCTGTCTCTGTCTCTGTCTGTGTCTGTCTCTCTCTCTGTCTCTCTCTCTGTCTCTCTCTCTCTCTCTCTCTCTTTCTCCCTTCCCCTTGATGGATGTACTGTATCCTACTGGTCAAGGACCTCTACTATAAGATGTCATGGATGAGGCTGGAGGTAGAGAGGAGCCAAACCCACCCCCAGACGTACATATACATATGTAACTACAAGGTGAGAGAGGCAAAGGAGAGATCCAGACAAAAAATATTCAAGAAGATTTGAAGGAGAAAGACTCCATTTGTAGTAGAGAACATCAAAGAAGGCTTCATGAAAGAGGTAATTCTAAGCTGAACCCTGAGAGAAGAAAAGGATTTCAACAGGAAGAAAAGAGGAACTGTTTTCCCAATATGAGTGATAGTGTGCATGAAAGCACAGAGAGGTAAAGAAGATCAGAAAGTGACCAGTAGTAGCTAGAATGTAGAATGAATATAGGAGAGTGTAAAATAAGGTTAGAAAGGCAGATTAGAGCAAGGCACGAGGACAAGATGAGATCAGAGGACATTCAGTTGTCCATCTTTATATCTCTCACAGGCCTAGAAAATGACTTTGTATGTAGAAAAGATGAAAAACCCCACTTCCATATTTCAGCACTTCCATGGACCAGTGATCTCATGGCCATCCTCTCCACCACTACAAATTCTAACACCCAGAGAGGTTAAATGACTTCCTTAAAGACACAGTGCAAGTTAGTGGCCAAGCAGAAGCTCAAACCCCGACCCCCTGTTTCCTAAGCTAGGGCTCTTTCTACTGGAGAGCAGATTCTAGGCTTAACCCTCCACTTTTGCCCTGATGATGTGCTTCAGTAAGGGAGAAATGGCCTATTTAATTTTCTAACCATTTTAATAACCTATGGAGTGGCTATCACAGACTTATGGCAGAGGTCACAAAAGCACCTCATCTCTGCTTATGAATGATACATGAATCAAGTACATAGAATCAAGAGAACAGGGAGCCCTTTGGCTTCTCTTTCTGTGGTATTTCTGCCCCTTTCTATACTTGCACCATTCCCTTCCTGACTCTGGCACTGGACCTGTTTGGCTGCTCTCAGTTCAGTCATAGTTTCGTAATGTTTAGAGCTGGAATGGCCTCGGAGAACATGTAGTCCAACTAACTCCCTTTATTTTTGTTTCTTAAATTTTTAATTTTTATTGATATCTTTTGTTTTTACATCAACTTTTTTTCTAAACATAACCTCTCCCTACTTTCCTAACCAGAAAGCTGTCCCTCCTAACAAAATACAAAGAAGAAAGAAAAGGGGGTGGATTTCAGCATAACTGATCAACATATCAACTGAGTCTGATGATATATGCAACATTTCATACCCATAGTCCCCCATGTCTGTAAAGAAGGAAGGAAAAAGCACCTTTTTTTCAGAAGAGGAGATACTTTGGCCAAAAAGGAGACATGACTTGCCCACAGTCACAAGGTGATAATGAGCAAAGTTGGGGTTCCAGTTCAGGTTCTCTGGTTCCAGAGCCAACTCTAACTCCAATGCCATCCCTGTCTAATCCATTGGACTGATTGCTTCTGTGAACTCTAGCCTTTGACCTAAACATGATGTTTGAATCTTAGATGGCTCCAACCCTTTTCACCAAAGGTTTTGTCCTATTTTCTAATTCCTCCTCACTCTCCCCGAATCCCCATAGGTGGCCTGGGAGTGGCCAGAACTGAGGTCAAGTCCAATAGCACTTTCCAGTAGACAGATATGGCTCTGAAAGTAAGAGTGGGGACAAGACATAGAAGGCCTTGACAGTCAGATTGAGGAGATCGAATGAGGCCCACAGCTGTGAAGGCAAGAGGAGGGGGACACCTATGAGCAACAATGAGAAGGCAAGGTTGTAGTGCCAACTTTCCTGGGACTTTGCCCAGCAAGGCCTGGATGCCAACTTCTTTCATACTTTGAGAACAGCCATGTTCTCTTGAGCCCTACACAAGTAGCCAGGGTATATGTCTTAATTGCATTCATTAAAAAGCACATAAGTAAAATGTTAATGAAATGCTGAATTTGGGAGTTGAAGCTATACTAAATAATAAATAACTTCCTTTGTTCCACATTGTTTTATGGATTTGTTTTGATTCTGTTGGTCAGTGAAATGGGCTGCAGCCCAGCCTTAATTTTACCCCAGGAAATTCTTCCTCCCACCCCTATATACACAATACTGCCCATCGTCTGGCTCGAAAAGAATTTCATGTTTCATTTTCCAAAAGAACTAATTTGCCTGCACGGTAGGTAAAACAGTAACCCAGTTGTTATTCAGTGATAGGGTAACTTGTTAGAGGAGTGAGCAGAGAGCAAGAACCATATCTTAGCTGCAGGAGAATCTGGAGGGCTTTTTTGAGTTGGTTACAGGCAATCCTTGAACTTAGTGATATTTGTTCTTTGGAAAGGTGTTGTAAGACAAATCTATGTAAATTGAATCTGACTTTTTTATAGGAATAAAGCTATAAAAGGCAGCTATGCCTCTGCCCTTGGGCCAGATGCCTATCTAGATAGAGAGATGGATAGATTAGATATAGAACATTTATTAAGCACTTACTATGTACCAGGTATCGTGCTAAGTTTTAAGGATACATAAACAAGGAAACGAGACAGCCCCAAATCTCAACAAACTTAAATTCTAATGAGGGAAACAAAATGTAAAGGGGAACCAAAAAGTTCGATGAGTAGGGCAGAGGGTATAGAACAGTCTAGACAGGGAGTCAAAAGTGGAGAGTGAAAAACATGGCTAGGTCCTCTCATGATAAGGTGGTTCCAGTCAGGGACTTGCCAATTATTGTCAGCCTCAGGGTGGAAATCTATTAGCATTTATTAAATGTATACTGCGTAGAAGGCACTGTGCTAGGGATTGCGGGGGGGGGGGGGGAGGGGGCGGGGAAGAGGAGAGAAGGAGAGATACACAGAAAAAAGCAATTCCTGACCTTAAGTTAAAGTTCTAATCGAATTACCATTAGCACCGTATTGAATCAGTCACACATTTCATTCTTATATACGATATAATTAAACGCTTCGTGAAGCATAAAATAATTAATAATAATTAAATAATTAAAATAAATAACAATAATAAACAGTGACAGCTTAGCACTGAAATTGAGTCATAAAGATCTGAATTCAAATCCTGCCTCAGTCCTGCTAACTGTGTGGCCCTGGGCAAATCACTTAACCCCTCAGTCTCAGTTTCCTAACCTGTAAAATGAGGTTAGCAATAGCATCTGCTTCAGAGGATTGGTGTGAGAAACAACTGAGATAATCGATGCAAACATTAAAGTGCTAAGTAAATTGTGACCGCTAGGTGGCCGAAAAGTCAGGAAGACCCGAGTTCCAATGCAGCTTCAGACGCTTACTAGCTCTGACCCCAGGCAAGTCACTTAACCCCTATTTGCCTGTTTCTTCACCTGTGAAATTGGAATAATAACCCTTAGCTCATAAAACTGTCATAAGGCTCAAATGAGATGACAATTGTAACACGCCCGGCACCTAGTGAGCACTATACACTTTAGCTGTAATTATAATTATCATTATTATAAGCAAGCTATCGTTATTTTATAGTGCTTTAATGGTCGCTTCCCTCACAACTCTCCTGTGAGGCGGGAGTGCAAGTATTATCATCCTCTTGTGTTTTTTTAGATGAGAGAACTGAGGTTTATAAAGCGCAAGTAACTTGCCCGAGCTAACGCGGCCAGTAGCAGCTAGGCTTCTTCCCAATCAGGTCCCGCAGTGGCTATTCAGCCCTCTTTCCATCATGCCTCACGGCCTCCAATCAGAGCAGCTCCAAACCTCACTAAAGCCGCATCTCTCTAAGAGCAGGAGTCGTCAGTCCAAACGTAGAAGCCCACCGCTGCCTTCAACCGAGTGTAGGGGTCGGGGCAAATGGAGGCAACGAGCATTTATTAAGCCCTTGCTACATACCAGGAACTGTGCTAAGTGCTTTGGGTACAAAATAAGCAGAAATCAAAATGGCCCCTGATCTCAAGGAACTTAAATTCTAATGGGAGTGGGAGAGGTCACCCGCACAAAGGTATGGCGGAGAAAAAAGACCAGACAGTGATGGGAATGAAGGGATGAATCTGGATGACCCGGGCACTTTGTTTAATAGGGAAGTTCCGGAAGGAACTAACCAGAGAAAGGGACCTCAGCAACCAAGTAACTTCCAGGGTGAGTAGGCTTCTGGGGAGGAATAATAATAAGTAGTAGTAGTAGTAGTAGTAGTAGTAGTAGTAGTAGTAGTAGTGGCAGTGGTAGTAGCGGTGGTAGTAGTAGTACTGGCTGTGGTAGTAGTGGTAGTAGTGGCAGTGGTAGTAGTGGTAGTAGTAGTAGTAGTAGTGGTAGTAGTGGCAGTGGTAGTAGTGGTGGTAGTAGTAGTAGTGGTAGTAGTGGCAGTGGTAGTAGCGGTGGTAGTAGTAGTACTGGCCGTGGTAGTAGTGGTAGTGGCAGTGGTAGTGGTGGTGGTAGTAGTAGTAGTGGCCATGGTAGTAGCAGTAGCAGTAAACATTTCTATAGCACTTCCAGGTTTTCAAAGCGCTTTGCACATACTCTCTCACTTGACCGTGCCACTCTTGTAGGACACCCATAACGTGGCATCAGTTCTAGGAAAGGCCAGTCTCCTTGTAATTTAAGTTCGATCTTGGAATAAAAGGAAACTCCAGTAGATGACATGACAGTCAACAAAAAGAAACTTAATTAGCCATAGCAGGAGAAGAATATTCAACAAGGCCATTCACTGAGACATGGAGCAAAGCTCTCCTGCCTCTGCATTGCCCATGGTCATCTGCCAGTCAAGCATCAGGGAGGGGATGGAGCTCCTCTTGGCTTTTTGTACTCAGCAGACCAGGAAGCCACATGAGCAGCCCTAAACCTCTAGTCCCCCGAGCCAATTAAGTCTGCAGGATGGTTTCCATACCTTTTAAGGAAATAAACTAGCCCAGCCCACACGGCAAGGGACCTCTGCTAAATATTCTCCTTATCACAATATCATAAAACAAATCATTCTACTGTAGCTCCATTTCCAGAGGATTATAGGATTAAGAGCTAGAAGGGACCCGAGACATCAGCTAATGCGGCTCTTTTGTAGGTGAGGAAACTGTGCTGGAGGGAGAGAAATGACTTAACCAAGGTCATCCAGATTGTAAATAATAGGGCTTCCATTGCCTAAGTCATCATAAAAGGAAAGAGTATAGGGAGAAAAAGAGGCCAGGATAGAGCCCTGGAAGACAAAACCATTTAGAAGGTGGAATCCAGAAGCTGAGCCAATAAAATAAACTAAGAAAGATCTGTCAGATGAGAGGAAAACTAGGAGAGAGGAATGCCACAGAACCTGAGGAAGGTAAGAGTATCAGGAAGGATACTTGGTAGAATTAGTAAAAATTTCTTGAAGGACAAAGACTGTTCTAGTTTTTTGTTTTCTTTTTGTATCTGGAGCACCCAGCACAGTAAACCTTGAAAATAGAAACTTAGTAAATGTTTGTTGGTTTGTTGGAGGAGAGAATGATTGATGGTGTCAAATTCGATAGAAAGTTCAAGGAATGTGAAAAATGAGAGAAAGAGATTGGGTTGGGCAGTTGAGGCTATTTTAGCACAGTGCCACATGGTAGATGACTGATAAATGCTTATTGATTGACTGACTGACTGACCCTGTGGTCAGTTTGAGGAACAGTTTTAGTCAAGTGGTAGAGCTAGGAGCCAGAGGTATGATAAGTGAGTGAATACTAAGGAAATAGCAAGGAAGAGAGGAAGAAAGAAATAAGATTATATTTGCAGAGATATCAGAGTCAAAGAAATGATATTTCAACATAAGAGACTTGAGCATTTTGGAGAAAAGGGAGAAAGATCCAATAGAAAGGAAAAGATTGAAGATGGTTTGACAGATTGATGGCAGAGCCTGGGAGGGATGGGCATAAGCACAAGTGTCAGGCTTGGCAAGGAAGATGGCTACCTCAGTCTCTGAGACTGGGGAAATTGAAGATAGGTGAATATAATGACGATTTAAAGATGTGGATTAAGGGGAACTGGGTATCATAGTATCATATATCTAGAAATGGAAAGGACCTCTGAGGTCATCTAATTGATCCCTCAAATTTTACAAGTGGGTAAACTGAGGCCCAAAGAAGTTGTGACTTATCCAAGACTACACAGGTGATTAGAATTAGAGGTGGAATTTGAATTCAGGTCCTCTATTGAAGAAAAGAGTGCTTTCTTTTGAACCCTGCTGCCTCTAGCTAGGCAAACTTGTCACTGAGGATCTCAACCTTCTCAATTAAGTAATAGGGAAGGCCATTTGCTTAAAGAGAAGAGATTGGAGTAGAGTTTTAATCTGAGGAAAGAGGAAAAAATTTACAAGAGTCACTGTAGGGAGTAAATAGAGAGTCAGTTAAATGAACAGTGCTGCCATACAGTAGTGAATGCCCAACTGAGGTTTGATAGCATGAATAGTTGAATTTGTAGTTGACCCAACCAGCATGGTTTTTAACATTCCTCAAGAAAAATTGGATGAGTTGTTCAAGTAAGAACAAGAAAAGGTGGACAGCAGGGGCAGCCCGAGTTGGAGAATTAGCAGAGTGAGAATGGCAAGACAAAGAGGCCAGAGATTCAAAGATGGAAGATGATGCTCTATTTACATGACTTCATATAGAATCAAGGCTGTGAAGGGAAGGAAGTGAAATCTGAGCAGAAGTGATTGACTTGGAGAACAAAGTGATGGGCCAAGGGATCAGATGACACAATGGGTAACATGAAGGTTGAGGGAGGAGTAAGATAGTAGGAGAGGGAGCAGAACAGAAGATTATGAGCAGTGAGGTGAATCTCAAAGTTTAGGCCTTTGGAGGTGATGGCTTAGTCTAAGGTACACTCCATCCACAAGAGTGGTTGACGTATAGAGCCATGGATGTCAGAGCTGTAAAGGACCTTAGAGACCATCTAGTTCAACAGCCTTATTTTGCAGAAGAGGAAACTGAGGCCCAGAGAAGGACGCACAAGGTGTAGGTATGGGAAAACCATGGCATAGTAGAGAAGTGGTAAGAAAACCAGTCTGACTCCATAAGGAGGAAGAAAGGGAGACAAGGCAACCCATTAATTGTGAATTTCATTGATTTTAAATGTAGGTGTGTATGTGTGTGTGTGTGTATGTATGTATGTATGTATGTATGTATGTATGTATATTCCCTTGAAAACGAAGTCTCATTCTAGGTTTCAAAATGCTGTGTCAGCTGACAGGGATGGGGAGGATGGGGAGTGTCCACATGAGTACACCATGGAAGGAATCCTCAGAAATAAGTGCCTTTTGTGATATTCTGTGAGCTTCAGCTATAAATACTATGCTTGAAGCTCATTTAATAATTTAGTGTTTCATTAAATACATTGGTGTTTTATTCCAACTGATTGCACATGCACTAAATTCTCTGCCTTTCTTCCCTCTCCTACATCCTTCCCCATTCCAAGCGAAGAAGGACTTGCTAGCTAGAACTAGAACAGGATTCTTAATCTTTTTGTCTCATGGACTCCATTGGCCAAGCCTAAGGCTCTCTTATCAGAATATTATTAAATGCACAAAACAAAACACATGCATTACAGAGGAAACCAATTATACTGAAACACAGTTATAAAAACACTTAAACAAACAAAAAACCAACTTCACAGATCCCAGGCTAAGAACCCCTGGACTATTTAGGCAAAGGTTTCCTCTGAATCCCAAAAACAATACTCCTTGGAACTAAAACGTCTATACTAGCCAGACTGGTCTTCTCATCATTCCCTAAACATACCTTGTCTTTTCAGCTCCTGTCTGGTTCAGGGCCTCAGGTGCAAGTCAAAGAGGGAAGTGCTACTGGGACCTGGAAATTCTGGGTCAGTAATTGCTAAGGCTGGGTGGAACCAGCAGCATCTCTGCCTACAGGCTGGTAAGGAAGCTGAGAGGCATAGACTGTAATGGTTTCTGGTTATAGTCCAGAAAGCAGAGCCCTTTACAAAAGATCCACACCTATGAAGCATAAAACAAAGAGAGAGGAGGAAATGAAGCTTTGTGTTTTCAAATTGTCTGTGACCCTAGCAGTGTGGTCTCCCTCCACTAACCCATATCCTGGCCTTTCACAACTGAACTTTATAAAGTTGCTGTGGAGAAGAAGGGAATAAAAAGAAAAATGGTGCCCTGATGACCCAGCTCCTGGTGATGAGCCCACAGATGGCAGACATGGGGTCTCTCGCCAAGCTTGCACTTCAAGCCTTTCCAGCTTGGGAGAACTTGCCAAAGCTGGTGCTCCACTGGCATAGCCTGGTTGAGCCCAAGGTCACCTCCATGCTCTAATGAGTCACTGGAATTGAACTTTAAGGGAAGCAAACAGCCGCAAGACAATTTTGTAATCCTATGGGTGAATGACAAGCCCAAATAGAGTTTCTAGGGAGTTAATCAAGTGGGGTACAAGGGTCAATCATGTAGAGAAGTCCCATGGAATCTCAGATGCACAGGGAAGATTTGATTCACTTACCTGTCTGCTCACTAGCAACATTGAATTGTACAAGGTTGCATACATGACAGCTAGTCAGTACAGTGGAAAGAATGCAGGACCTGGAGTCAGGAAGATATGAGTTCAAATCTGACCTTAGAAAGATTTTTGTGACCCTGGGAAAGTCAATTAACTCTGTTTACCTTAGTTTCCTTATCTGTAAAATGAGCTGGAGAAAGAAATGGCAAACCACTCCAGTATCTCTACCAAGAAAACCCCAGATGGGATCACAAAAAGTTAGACATGACTGAAAACAACTGAACCACAACAAAACATACATGACTTGGCTACATCCGCCTCTGTCCTATTTGCTCAACACCTGCAAGCTGCTCTGACACCTCTCCCTTTCTTAAGCTGTCCTCCCCTCTCCTGTCCTTCTATGTGGACCTACCCCATCTCAGACCCAGAGTCAGGAAAATTCAAGTTCAAATCCTTCTTCAGACACTTCCAAGTTGTGTAGACCACCCCCCCCCATGTCATTTAGCTCTCTCAGCCTGTTTCCTCATCTGTAAAATAAAGATAATGACAGCAACTATCTCATAGAATTGTTGTGTGTCAATTGAGATGACACACATGGAGTGCTTTGCAAGCCTTAAGGCACTATATAAATACTAACCAGTATTGTGACTATTAAAACATTTTTGCACCATATGCCACAAACTTCAGTAAGTCTGATTACAAGTTGGGAAGACATTTTAGTCCTGGAAGAATTTAGCCCCAGCCTGCCCATCAGCAAGTTTTCTTGTCTCTGGTGCCAGCCTGACTGGATGGCTCTACTGGTACCTCCCTGGGATTAATGTGTAAGTACTTTACTCCCCTGCAAAGAAGACAGGTTATTTCCTACACAAAAACCAGGTTGTGGTGGTGCCATTTCTGTTGTATACTACTCTCTGTGACTCCTTTGGGGTTTTCTTGGCAAAGATGCTAGAGTGTTTGTCATTCCTCCTCCAGCTCATTTTACAGGTGAGAAAACTGAGGCAAACAGGATTAAGTGACTTGCCCGGGGTCACACAGCTAATAAGTATATGAGGCCAGATTTGAACTCAAGTCCTCCTGACTCACTTTGCTGCCTAGCTACTATAGCAGTGAACATTAATATCATTCACAAGCATTTATTTGGCACACCTAGTGTATGCCAGGCACTGTGATGAGGGTTGAGGATACAACAAAAAAGCAAAAACCCAGCCCCTGCCCTCAAGGAGCTCCAAGTAATAGCCCTTCCTCTGAGTCATCCACTTAACTAGCAATCAGTCAAAATTCATCCTACTCTGACCATTTAAAAAAGTGTTATTGTGGCCTTTTGTGTTTATATAACCACCATTTCTGGATGATTTGTATTTATATAAATATTACCATTATATATAAATATATATGATATATATATAAATATATTGTGATATATATATATATACTTATATTCTGGATGGTTTATATAACCATCATCTTTCCTTCTAACAAGCATACAAAAAATGTTGAGCATATGCAAAATCTGGCAGTTATATACCATTCTACCCCATAGTCCCCCACCTCTTTGCTGAGAAGAGGGAGGTATGTCTCATTATCTGTCCTCTGGGACCAGTATTGGTTGTGCAGTCACTCAGAGCTCAGCTTCCTTTTGATTGGTCAGTCCATTTCTGTTTCCATTTCCTACAGTACGGGCTTGGCTCTGCTGAGGCCTTGAAACCTCATTCTCAAAACAGAATATTGTTAGGAGGTATTATCAAGGACACAGCTGTTGTGAAACTAAATCAGCAAACCCTTCGGCAGTTCACAGCATGGCCTAATGCAAAAAACTTCCCCAGGGACACATAGAACACAGGGGAAAACAAATATACACATGGGGAAAACCACTCAGGATCTCTCTATCCCTGTCCCCCTGTATCCCCTCCTTCCACCCAGCAGCACTGCTCAGACTTGGAGCCCTTTGGCTCATTATCTCTTCAGCAACAAGCAAATCTGTTACAGTAGAAGAAAGGGCAAATGTGAAAAAAGCAGAGGTTCTGGCTCTCCATGCTTTTATCTGCTCCCTGTGCCCTTGTTAAAATTTTTGCCCAGAACTCCGGTCTTTCTGCTTCCATAGTTTGATTTCTGGAGTGTGCTAAAAGGCTTGTAATTCTGTCCTCTCCCTTGTTCTTGTGATCATATATGCTCCTGTTTCACACCCTCCATCTAGCATCCTCTGTAATTTCCAACCCAGCCTGCCTCTGGTCTACATCTCCCAAGATTAGCCCCACTGATTCTGACACAAGGAACCTATACTGTACTTGTTGACTGTTATCCTCTGTAACCCATAGGCTCACCTTGATGCCGTGAAAAAAAAAGCTGGATCCGGAGTCAGAGGTGCTGAGTTCCCATCCTGAGTCTCCCACTGACACTTGTGTAGTCTTGGGCTATCAATCAAAAAGCACTTATTGATCACCTGCTATGAGCTAGCCAATGGAATTCAAAGACCAAAACTAAAATGATTCCTCTCCTCAATGGGGTTCACATTCCACAGGAGAAAGAATATATACTTTTATAAAAAATGACAAGGAGATTTTGAGGAGCTAGGCTTCAGTAGCTAGGGAATACAATGTTATGTGTGAAGATCAGCAAAGGGAAAAGAGAATGAATTCAGCTTTGGATATGTCTGAGATGCATATAGGACATCCAGTTCAAAATGTCTAATGGACTATTCGTGATGGAGAGTGGGAGTTCAGGAGAGAGCCTAGAGCAAAATGTATAGATCTGGAAATTAGCAGCATAGAGGTAATTGAACCCATCAAAATGAATGAGGTCACTGAGAAAGAATGGAAAGTAGAGAACCAAGAACAGAGCCTTTGGGAGGTACATATGCAGTTAGAGGGTAAAATCTGGTGATGATCTAACAAGTCGCCTAACCTCTCTAGGCTTCCTCTTCCACATCTACAAATGAAGGAGTTGAAAGCTAAAAGGCCCTTTAGCATTTCTACTGCATCTGTGACTCAATACTATGTATTCCAGAATTCCTTAGCTGACTTCTGCCCCTCTATAGATCGCATTGACAGCTCCTCCTTTATAACTCACAGACCTTATTTAAGTCATGACTATTTCTCCCCTGTATTCACCCACAGACCTCCCAGACAGGTTCCTTGCCAGCCACAGCTCCAACCAAATATATTTGTCTGCCCCTGAACAGGGCTTGGCCTCATTCAGATCATCCTCCATAAACCTTGCCTCACTTCAGTTCAGGTTGTGTCTTTGGAACTCCCCAACAGTTGATTGGAAAATGAAAAGTTCCAGCAGATAAGGTGTGGAGAGTTACAAAGCTCTCCAAAAATGGCCATTGGACTGAATTCAATGGATGGTCATAATCCAATATAGTCAAGTATTCTTCTAGTCTAGTTACTGTTGAATTTGCTTTGCATTTCATCTCTCTGGGTCAAGTCCTGCTCACTGAGTTGGCTTCTCACAATGAACCAACCCTCAGACTTGGAGGGACAGGTAAAGAAATAGTTAATATTGGAAACCCCAAATAAGTGAGGAGATGGTAAGAAGGCAGCTAGCTGTCTTCAATGAGATCGAGTCACCAGATCTGATCAAACTATATCTCAGGTTACTAAAAGAAATGCTGATGGGATTGCTGGGCTACCATTGGTGATCACTGAAAAACTGTGGAGAATAGGAGAAGTACTGTGGAACTAGAGATGGACAGATGTTTCATTTTTCAAAAGTGGGATCAAGGTAGCTACTTTAGATTATTGATTAATGAGCTTGAAATGTATTCCTGGTAGAATTCCAAAATGCATTATTAAAGGGATCTCTTCTGAGCACATAAAGGTGATCACTAAGGATGAGAACATGTTTATCAAAAGCAGGTCATAACAGACTAACTTCTTTTCTCATCAAGGCCTCTGGACAATCAGTTCAGGGAATGGACATCATATTTATAGATTTTGGCAAGGCTCTTGAAAGAATATCTCAATATACTATTATGGGGTAGGTTTGAGAGATGTGAACTGGGTGACAGTAGAATTTGGTGGCCTCTAAAACCATTGAATAGATTCAATTAGCGTTTGTTAACAAAGCAATGTTAAACTGTAGGAAGATTTCTAGTGGGCCTCCCTGGGAATCTGTCCTAGGTACTGACCTGTTTAGGTTTTGGGTTGGTTTTTTTTCTCTCAATTACTTGTAAGAAGGTATTGGACAATATGAAATGGGAAGGGATAGTTAATACATTGGATGACAATAAGGATCCAAAAAGACTTCAACAGGCTGGAACAAAGGGTTAAAGTTAATAACTCTATTTTTCTCCATGTGAAAATAAATTTTATTGAAGTATTTTGGATTTCTTTTATATCACCAACTACCTTTCCCCCTTCACTTCCCTTTCTCACAGAGCCATCCCACATAACAAATAATGTTTTTAAAGACAAAAGAGAAAGATAAGAAAAAGCTCAGTACATCTGATCAATACATTGCAAAAGTCTTTAAATATGTACAGTGTGCAAACTTGAAGGCCTTCTTCTGCAAACGAAGGGCTGTTAGTGCCTTCTCATGTCTCTCCTTTCAAGATATGCTTGTTCTCTATAATTTTGCAAAATTAACTTTTGGTTGTTATGGTTGGTTTTACATTGTGGTGGTCATTGTGTATTTTATTTTCTTGGATCTGCTTAATTCATTCTGTATCAGCTCATGTAGATCTTTCCATGCTTCTCTATATTCTTCATATTTACCATTTCTTACAGCACATTACATCCATATACTACAATTTGTTCAGCCATTGCACAACTGATGAGCAACTACTTTGCTTTCTTTTCTATAGTTCTTTGCAATAAAAAGTACTACTATAAATATTTTACTATATATGGGAACCTCATTCTCATCAATGGCTCTCTTGGGGCATAAGACAGCTAAAGGAATAATAAGATTAGATTTAATAGAGGTCAATATAAATTCTACTCTCAGGTTCAAAAAATCAACTCTACAAGTACAGGCTGGGTAAAGTAAGGTTAGACAATGGCTCATCTGAAAAGAACCTGGAGTTCTAAGTGATCTGCAAGGTCAATAAGAGTCCACACCATGAAAATGATAGTCAAAAGGAAAAAAAAAAGAATGGATCCTTGGACAGCATTATTTGAAGTATAGTGGTCTAGAATGAGGGAAGAAAAACCTTGAAAACTCTTTGCCTTAGTCATACTACATCCCGAGTTTGTGTCCAGTTCTGGGTACCATATTTTTAAAGAGACGTTGACAAGTTGGATATGCCCAAAGGAAGAGCATCCAGGATTGTGAGAGGAGGCAAGGTGAAGCTATAGGTGAATCTATGAAAGGAAATGATGAATTTATTCTGGAGAAAAGACAACTTAAACATGCTATCTTCAAGTATTTGAAAATTTATCAGAGAGAAAAGTTCTTGTTTTACTTGGTGCCAGAGGGCAGAATTAGGATCAATGGGTTTAACTTATAGGGAAACAGATTTTGGCTTAGTATAAAGAAAAATCCAAGTTATTTTAGCTGTCCCAAAGTAGGATGTATACTTTGCCATGGCAGTGAGTTAGTTTCTCCATCCCTGGAGATCTTCCAGCAGAGAGTGGATAAACACTTGTCAGGGATGTTGTAGACAGAATTCATAATCTGAGAAGAAGTTAGACTTAAATGATGTCCTAGCTCCCTTTGAATTCTAGGATTCTGTAATGCCATGTTCTTCTGAAAAAGGACATCAGTCCTTTCAAGTCCCTGCACAACCCTTCGGCACTAAGACGAGAAATATATCAGCTGGTGTTCTAACAAAACCGAAGGAATAAAAATACCTCCTGGAATCACAGATTGTCAAAGCCAGAAGAGGTCTTAGAATCATAGAAGCTTTCCGTGGTGTGGTCAAAGAACTTCTAGACTTGAAGTTCAGAGCAACCTATATCCAAATTCTGCCTCTGACACTAGTTACCTACTAATTAGCTGGGAAAATCATTTAATCTCTATGCATCTTAGTTTCCATGTTTGTAAATGGGAAAAAAATAGTAGTATCTAAAAAATTCAAAGAGTTATTCTAAGGATCAAATAAGACAATAACATATGCAATGCAATTTTCAAACCACAAAGCATTATACAAATGTGGCATCATACTATAAAGCAAAGAATATAAGAGAAGGAACTCTAACAATCATCTAATCTAACCACCTCATTTTATAAATGGAGAATTGATGCACACAGACAGTTAACAGAACCAAGTCTAGAACCACATCCCCATGCGGTATAGTGGAGAGAGTTTTGGGCTTGGAATCAGCAGACTTGGGTTCAAATTCTAGCTTAGCCACTTACAACCTTGGATAAATCCTCCTACCTCTCTAAGAGGATGCCCAGGAAAGAACTGTATCGTGAAAACCTAGAGAAGAGTATGCAAGAGGAAGATATGGTAATCAAGTAACGACAAAGACTTCAGATAGGTCAAGAAAAATTAAGATAGAGAAAAAAGCAATTAGATTTGCAAGTTAAGAGATTATTGGTGGCTTGGAGAGGGCAATTTCAGTTGAATAATGAAGATGGAAGCCAAACTGCAGAGGATTTAGAAGGGAGTGAGGGGAGAGGAAGTAAAAATACCTAATGTAAATGATTTCTCAAGGAGTTTAGCAAAGAAGCAGAGGAAAGATTTTGGAGAATAAAGGAACAATTGGATAAAATGAGGATTTTTTAAAGGAAGATATGGATGTATTTATAGGCAAGTAGAAAGGAGCCAGTACATAGGGAGAGATTAAAGATTAAAGAAAGAATGGCTATAATAGTAGGGACGAGCTCTGGAGAAGTGAGAGGATGGATCAAGGATGTATGCAGAGGGGTTTTCTTCAGCAAGGAGAAGGTCATTGGTTCATCAGGGACAGGAGTGAGAGAGGAGATACTGAGGGCAGGTGTGTGTGTGTGTGTGTGTGTGTGTGTGTGTGTGTGTGTGTGTGTGATACAAGGTGGCAATGTGGCACAGCAGAACAAGCTCTGGATTTGGAGTCAGAAGACCTTAGCCACAATATGCCTCAGTTTCTCCACCTGTAAAATGAGGGGGTTTAGACTCAATGGCCTCTAATGTTCCATCTAGTGCAATATCTGTGATCCTTTGATCCATTATAGCCTTATTATCAAATGATCTTCAGATACAAACTGTAATTGTAAACCAAATTAAAAAGCTGTCACCAGGATGCGACTGGTGGTCAAAATAGGCAGTCATGAAGGACAAGACAAAAACAGAGCAGGAGTAGAGAAATGGGAAACCAAGCAGAGCTACTGGTGGGGCTGATCTGTAGAAGAAACAACTTGTTTCACCGGCAGCCCCTCTGCTAACCACGCTTTTCCCCCCAGTCCCTGCTCTAGTTATAGCTGCTGGATCAGACAAGCTGGGAATGTTTACCCCTTTCAGCAAGTAAACTTTTTCACTTTGCTTTGAATGTAAATCTTTCTGAGATGGAGAACACAATTCCCTGCTTCCACAAACAGAGAATAACAAACCTAATCCAGCCTTTTCTCAATGACTCAGAATCATTAGAGTCAAAGGATTTATAAAGTTTCCCATCCATTACCTCATTTTATCCTGATAGCAGTCTTGTGAGGCATGCAAAGCAGGCATTATACTTCCCCTATTCTGCAGATAAGGGAACAGAAACCCAGAGAAGTGACTTCCACTGCAAGAAGGTGGCAGAACCAGGGCTTGAACTCTCAAGCTATGAAGGAGTCTTTGCCACTACTCATTGGCATCCAAGAACCAACTGATTCACAGAGACAATGCAGTACAGTGATGTTGAACTCAAATAGAAATGGGGGCCACTAAATTTGTATATAAAGAACCCGCAGACCACATATTGACTTAGCTTTTAAGTGTAATATTATCTATGTTTAGTTGTATATTTCATCTTGTTAAATACTTCCTGATTACGTTTTAATCTGGTCCAGCCATGCTCGGGAGTATGTACTCGGGCTTTGTGTACCTGGCAGGCCAAGGTTTGATGCCTCTGCTATCATGGAAAAAGCTTTGGATTTGGAGTCAGAGAAAGTGGGTTTGAATCTCATTTCTACTACTGACTGTGTAGCAAATTATTTCTATTTACAAAATCTGTTTCTTCATCTGTAAAATGAAAAGCATCATCTTCCTACTACCCATCTCATAGCATTCTTATGAAGAAAAATGCTTTTCCCTTAGTTGAGCTCAGTGACCTTTGAGATCCCTTTCAATTCTTGAGATTCTCTGATCCTGTATTACAGTTAAAATGAAGTGCTAGAGAAATATGATTTATTATTATTTTTAAGCATCCCAAGAAGAGGGATTAGGTCAGTTCTGCTTTTATTTAAGGGATAGAATAGCAACATATAAAAGTTGTAAGGAGGCAAATTTAGGCTTGATGCAAATATTTTCACTGTTAGGTAAGAGCTATCCAGAAGAAGAATTAAGTAAGCTCCCCTTCCCTGGAGGCCTTTAAGAAAATGCTAGACAATCACCTGTTGGGGACAGTACAGAGGGGATGCTTGTGTGCATATGGGTTGGACAAGTTCACCTCTGAGATCCTTTCCAAATCTGAGATTCTGAGATACCGCCGTTCTGATCTGATCGTGTGCTTTCTTGGATGGCAGAATACTGTGGCAACAGCAGGTAGAGATGGAAATCTAGTCCTTTTGTAAAAGCCAGCTGGGGAAGGATTTCTAAAGTCCCATCCCTCCTCCACCCCTGCCACAGCCAGGAAGTCCTTCATTGTGTCCAGCCTAACTCCTTCACGCTGTTTCTTAAGCCTACTCCTTCTTTTTCAGATCTCAATAGAGATGTAAAACAGCTGGTCGCCACCCTCTGTATAATAACCCATCAAAGACTTGAAGACTGTTATTAAGCATAAGAAGGAGGGTTACAATAGATTTCTGGGTAGTGGTGCAGCTGGGAGGGAATGAGTTGAAGGTTGGCTATTAACCTATCCTGAGTCCTCAGGGAGAATGGAAAATTCTGAGGCTCTGGGATTCTAAGCATGCTCATTACCTCATATCTTTATTTGCTGATTTACCCAACAAACGTTCTGTTTCTGTGTTAATGGGTTAGTTCTTTTATTGTGCAGTTTACTCAGAAGCACAGTCTCACTCATGGAATCATAGGATTTAGAGCAAGAAGGGATCTTAAAGATGAATTATTCCAACCCCTTCATTTTACAAATGGAGAAATTGAGTCTCAGAGAGAGACAGTGATGTGTCTAGGTACTGGAAATTTTTTTTAAGTCTCTCCTCAGGGAGGTTATATTCTACTAGGGGAAAACAGCATATATCCACATAAGTATATACAAAAATACAGAAAATAAATACAAAATAATTTGGGGAAAAGAGACGGCACTAACATTTTAAGGAGGCAGTCAGAAAAGCTTCTTGTAGGAGGTGACACTTTAGCTGACCTTTGAAAGAAACTAGGGACTCTACGAGACTACATTAAAGGCATGGGGGCTCATCTTTGCAAATGGGATAGGACATAAAATATATATAAAGAACAACAAAATATCTAATTTCCCTGGAACTGCATAAAAGAGAACAGCGTGGGATCCATCTAGAAAAAAATAGGTTGGAGCCAGATTGAAGAGGTTTTGACGTCAAATGAACACATCTGCACTTTGTTCTAGAGATAATAGGAATCCACTGAAGAGGTCTAAGCATGGAGTGACCAAGTCAGGTCTCTGCTAGGTGGCAGAGCACTGGGCCTGGAGTCAGGAAGACCTGAGCTCATATCTGGCCTCAAACACTTACTAACCTCATGACACCAGGCACGTCACTTAATCTCTGCCTCAGTTTCCTCAGTTGGAAAATTGGGATGATAATAGTACCAACCTCACAGGTAATAGTAACATTTAATAATGATAATAGTCATCATCGTTGATCGCTTGTTTCAGTCATGTCTGATTTTGTGACCCTGTTTGATGTTTTCTTGGGTAAGATACCAGAGTGGCTTGCCATTTTCTTCTCCAGCTCACTTCGCAATGAAGAAACTAAGGCAAACAAGGCTAAGTAACTTGCCCAGGATCACACAGCTAGGAAGTGTCTGAGGCCATTTCCGAACTCAGGTCCTCCTGACTCCAGGCTTGGTGCTCTAACCACTGCACCACCTAGCAGCTTATATAATAGTGGTACATAATAATTATTATAATAGCAAATAATTAATAATAGTACCTAACCCTCATAAGGTTGTTGTGAATCAAATGAGATAATTAAAGCACTTTGCACTGTGTCCGGCACATAGTAGGTGCTTAATAAATCCTTTTTCTCCCCCTCCCTGCCTTTTATGTTTTAGGAGTATCAGTGTGGTACAGCCATGGGAAGGATGGATTGGGAGACAATAAAGCCTGGAGGCTTAGAGACCAATTAGGAGGTTATTGCAATAGTCCAGGTGAGAAGTGAATTATAGCAGTGGCTCTTTGAGTGAAAAGGGGGACGTATATGAGAGATGTGTGTGGAGGTAGAATCGATAGAGGACGTCTCTGAGGGTATAAACCCAGATGATTAGGAGAATGGTGGTACATTTAAAAGAAGTAGTAAAGTTAAGAAAAGGAGCAGGTTTGGGAGGAGGGGGAAGAAAATGAATGTTTTGTTTTAGATCAATCAATCAACAAGCATTTCTTTGATATGCCTGTGGGGCATCCAGGTGGCCATTTGCAACAAGCATTTGGTAGTGCGGGATTGTATCTCAGGGTGAGGATGAGGGATGGGTATGTAGATTTGGGAGTCAGAGGTGTAGATATGGTGCCTGAGCTAGGGGAACAGAAGAAATCATCAAGAAAGCATATGGAAAGGGAAAAGAAGAGGGCCCAGGACAGAGTCTTCGGATATACACATTCAAAAAGTGTGGGACTTGGACTGACAGATGACACATCCAAGGAAATAGAAAAGAAATGGTCAGACAATTAAAGGGAGTGCCAGAAAAGTGCAGCATGGAATAAGCCCAGGGAGGATGGAAAGTCTACAAGAAGGAAGTGGCCAAAATCCACATAGATATCAAGAAGAAGGAGAACTGAGAAAAGATCATTGAATTTTGTATCAAGAAAATCATTGGTAAGCTGGCCGAGGGTCATTTCAGTGGAGTGAGAGGAGCAGAAGCCAGATTACAAAACAGAAGAGAGTTGGAGGTGAAGAAGCAGAAGTAAAAGAGAAAAAGATTTAAATTAGATGTTATGTGGAGCAGAATGGGGGATCAGTCAGGGAAGAGTAAAAAGATTGCTATGGAATGACAAGGACCCAGTTAAGATTGGACAGCATAAATTTGTTGTGGCCCCAGTCAGTGTGGTTATGTGATTTGCTCCAGAATCTCAGAATTGGAGGGACCCATGAAGGCATGTCCAAACAAGGCCTGAACAGAAATTATCTCTAATAACAACCACAGCATGGATTTTTCCAACCTCTGCTTGAAAACCTTCGGTGATGGAAAATTTGTGAATCCTTGAGGCAGCCCTTTCTATTTTGGGACAACTCTAATAGTGAAGACATTTTTTTCATTTTATGTTAAGCTGAAATTGGCCTTCATACACTATAAGACATTGGTCACGCCCTCCCCGAGTCTGTTCTTCTTTAGCCCAAACACCCAGCTACTTAACTGACATTTAGCCAGAACTTTAAGATCTGTTATTTCATTTGATCCTCATATATATGATATAAGAAAATAGGCTCTTAGAATGGAATAGACTCCGCATTTCAAGCTTGGACATCTCAACCTTGATTTCCCATTGATGCTTCAAATTCAACATGTCCAAAACTGAGTTTGTCTTTAACTGAAATCAGTTTCTCATTCTAACTTTGTTATTTATTTCTGTTGCACCATTCACCCATTTTCCCAACAACCGTGGGATATAGATCCTGTTATTATCCCCGTTTTGCAGATAAGGAAACTGAGATGGAAAGAAGTTAGGTGATTTGCTTAGGGTCACTTCACTAGTGTCTGTGGCAGAATTTGAACTCAAGATCTTCCTGACTCCCAAGTCTAGTCTCCTCACTATGCCACTAGTTCCTTTGGCTGCTTCTCAACAGGCCATGGTCTCTGGTCCCCTCAGTCCTCTAACTCCAAATCCAGTGTTCTCTTATATAAACTTTTTGGTTGCCTTGACACAAATAATGCAGTAATTTTATTTTTGTAGTTTCTTCATCCTTCATATACTAAAGGCTAGCAATAGTCTGCATTTTCAAAGAAAGGCTTTCTATCAGGAGGTCAAAATAGAATTAAATTTGTTTAACATGAAGAAAAGATTTCCCATGAACCATAGAGCAGCAGAGTAGAGGTGAGGAAACCTGGATTCTAGTTCTAGCTGAAAGGAGTTGGGGGGAGGACCTGATTCTGTGGCATGGTAGAAGAAGTCTGGAGTGCAGCCTGGAGAGCATTTCTGTTCTAATATTCCAGGGTTCTATGATTTCCTCCCTTAAGATCTTACCCCATTTTTCTTAAGTACCATTCCAGGTGCTTAACTACCCTCCTGAATTCTTCACCACCCACCCCCATCAAAACAGGGAGTCATTTTGATGTTTATTTTTTATACCCATTAACATATTAATGTTCAATTTGCTGGGGTTTTTAGAGCTTTCCCCAAATAGGATGAGCTGCCTCTAGAGGGAGTGAGGTCTCCATCACTGGAAGTATTCCAGTGGAGATTAGATGACCACCTGTCAGGGAAGCTATAGAGAGAGTTCTTATTTCAAATCTAAATGTTCTCCAGGGATCCTTTCAGCTCTGAGAGTCTACAAACCATTACCATACAAACCATCCATTAGTTTGAGTGAAATGGAGTCATCTGAAAAAGGCATCTACATGTTAAGCTATTATATCTAATGGTGGAGTGGAATGTACTGTCCCTTTTTTTAGTCAATTAATTTTTATTTTATTTTTTCTCAATTATATGTAAACAAAAAATTTTATTTGCTTTTTAAAATTGTACAAAGTCTCTTCCCTTCCGACCCTCCCCTGTGCTTGAGAAAGCAAGCAATTTGATTATACATATGCAGTCATGCAAAACATTTCATGTTAGCCATGTTGCAAAAGAAAAACAGATCAAAAAACCTCAAGAATGTCAAAGAAAATTTCAAAAAATTATGCTTTAATCTGCACTCAGGGTTCATAAGTTCTCTCTGGAATTGGATAGCATTTTTCATCATGGGTCCTTTGAAATTGTCTTGGTCAGAGTAGCTAAGTCTTTCACAGGTGATCATCATTGCAATACTGTTTTACTATCTACCGTGTTCTCCTGGTTCTGCTCAGTCCACTTTGCATCTGTTCATCTAAGTTTTCCCAGGTTTTCTGAAACCATCCCCCTTGTTATTTCCTATAGCGTAGTAGTATTCCATTACAATCACATCCACAACTTCTTCTGCCATTCCCCCATTGATGGGCACGCCCTCAATTTCTACCACAAAAGAGCTGTTATAAATATTTTTGTATATATACATCCTTTTCCTTGTTCTTTGATCTCTTCTGATAGAAAGCCTTTCTTAGAAAATGCAGACTATTGCTAGCCTTTAGTATATGAAGGATGAAGAGGTATAGACCTAGCCATGATATTGCTGGGTCAAAGGGCATGCACAGTTTTACAATCCTTTGGGCATAGTTCCAAATTACTTATCAGAATGGTTGGATCAGTTCACAACTCCATCAACAGCAGTGTATCAGTGTCCCGATTTTCCCATATCCTCTCCAACATTTGTTATTTTCCTTCCCTGTCATATTGGTCAATCTGATAAGTGTGAGGTGGTAGCTCAGAGTTGTTTTAATTTACATTTCTCTAATCAATAGTGATTTAGAGCATGTTTATATGTCTATAGATAGCTTTGATTTCTTCATCTGAAAACTGCCTGTTCATATCCTTTGACCATTTATTATTTGGGGGATGACTAGGATTCTTATCAATATGACTCAGTTCTCTATGTATTTGAGAAATGAGGCCTTTTTAAAAGGCTTTATAACATCGATGAGAAGACAAAGAGAAGGTGAAGAGTGAAGATGAAGAGCAGGTGAAGAGAAGGTGAAGAGTGAAGGTGAAGAGTAAAGGTGAGGAGTGAAGGTGAAGAATGAAGGTTAAGAGTAAAGGTGAAGAGAAAGTGAAGAGAGAAGGTGACGAGAAGGTGAAGAGTGAAGGTGAAGAGTGAAGGTGAAGAGAAGGGGAAGAGTGAAGGTGAAGAGAAGGTGAAGAGTAAAGGTGAAGAGTGAAGGTGAATAGAAGGTGAAGAGAAAGTAAAGAGAAGGTGAAGAGTGAAGGTGAAGAGTGAAGGTGAAGAGTAAAGGTGAAGAGTGAAGGTAAATAGAAGGTGAAGAGTGAAGGTGAAGAGAAGGTGAAGAGTGAAGGTGAAGAGAAGGTGAAGAGTAAAGGTGAAGAGTGAAGGTGAAGAGAAGGTGAAGAGTGAAGGTGAAGAGTAAAGGTGAAGAGTGAAGGTAAATAGAAGGTGAAGAGTGAAGGTGAAGAGAAGGTGAAGAGAAGGTGAAGAGTGAAGGTGAAGAGAAGGTGAAAGTGAAGGTGAAGAGAAGGTGAAGAGTGAAGGTGAAGAGAAGGTGAAGAGAAGGTGAAGAGTGAAGGTGAAGAGAAGGTGAAGAGTGAAGGTGAAGAGAAAGTGAAGAGTGAAGGTGAAGAGAAGGTGAAGGTGAAGAGTGAAGGTGAAGATTGAAGGTGAAGAGAAGGTGAAGAGAAGGTGAAAGTGAAGGTGAAGAGAAGGTGAAAGTGAAGGTGAAGAGAAGGTGAAGAGTGAAGGTGAAGAGAAGGTGAAGAGAAGGTGAAAGTGAAGGTGAAGAGAAGGTGAAGAGTGAAGGTGAAGAGAAAGTGAAGAGTGAAGGTGAAGAGAAGGTGAAGGTGAAGAGTGAAGGTGAAGAGTGAAGGTGAAGAGTAAAGGTGAAGAGTGAAGGTAAATAGAAGGTGAAGAGTGAAGGTGAAGAGAAGGTGAAGAGTGAAGGTGAAGAGAAGGTGAAGAGTAAAGGTGAAGAGTGAAGGTGAAGAGAAGGTGAAGAGTGAAGGTGAAGAGTAAAGGTGAAGAGTGAAGGTAAATAGAAGGTGAAGAGTGAAGGTGAAGAGAAGGTGAAGAGAAGGTGAAGAGTGAAGGTGAAGAGAAGGTGAAAGTGAAGGTGAAGAGAAGGTGAAGAGTGAAGGTGAAGAGAAGGTGAAGAGAAGGTGAAGAGTGAAGGTGAAGAGAAGGTGAAGAGTGAAGGTGAAGAGAAAGTGAAGAGTGAAGGTGAAGAGAAGGTGAAGGTGAAGAGTGAAGGTGAAGATTGAAGGTGAAGAGAAGGTGAAGAGAAGGTGAAAGTGAAGGTGAAGAGAAGGTGAAAGTGAAGGTGAAGAGAAGGTGAAGAGTGAAGGTGAAGAGAAGGTGAAGAGAAGGTGAAAGTGAAGGTGAAGAGAAGGTGAAGAGTGAAGGTGAAGAGAAGGTGAAGAGTGAAGGTGAAGAGTAAAGGTGAAGAGTGAAGGTGAAGAGAAGGTGAAGAGTGAAGGTGAAGAGAAAGTGAAGAGTGAAGGTGAAGAGAAGGTGAAAAGAAGAACATATAAAATGATTGTTGTTGTTGAATTGTTCAGTCGTGTCCAACTTTTCATGGTCCCTTGGACCACAGCACCCCAGACCCCTCTATCCTCCACTAAATCTCAAAGTCTGTCCAAGTTCATGTTCACTGTTTCCATGATACTATCTATCCATCTCAACCTCTACCATCCTCTTTTCCTTTTGCCTTCAATCTTTACCAACATCAGGTTCTTTTCCAATGAGTCTCATCATCTCATTATCTGGCCAAAGTATTTAAGTTTCATCTTCAGTATTTGACCTTCCAGTGAATGGACTAAATTAATTTCTTTAAGTATTGACTGACTGGGCCTCCTTGCTGTCCAAAGGACTCTCACAAGTCTTCTCCAGCACCACAATTCAAAAACATTGATTCTGTGGCATTCAGCTTTTCTTACAATCCAACTCTCACAGCCATACATTCCTACTGGAAAAACCATAGCTTTGACTATATGGACCTTTGCTGGCAAGGTGATATCTCTGCTTTTTACTATGCTGTCCAGATTTGCCATAGCTTTCCTTCCAAGGAGCAAGTGTCTTTTAATTTCATGGTTGCAGTCACTGTCTTCAATAATCTTTGAGCCTAAAATTTTTAAATCTGACACTGCTTCCATTTCTTCTCCCCTTATTTGCCAGGAAATTATGGGACCAGTTGCTAAGATCTCAGGATTTTTAATATTAGGCTTCAAGCCAGCTTTTACACTTTCCTCTTTCACCCTCATCAAGAGGCTTCTTAATTCCTCTCCACTTTCTGCCATCAGAGTGGTAGGACTATACCTAAGGTCAACACTGAAGGCATATCGAAGTTGGTCCTTTTGATTGGGAAGTATGCTCCACAATGGTTAATAATAATCACAATGATACTCCTTCAGATGTGTGCAGTGCTTTACAATATGCAAAAGGCTTTTTTATTTAGTTTAGCTCTTTTTAATGATATTTTTTCCAATTACATGTAAAGATAAATTTTAACATTCTTTTTTTTAATTTTCAGTTCCAAATTTTGTCCCTCCCTCCCTCCCTTCACTCTTCCCTAAGATTCAATTTGATGTAAGTTATATATGTGCAGTCATGTAAAACATTTCCATATTAGTCATGTTGTTAAAGAAGAAACAGACCAAAAGAAAAAAGCACATTATACACCGTCTTTTCTCTGGAGGTTTATAGCATTTTTCATCATGAGTCCTTTGGAATTGTCTTAGATCATTGTATTGCTGAGAAGAGCTAAGTCATTCACAGTTGATCATTGTGCAGTGTTGCTGTTCCTGTGTACAGTGTTCTCTTGGTTCTGCTCACTTCACTTATGCAAAAGGCTTTCACATCTATCATCTCATACAGGGATCTAGGGTCATAGGCTCTTACACTGGAAGAAATGCTAAGCATTTCAAGTTGCCTACAAGACATCTTGACCCCGATTTCCCACTGACATTTCAAACTCAACATGTCCCTTAAATCGGTTTATCATCTAATTTCGTTACTTATGTCTGCTATACCACCATTAACCCATTCTCCTATGTTCACAGCCTTGGTGTTTTCTTTTTTCTCTTCCTCTATTATTCAAAAGTTGACCATTATCATTAATTATGCCTCTACAGAATCTCTCCTCAGTCAGGATGGCATCATGGATAGTGAGCCAGCCTCAGAGCTGCGGAGACTTCAGTTCAAGTCCTGACTTTGACACGCTGGGCATGTGGCCCTGGGCCAATCACCAAACCTCTCAGTGTTCCAGGCAACTGTGTCACAAAGCAGATGCAAATCTGCATTGCCAGAAAAGGTTTTCTCACCCAGAGTTCCTTGTACCACTGAAATTACAGGTTTGGGAAAAAACTCAAAACTTGTTCCCTTTTCTCTATTTTCACAACAACCTTCATCACAAGCCTTTATTATCATTCACTTGGACTACGGCCAAGAGTAATAGGTCTTGCTACCTCCAGTTTTCAATAGGACCTTCATATTACTGCTAGAATAATCCCACTTAGACATGAATTTGTCCATGTCACTTCTTTGCTCAGAAATTTTCGGTGATACTCTTTTGTTTATCAAGTAAAGTTCCAGCTGATTTCCCTAGTAATCAAGGCCTTCCACAACCTATTACTGCCATTCCTTTCTGGGCCTCTTATATTACACCAATCCAAGCACTCTACTCGTCACCCAAAGGATACTATATTCTTGCCCAAAAATTGGTTCCCTTGCCTATTTACATTGTTTCCAGAGAAGCTAGGTAGCACAGTATATAGTGAGCTCAGCCTGGAGTAAGGAAGACTTGAGTTCAAACCAAGCCTCAGACACTTACTAGCTATGTGACCCTGGGCAAGTCATTGATTGTTTCCCTTCCTTCCTTCCTTCTCTGTACCTAAAAAGTCCTTTAAAGGCAAACTTAAATCTTACCTTCTCCATAAAGCTCTCCTTACTCCCTCCCTTTGGATGGTAATAAACTACTCAGACCTCACATAACACTTGAATAAGTGTCTGTGAGACATAAGCTTTCAGCTCCTCAATCCCACCTCCTCATTTCCTGTCCTATCCAGCAGCTGTCCACAATCTGACACTCATAGCAGCACCAACAAAATACAAAATAAACCCCATTGCCGAAGAGACCAACAAGGAGCAACCCACTAATCAGGTGAGGTCTGATTTTGATCAGCAGAAGACGAAATGTTTCAATAAAGACTACCAAAAAACTTGATAATAGGCTGGTGGTACTTGACTACAGCTTTGGGACAGATTAATGAAACCAGTTTTTGGAAGTGGTTTTTTTCTGCCTAAGTAATCTCCATAAGAATGTTCCAGGGAGTTACAGGGGTGATTTTTTGGATTGGTTATATTTTTGTTCAATATTGCTCTGACTTGGAATGCTTGAGAGGCTATTAAAATGATGTCATTAGGTGCTCAGAGATTGCTTTATGAATTTGTTTTGGACAGAGACTTTCAATCTACCAAGAAGATTAAAATCAATTGCTAGCAGAGTTGCAAGGTAGTGGTAGGAACTGACCACAGAATTATAGGATTTATAGCTGGCAGTCATTTGGTCAATCCTCTTATTTTATAGATAAGGAGGCTGAGGCCCATGGGGGATGGTGAGGTGGGAAGTGACTTTCCTAAGATCCTACAAAGAGGAAGTAACAGGGCCAAGATTCTGATGTTGAAGGGGGAGGGTCAGTTAGAGGATCATTTTTAATAACAGTAACCTGGCTTCCCTGCCAGTCTGCAATCCAATGAAACCCACAATGAAAGTAATTAGGACATTTAATTAGCTTTCCACTTGGGTAAAGAAGAAAGCATATAGCTTTCCACTTGGAGAAAGAAGAAAGCATATAGCCCAAATGGTGCTTGGGACTTGGTGCAAGAAACAGGCGGGTCATTTCAACAAACTCTTGGGACTGCTTTAAAAATGAGGGATTAAAAAATAAAATGAGGTGCTGTGGATATAGGAAACAGCAAAAGTTACAAGTGTACCCAAGATTAGTTAAATTTCAAAGGTCAAGGTTGGCATTTCTGCCCTGGCATTCAACACCTTCCATAATCTAGCCCTACCCTGCTCTCTGACTCATTGAACATTATAATCTGAAGGGACTTTATAATCACAGAAATATATAATATTTGAGCTTGAAGCTTAGAATCACCTGAAGTTATAGCTGAAAGAGACTTTAGACATCTCATCCCACTCCTTCATTTTCATACTATCCAGGAATTAGGAATCAGATAAGCAAAGGCATGGAGGCAGGAAAGTATCTGACATGTCCAAGAAATGGTGAGTAGACCAGTTTGCTTGGAGCATAGATTATGTGAAAATAATGGGTACTGAGGCTGGCAATGGAGTTTATACTTTACTCCATGATGATAATGATGTCTTGGGTTCTCTTTGAGTGGAGTTATTCGGGCAAGGGCTATATGGCCATTTCTTAGGGAGGCCATATGTTGTAGGGAGGATTCTTGTTCAGTTATCAGAGGTTAGACTAGATGGTCTCTGAAGTGTTTTCTATCTTTGACATTATGGGAGCCATTGAAGGTTTGTAGCAGAAGAATGACAACATGAGGCTCTATGGTTTGCAATTCATTTACCTCAAAGCCACCCTGTCTTATTCTCATTTTAGAGATGAGGCAATATCTCTGAAAGTCTCAAAGAGGTTAAGTTCCTTGTCCATGGTCACATATCTAATTTAAAACATAGTCCAGCTATTCCTACTAAATCAATAAAAGAAGTCCTAGTAAGAAGGCTAAGATTGTTACACCTTTGCAAATTATCCTGAATTTATCAGGCTCAAGAATCACAAATTCTTAGAGTTGGAAGGGATCTCAGAGCTCATCTAGCTCAACCCACCCCTAAATGGAATTCTTTCTACAATGTTAGCAACAAGTGATTATTCATCTCCATTTAATACATCCAGAGATCAGATGTTTCAAGGCAGATGTTCCATTTTGGGAAAGTTCAGCTTTTCTTTTTTTCTTTTTTTTTTATTTTTAGTTTACAACACTTGGTTTTTGAGTTCCAGATTTTCTTCCCTCCCTCCCCTCTCCCTCCCCAAGACGGCATGGAATCCCATATAACTTTCACATATAACTTCGCATTGAATTAATTTACACACTAGTCAAGTTATAGAGAAGAATTGTGATCAATGAAATGAATCATGAGAAAGAAGGAACAGGACCAAAAAAAAAAACCCCAAAAATGAAAGTTCAGCTTTTCTTGGGAAGTTTTTTCATATGGTGAACTCTAGATGTCATCAGAGCTGCCCAGGAGCAGACTGCTGGCCGTGGTGCTGACTTAGTCAGCTCCGTCAATATCCCTCGGCTATATTGATATTGATCAACCTTGGGAAAATAATAGGAAATGTTCACATTTATCTAGCAGTGTAAGGTTGACATAGTGCTTTCCATACAAAATTCTGTGATGCAGGGAGTACAAAAACTATTACTTTTCTCTTATAGATAAGGAAACTAAGTGATGTGTTCAAGACTAGTGACAGAGCTGGAACTTAATCCCAGCTTTTCTCCTTCCAGTTCAGTGCTTTTTCCTCTACACTGAGCAAACTGCTCATTTTCCAACAAACCCTCATTCCCCCAGCATGGCTGTTAATATTGTTAACTGCTAACATTGAGCAGGGGTTCCATCTATCCTGGTCATCATGAATGCAAGTGCTGATTTCAATGACCAGTCTATGCAGAGATGGTTATCTACAATAGCTCTCTTGCTAATGAAGAGCTAATATTATTGAAATTGTGTTTATGCTAATTGAAAGGTTCTTGTTTGACCTGGTTCTCCCAGAATTCGCACCACCAAAGTATTCCCTGAGTTTGGGTCTTTCATCCCTGGCATGAGTTTTGTGTTTCCCCCACCAGCTGGTGGCCAAGCATATGAGTGTGATAATAAAATCATAGAATTTCAGGGATGGGTGGGACTACCAGTATAATATAGTCCACCTTGTGTTTAAAACAGGAATCCCCTCTAAAGCATCCTGACAGGAGGTTATCTGGTTTTCACTTGCAGAACTCCAGTTGCTTAGTGAATAGAATGATGGTGTTTGAGTTAGAAAGCCTTAAATTCAAAACATCCCTTAGAAGCCATCTAGTTTTGTGAGCTTGGATTAAGTCACTTTACCTCTCAACCTCATTTTACCAATCTGTAAATATGGATAATAATAGCATTTGTTATAAAGCTCAAAGGGAGAGCACAAAGGTAAAGCATTTTACAAATTTTAAAGAATTATATAAACTCTAACTGCTAGTGTTAATATTGTTAGTGTGCATATTATCATGCAGGAAGGCAGCCTATTCAACTCTTCAAAATCTGCCCGATGCTAGCTGTCCATATCGTGCCCTCTCTCCAAAAGGGAGGGAGTTGATGGGTAGACAAAAACATGTAGATTCGATGACACATCCATCACTCTGTACCCCCAACATATGACGCCAAATGAATCCCACCAATTCCTTTGTACATCCTTATCTCACTTATTCATTATTGGTGTGTGAACAAAGTACCTGGTGTCTCCTGGTACATTTGAAAAGTATTTCAGCTCCTTTCTGAGTATAAAATAGCTAACTAATTCTACTGTTTGGATTTAACCTAGATTACATATATGAATAGGGTTTCCTGAAACTACATGCACTGCTTCTACCTTTCAGAGACCAAAACATAAAGCTGAGAAAACAGCTGGCCAATGGAGCTGATTGGTATATGTATCTTTTCATCCTTTTTGTGTGTACCACCAGTGGTTTGTGGTGTTTTTTTGGGTTTTGGCAGGACAATTGGGGTTAAGTGACTTGCCCAAGGTCACACAGCTAGTACATGAATCAAGTGTCTGAGGCCAGATTTGAACTCAGGCCCTCCTGACTCCAGGGCTGGTGCTGTATTCACCGTGCCACCTAGCTGCCTCCCACCAGTGGTTTATAATCCAGTGAAGGGAATCAATAGTAAAAACCTATGGATTCAAATGCCTATATATAAATGTCAAAAGTTTAAACAGGCAAGAAATAGAGGTCCTAACTCATTGAAGGGAAATTGCATCTCAGAAGCATCACTGAGACTATGGAATGAAATCCTGCTACAGTATGACTCTGTCTGGGCATACTTTATTTAGAAGAAACAGAGTAGATAAAAGGATGTGAGGTACCCTTGTATATTAAGAAAGTATAGTGATTTAAGGAGATCCAGGAAGAGAAGCAAAAAGCATGGTTGAAAGCATTTATATGAAGACAAATGGAGGTAGAAAGAGAAGGATTTTTGTCATTGGTGCATACTATAGACCACCTGGCCAGGAAAAGGAGATAGATGCAGAGTGAAGGGACAAATCACAAGCCTGACCCAGAGATGTTGTATAGTAGTGATATGATACCTCAATTATTCAGATATCAGTTAGAGCTATTTTTTGCCAAAAGCAGAACAGCCAATAGTTTCTTGACTTGCTTACATTGTGATTTCTTCCTTTTAGAGACTAAGATTACAAAAAGGAGAAATTCTGGTCCGGATCTGATTCTCACTAACAAGGCTAAAATGGAAATGGTGGAAACATTTGGAATGAACATTTCCCCAAACACATACACACACACACACACACACACACACACACACACACACACACACACAAAATGATAGAAGGAAATGGTAACTTCCTCAAAGAGTCCTTGATATAGGGGAAAAGCCAAATCAGATATAGTCTGACTCCCTACATTTTGTGAAAGCAGATTTCTTAGAATGATAGGTACAATCCTATGGAATAAAATTCCATAGGAAAGGTTATCCCTGGGTGGATGGGAAACTCTGAAGAATGAATTCTGAAGACACAAAAGGAAAATTAGAATTTCCCTAAAGAAACTGATGTGATTACACAAAGAACACACCAACCAAGTTTAATTTTTAAAGGCAATGTCCAGAAGGTGGAAGCGAGGGCAGGGAACAGAGGATGGCTATCAGAGCTCTTTGTAAAAACAGAATGCTAAAGTTCAGAATCAGCTGAGGTTGGTGAGGAAAGATAAGGGCAATAAAAATGGATTTGTAGCTATATTAGTGGAAAGATAAAGAGGAAAGAAGGGATAGGACCATTGTTTGGGGAAGATGGAATAACTGACAAAAATCAGAAGCAAAAAACTGTCCAATTTTCATTGTACTTCTGCTCTGCCACAGAGAATGACTTTTGCTCTTGAAAGGAAAGAATCAAGGTGACTAATAGGGAGTTGATGCCAAAGGTAAGTAAGAAGATAATAAGAGAGTCCCTAGCTGCCCTTGTCAAATTCAAGTTACCTGGCCCAAGGAAAAAATATTTTTGGATACTGAAAGAATTGATAGGTGTGGTTGCTAAGTCACTGTCCATGACGATAGAAAGACTAGAGAAAGGGAGAGGTACTGCTGAACTAGAAAAGGCCAAATGTCTCAATTTTGGAGAAAAAAGGAGAACAAAGTCTGCAAATTATGTGTCAGTGAGCTTGACTTTGATTCCTATGAAGAACAGATCATTTAAGAGATGGCTAGTGAACATTTAGGAAAGTAAAGTGTGATTATGAAGGACAATCATGGCTTTAGCAAGAACAGGTCATGCCAGGTTAACCTTATTTCCATCCCTGATTATCATCAGGGTAATGCTGTGGTTTTAGTTTGCTTGGATTTTGTCAAAGCATTTGATCAAGCATCTTATATTACTTTTGTTGAAAAGGTGAAGAGACATAGATTAAAAGAACGATACCAGCAGATGGGTGCAGCAGTGATTGAATAACAGGACTCAAATAGTAGTTTTCAGTGGTTCAAAGTCAAGTTGGCAAAGTAGAAAGCCCCAGGGATCTGTGCTTAGTCTTAGGCTATTGTATTTTTTTAATCAATCATTTGGATAAAAGCATATATGGCATACATATCAAAGCTGGGAGGGAAAGCTAACATAGTGGATGTAGAGTCATCCAATCCAAGATCCAAAAAGAGCTTGCCAGGCTTGAGCATTGGGACAATTCTAATCAAATAAGATTCAATAGAGATAAATGCAAACATATATACTTGGGTTCAAAAAGGCAACTTCACAAGAAGTTTGTCTAAATAAGCTCTATGAGCTAACTATGCTAACATGGGCATCATGAGGAAACCAAAACTGAATATGATCTTGGACTGCATTAAGAGAAGCATAGTTTTAGAGAATGAGATGAGAGTTCTTCAGTACTCTGCCCTCAGAAGACTAGCTCTGGAGTACTATGTTTGGTTCTAGGTATCACAGTTTAAGTAGGATGTGGATAAGCTGGAGTATCTAGAAGAGAATAAATAATGTATCAAAGGACTCTGAAAGCATGCCGTATGAAAGTCAAATAAAGAAATGGGGAGTGTTTAGCCTGAAGAAGAGAAGACTCATGATAGACATGGTTGCTGTCTTCAAATATTTGAAGGGCTGTCCTCTTAGGTCTCAGCAGTGTATAAAAAGTACAAAAAGGCAGCTGGGTGGTACAGTGGATAGAGCACTTGGCTTGGAGTCAGGAAGACTTGAATTCAAATACAGCCTCAGGCACTTACTAACTGTAACCCTGAGACAGTCACTTAATCACTATTTGCCTCAGTTTCCTCAACTAGAAAATGGCACTATAGCAGCATCTACTTGTTGAAAGGTTGTTGTGAGAATCAAATGAGAGGATATGTTCAAAGGGCTTAGCACAGTACCCAGAACATAGTAAGCACTTTATAAATGCTTACTCTCTTCTCTTCCCCTTCCCAAAAGGCACATTTAAGCTTGGTGTCAAGAAAAACTTCCTGACAATTATGACCCTCGAAAGGTAGAATGAGCTGTAGTATATTCCCATGAACTAGAGGTCTTCAGACAGAAGCTAAATGACCTTTTGTTGGGTATGTCAAAATAGTGATTCCTCTGGGGTATCACCTGGACTCCATAAACATACCACTGGGGTCCCTTCCAGTTCTAAAATTCTGTAATTTTTTTAGTCTGTGTATATTAACAAGAAACCCAAGAGTTGAGTTTCTTTAGTACATGACTTTGTGTCTATTCCTTAACATCTCATACAATACTAGTTTAGTGCCCTTCTACAACGTTCAGTCATTGTTCCTCCTTCTAACCCCGGAGGCAAGATTAACCCCTTTTCTTCTACAGAGAAACCCTTTGGTCTCACCTCTGACCCTTACTAGATATGGTCCTCTGGGTAAATCAGCTCATGCCTCTGAGCCTTAGTTTCCTAATCTACAAAATGGGGGGGGGGGGGGAGTGGTGTTAATAACACCTAACTCACAGAGCTGTTGTTGGGGTCAAGAGAGATAATGAATATAGAGCACTTCTCAAACACAGAGCTATATGACTGTTAGCTATTATTAACTGTTAGCTATCATTGTTATTAGCTATTCAGAAATTTGAGGACGTTCAATGTTTTCCCAAGATCTCTCTTCTTAAGATTAAATGTCTTTAGTTCTCTTAACTGTTCCCCATGTGATGTCTTCTCTATGCCTTTAAAATTGGGGTTCCCCCATGGAATCTTGATGGCCTATATTTGCTCTTGGATGGAGGGTAGCAAAGGTAAATTCTGAGTTAGTGGAGTCACTGACAAGTCATTGGCTGAGATTCTTAGCCCCATATTGGCTGGGAAAGTTGCCTCCCAAGTATTAGACTCCAGGCAGTCATAATATTCTGGAGCTCTACTCTCACCCTCTTACCCTAGTAGAAGGAATAGACTAGGAGAGGAGGAGACTAGCCTGAATAGAGTAGAGAGGGTGCATATCAGGGAATCCTGGGAGATATCTAGCAGAAAGCACATTATGTAGCAGTTTGGATGCTGGAACGACATTTTACTACTTGTTATACCTGGTATCTGAGAAATGTCCCTCCTAAAGCTCAAGCCCCCATCCATAAAGTTTGCTTTGCAACAAAGCTTCAGCATCCCTTCCACACTCACTCTCTGGAACAAGGCCCAAATCCAAGACCGATGGGCTCTGGGGAGGATGTAGGAACAGCTGGAGGCCTCACTCTGTTTACCCTCATTCCCTTTGAAAACTGTAATCTTCTAAGCCCTAAATCCCCAAAGTGTTCTGCATTCTTTTATTCCAAGGCCTGTCCCCATTACAACACATCTGCCTCCATCCTCAGGAAACAGCAACGACCAGGCAGCCATCCCTCAGGTCCCACTCTGATGCTTCATTGGCCTTCGTGTACCAAATCATCAGGATCCCAAAATTTGCAACAGCATCTGTGACCCACAGTCTGTCCTCCCTCCTATCAGCCCCAGCGAGGGAGGCTGAGCCCTTAAACTCAAACTTCTGAACTTAAAGGTGGGTCTGCAAAGGGGCTCTACCTCTTTCACCCATGACCCAAAATCAGCCGCCCATGTACATCTCTATGTGGGTGTATGAAGTAAAGCACAAACATTTTTATAAATTCCCAAAGCTAAAAAGGATTGAAAGGATTTCTTCAGCTTCATCCCTGGGGGTTATCCAGCCTCAGAATAGAGCCTGTGATATGATGCATACTGATAGTAACCATAATGACAGCCAATATCCCATAGACTTTTAAGGTCTGTAAAGCCCTTTCCACACATTGTATCACCTGATGCATAATACCTGTAGTACTCACCTCACAGTGTTCTGTGGAGTAAGTACAACCGGTGTAATTATCCCCATTTTACAGATGAGGAAACTGAGGCTCAGAGAGGCTACGCAACTTGCCCAGGGTCACACAGCTGGGAAGTGTCAGAGGCGGGATATGAACCCAGGTCTCTCCTGACTCCAAGTCTGGCATTCTTTCCACTGTACCATGCTGCCTCACAAGGCAGCCCAGTCCACTGTTGCATGTCTAACTCCAGACACAGCTCTCCTTATGAGAAAGAGATAAACGTTAGGAAATCTGGGCCAGAAAGTGAGCAGGCTACCACCCCATTGGATGGAAGAGAGAGGAAGAAAGAGGGCAGGAGGGCAGAGAAAAGAAGAGGGAAGGAAGAAGGAAAGAAAAGGGGAAGTAGAAGACAGGAGCAGAGGAAGGATGACAGATGAGAGAAAAGGAGAGAGGAGGTAAGCAGCAGAAGATGGGAGTCATGGGGAGGGAAACAGAATAGAGGAGGAGGGGTGGAATTGAAGTGCTTTTTAAATTAATAGCACATAGCTCCCCAAGACTGCACTGCACCTAGGACACGGGGTCGATGTTCTGTGGACTAAAATGTCTCTTCTGTCACAGGAACCCCACCCCCATCCAAAGCACTTGCTACATAACAGAGACTATATTTGCTACCCCACATGCATGTGCAAGAGCACACACACACTCACATACACACACACATGCACGCACACGCACACACATGTGCACGCAAACACACATGCACACGCACGCACATGCGCACACATGTGCACACAAACACACATGCGCACACGCACACACATGTGTGCGCACACTCGCATACACATGCACACACATGCACATGCACACATATGCACATACTGCCTTGCCCTAATGTCTCTATAAGATTACTACTCACATTTCTATACGGCTTCAAGGTTGTGGATTACCTTTCTTAAAACAATAAGCAAGTGTTATTATATGCATTTTACAAATAAAGAAGCCAAGGCCCCAAGGGCTGTGACTTGTAGGAGGGTAGTATTTATAGTGAAAAGGGACCTGGACTTCCAGCTAGAGGACGTAGGGCTAACCTTACCTACATAACCTTGGATAAGCCATTTCCTTTCTCTGTGCCTCAGTTTCCCTATCTTCAAGATGGTGGGACTGGATTAGATAACTTTGAAGTATTCTTATTTGTTCTAACTTCTGTGGCATATATATACACACACACACATGTATATACATATATATACTTACATACACACATACATATATATCCATAGATATGGATTACACAGGAAGTGTGATATCCAAATCTTAGGTCTTCGGACCCCAAAACCATTGTTATTAGTAAGATTTTCAGTTGAATAAGGCTTCTCCTTGGCCATTAGTGAAACCAAAATTCCACTAAACAGACCCTTACCTCTAGCCACTTCATAGTCTCAAAACTGGATTCAAGAAACAAAAAATGTATAGAAACATAGCAGATCCGAGATGAAACGGACCTTAGAAATTATATAGTCCAGCCAGGGGTGGGGAACCTGTGGCCTCGAGGCCACATGTGAACTTCTAGGTCCTTGGGTGCTATGGCCTTTTGACTGAGTCCAAGTTTTATAGAACAAATCATTTCATTAAGGGGATTTGTTCTGTGACCTTTGGATTCAGTCAAAAAGCTGCACTTGAGGACCTAAAGGGTCACATGTGTTCTTGAGGCTGCAGGTTCCTCAACCCTGCCAGTCCCTTCATTTTAAAAATGAGGGAACTGAGGTTTAGAAAAGGGAAAGGAGGGGCAGCTAGGTGGTGCAGTGAGTAGAGCACCAGCCCTAGAGTCAAGAGGACTTGAGTTCAAATCTGACCTCAGACACTTGACACACTTAAGCTGTGTGACCTTGGGCAAGTCATTTAACCCCAATTGCCCTACTTCCCCCCTCCAAAAAAAGAAAAAGAAAGAAAAGAAAAGAAAAGGGAAAGGATTTGCCCAAGATCCCTCAAAGAGTCAGTAGTCAAAATGAAGCCAGATTCCAAGTTTCTCTGTTTCAGACAAGTATCCTAATTGCTTGAGGCCTTGGCTTTTTTCTAATTTAGCACAATGCCTCCTTTCAAAAACCTTTAAAATCTGATTGCCATCCAAGGTATTCCCTGCCACTGGAATTCTTAAAGGGCTTCCCCACATGGAGGAAATTATCTGTCTTTGGGAGTCAGGAATCACTCCACTACCACCCCCACCCCCCCAGCACCTAGGCTTTCACCTTGGAAATTATGTGATTTCACAATTCTGTGTCTTTTCATCTAAGTTGGACACAGTGAGCACAGATTGATAAGTGATTACCCTTCGGCTCTTGAAACCCAACTAAGCTAGATTGTTCACCTCCTGAGAAGAACCCAGGAGATGAGGGGGAGACGGAAAGCATTTATATTGCCCTTGATGGTACTCAGCAGTTTTCTAAGTATGTATCCAGGTAATCTTCCAGACTTTATTACAGGAACTGAATAGGTCTCAGGAGCCCTAATGGTCTCCTTCAGACCTTAGGGAAGACTAAGTTTGGGCAATTAAGAAGTGCCTTGACTTCTTAAAGTGGGCCGGTTCCTAATAAGACACCATTTACCTTGAGCTTCTGTGTAGCTCCATTGGTCTGTTGGCTAAAGTCTGAGCTCTGTTTCATTTGAAAAGTCATTTCAGCAGGGTTTTTTTTTCTTTTCATTCCTTCTCTCATCCCCCAGACCCTGCCCCTTCACAAAGCAATAAAATCATGCCATATTTTTCTGTTTTGCACTCATCTGAATACCTACCGTGTGAAGGGCTCTGTGGAGGAAACGGAAATGCCAAAGATAGTTTGCCTACCCCCAGGAAGTTTCTAGTCTAGTAAGAAAAAAACATGGTACAATGGAAAGAACATGGTCTTGAGGTTGAGAGATCTGGGTTCAAGTCCTAGCTCAGGCACTTATGAGGCTGTATGGTACAACCTCTCAGTATCTTAATCTGTATATCTGTATCTTTGTACTACCTACGTCATAGGGTAGTCATAAAGAAAGTGCTTTGTAAACCTTAAAGTGCTATAGAAATGTGAATTAATATTTTTAGGGAGCAGTAAGTCATATACACATAAAGGATAATTTAAAAGTTAAGGCGATAGAAAGAACGATATGATATAATGGGACAAGTACTGAAGTCAGTCCTGACTGACCAGCTGTGTGACTTGGGGAGAGTTCCTTCACCTCTCTTTGTCTCAGTTTCTCCCCCTATAAAATAGGGAAGCTCTCTGTCTCCCATGATTGGTATGAGGAAAGCTCATGGTAAACTTCAAAATGACCAGAAACAGGACTTGATATTACACTTATAGCCTCTTCTGATGCCTCCTGGTATCCTGGGAAAGGGGAGGAAGGACAGGGATGATGCTATGTTTTCAAAAGGCTCCCAAGTTCTGAAAGGTCCTATCAAGGGCTTCAGATATTATATCCAGAGATGGCTTGTGGGTTGGTTGTCTGAGGACTAGCTTAGCCCAATGCAGAGAAGCTCATCCTGAAAAGACTGGCCACTGGAGAATGGTGGGTTTTTTTTCATCCACAGCAATTTATGATCCTCTTTACTAAAGAATGAAGGTGTTGCCATCTCTATCAGTGAAGGGAAGAGCCACACTAATGTAATCATGGCTCCTAGGACATTTGCCTAGCACTGAAGTATTATTACTTGATCAGGGTCCAATGAGAGGCACAGAGCATAAGAAGGGAAAGGGTTCTCTATGGGCTGGATTGGACTAGTCAGAGAAGGCTTCCTGGAGGGAGCTCCAATAAAGCCAGCTTTGTAGAGGTGGACCCAGGTGGTGGGAACTGAAGACAAAGACTCAGAGTCAGTACTTCCCTTATCCTGTGTAGTAGACAAGGGATATTAGACAGTTGATATTGGGGTTTGGGAGAAGGAAGGGAAACATGCTTGGGCAGTAAAAAAGACTGAAGAAGACAGAAACATTGTATAATTAGGTCTAGAAGGGATGTTAGAGTTCTTTGAGTCCGATCACCTCACTTCTAAGCCCTTGAGCATTTGCAGATGGATCAGCTGTACTGCAGAAAGGTTTGCTAGATCCTGACATGGTGAAATTGGGAGTAAAATTCTGGAATCTGGAATTAAATTCGGAGTAGGATCTGAAGGTCACACAGGTCCAACATTCTATGCCCTGAGCCACCTAGGCAGCTAGGTGGTGCAGTCGATAGAGTGATGGGCCCAAGACAGGAAAACCTGAGTTCAAATCGAGCCTCAGATACTTACTAGCTGTGTGACCCTGGACAAGTCACTTCACCCTTATCTGCCCCAGTTTCATCAACTGTAAAATGGGCATAAAACAGCACCAACCTCCCAGAAGTGTTGTGAGGATCAAGTGAGCTAATATTTGTAAAGTGATGAGCACAGTGCCTGGCACATAGTCAATGCTTTCTAATTGCTTATTTCCCTCTTTCTTTCGTAGCTGCCTCAGTAATAATAGCACTAGACCTTCTGCCAGGGTATTTTAGGGAGCCAGATAGTGAGGATGGAGCTGGAATATCATTGTTCAGACTAAGTGTATGGTGTGAGTAGAGGCAGAGAGGCCATGTGAGGCTTAGGGGTGGGGGTGGGGGGCATTGCAGTGGGGAAAGTGACTTTGGTCTTTTTCTGCTAGTGTATCCACTGCTGCAAGCTTGGGTTTTTAAAGGTATCTATGGTCTATGGTGGGCCAGGGTGATGACATTTTTTTCTTTCCCAGAGTCCAGAATGTGGGAGGGAGCAATGGCAAAGCTGTGTCTCTAGGGATCCAGCCTAGAGTTGCCTGTCTGATTTCATGGGCTTTACTTCCCGATGCCTCCTTCAATAAGAGTTAGGTACCCAATGAGGGCCATCAGAATGTAACATGTATCTGAAGAGTGGAAGCTCTAGCAGGTAATACCAAACCCAAATGTCTTCAAGTAAGAGACTGGTAATGAACTGTGTACTTGTCCTTTAATTTAAGGACTTGTCAAATTAAGTGCAGAGAGGCCCATCCCTAGAAAGCTGGCCACAAAAGATATATTTTTAGACGACAGTAATTGTCAGAGATAACAACTGAAGCACAGAGGGTCTATGCATCTCTGGACCCAGACTGGTCAAATCTTGGAAACTTGAAGCTCATAGTCAGTAGCAGCATCACCATCATCACCACCACCATCACCATTGCCATTACCAACATCACCACCACCACCATCATCATCATCATCATCATCATCATCATCAGACACCCTCCAAGAACTTACCATTTAGTAGAATTCTTAAAGTTTACCAAGGACTTAAGCTTCAATATACACTGCCAAGGACAGGTAGAGACTTTAAAATCATAGTACATAGAATCTTGGAGCTCATCATGTCCAAAACACTTGCCTACCCCACTTTAAATGGAGAAACTGAAACCCAGAGGAAGGAAATGACTTAACCAAAGTCCCCCTCACAAAGAGGATGACTAGACATATAAGAGCTAGAAGATGGATTTATGAATTCATTGGTATAGGGAACTGCCAGTAAGGTACTCTTCGCTACCAAAGGAGGTCAGAACCTTGGAGAGCTGCCTTCTGCATTAAGAAATTTGCCCAGGATCACACAGTCTGAATGTATCAGAGGTAGAACCTCAACTCAGGTTCTCCCTTCCTGAGGCCAGCTCTCAACCTCTGCTATGCCAAGCTATCTCTCTAGATGTTTAGTGCTTAATTTAAATACAATGGTCTCTAAAAAGAGTAGCAGTTGAGGTTTGTAAAATACTTAAAAGTGCTTTATTTTACATTACCTTATTGTATCCTCACTACAGCCCTGGGTTTTCTTGGCAAATGGTTTGCCATTTCCTTCTCCAGCTCATTTGACAGATGAGGAACCTGAGGCAAACAGGGTGAAGTTACTTGCCCAGGGTTACACACCTAGTTAGTGTCTGAGGCTGGATTTGAACTCAGGAAGATCATTCTTCCTGACTCCAGGCCTGGCGCTCTATGTGCTATGGCACCACCTAGTGGCCCATAACCCTGGGAGTTAAGTGACATTAAAATCATTCCTTTATAAAGGAGGAAACTCAGGGTACGAGCGGGTCACACATCCAAGGAAGCGTCTGAGGCAGTATTAGAATCTAGGTCTTCCTCACCTCAAGTCCAGGACTCTATTCACTATGCCAGGATTCATCATATACAAATTTGAAGATTTTCATATCACATATAACTTTTTAAAAAGTCATAAACACAGGCTACTCACAGGATCAAGAGCTGGAAGGAACTTTTGAAATCATGTAGTCTGACCCATTCATTTTATAATGAGGAAAGGCGAATAGTTGGAGTAAATTGCCTAATGTTACACTACAAGTAACCCTAATAATTCCTAGAAGGTAATAGAGCCCAGTCCTCTGAATTCAAATCTAGTTGTGTGTGTGTGTGTGTGTGTGTGTGTGTGTGTGTGTGTGTGTGTTAACTATCTTATCCTGCATGAGAAGCAATGTGGTGCAGTGGCTAGAGTGTTGATCTTGAAGCCAAAAAGGCCTGAGTTCAGGTGTGGCCTCTGACAGTTATTAGCTTTACGTCCATGGATGAGTCACTGGTCCTCTCTGAGCTAGTTTCCTCATCTGTAAAATGGGAACATGACTGAAATGACTGAACAACAAAAATAAGGACACCCTTAGTACCTAAAGCACAAGATTATGGCAAGGCTCCAAGGAGGGGGTGCCTGGAGAGGGCTTTGTAAACTTTAAAGGACACTACCAAGATGATCATTATTATGATGGCACTATGATATCATTATTAAGGCATCATCATCATTATGATGACATCATCACGTCATACTAACCTTCAGTTTTTTTTGAAAGGGGAAAGGCAGGGCAATTGGGGTTAAGTGACTTGCCCAATGTCACACAGCTTGTAAGTGTGTCAAGTGTCTGAGGTCGGATTTGAACTCATATCCTCCTGACTCCAGGGCCAGTGCTCTACTCACTGCACCACCTAGCTGCCCCTAAACTTCAATTTTTAAACTTGGATCAAGTGATTTCATAAAAAGGGCATTCATAGGGCCTGGGCAAATTCTCTGCTGGTAGAGTTATTGATGATGGGAAAAGTCTGGTTGGGCAGAACACAGGTGGCCAGGTTCAGAGGCCCCAACACCCTGATACAAGTGGATGATAGTCATTCAGCCAAGAAAATATGGTGTAGTGAAAAGGGCAATGGATTTAGATACAGAAGACCTGGGTTCAAGTGCTGGCTCTGACACTTAATAACTGTGTGACTTAGGGAAGTTATTTAACCACTTTGAGTCTCCCTCCATTCCAATATAATAGTAATATATTGTTCCATAGTAATATGATTCAATAAAATAATGTTGCACTTTAAGGTTTATAAAGCATTTTATATAATATCTCATGTGGTGCTCACAACAACACTGATGCAGTTTCTATTATTATCCCCACTTTATAGATGAGGAAACTAAGGCATGATGAGGTTAAGTGATTTTCCAGAGCCATTCAACTTTTAAGTATCTAAGGAAGGCTTTTAATTCAGTTCTTCCTGACTCCAATCCAACACTCTCTCCACTGTACCACTTAGTTGCCTAAGTGACTGGGTAATACTTCCACAGGATTCTTGTGATGAAAGTGTTCTGTAAATCTTAAAGTGTTACAGAAATGAGAGGGATCCCCTCACTGAACTTGGAGCTCCAGGAAAGCAGGTAATGTCTTTTGTAGCCTCTGATAACGGACAGCATGGGGCTAAACTCCCTTACCATCTCCCAACACTGCTCTCATCTCCCATGGGGGACGTGTGGCTTTATAGGTTAATAACTCTTGGATCCCTTGCCAGTATTTAGAGAAGCAGGTAGAGTGACCACAGTGCAGTACAAAGAACACTGGTCTTGGTGTTGGGAGATCTGGGTTTGAGGCATAGCCACAATTGATACTGGCTTAAAAAAATATCTGTTTCATCATGCCACTCTCTCATGAACCTATAATGGCTCCCCAATACCTAGCAGAGAAATGAAAAGAGGACTGGGCTGTGGTTCAGGGGAAGTTCTCGTCCTAGCTCTATCAAAAAGTCACTATGATGGGAGACACTTTTCTCCGAGTCTCAGTTTCCTTTATCTGTAAAATAAAGGAAATGGGATATTATATTACCTTCAAGGCTCCTTCTAGCTCTAAATCTCATGATCCTAAGTCAATAATAACAACAGCACATATTTCTGTATTGCGCTATAGTTTAAAAAATACCTTCCAGAAAATAATTCCATGAGGTGGGTAATAATGTTGCTCTGGGTCTGTTTTATCTGTAAAATGAAGATACTTTCAACACATACCTAGAATCATATGTTTAGGGTCAGAACAGATTTCTTTATTTTATAGATATGGAACTGGGAGGGGAAGTAATTTATTCAAAAGCATACAGCTATCAGGTACTTGAACTATAACTCAAACACCTCTTTCACCTCTGCTGTGTTATCCCACAGATCTTATCATTTGCAAAGCCTTTTGTAAACTACACTGCCGAAGGAGCCACATTATTTAAATAATCTAAATTAATAATAGCTCTTATTTTATCATGATTTGCAGTTAAAATGCATCTTTCCATTCATTGCTTCATTTCATGAGTAATATAGCTCTCTCCCCTTTTTACAGATGAGGAAGCTGAGGCTCAGATTTTCCCTAATTAATTAAAAATGGTACCTCCAGATCTTCTGACTCTAATTCCAATAGTCTTTCCACTCTCAAAACCCACCTGATTCTTTACCAGTCAATCAGTAAAAAGCCACGTAAAGTCTCTCCATTTCTGATTCTCTCCTCCGTTCTCTGTCTTCTTCCCTGACCCTCTGCGTGCCTCCTACCCCAAGAGGCACTTTGGAGAAACAGGGAGGACAGGTATCTAAGAAACTGCCCTTCCAGTTGTCTTTGGGCAGAGCCTGCCTATTCCAGATGAATAATTCATTGGAGATTATTCACAAAATCTTAATATAGTCTAATTAATTTTAGATAAATGCATGGGCAGCCCAGTCACAGTAGGTTATTAAGGGAAGCCAGAGATTTAAGAGAGGTCTCCTTCCCCTCTTAGGAGCATGACTTCTGCCCTTTGGGACTACAACTGAGCGGTTCCACAATGTCATGTTTTAAGGACTTTCCTGGTGATTCTTAGCTACCTTCATGGAGTAGAAAGAGCATTGGCCTCAGAATGAGTAAACCTGGATTTGAATTCCAGCTCCTCCACTCACTGACTGTGACATGAGGCAGGTCCTTGAACTTTTTCCAAACCTCAGTTTCCTTACCCATAAAAAATAGGGATTGGGCAGCTAGGTGGCGCAGTGGACTCATCTTCCTGAATTCAGATACAGCCTCAGACCCTATCTGTGTGACCCCGGGTGTGTCACTTCACCCTGTTTGCCTCAGTTTCCTCATCTGTAAAACAAGCTGGAAAAGGAAATGTCGAACCACTCCAGTACTTTTGCCAAGAAAACCCCAAATGGGGTCACAAAAAGTCAGATATGACTGGAATTACTGAACAACAATCTTTAGCAAATAACTTCATCTTTCAGTCTTAGTTTCCTCACTTACAAAATTTTGGGGTTGGAAGATGAGATCTTTAAGGTCCCTTCCAGATCCAAGATCCTAAGATTCTATTATTCTTCCAAACTCCTGTTACTGTTCAGTTTAACTTCTCTTCCCAGCCCAGCCCCACCCCCATCTGCTTAGTGAGTAGTTTAGATTAAAGGAAAGGATTGTGGACTGAACAGATTTCCCAAGGTTCTTCTCTGAACATAACAGCGCTAACAGAATAGTTCAGCAGTGGCTCACCTGAAAATGTTCTTGAGTTGCTTGGAAGAAGGCTTTCACCTACATTGCATCTATTCAATTCAGAAAACATTTAAGTGCCTAGTGTTTTCCAGTGCCCATCACTGTGCTTTTGAGGATAAACAGATGAAAAACAGCACAGCTGCCAACTGGAAGGAGTTCCCCTCTTCTCCTGTCATCCTCACAACAATCCTTGGAGGAAGGCAAGCAATCAGGGATTACGCTTCCCGTTTCACTGATGCATAAAGTGAGACCTTGAAGAGTGATCGTGGACTCTTGTCCATTAAGTGGTGGAGCTAAGACTGAAACTATTTGGGTCTCCCAGTCCAGTGGTCTTTACATTTTATCATCTTATTTGATCCTTGTAATTGTTCTGGCAGAACAGAGGTGGTAATTCCTATCTTAGCAGCGGTAAAACCGAAGACCAAAGAACTTAAGTGGTTTGCCAAAGGTCACACAAAAACTTAGTGGCAGAGTTGGTACTTGAACCCAAGCCTCCTGACTCCCATGCTAACTTGATGCTACCTTCTCTGAGATCATACTGATTTTACCCCTCCTGACCTTTTCACCAGACAGACATAAGTTTTCACAGTATACGGAACACTGGACTTGATCTTGAAGCATATGATCAAGCAGGTGCTACAAACAGGCCTTAAGGAGCTTATTATCTAATAGGAAAGATAAGACTCCTGTTAAGACTGCTGGCTTCTGCTGCTGGGCTTTGGGTAGGATTCAGTCTCATCCTCTCAGAGTGGAAACCTTAAGCCTCTGGTCCCTATGTCTTCAGAAGGAAGTGAAAGAGTGGGAGATCAAAGAATATTATAAATAGAGATGGTGTTACTTATCGGCAGAGCATGTATGATTGTGGGGAAGGCCACACCCTAAAGCTCCCTGGGAGAAGTACCCCAAGAAGTTCAATGCACATTAAGGTCTAAATGATCCTTATGTCTCAGCTTTGTGATTTACTTATTCTGTGATTTGGGTCAAGTTACTTCTCCCTCTAGGCCTGTCTCCATATCCTTAGAATGGTTGAGGAGTGGGACTCTGGGGTAGGGAAAGGATTAGGTTACCCTTTTCAGTCATAACATTCTGTGATTCAAGTCTTGGTACAGCTGGAATAGCATTGTGCTACATAGGTGGCAGGTGATTTGGTTGGGTTAGAATTCTGGCTGTGCCACTGAGTTGCTGTGTGAACTAAAGCAAGTCATTTCCCCCTCCGAATTTAGGTACCAGTTTCCTTATCTGTAAAATGAGGAGGCTGAGATCAATCAATCAAGTCATTTATTAAATGTGCCATACATGACAGGCAGTTCAAAAACCAGGAAGACCTGGGTTCAAATTCAACCTGTGACATACTGGCTGTGTGACTTTGAAAGTAGCAGACAAAGTACCTACCTGCTTTGATGGAGGTAATTTCCTCATCTGGTATTTCCCTATACTAGGAAAATTACAAGTCCAGTCCCTGGGTCTAGTCTTACACCTCTTTGCATAAGCAATGCAAAGACAAAAATTAAACAGTTAAGTTTCTTTCCACTTCTAACAATTTATGGCTATGGTTCTAAGATTCTAGCTCCCATTCTAGTGTTAAAATTGTGTGATTCTAGGTCAAGGTTGCCCTTTCTCCAGTGACTGACAGTGATCTGAGAAGGTAGGGAAGGAAGGAGGAAGGAGTGGGAGAGGACTGAGGGATAGACTCTGAGGCTCTGGGATTCTAAAGCCCTTTGAGCAGTGACCCCTTCCCCCGGGAAAATAACCCTGTTTCTGAACAGTTCATAACCACACACCCCACCCCCACCCACCTCCACCTTTTCTAGAAGAACAGAACACACCAGAGCTGGGAAAGAGCGGCTGCTAAAGGGTTAATGGGGCGCAGCTTCTCAGTTGACTACAACTCGGAGCCTCCACTCCCATTTCGGGGCCTGTTAGAGCGCATGAATGGTAGGGAAGGGGTTAAACGTTAAACAGAGGCTGGCCGCCTTTGGGGCGAGGTCTGGAAAGAGGACTCAGGAGCCCTCAAAGAAGCAGATTCCTGTCCAGAGCTTCTGTGGGTGCATTTAGCCTAAGCTCCTGGCACCCCCCTCTGTTGTTGGGTGTTTTGCTGTTCCTTACGCCTCTGCCTCTTGCTTTTTCTGTGTCCCTCTGTGTGAATCCCCGTCTCTTGCTCTGTGGATGTCTCCGTCTTTCTGTGTGTGTGTCTCAGCCACTTTTTTCTGTCTTTCTCCCTTTGTCTTCGGGTGCCCACCTCCCTTTCTGTCTCGGTCCTATCTCTGTCTCGCCCAGTGAGTCTCTGCCTCCCTGTGCGCTTCCCTCCATCCCTGTGCGGTTGTGTGATTCTACCTTTGTGTCTCTCTGCGTGTCTGTGTGTTTCTGTGTGTGTGTGTGTGTGTGTATGGTGTGTGTGTCCGTGTGTCCGTGTGTGCTTTTCTGTGCCGGTGTATGCGCCTTGCCTCCGTTATGTGACTGTCTCATTAGTCACACCCTTGCCTCGAAATTGGCCCCCCTCCCCCCATGGCGAGCTAAGCCTCCAATTCCCTTTAGAATTCAGTACCCTCCCTCCACCTGGCACCTGGGAGCTCGGGCAGGGGGCAGCGGGCAGGGCTCCCCGTCCCGGGCGGCCCGAGCCTTTCAACTTTTTGTCTGGGAGCCAATCAGCGCGGTCACCTGTTACTTGCTCTGGCCGGGCCCTCCTGGGCGCTCCCACTGAGTCATTCGGTAGCGCGGGGCTCCGGAGGCGAGGCCGGCGGGCGGGCGGGCTAAGCGAGCAAGTGAGCGCCTGCAGCCTCCTCCTCCCTCCCAGCCTCCCTCCCCGGCTTCCCCCGGCCGGCCGCAGAGCCGCGCGCGGGGCGGCGGCTGCTCCTCGGGATGCGGCCGCCGAGCCGCCGGGCTTGCCAAGCGCGCCGGGCACACCTGCTCGGGAGCCCCGCGCCGCGGGCTGAGCCCTAGCCTTCCTCCTCTTGAAGCTCTTGTTTGGTTTCTCCTTCCTAGGCCTCTGCCGCAGACATGGAGAAAATCAGGTAAGCTGCACAGCCTTCTTGGCATTCCACATTTATTGGACAAAATACGGTGTTCCCGGGCACCCGCGGTGGGCAGAGGGCAAGGACTGGGCAGGGGGAGGGGCAGTGCATTCACCCAGGGGCGCGGGCCAATGCCGGGGGCATGTCGGAGGGGGAGGAAGAGAGAGAGAGAGCCTCCGGGGTCTCAGAAGACAATAGCCAATTTCCCTGGTGCTATTACTGAGTATGGCTTTTGCACACTCCATTGGGCGGGTCTACACAGCCCGTGGTGGCGGATGTGGAACCGAGCTCCCTCCCCAGCTTCTGGTTGCTTTACTAGACCCCAAGGAACCCGTAGTTGCTTGAGGCCCTAGGATTTCCGGACGTCCAAGAACTGGAGAGGGGTGGGAGTCGTTTGGGCCAGGCAAGGGCAGCGCGTCGCCCGCGCGGGGTTACTGTCAGTCTGGGAGCTCTCAGGAGCTCCAGCTCTCTCTGGTTTTATCAAATCCTGTGATAGCTGGTTGCATCTGCCAGCCCAGGTTTTGCATAAAGCAAAGTTGTTGCTGTTTTTGGTGGGCGTCTGAGTTTCTGTGGTCTGATGCTCAAGCGTGAGTTCCCTCTCCATTCACTCAGTGCTCCATCCAGAGCTGTTTCCCATCTCATGCTGCCGTTTCTGCCTCCTTGGTTCCAGACAGCCAGCCCTACCCCACTCCCTTCTATCTATCACAGGAATGCACTAACTTCAACTCCCTCATTCAAATCTTTCTCTTCCATCAAGACCCAGCTCAGGGGCAATCTCGCCCTTGAAGCCTCCCTGATTCCTACCACCCAACATCCAGCTGGAAAGTGATTTTTCCCTCCTAAAGTTTTCTTGAATAACTTTGTATGCATCTGTCCTTTGCCCCTCACATTTCAGTATACCTACATCGCCTCCACACTCATCAGTCGACTGTAAGCTTGAGAGCAAGGATTGCATCCTTTCCCCCTTTTTGTATCCCCTCTGCTTTCCCCATAGTAGATATTCTTATTTCCATTACTCTGGGGAACGTAATTCTCTGAGGCTTGTAAAGCCAGTGGGTTATTGGAAGTGTCTAAGAAAATACCTAGTCTAGAGGTTGGGAGCCCATTCAGAGTCCTCCAGGTTAACCTCAGCCCTTAAATGCATAGCTTTAAAATAACTACAATATACACTTTGCTCATTTTCTAGTCCTAGGATCAGGCTGATTTAAATATTCTTGGTTTCCCTTTCCATCCTCCCCATACCCACCCACTCCCTCGGATAGCAGGCTCCTAGAGTAGGTGCTTGGAGGTTGTAAGGAAATTCCAACAATGAATTGGAGCTATTAGGGTCCCAGGGTGGTCTCCCTCCCTTGAGCAGGATCAAGAATATGTATTCATTCAACAAATATTTATCAATGTTTGCTTTATGCTTGGCTCTGTGCTCAAGGATACTAAAATAGTTTAAACAAAGGCCTTAGAATCTTAGAGCCATAGAATGGCAGAGCTGGCCAGGGCCTTCCACTTACAAGACTACAGAGAACTGGAGCTGGAAGGAACTTCGGAGACCTAGTGCAAGTCTTTCCTTTTATAGATAAGTAAACACATTCAGAAAGGTTGCCCAAGGTCACATGCCTTGCAAATACCACACTTTGTACTTGAATCCACTTGGCCCAACTCTCAGCTGTGGTGTTTCCAATGCTCTGGAGAAGCATATCTGAAGACATGTATACTGATAACTAAGACAGAATGGAGAATAAGGCACAAGAGAGATCCAGGCAAAGGGCTGTGGGCAATCTGAGAAGATATATCTTTCAACTTGCCTGCTCTGAGAAGGCTTCGTGGAAGCAGTAATCTCAGGGTGATCACACTAGTCACCGATCTGAGACAAATCCCCCTGAAAACACTGGGATTGAGAGAAGGAGCATTATTCCCTGGTGCTCAAATTTTACATGATCCCAGAGTATTTCTGGGATAAAATTCCTTTACATAGTCATCATCTGGTCCAACTTCCTCATTTTGTAGGTAAGGAAACTGAGATGAAGGATTTATTAAGCATTTACTATGTGCCAGGCATTGTGAAGGGATGTTTTTAGAATGAAGCTCTCTCAACCATCAGTTGTTAAAAATTCCATTGTGCCAGCAGGAGTTGGGACATGCCTTCTTGCTCTCAGAAATGTCCTTACTGTGCAGGGCTTCTTCCTATGGCTTTCCCTCTCCCCCACCCCCAGAAGCTTCTAAAGTCACAAGAAGGTTATCAGAGACACCACAATAACTGGACTTGTAACCAGAAGAGCTTGGTTGGAGTCTCGGTTTTTACTCTTACTAGGGGCGGCTAGGTGTCGGAAGAGGTTAGAGCATACAACCTGGAGTCAGGAAGACCTGAGTTCAAATTTCACCTAAGACACTTATTAGCTGTATGACCTTGGACAGTGACTTCATCTCTGTTTGCCTCAGTTTCCTCATCTGTAAAATGCAGATAATAATAGCCCCTACCTCCCAGAGTAGTTGTGAGGATGAGATGAGATAATAATTGTGAAGCGCTTAGCATGGTGCCGGGCACATAGCAAGCACTGTATAAATGTTAGCTGTTATTACTATGTTCCTATGAACTTTGGCAATCACTTCGACTTTCTGGGATTTTGTTTCCTCATTTATAAGCTGGAGATAATAGTCCTTATACTTAAAGGACTGTGAGAAAAGCAACTTATAAACTGCAAAATGTTGCTGAGCTATGACTTATTATATAGAGAATTATTCATTGAATCAAGGCTAAAGGGCTTGGAGGCTTGGCCTTTGTAGAATTTCCCAAGGCACGGGGGTGACAGGAAGCAGCAGGGCTGCTGAAAGAGATCACACATAGAGACCTAGCTGAAGGACTCCTGAATTTCCTGCCCATGACCTTGTTCCATCTGTGACCAGAGGTGCCCCAGACAGCCTAGAGACTCCAGATCAGCTCAGAGATCCAGCAGAGGCATTTCTCTCACGCTCCTTGAGGAGTGGACTCAACCAGCAAGCAGCTGTGAAACATAGAGGGCTATAAGACCTTGAGAGGTATGGAAGCAAAGCACACAAATTTATTTAGAACCCCCATTCTTGGTTCCCCTTCTCCCAGAGAGTGTAAGCCATCTTTGGGGAACTGGAGGAGATTGAAACAGGGCTTACGGAGCAGGGGCTGAGACCCCATGATGAGGCTGTGAGGCCAAGTTGTGATCAGAGTTGCCTTGGACCAGGGATATGTAGACTCAATTTAGAGTTTATCTCATCCAACCTACTCATTTTACAGATATGGAAACTGAGACCCAAAGAGTTTAAGTGACTTTCCCAAGGTCACTAAGTCACAAGTAGCAAAGCTGAGAGTCAAATCTAGTTCCTCTGACTCAAAATCCAGGACTCTTTTCACTATAGGGAGGGAGAGAATAATCAAGCACCACCACCCCCTGCCTATGTGTGTGTGTATGCGTGTATATATATATGTGTGTGTGTATGTATGTGTATGTATGTATGTACATATAATGCCTACTATGTGGCAGTCACTATGCTAAGTGCTTTTAACAAATCTTATTTCATTTATTTGATCCTTACAACAACACTGGGAGGTAGGTGCTGTTATTAGCTCCATCTGACAATTGAGGAAACTAGGAAAGACAGAGGTTAAATGACTTGCCCAGGGTCACATAGCAAGCCAGGGTCTGAGGCCAGATTTGAACTCGGATATTCCTGACTCTACACCCAGCTCTCTACCCACTGTACTACCAGCTGCCTCTACCAATGCTAACAGCTACCACTATAGCCTTGAGCCAAGGTCAAACAGATAGCAAAGGTCAGAACCAGGATTCAAACCCAGGTCCTCCAACTCCAAATCCAGTTCCCTTCCACTCTGCTAAGTGGTCTCACTTCTAATGCTCTGAGCATGGTAGGGGTAAGCAAGAGAAACCTTGGTATTCATGGCTCACAGGCAAATATTTCCAGAAATTTAAGTGACCACTAACCCTTTTGCATCCCACAAAGCCAACTAGACACATCGTAGGTAGGTGTCTACATGAGGGTTGAACTGTTTTGATCCTCTGCCTTTTCCCTTCTGCTCCAAAACTCTCTTGCCCTCTATGTTGGCTTAAATAACCCTTACAACTCTCAAATATTTGTAGATATGCCTGTATCTATTTGCTTATTTCTTAGCCAGGCTATGAGCTGTGTCAGTGCCATTAATCCTCCCCAAATCAATCCTTTCATTCCCTGTAATCTTCCCCCTCCCTCCCAATTCCCTGCCTTCATTACTCTTTTGTCAGTTTTCAACTGAATTCACTAAGATTCAGCAGCAGACTTCTGCTACCTATTCCAAACCACAGTCTTATCTAGGGCCTGGTCCACCTGCTAGTACAAAACACATTCATAAACTAACAGTGAGAGGAGTCATCGTGTAGTTAGTGGATAGGGCAGTAGGTTCAGAAAGACTGGAGTTCTCTTTCTGGCTCAGAGACTTACTAGCTGGGTGGCCCTGAGGAAGTGTCTTAACCTCCCTGTTCCTTCCAAAAATAGGTCCCACCCCAAGCCTCCCTGGTGGCTCAGAGTGAGTGTAAATAACCATTGTTTCTGTTCTGGCCAGAAACTCTCAGGGTCTTCCATTCCCAGACTGATTCTTTAGTGAAGGCAAACTAGGCCATCTTTTGCCTCGTTTCTTACCTTCCCTTTAATCATTGAATGGGTGTTGCCTCAGACAAACTGAGACCTGGGAAAGACCTTAGCTCCAAAAGGCCAAGGTCTCCCATTGCTTCCTGGGTCATCACCAGTCCTCCTGACCTGTGTCTTGCCACTGGACTCTGAGCAACCCTGGAGGAATGAGTGAAGCCGATGGCTTTGCACAGCTCTGCCTCACTTAAATCCAATCCACTTGCAAGTCAAGACGTCACTCTCCTGATGTCATCGGTCCTCTTCGAGAAGGAAGGAAGGGTGAACCACATCTTTAATGACAGTGTCCTGGGGTTGTGCTAGTTTGTACTCCAAGATCGCCTTCAACTCGCAGTCTATGATCCTATAAAAATGTTAGAACTGGAGGAAACTCTGAGTACATTGACTTATGGAGCCAAAAAGGACCTTAGGGATAAATTAGCTCAAAACCCTTCATTGCTCCAGCCAAGAAACTGAGGACCCCAAAGGGGCAAATGACTTGTTAAAAGCCATAAATGCAGTGACTGGAAAAGCCAAAACTCAAGTCTCCTGCCTCCTGGTTAGTGGCTCTTTCCACATTACTTTCTTCCTATAAATTCTTTGGCTTTCAAAGCCCTCTATTATTTAGCTGCCTTCCATGTCCTAGGAAGGGAAATTAACATGGTGCCCTGTCACAAAGACCTGGGTGTAAATTCTGCTTTTGAAGTGTGCTTACCCACTTTAGCACTGGTAGGTCCCTCAAGGATCCTTAGTGTCTGATGGAGATAAGAAGTACCCACCTCACAAAGTTGTGGTGAGGCACAAAGAAAAGAAAAAATGTAAATAAAATGTAAACTTTAAAGTCGTATATGGATATGTCATTGTCATGGGATCATAGAATTAAAATTAGAAGGTAAATTTGAGGTCATTGAATCTAACCCTCGGCATTTTAGAGATAGGAAACTGAAAAGTTAGTGACTCGTCCAGGGTCATACATGAAGGAAGTATCTGAGGTGGTCTCTGAATCTAGATCTTCCTGAATCCCAGTGCGCTCTCCGTTGTGTGCCACCCCGTATCTGTCATCTATCGAGTCCTATTATGTAACCCTCCCAGCACTCACCTGCGCATTTATACAGCCTGGCTTCTTCGTTGTGCTCTGCCCTTGATGGTGCTCAAGCAGCTAAGTGGATAGATGGCTGGAACCGGAGTCAGGGAGCTTACGCTCACTTTCCATCAGTTTCCTTATTCATAAAATGGGAATGATACCAGCACCTGCCTCACAGGTAAAATGTTTCATAAGCCTTACAGTGTGATCTCCTATCTCCCTGTCTAGACTTTACTTCCTCCCTACTCCCTCACTTGTCCCCTTTCCCTTCCCCCCCTTTCCAAATCCTATCAGGCCCCAGCTTTGCTGACCGTACCAACCCCATTAATTGACTTCCTTCTCTTAACTCAGCTTGCTCTTGAAATTAATAAAATACACTTAAATATTTTAATTGATGTCTAATTATTCCTTTCTCTCTTCCCACTCCCCAAGCTAATTAGGGGGTCAGCACTGGGTTTTGTAACTTCTTCATCTCCTCAAGGGCTGAGAGGACTAGGTATGTAGTATATGATCATGGAGTCATAATGAATCATTGGACACTGGATTTGGAATCGGTGATATGTAAATACCCCAGGGCCTGGAGTCACGATGACCTGAGTTCAAATCCAGCCTCAGACACTTGCTACCTAGGTGACCCTGGGCCACTTAACCTCTGTTTGTCTCAGTTTCCTCAACTGTGAAATGCGGACGATAATAGCACACACCTTAAATATTATAACGAGAGTATAATTGTAAAGTGCTTAGCATAGTGCCTGGCACTATAAATGTTATAATTATCATCATTATCATCAAATCTCCTGGCCTTTAGATTCCTCACCTATACAAGGAGGGGATTAGACTTGACATTTAAAGTCCCTTTGAGTTAGAAAGAAACTCAAGAGATAACTGCACTCCCTGCCTTATGGAAGATAATAGCTGTACAGCAAGAAGGTCCCTTGGGGACTTCATGTTTAACCCCTTCGATCAGTCAACAAGCATTTATTAAGCACCTGCTATGTGCCAGGCACTGTGCTAAGTGTGAGAGATACAAAGAAAGTCAAAAGACAGTCAGTCCCTGCTTTCGATAAATTCATTCTAATGGAGGGGGGCAGAAGAGACAACATGCAAACAACTACGTACAAATCAAATATATGCAGCGTAAACTGGAGACAGTGAACAGAAAGAAGGCACAAGCGGTAAGAGGATCTTCTTGTACAAGATTGGACTTTAGCCGGGACTTGAAGGAAGTCAGAGAGGAAAGAGAGCATTCCAGGCTTAGGGAGAAGGCCACTGAGAATGCCCAGAGTCTAGAGATGGCGCTTCTTGTGTGAGGAGCAATAAGGAGGCTAGCATCACTGGATTTCAGAGTATGTGGAGAACTCTAAGGTCTAAGAAGGCTGGAAAGGTGGGGGCCGGGGGGGGGGGGCGCGGCAGCGCAGTTTTGCACTAGTGGAAAGGGAGACCGAAACATTAGAAGTAAACATTCAGGGGCAGCTAGGTGGCGCAGTGAGTAGAGCACTGGCCCTGAAGTCAGGAGGGCAGGAGTTCAAATCTGGTCTCAGACACTTGACACACTTACTAGCAAGTCACTTAACCCCAATTCCCCTGCCTTCCCCCTTCCAAAAACAAAAAAACAAAAAAACAAGTCAGCATCAAATGCAGTATTTGAACCTCCACCCTCTGAGTCCTGAGCCAGTGCTTACATGCTGCTTCCATATTAAGTTTTCTCCCCAGTTTACTGATGAGGCCACTAAGGTCCAGAGAGAACAGGTCATTTTTTTCTAGGTCACATGGAAGGAAATCTTTTTAAATTTGATTGATTGTATTTTTTGTTGTTCAGTTATTTCAGTCATGGCCAACTCTTCGTGATCCCCTTTCTGGGGGTTTCTTTGCAGAGATACTGGAGTGGTTTGCCATTTCCTCATTTTACACATGACGCAAACAGGGTTAAGTGACATGCCCAGGCTCACACAGCTGGTAAGTGAGGCTGGATTTGAACTCATGAAGATGAATCTTCTTGATTCTAAGGCCAATACTCTATCAACTGTGCCACCTAGCTGCCCCCAGATGAATTGTTTCTTTAATACCCAGTTTGTTGAATGGTTTTCAAAAGCTGCCAGTATAAGGAAATTGTCCTCCCAGGGAAATGTGCTGCTGCCTTGGGCCTGGCAGTAGTGTATGTGGGGTCTCTTAAATCAGTCCTGAGCTCGTCACTTCTTGCCCTTTGGAGTCGATGAAAAGCATGTCTTGAAGATGAGTTCACTCTTCCAGTTGAATTTACATCCTTCATTGTGTGATTTACTTCCTCTTTTGAAGCTTCTCCGCACCCCAACCTCCACCCCCAGACTTTTCATTGTTCTTTTGAAGAGCTCTGCTTTTAACTCCTTGAAGCATTACGTCCATCTGGGTTTTCACTGGCCTTAGACAGGAGAGCTTCCTCCATGGCCTTAATTAAACCTGTATATTCTCATTGGCTTCTCTCCTGGTTCTTCTCCTATCTTACATTGATTTTTTTTCTCCTTGAGGACAGATGCCCAGCTCTGCCGAGCAGGCCTTAGCTGACTCTTACAGAAGGCACTCTGATTTTCAGCTGTCTTTCAAGTAAGGCAGCCTGCTTCTTTGGTGGGAATTCTACCTTTCTTAACATGGGACCTGGGACTCCTCTCAAACTGATTTCGGCTATCCCGAGGACTCTGTTTCTCTATCATTTCAATGAACATCCATTTAGTCTGTACGGTGTACAAGGCTGCCAATGACCCCCACCTTCTGCTGTATCCCTTTCTATCTAGGTAACCTTGGCAAGTTCCCTCTCCAATTTGATTCTGTTTTCCCATTATAAAACAGGAACCAATATTCATACCACCCACCTCTCAGGACCATTGTGAACAAAGTGCTCTGTAAACCTCAAAGTGTTGGGAGACATGTTAATTGCCATTAGTTGGTCATTATCATGGCTCTATACCAGTGGGGTATAAACTGTAGCTAACTCTCCTTAGCTAGAGAGTCTTCAGGCCTGGCAATGGATTGTATGACTATCCTAATACGTTTGTCTTCTCATGTCATTATTGTGTATTATAGCTACCTAGGTTTTATGTCTTAAGCTCCTCCTAGATTAAGGACAGGGGCATTTATTTCTTTTCTAAATTTCGTGTCATCTCCAGTGTTGAGTACGGTGTTCTGCACATGATAGGAGCTTAATAAATACTTGAATGAACAAATAAGCCTAGCTAAGTGTAGAGGGGCTCATCACTGCTTTGGCCACCAGGAGATGATTTTTTGTGGCCACAGGCACTCAAGAAAAGTCTTCAAGGGGATGGAATAATCTGTTTATTTTCAACATTCATATTTTAAAATTTTGAGATACAGATTCTCTCCTCCTTCTAGCTTCTCCTCCACCCATTGAGAAGGTTTGCAATATGTTGCCCATTATATATGTGAAGCCATGCAAAACATAGAGGGCAGTAGTCAGCATTAGCGGAGGGAGGACCTACAGCAACAAAATCACAGACCTCTTGAAGGATGTGCTGTGCTAGGCGCCAATGGAGAGAGAGTCTAGCAAAGAGTATGGCACTAACCCAAGTAACAGATATAAAATACAGAATAAGTAAATAATAAGACAGGCACAAGAAGCTAGGTGAGGACCAAGAAGGTAAGATGATTCCCAACTGGAAATATCAGGGAAGACTTTCAATAGGACATGGTTTTTGAGCTGGATTTTGAAGGATAGATGAGATTTCTGTACATGAGATGAGCAAGGAGGGCATCAAAGGTTCAGGGAATGACATAGACAAAGGTTGTATGACCCTGGGCAAGTCACTTAGCCTCTGCTTGCCTCACTTTCCACATCTCTAATTTAAAATAATAGCACCTACCTCCCAAGGTGATTTTAGTCTATCTCATTTTAGTCTAAAAATGAGATTGCATTTGTAAAGCATTTTGCAAACCTTAAAGTGATATATAATACTTCCTATTCTTTCAAAGGACCCTTCTGTCTCTAAAAGTTATCATCCTAAGTTTTGGTACAACACCTTGACTGAAAAGCCAGAGAGTTTGGACTTAATTCAGTAGGCAATGGGTAGTAGCCCTTTTTATAAAGCAATCTTTCACCAGGAGTCCTTAGAACATTGCTGGCCCTGCCACACTGCGGCTTAGGTTGAAATAGGGCCTTCTTCATAAGTATTTGTAAGCTAAAGTTATTCTGTTTCAGTATTGACTGAGAGACGATGTGGAAGGCTAAGGCAGGACTTGATTCCCCAGGAGCTCAAAGGTCAGTTTTAGAGGTGACATACACACGTGTGAAAGAATTAAAGGGTAGTACAAGACACGAATCAATCAACCAGCACTTAAAGGGCCTGCCCTGACACCTTTGGGGAAAATCAGAAATAAAGAAATATAATCACTGGCCTCATGGGGTTCACAGTCTGGTAGCAGGAATAAAACATATATTCCTAGAAATATAAATTAACAACATCCAACAATTTGTGTAAAAGACGGAATGAAGGGTTAGACTTGTTCTTCTTGGCCCTAGAGGGTCAGTCAGTCAATAAAGATGTATTAAGCACTTATATGTTCCAGGCACTTTACTAGGTGCTGTGGATACAATATGAAAAAGAAAGACAGTCCCTGACTTCAAGGAACTTTACAGTCTAATAGGCGAAGACAACACACAAAAGGAAACTGAAAAGGGGGAAGGAGGAGAAGGGACCCAGTGTGGAGGCCTGATGAAGAAGTCAAAGGAGTGTATCCAGGTGAGGGATTAAGAGATGGTTGGTCTGGGCCCTGGGTAGAGGGTATGGATGAGGTGTGAGGCCCAAGGCTGGGACCATTGAGTAGATGTTACGGAAAGGTGGACTTCGTGTTGACATGAACCACAGCTTCCCAGAACTACTTCAAAGTGGAACGGTTTGCTTTGAATTCCCTGTCACTTAGGTTGGGTGACTGGTTTTGAGGGATACTGTAGGAGAGATCCTTGTTCAGGTAGGGAATCACAGGATTGCCTGTGACAGGACCATAGAGATCCTGTGGTTCTTAACCTTTTTTGTATCTGGTGAAACCTATACAGGGCAGCTAGGTGGCACCGTAGTGCCTAGAGCACTGAGCTTGGAATCATCTTCCTGAGTTCAAATCTGGCCTTGGTCACTTATTAGCTGTGTGATCCTGGGCAAGTTGCTTAACCCTGTGTGCCTCAGTTTCCTCATTTGTCAAATGACTACTTTGCAGATAAGGAAACTGAGACATAATAAGTGACTTGCCCCAGGTCACGTAACTAATAAATACCTCAGATGGGATTTGAACCCAAACCCTCTTGACTTCAAGGCCAGTGTCCTATCCACCAAGCCATACTGGTTCTCTTGCCCAATGTCAAGTTGGTGCTAAATAATAGAGCTGGGATTTGAATTCAGGTCCTCTGACCTCCAAATCCAGTACCCTTTGCATCCCATCAGATAATCTCTTTCCTTTGGAGCTCTGATCATCTGAGTCGATTAGGGAGCTTGGCAGGAAGGTTTGTTGTTGTTTAGTTGTGTCTGACTATACACTGCTGTAATTTTTTTTTGAGTCGCCTCCACTGATTGCTTTTCTGTTCCTGGTATTCAACAAAATGTCTCTTTTAAAAACTTTGATAATGGCAATAGTAGCTACAATTTGGTGAGTAAATGTTCTTGGTTAAAGGCCATGTCTACACATACAGATAAAAAGCATAAAATCCATGTGTAAATTTTTTATTGTGTAGCTCTTTCGGTAGAAAATTGCTTCCTCTCCTGGCAGAACTTCCAAGCTTTGCAGGGTGCCTTGTAATCTCCCATTGAGATCACACCCCCATAACAAGGCCTCCTAATGTGAATGAAGTATCTTCAGCATGGAGTTTCTTTCCATAGGGTTTTCCATACAGGTCAGACTGTGCCTGATTCATTCGGGAAGCCTGGCTTAGTAGAAAGGGAGCCAGATTTGCATCCAGCAGCCTGCTTCTGTGTCCAGACTTCATTGGGGTATGAATGGAGACCTGGGAGGGATCTTCGAGGCCATCCAGCCAAACCCTTCTCATTTCAAAAGTGTCTGAGGTCACACAGATAGGTGGGTGGGAAGTAAGAAATAAAGCCAGAAATCAAACCCCATTCCTCTGAATCCAGACCCGGTGTTCTGTTCACTTTTCCATGGTGTCTGTACTAGAAATATTACTGGGAGAAAGCCTTCTTCTGAGCCTCTCTCCTCTGCAGAGTGAGGATGATATTTGTACCATCTTCCTTAGTTTATTGTGAGAAATAAGAGGGCTTTGTATACCCTAAGAGGCTCTGTCAGTGTGAGTCATTGAGGTTTTGTTAGGTCATTTACATGCAGGGCTGGATGCAAGACTTTTATATAAATAGAGCTCTAGAAATCGTTATGGAGTGCCCAGCTTCCTCTTCTGTAAAATGAGAGGCACGTGTTAGACGATCTCTCAAGTTCACAGATTCCTAGGTCCTTTGTGGCTCAGCTTTGGTGATTCTCCGAAAAGGCGTTAGATTCTAGAGTCACTCCAGCACCTGCTCGCCCTGTGACCGAAGGTGACACACTTAGCATATTTAGGCCTCAGTTTCTTCCTCAGCAAAATGAGGATTTGAATTAGATAACCACTATGGTCCCTTTAAAGCTATATAAAAGTGAAACATGTAGAGGCCCTGCCAGCAGAGCCAATTGGGGCATTCCTCTAAATTTAAGCTGACTAGGATCCAATTAAACAAATATTTATTATGTGCTACTGTAAGGGGTGGAGGAGTGGGGAGGGGGAGGACTGTGCTAAGCACCAGGTAATCAAAGATTAAAAAAAAAATGGTACCTTGACCTGAAGGAGTTTACATTCTTTCTACTGGTGGGTATGGAGGCCACATGTACACAGTTAAGTAAGAACTAGGTAATTTGAGGAGGAGAGAGCTCTAACAAAACTCGGGGAAATCAAGAAAGGGTTTGAGTAGAAAGTACTAAGACTTTGAAGGATTCCGAGGCAGAAGTGAGAGGGAATCATCATGGAGGCATGAAAGGACAGAGTTGGAAGATAAGATGTCAGATTCAGGGGACAGTTGGGACACTGTGCAGGGGAGAGTGCAGGAAGGAGAGCAGTAGGAAAAAATCTTGGCAAGGGAAGTTGAAAGAATATGAGAGGGAGCACAGACTACTGGACGGAAAGCCCACCTCAAAGCCAGAGAGACCTGAGTTTGAGTCCTGCCTCTGATAGGTACTGGCTGTGTAATCCAAGGCAAATCAGTTAGCATCTCAGTGGTCTAGAAGTTTCAGAGAAGGCAGTGTCCTGCATTAATAGAAGGAATTTCTTCACCAGGGAGTTCCTCCTACCATGGAAATCATAGGACTACCCCTAGCCGTAAGAGGGAAGGGTGAGGAGTAACTGGATTGTAGAGGGCTTTCTGGGGGGAGAGGGGGAGGCAAATGGGGTTTCCTCCCCACAAAAAGAGAGAGAGATTTGGGGCAGCTAGATGGCACAGTAGATAGAGCACCAGCGCTGGAGTCAGGAGGCCCTGAGTTCAAATCCAGCCTCAGACACTTGCTAGCTGTGTGACCCTGGGCAAGTCAAAAAAGAAGGAGGAGGAGCAGGACAAATGGGGTTAAGTGACTTGTTCAGGGTCACACAACTAGTAAGTATCTGGGGCCAGAAGTGAACTCAGGTCCTCCCAACTCCAGAGCCAGTGCTCTATCCACTGAGTCACCTTAGCTCCCCCTTATAGAGGGCTTTTAAATGTGAAGGATTTGCATTTTATCTCAGAGGCATGAGGGAATAGAAATGGGCGGTTTCAGTAGGTAGTGAACCTCCTTGTCACTGGATGAGCTTAAAAGGAGGCTGAATGGCCACTTATTGTCACTGCTATAGTAGGTGTCAAGAATCAAGCTGGACTAGATGGGTCCCTTCCATCTGGAAGAGTCTGTGAGCATCTATGAAGAGAGATTGTGGTAGGCTGAAGTATTTCATCAGGGGGAGCTTTGTGGAAGAATCTGAGGTGGGCTTTGAAGAGTAGGTGAGATTTAAAGAGGCAGAGAAGAAGAGGGAGGGTGTTCCCCAGCAAGGCAGACTCCTGTGCAGGATTATGCAGGGAGGGAAAAGTTGGTGGAGCAGATACTGTGTAAGTACCACATTGTATGAAAGGCGATCTGTTAAAAAATCAGAGAAGGGAGAGATTGGTTCAGATAAACTTGTTGAGGACACACACATTGAAATGGGAACATTTAGGAAATATTCAAACACTGAATCCTAGAATGTCAGAGCTGATGAGATCGTAGAGAACACACATTTTTAGCCTCTCATTTTCCAGGTGAGGAAACAAACCCAGAAAACAGAAATGTCTCACCCCGAGGCCAAATAATGAGTTAGTCACAGAGCCAGGATTAGAACCCACAAACTCAGCCCACTCCTCTTTCCACTGAGCCAAGCCGGAATATCATGGCAGATGTACACCAGTGGTCAGCAGGTATGGGTGATTACCTGGGAACTGAACCTTGGTTTCTCCGTCTATAAAATAAGGTAACTCCTCCTTCTCACTTCTGTGTTCTAAGGCCCCTCCTAGCTCTGACATTCTAAATCTATGATCTGACTTCTGGTTTTCTTTTCCTTACAATCATTGTCAATCGAAAGCACTACAACACGGGTACCTTATGTTTAATGGGATGGCTGAAATACATCCCCCACCCCTGCTAATACCTTACAAACCTCAGACAACCATTCATTCATTCCCACCCACTCTCATTCATCTCACTCTTTTTCTATCCCTTTCCATCCCCCTTCTATATCTTCTCCCTTCAGATTTACCATTTTCCATCAATCCAGACTGGCCTTTGCTTAGCTGGTCATAGGACCTAGGGAACGTTTAGTGCTGATTATCTTGTTGGTGGGTTCTCTAAATTCCTGATGAGAAAACCAATCAGCACATAGGGCATTTCCACTCTGCCTTTTCCATTTCTAAGGGACTATTTTGCTGCTCCACAACAGCTGAAACTGCCCTCAGGTACTGGGGAATGTGGCAAGTGCCATTATGGAGCTTGGGATTCAGACCACTCTCCTGGAAGATCTGACCTCCAGGGTCTCCCTGTCATTGCAGGATTTCCTTCTATTTCCAGGTGTGAGCTGTGTTCTTTCTTCAGTTACCTATGGGAGTTTAGCTCCCATCTGTATGTGGGTTTAGGCTGCATTCTGTGTGTGTGACTTTCAGTCCTGTCTCTCTCTCTTCTCCTCTCCTCTCCCTTCCCCTTCTAATCTCTTCTCTCTCCTCTCTTCTCTCTCCTTCCTCTCCTCCCTCTCCTCTCTTCTCTTCTCTTTCTCTCCTCCTCCTCCTCCTCTCTCTCTCTCTCTCTCTCTCTCTCTCTCCCCCCCCCTTTTATTACCTCAGAAGTCTGTCTTGCTTCTGACCACTCCCTCCCTTAATAAACCTTCCCTTTTATGACTACCACCTCCTTTCTCTTATCCCCTTTCCCTCCCCCACCTCTCTCTCTCCCTCCCTTTCTTCTCTCTCTCTCTCTCTCTCTCTCTCTCTCTCTCTCTCTCTCTCTCCCCCCCCTTTTATTACCTCAGAAGTCTGTCTTGCTTCTGACCACTCCCTCCCTTAATAAACCTTCCCTTTTATGACTGCCACCTCCTTTCTCTTATCCCCTTTCCCTCCCCCACCTCTCTCTCTCCCTCCCTTTCTTCTCTCTCTCTCTCTCTCTCTCTCTCTCTCTCTCTCTCTCTCTCTCTCTCTCTCAGCAAACCCAATTCAGTGGAGCTGTTTCTGTGTCCTTTCTCACATACATTCTGTGCTTACATTAAATACGGAGGGTATTAATTTTCCTGAAAATCATAGTGCCTAGAATGTCAGGGCTGAAAGGGAGAGGGGAATTAACCCACCTAGGATCACACAAGTTAGCTTGCATCAGAACAGAGAGTAAAACCTAGGTCCCTTACTCCCAGTCAAGTGCTCTTTCTACCATCACCTGAGGAATGTATTTTCCCTTCTCCAGGTACCAGTTTTTTATGATGTATAAAGAGGTGGGAGAGGAGAGGAAGGGGCAGGTTGGATCCTTAAGATTGCTTCCAGGTCTCTTATTCTAGCAGTGAATTCTCTCCCTGCAGCTTATCTCTTCCAATGCCAAAACCTGTTTGTTTAATTTTAATTTTATATTTAAGCATTTGGGATGGAAACTTTTCTAAAAATGGACTGCACTTATCCCTGCCTTCCCAAATAGGGGATTCAGAACAAAATTTAACCTTTTTCTTGATGACTCAGGTCATGATCATAGATGCCATTGTTTTATTGTAAGATCATGTATTTCTCTTTAAGATTTTTTCCTCTCTGCTTCCCAGTTTTGAGGCTGTTACTTGTCTCTATGGTTTTCGTGGTGTTAGCCTCTCACAGCCCCCACTTTCTTTAGTCTTTATAGATTCTAATCTGCTGTGGTCATGTGAGCCAGTAACCAAGTTTGCTAGGATTGTGTGTTGAGTAGGAGTCAGTCATTCTGAGCGAGAGCTCAAGAATAAACTGCCTGGCAGTATGACAGGGCAGTCCCAAAAGCTAATGCAATCATAGACGGTGTTCAGAATAAGAGATATGATGATCTCAGTGCCCTCTCTTCCCATGTGACTATATGTGGAATAGCGTCTCAGTTTGTTTCCCAACCTCCTTCTCCCCCATTACTGATTTTCTTGCTTTTTAATAATTAAATATTTCACTAAGCAATTTTTTTTAACCTTGTGATCACTTCTTAGTGCATGCCCCTCTCCCCTAGCCTCCTTTTGCAACAAGGAGCTATAGTTAAGGAAAACAAACCAATACATTGGCCAGTCAGTCAATAAACATTTATTAACATGTGCTAAGTGCTGAAGATACAAAGACAGGCAAAAGACTGTCCCTGCCCTCAAGAAGCTTACAATCTAATGGGAGAAGACAGCACATAAAAAGAAGACGGAGGGGGAAGGGGAGTCTGGGAGGAGCACTCTAATATTCACCACCCACCCTCTCTAATCAGAGGCAGGAAAGGACCTAAGGGGAAAGGGGCATTGAGGAAGTTTCAAAATTGATGTGATCTTGCAGGAAGATGAATTTCTGGAGACAATGATGAAGTCCAGAGGAACAACCAAGCGGGACATTGGCCATATCTGATGACATAGGCCTCATTCTGCGCTTGGAAGCCACCATCTCTCTGACTAGAAGAGGTGCCAGTCCTTTGAAGTCAAGACTAATCATTACGTTGGTCCAAGTTCTGTTGTCTTTCTGTATTGTTCTCCTTCACCTTATTACTATCATCGTTTAAATTGTCTCCCTGGTTCTGCTTACTTTCCCCTGTATCTGTTCATATAAGTCTTCCAGAGTTTCTCTAAATTCTTCATAGTTATTGTTTACTGTGGCACAATAAGGACAGGATCATTGATTTCAAATACATCATCATCTAGTCTAACTCTTCCATTTTATAGATGTGTGAACTGAGGCCTAGAAAGTCATTTGCCTAAGGTCACATAGGTAGTAAGTGACTGAGGCAGAATTTGAATGTGGGTCCTCTGACTCTAAAAGGATTGTTCTTTCCACTTTCAGTATTCCATTACATTTACATACCATGGTTTATTCAGCCATTCCTCAACCAATGGTGCATCCACTTTGCTTCCAATTCTTTGCTACCACAAAAAGTGCTGTCAGAAATGTTCTTGTGTGCATGCTTTTCTCTGTTGAGGGGATTCAAAGCTGTTTCCATATGAGGATTAGATGAAGGAACTGGGGATCTTTAGCCTAGAGAGGAGAAGGTTTAGGAGGGGCATGATTATTTCTTTCAAGTATTTGGAGGGTCATCATGTGGAAGAGGTTTTAAACTTGGTCTGCTTGACCCTAAAAGGCACAACCAGAGATAATTAGAAAGATACAGGTATTTGCTTAGTATAAGAAAAGCTATCTAACAATTAGAACTGTCCCAAAGTGAAATGATAGTAGGGGCAGGAAGACCTGAGTTCAACTCCATCCTCAGACATTTACTGTGTGACTCTGGGCAAGTCATTTAACCTTGTTTGCCTCAGTTTCCTTATCTATAAAATGAGCTGGAGAGGGAAATGGTAAACCACTCCAGTATCTTTGCCAAGAAAATCCCAATTGGGGTCACGAAGCATCAGACATGGCTGAAAAACGACAAAACAACAAAAGTGGAATGATCTGCCTCAGGAAATGGTAGAATTCTCATTACTGGGTGACTTCTTATCAAGGATAAGTAGAATTATAGAAAATGTGCTTGTCAGTCTGGACCAAATAACCTTAGAGGTCCCTAAATTCCTAGATTCTGCAATTTAGGGCTTTGACTTTATGACAACTATCTCAAATGCTCAGGGGACTTTTTCCCTCATATCTCTGTTTCAGGATGTTTTCCTATGGGTTGGGGATTACCCAAAGTTTGACTTCTGGACGGGTAGATTACAGCTTGCATTTTTACAGTGCTAATCTTTTTCCAAGATATTTTCAATCTGATCCTCATGATGTCAAGGGTGAGACAGGGAAGTAATTATCCATCCATAAGACTAAGAGCCAGCGTGAGTGGTGATTGCTTAAGACGATATGGCACGTTAGTGATAGAACTGGGGCTGGAATCCGGGTTCCCTACTGCCAATGGTCCCTATCATTCAGCAGTCTGGTTCTCCAGGCCTCCAATCCAGAACCTTTCCGTGCCTTGCTGATTTGTGCATGTTGCTGCTTAGATGACAGAGTCAGATCTCCTATGGCATGCTGTGATCACATTTAATGAATCAAAACATTTATTAGGTGCTTTAGGAGAGTTTATCATCTGGGCAACAAACTGGGATCATGTAAGTCCATAGATTTAGAGCTGGAAAAACCTCAGAGATGATCGAACTCAATGCCCTCATTTTGCAGATAAGGATATTGAAGCCCAGAAAGGTTCAGCAACTTGCTGGACTTTCCACAGGTAGTGACAGAAAGAAGATTCAAACCCATGTCCTCTGGGTTGAAATCCAGTGCTCTCTCCACTATCCCCCTGCCATCCCCCTTCTTTCTGTTCAGAGAACATCGATGTGACTTAGATTTCCCTCCTTTTGAACCCAATTCAATATCCGTCCTTTCTATTATAAACATAACCCGTTTCTGTAGCATTTTAAGGTTCACATTTTCCTCGCAATCACCTTGTTAGGAAGATTACACGATTATTATTGTCCTTGGGCAGAAGAGGAAACTCTAGATCAAAGATTCTACCATAACACACTTCTCATTCCATGTCATTCACCGCCCCTGCCTCCCCCCCACCCACGCCTGGAATGCAGCCTTCTTCATCTCTACCTTCTAGAATCCTTTCCTTCCTTCAGTTATTTGCTCAGTGGCTGCCTTGAAGCCGTCCCTGATCTTGCCTCCTCAGACTACCCTTTGTTATGCTCTTTTATGGAATGTTGTATCCCCTCTCCATCCTGGGAAGAGCATAAGTGAGACCTAGGGCTCTTCTGCTTCTGATTTTGTGTCCCCAGCACTTAACACACAGTGCCTTGCTTAAGAAATTTTTGTCAAATTTGAATTTTGAATGTATATAATGATTTATGGTTTACAAAGCAACTTCCCATAATTGGTTCATTTGATCAGTGGAGAGTTAAGTAAGCCCAGGTATTATCCCCATTTGACAGATGGTAGAACTGAGGTCCAGAGAAGAGAAATAATTTGCTCAAAGTCACACAAAGTTAACAAATGTCGTAGCTGATGCTTGGAAGTGAATTGTTGAAGAAGGTCGTGCCAAATCCGGAAAGTCAACAGCCTTCCTGATGAGCCTTCCTTGCAGCCCCTCAGTCAAAGGACTTTTCCTGGCAGCCACCCAGTTTCCCCTATGCTGATGAAGAGCAGATGGCTGTCCCTTTGACTTCTAATAAACCCCTGTGCACGTACAGACACTTATTGAAAGTCACAGAATATCAGATTTGGACAGGATCTCGCATGCCATCTTGTCCAGCTGGCACCTGCACAAGAATTTTCTGTACCAATTACCTGACAGTAGGTCACTCAGCCTTCTTCAAGACCTCCAGGGTAAGAGAGCCCCCTACCCCCTAAATTAGCCCATTTCACATATACAAAGCTTTAATTGTTAGGAAGTCTTTCCTTACATTGATCTGAAAATCTGCCTGTCCACCCACAGCTTCTGGTTTTCTCTCCTGGGTTCAGGCCAAACAAGTCGACCCTCCCTGCCACAGAATTTTGCAAACTTGAAGACAATTGTCACATTCCCTACTAAGTCTCCTCTTTTCCAGACTGAGCATGCCCAACTCCTTCAGCCCATCTTCATAAGGATGCTCTCCAGCTATGTCCGAAGTTAAGCCCAAATACAGAGGATGGAATCTTATCAGGAGACAAGTGTTCCATCTTCATAGAGAGGAGACTGCTTGTGAATGATGATGGAGATAAAGATTTCCTGCTCAAGTATGGGCTGGATTAAATAAATACCTTTGAGAGCCCCTTCGTGTCTGAGATTCTGTGATTCCTTTGGGTCATGGGGGAGGCAGTATGGCGTAGGTTCTCTAGGGGGCACAGTAGATAAGGAAGCCTGGGTTCAAATCTCATCTCAGATACTGACTAGCTATGCGACCATGGGCAAATCACTTAATCTTTGCCTCAGTTTCTTCATCTGTAAAATGGGGGTGATAGTAGCCCCCACCTCCCTGGGTTGTTGTAAAGATCCAATGAGATAACATTTGTAAAGCTCTAAGCACCTTTTCTGGCACATAGTAGGTGCTATATAAAAGTGTTAGCTATTAGTCGCAGTAAAAAGAATCGACAACTTAGAATCAGAATGCCTGACAGTTCTCGCCCATGGGGTACATGCTTTGTGCTTTGGGGCAAATAACTTACCCTCCCTGGGCCTTCACAAACCCATCTATAAAATGGGGATAACGGTACGATAATACATGTACCACCTATCTTATTGTACGCTTGTAAAGAGAAAGCATTTGGTGAATTTTAAGGGCTGTTTGTGAAGTCGCAATGGCCTTGTTTTCTCTGGGTTTTTCATTCACCACCTCCTCTTCCCGGCTCCTAACTCTTTCACCCTTATTCCCCCAACCTCTAATAATGCTGATGGCTCTGCCTTGGACCCCTTCCAGGGCAGCCTCATCTCTCTTGTTACATAGCCCCAAGCTGGACAAAGGCTCTAATAAGCCATTGACCAGAACCCAGTTTAATGACTTCATTCCTTTGAGGTTGCAGCAACCCAATGCTTCTCTCCAAGTAGCTCACTATTTCCAGACTTAAATGAAGATTCCCCAAATGCCCTTGAGAGAGTTCCCAGCTTCCTGCCTTATGGAGTCAGGGTTAGCCTGCAGGAAAATTGAGAAAGTTTTTCTGCAATGAGAGCCTATCTCTCAAAAAGCACCTATTCCAAGCCCCTTGGCCCCTTAGACCGGCTCATTCACAAAATCACAGAATTTAAGAGTTGGAAGGTACTCTGGCAGCAGATTAGTGAAAGGCATACATGAAAGAAATCCCTACTGTAACATACCTGACAAGTGGTCAGTCAGTCTCTCCTTAACACTTCCAATTAGGAAATCCACTCCATCCTGAAGCAGACCATTCCACGTTTAAACATCTCTAATTGTTAAGAAGCTTACCCTAGCATTAATTTTGCTTCTCTGAAACTTCCAGTGCTCCTACTTCTGCCCTCAAGGGCCCAACAAAACAAGTATAGTCCCTCTTCCATATGATAGCTGTTATGTGCTTGAAGATAGATATCATGTACCCCCTGAGTCTACCAGGATAAGCTGAGTTCCTTCAGACTGACTCCCTTGTAACATGGATTCAAGGCTTTTCGCTATCCTGGTTGACCTCCTTTGGACACTCACCAGGTTCGCAGTGTCTTTCCTAGATCACGTTGCCATGTTGAGTACTATATTCCACATGAGATCTGACAAGGTCAGAGAACATTGTGACTATTGCCTTCATATTCCTGAAAACTGTCCCCAAGATCACATTAGCTATTTTGGCTATCACATAATGCTGCTGACTCATTTGGAACTTGTGATCCAATAAAAAAAAACCTCAGATCTTTTTTAAAACAATGCCTCCTGCATCTTAAACTTGAGAAGATGATGTTTTTTGTGCCCATGTGCAAGACTTTACATTTATCTCAGTTGAATTATATTAGATTCAGCCCAGCGTTTTATCCTGTGATTCTGTCATCCACCAAACTTGGTGTTACTGGCCAATTTGATAAGTGTATTATCTATGCTTTTCTCCAATTCTTTGATAAAAATATTAAACAGCACAGGGCCAAGGACATAGCCGTAGAGTAATCTTCTGGAGACCTCCTGCCATGATGGCCTTGAACCATTAACAACCGTTCTTTGAATCTGGCCATCCAAGTGGTTTTGAATCCATCTTATTGTCTAAATGTTTGTCTAATTTATTGTCTAAATTATACCTCTTCATCTTCCCCACAAGTAATATGAGATCCTTTATCCAAAAAATTTGCTAAAGTCAAGGTAAACTATATTTACAATATTCCCTTCATCTATTAGTTTAATAATCCTACCCAAAAAAAGGAAATGAGGTTAATCTAGCAACAGTAGATCATGAAAGAGATGGTTGGTGAATATTTAGGAAGGGAAGTAGTGATACGAAGAGCTAGCATGACTCTACCAAGAGCGGGTCACGTTGCCAGGGGTGGGGAACCTGTGGCCTCGAGGCCGCATGTGACATTCTAGGTCCTCAGATGCGGCCTTTTGACTGAGCCCAAGTTTTACAGAACAAATCCTTTTATTAAGGGGTTTATTCTGTGAAGTTTGGGTTCAATCGGGGGCTGCACTTGAGGGCCTAGAGTGCCACATGTGGCCTCAAGGTCACAGGTTCCCCACCCCTGGCAACATGACCCACTCTCGGCAGAGTCATGCTAGCTCTTTGTATCACCACTTCCCTTCCTAAATATTCACCAACCATCTCTTTCATGATCCGCTCTACAGCTTCCCAGGAATTGAAGTCAAGCCCCCTGGCCTATATTTGCAGATTCTGTTCTCTTTTCTTTTTTTGAAAATCAGGACAACTTTTGCCCTTTTACAGTATTCTGGTACCTCTCCTATTTTCCATGATCTTTTAAATCTGCTGACAGTGGCTCAGCAATCACAAGGTTCTTTCAGGACCCAAGATATAGTTCATGTGGGCCAGGTGACTTGAATTCAACAAGGGCAGGTGGCCGCCCTCTTACAACCTCTTTACTTATCTGGGGTATCAACTTCTTAGACATTTTTGTTCTACCCTTTCCATTGTGAAGGTTTTTCCCTCCTGCAGAGAAAATAGAAACAAGATTTAAGCTGCTCTACCTTCTCTGTTGTCACTTGTCATCTTTCCACCCCCAAGCTAAGGTCCTTTCCCTTTTATCCTCCTTTTTCTCCCCGCATATCTAAAAAACAAACCTTTTTTGTCGTTCTTAGCTTCCTTCAGCAGCCTCAGCTCATATTGAGCTTTGGCATATCTGACATTATTTTTACAGGACTGTGCCACCCTCTTATTCTCATCCTCTGTTACCTGGCCTTGCTTCCATCTTCTGTGTATTTCTTTTTAAGATCTAAGCTCCCTGTGTGTCTACAACAGTCTCTTCAAAAAAAAAGTACCATTTGTCTTCCTTGATGGAATTGTTCCCCTTCCCTCCTTGAGCATTCCTCTATCCTTCTTGAGGCGGCTTGCTCAATGCATTTTACTCCATAAGATCCTATCTTTCCTCTGAACCCTTTGAAATCTGCTTTCTCAAAATCTAGAGTATATGTCAGCCTATTCCCAATTAACTCACCTTCGCTATCATAAGCTTAGGCTGTTGTGCCCATTGCCTCCCTCCAGAGTTCTCTTCATTCCTACCCTGGCACCCAGATCATTCCTATTACCAAAAAATCAGATCCAGAATTTAATTTCCTTTTGTTGGTTCCTCCACCTTTTGAAGGGTGAAATGATTACTTGCAGAAGTAAATAAGTTATTAGCTGATCTGTTTTGAGCAGATGGAGAACTCCAGTAGATGCCTAGATAATTAAAATCCTCTACTACAGCTTTTTAATGTCAAGCTTGTGATTTATTTCTCAACTCTTATCTCTTTCTTCTTTCTGCCCTGGCTGTCTGTAGTATACTCCAGGGACAATATTCCTGCCTTCATTTTTGCTGTTTTCTCCAACTAATAATTATAGCTATGCAAATAGCATGTATATAGCTTTTTATATGGGCCAAGCCAAATACAATCAGATGAAATTGAGTAGGGATAAAGTCTTACATTTGGGTTCAGAAAAATCAACTTTATGTAGTAGATAATTTTTAAAAGATCTAGAAGTTTTAGTAGATTCTAAGATCAATATAAGCCAGTTGGGTGAGGAAGCAGCTAATAAATTTAATCCAGTCTTAGGCCATGTTAAGAGAGGTCTAACATCTGGAGCTAGAGAGGAGGTACTCTCACTGTACTCTGCGCTGATCAAGACCACACCTGAAGCAGTGGGTTCAATTCTGAGTATCCTCCTTTAGAAAAGCATTTGATAATATGAAGAACATTCAGAGAAGGGCAACCTGAATGGTGAAAGGCCTCAATATCTTGCTATTTGAGGATCGATTGAAGGAACTAGGATTGTTTAGCCTGGAGAAGAAAAGTCACAGGAGACACATGATAGTTATATATTTGAAAAGTTATCAAATAGAAGAAGGGAGAACTACAAGCGGTAGTTATAAGTCACAGAGAGGAAAAGATGTAGCCTGATGTGAGGAAATCTTCCTAACTAAACGTGACCCACAAATGAAATGGGTTGCTTTAGGAGCTAGTGGGAATACTGCTCACTGGATGTTTTGGAGCGAAGGCTGGATGATCATGAGTTGGGAATGTTGTAGGGAGGATTCTTGATTAAGTGTTAGTTGAACCAGATGGTCAACTCAGAGATTCTGTGAGTGTGAATAAGGTGAGCTCTGGGAGGGCAGACTGTCAACCGTCTGCATTTCCTTACTTTCCTATAGTCTTCAGGACAGGTACACAGTAAATACTGGTGGATTCATGGGATCGTTAGATTACAGGCATATTATCGCAAGGTGGCAAAAGAAAAATTGGGGTCATGGAGGGTAGAGTGAGGTGCCTACCTTTGTTCCCCCAAATCAGACCTGTCTAAAAGAACACACAACTAACTCTCTGGTCAAGCCTAGAGCAAGGTTGAGTGCTATTTTCTCCAGAAGAGGTAACAGTAAAGATCATTGGTAACAGCTGTCCTTATTTTTAAAATCATAAAGATCTTTCTGCCCCCAGCACACATTTTCAGAGAAACCTTTTTATTTGGAGACACTGGAGTATGCTTCCAGAATGATTGTACTTTCTGTCAAGGCTGAAATCAACTGCAAAGTGAGCATACCCCATTAAATAGAAGCAGAAAATAAAATTTGTCTAGCTTCACAAAGGCACAGGGGGAATGAACAAGGCAGTTTGGATTTGATCCTGTATCCACAGTCGTTTTCACACTGTTTAAGGGAAGCCTACTCTGTTTGTTGCAAATAGAATCATGGGATGTTAAAGCTGGAAAGGGCCTTAGAATAATAGAACCCTAGTATAGCATACCTGGAAGCATCTCAGAGATCATCAATGTCTCATTTGACAGATTAGGAAACTGAGGCCCAGAATAAATAAGTGACATGGGCAAAGCCACACAGTGTCTTTTTTTTTCTCAGAAGACCTTAGCAAACGCAATTTAAAGGGAATCTGGGGGCAGTTTCTGTGGCCTCTAATCATGGTGGTTTGAAAATCCTAGAATATTAGTGTTCTGTTTACTCCGTCCCTAAGCATTCTGCCACCATAGAATCACAGATTTTAGATTTGGAAGGGACCTCAAAAGCCATTTAGTTTAACTTGTACCTTAACAGCTTTCCCATCTGCAACATCCCCACCAACCAGTCATCCAATCTCCCATTGAACCTTTCAGTACTTTAGTGATTGATTCTATTCTTCAGGGAGTCAACTGTTAAGTTTTTCCATGGTCTTTCCTAAGCTGCCTATTCTCATTCATCTTCCAGAATTATTTCAAAGTTATTTCAAGCATCATACTTCCATCCTTTCTTTATAGCTCTTGTGGAATTTCTGAAGCATGCTGTAGGTTTTTTATGCACCAGCATCCATTATCTCTTCTAGGGACCTAGTTGTTTCTGTTGCCGTGTTATTTTTCTCTTCAGGGATTTCTCACTTTCTTTTACACCGTAGTGTTTAATCATTTGATAGGGTATCACGTATATACATATATATTCATATACACACATACATATGCACACATGTGTGTATGTATGTATATGTATATATACACACAGATGTATGTATGTATGTATATATAATGTCTTGATATTTTCTGTTTTCCTATCCTCTTCTTTCTAAATATGTCCTTCTCTACTCCCTACCCAGAAACCAGCCCTCGTAAAAAATAAAGAAAGAAAATAGAAAACCAGCTTAGCAAAACTAATATATCTGCTCAGTTTGACAGTGTACCACATGCATGATCCTTTACCTCTGCCAAAAAGGAATAGAGGTACATTTTTTGGTTGGTCCCAAGCTGGGACATTATAATTACATAGCATTCAGTTTCATGTTTGTTGTTTTGTTTCTATTTACATTGTTGTAGCTGTGTATAGTATTTTCCTGGTTCTGTTTACTTCACTTTACATCCATCTGTTCATCTAATTTCATGTTTTTCCATATTTTCTTACAGCATAGTAATATTCCATTACATTCATGTACCATAATCTGTCTCGATGCTCTCCAGTTGATTGGCATCTACTTTATTTCTAATTCTTTGCTACCACAAAAAAAAAAACAAAAAATTGCTACTATGAGTCAGATGAGTGAAACAACTGAACAATGAATATTTTGGTGTACATGGAACCTTTTTGACTTTGACTTCCTTTATATTCCTGGCAGTGGAATCTCCTGGTGGAAGGGTATGGACATTTTAGTCAATTTCTCAGCATGAGTCCAAATTATTTTCAAGAATGGTCAGGCCATTTCACAGTCCCACCTATATCTGTGTTCCTGTCTTACCATAGCCCCTCCAAAAATGTTTATTTCCATCTTTTGTCATCACTACCAACTTGCTGAATTTAGGTAATGCCTCTGAGTTGTTTTGCTCTTCATTTCTCTTATTAGTGATTTGTAGCAATCTTTCATATGATTTAATAGTTTGTAATTCTTTTTAATATATTTCATTTCATTAAACATTTCCCAGTTGCATGTAAATTTTTTAATATTCATTTTTAAAATTTTTAAGTTCCAAATTCTCTCCTTCCCTCCCCCACCCCTTGAGTAGGCAAACAATAGATTGATAATACATATAAAGTCATGCAAAACAGATTTCCATATTAGCCATGTTACAAAAGAAAACATACACACAAAAACAAGAAAAATAAAGAAAGTTTAAAAAAAATCCTTCAATCTCTTCATCAGTTCTCTCTCTGGAGTTGGATAGCGTTTTTTTGTCATGACATTTTCAGCATTTTCACCTTTGGAATTATCTTGAATCATTGTCTTGATCAAATTACCAAAGTCGTACAACTGTTACTATGTACAGTGCACTTCTCTGGATCAGTTCATATAAGTCTTCCCAGGTTTTTCTGAAACCCACCCCCATCATCATTTCTTATAGCAAATAGTGTTTTCCATCATACTCATATACCACAGTTTTAGCCAGTCCCCAGTTGATGGGCATTCCCTCAATTTCCAATACTTTGTCACCACAATAAGAGCTGCTATGAACATTTTTGTTCAAATTGGTCCTTTTATCTTTTTTAAAAATATCTTTGGGGTACAAACCTAGTAGTGATATTGCTGGGTCAAAGGGTACATACAGCTTTATAGCCCTTTAGGTATAGTTCCAAATTGCTCTTCAGAATGACTGGACCAGTTCACAACTCCTCCAATAGTGCATTAGTGTCCCAATTTTTTCACAATCCTTCCAGCATTTGTCATTTTCCTTTTCTGTCATGTTAGCCAATCTGATAGGTGGGAGGTGATATTTCAAAGTTGTTTTAATTTGCATTTCTTTAATCAGTAGTAGTTTCGAGCATTTTTCATGTGATTACAGGTAGCTTTGATTTCTTCTTTTAAAAACAGTCTGTTCATATTCTTTGACCATTTATCAGTTGGGAAATGACTTAAATTTTAATAAATTTGGCTCAGTTTGCTATATATTTGTGAAATGAGATCTTTATCAGAGAAACTTACTCTAAATTTTTCCCTATCTTATTGCTTTCCTTCTAATTTTGACTGTATTAGTTTTGTTTGTTCAAAACCTTTTTCATTTAGTGTAATCAGAATTATCCATTTTACTTCCTGTGTTGCTCTTGATATCTTGTTTAGTCATAAACTCTTCCCTTATCCATAGATCAGTAGATAAGAATATATTAGGTATATTTTCCTATGCTCCTCTAATTTACTTATAATATCACCCATTGTGTCTAAATCATTGGTCTGTTTTGACCTTATCATGGCATGCAATGTGAGATCTTGGTTTTTGCCTAGTTTCTTTCAAACTGTTTTCTAGTTTTCCCACACAATTTTTGTGAGATGGTGAGTTCTTACTCAAAAGGTTGGATCTTTGGGCTTATCAAACACTAGATTACTATGGTCCTTTACTACTACGTACTGTATCCCCAATCTATTCCACTCTATTTCTTAGCCAGTACTAGAATGTTTTCATGATTACCACTTTGTAATGTAGTTTAAAATCTAGTACTGCTAGGCTACCTTCCTTCACATTTGTTTCACATTGATTTTTTGATATTTTTGAGCTTTTGTTCTCTCAGGTGACTTTTGATACTATTTTTTCTGTTTCTATAAAATAATTCTTTGGTAGTTGGATTCGTATAGGTTTATATAGGTTTATAGCTATTTATTTCTATCCTTTGACCCATTATACTTTGGGAAATTACTCTTGGTCTCATTGATTTTCGTTTGCTATGTATTTTGAATATCAGATCCTTATCAGAGATATTTGATGCATGGGGTTTTTCCCCAAATTGGTAATGTCAGTTTCACATGCATTTCAATTTCACATAATCAGTCAATCAATTAATATTTATTAAGTCCCTACTTTGTTCTAGGCACTGTGCTAAGCCCTAGGGATAAAAAAAGGAAGAAAAAAAGAGGCAAGAGACAGTCCCTACCTTCATAGACAAAATTATCTATTTTATTTTTTGTGGTTTATAACTTCCCTCCCTTATTTGGTTTAGAGCTCTCTCCCCTTAGCCATAGCTATGGAAGGTACCCGATTTGGTTCTCTTCTAATTAAAAAAAAATTGTGACCAATGTTTAATTCAAGTTGCGTATTCATTTTGAACTTATTTTGATAATATTGTGTAAGATGTCAGTCACAACCTCATTACTGCCAAACTGCTTTTGAATTTTCCAAGCAGTCTTTGTCAAATACAAAGTTCTTCCTGTGTTGTTTTCACTCTTAGTTTTGCCTGTGAGGGCTTCTTTCCTTTTCCCTCTTGATTTGGTCGTGCATTGTTTTTTGTTGTGGTTTTGAGAGGATGAAGGAGAATTAGGTTTAGTTACGACTTATGATTTGTTCACTGTCTTGTCAGAACTTTTAGAACACCTTTGCCCCTCCCACCTCCAGTGAGGGAGAACCTAGTGCCCCTCTTGAGATAGCCCATTCTATCCTGGGATAGCTCTACCAGGGAATATCTCCCTTATAATTAACCAACACCAACTCTATCATCCACCTATTATCCTCATTCTGGTCTCTTGGATCAAATCAAACAAGATCAATCCTCTTCCAAATGGCAACCCTTCAGGTACTTAAAAAGAACTCTCATGTCCAGCTCCATCCCTTGTTCCCCCATTAATCATCTCCTCTGCTCTGTGAGAGCTCCTCATAGCTCCTATAGGTGCTCAGGCACATTGTTATCACTGTCATTGAACAATCACTTTAAGAAATGATTTCATTATGAAGAAATTCCTCAACTGGAGTTAGCAGCATGGTAAAAAGCATTTGGGTATAAGAATCACCATAGACAGACATTGTGGTGGTAATGTTCTAGAGACCCACCTGACAAGAAGGAGAACTGAGATGATGAAATCCTGAGAAGCTGGGATAGGAACAACGTGTGGGAGATTTAATTACACAGACATATGTACTACTTTTCTGTCTGTCAAGAGTAGAGTGATTATCTTAATCTGATTGTCTAATCATTATCTCCATCTAGGTAGGGCCAGATCTCACAGCTGTACTCCAGGTGAAGATGTCACCTGCCCTCTCAAAAGTTCCAGCAGACCCTAGAAATGCCACACTCCCCATGTCCTGACCTACCTTCTACTGTTACTTCCAGCACTCCAGAGTCAGGAGATGAAGCTGTTTTAAAAACAGTCTTTCCCTTTCTCATAGACAAGGTTGTCCTTGTGCTGGTGTAGGAATAGTCCTTCTGAACTTGGAGCAGTCAGTTAACATATTCTCATCAAGATACATTCTTGTTTTTCTCATTTTCCCCTTGTCTCCAAGGAGGTGACCCCTGGCATCTGGATTAGGATTTGACTGAAGCATTGAATTAGAATCATAGCCTTTTCATTTTAGAACTGAAAGGAGCCTTAGTGAGAATTTATTCCAGCTGTTCATTTTACAGATGTGAAAAAGGAGACCCAGAGACAGGAAGAAGGGATGTTTATGTATCATAACCACTAACATTTCTGTGCGATGCAGTTGGTATGATGGGTAGAGGGCTGCTCTTGGAGTTTACAAGACCTGGGTTCAATCTCTGCCTCTGACATATTCTGACATATACATATACATCACATATGTAATCAAGGAAAAGTCACTTAACCTTTCATAGCTCCAGCTGATATTCTAAGACTCTTAAGTTATAAATGAGCAGCCAATCTGCGTCAGTGGAGGGAGTTTTCCACACTGGGGGTTCTCCATACTAATGAAATCCCAGTTGCAGGGAGAGGAAATGATTCTCTAGTACTTTAAAGCTTATAAACCACTTTCTTTTCAAGAAACCCACAAAATAGTACAGGTGCTATTACTTTCATTTAATGGATGAGAATCTTGTGCCTTAGAAGGGAAGTGATTTGCTCAGATTCATGTAGCTGTATCAGTAAAAGCACTCAAAAGGAGGACTCTAAATCATTTAAGGAAGTCAACAATTCATCAGTTACTCTACTTGTGACAGAAAGAAAAGTCATATGTATGTCTGTGTAATTAAATCTCCCATGCCCTGTTCCCATCCCACCTTCTCAAGATTTCATCATCTAAGTTCTCCTTCTTGTCAGGTAGGTCTGTAGTACATTACCAGCTTACTGGTTGTCTACAGTGATTCTTATATCCAAATGCTTTCCACCACGCTACTACCTCTAGTTAAGGGATTTCTTCAAGTGAAAACCATTTCTTAATGTCTAGTTGTTTTCCTTTATCTACTTTGTTTAATTCTTTTCTTTTGAATAAATAATATCTTTATCGAGTCATATTCCAGTGATGAAGAACTTTCCATAAAATCTCGGGGGTCAATGTTAACACCTTATGTTAAAATTGCTTGTTCACCTTACTCACTTTAGTTCATTTCAGCAAATTCCTTTGTGCTGGGAATAAAAAGACAAAAATCAAACTTTTACTTTGCCCCCTAGGTTATATCTAGGAGAAATGGGTAGAAATTGCAGAATTTAGGAAGAAAGTTTCTAATAATTGGAGGTATCCCAAAATGGAATGGTCTGCTTTGGGAGGCAGTGGATTCCCCCTCACCGAAGGTCTTCAAGCAAGAGCAAGATGGCCTCTTGTTGGAGATGATGTAGAAAAGATTTTGTTCAGGTATTGGGTCTGGTTGGTCTTTGATTCTCTTCCAAATCTGACCAAATAAAGGCAGCTAGGTGGAACAATAGATAAATCAAAAAGACCCGAATTCAAATCCTGCCTCAGGCACTTAATAGCTGTGTGACTCTGGGCAAATCACTTACCCTTGGCTTGCCCCAGTTCCCTGGCTTGTGAAAATCAGTGATCTTCATATGTAAAGCGGTGTTAATAATAGTATCCACCTCCCAGGGTTATTGTAAGGATAACATGAGATAATGTTTGTAAAGCGCCTTGTAAACCCTAATTCGATATGTAAATTCCAGCTGCTGCTGCTGCTGCTCCTTTGTTACTGGTGTTGTTCCCTGATTGTAACTAAGAGAGGGCAAGGATTGGGAATCCTTAAGGAAAGTGTTGTCTTTCCAAGTCTGGGTCCCAGACTCTGGGAGAAGGACTGCTAGGGTCCCTTCCCCCAAACTATAAAATAGTCGATTCTGCAGAGCCAGGGCCCTCTGTCCTCAAATCTCAGAAATCTGATTCTGTGCCTGCGTCGTCTCCACCTCACTGGGCTGAATAATGAAGTGTCATTTTGAGAATTTGCTAATTAGACTCTGGTATCCTACAGCTGGCCCTGCTGTTAACATGCTGTTGCATTTCTCAATGTTGCCTCCTGAATAATTTGGGTTCCCATGAGATTAAATCTCTCCCTGGGTCATTCTTTCTTTTGAATCTTCAAAGCCAGTGACATCCCAGAAATAAAAATTTTCTTCAGACTTCTCAATGAATTCCAGAAATATGGGAGAGCCCCAGGTGATGGAGCTAGAATTATTAGCAGGGGGCAGGCTGTCCTTGTGTTCTGATGCTCATCTTCCGAAGGAGCTGGCCTACAGGAGAACTCCGCAGGTTCCTTTTTCTGTTTCTCACCTTTGTCATTGATTTCAGGGAGGGCTCTTGCTGATATGACAGTGTCAATAGTTCCTGAACTGGCAGTAGCTCGTTAAGGACCACAAGTATCGTGGAGGGCGGTGAGGTCATGGATTTGGGTCCACTGTGACTGTTGGATGCTGAAACCTTTAATTTCACAAGATTTGATCATCCTTCGCAGTAAAAAATAAAAAGCTCACCCAAAGATATCTTTACCACTAGCTCACTACCCTGCCTGGGAAGAATCTAATTACAGAGAATGTCAGAGCAGGAAGGCACCACCTAGAATCATAGTACAGAACTCCAGAGCTGAAAGACACTTTTCAGATAATCTAGACCTTTACTAGCTAGATGTCCCTGGGCAGGTCACTTGTCCTCTCTCAGCCTCAGTTTCCTCACCTGTAAAATGAAGCTAGGAAGAGGATAAGAAGACCCAGAGAAGAGGAAAGATAAGCAACATAGCTGCAAATGAGACCCGAGCCAGAGAGCCACAGAATTTCGGAGCTGGAGGGAATGCGGAGGCCATCTAGATTTTTATCCTAGATTTGAGGAGAGCAGGCTTGGATAAAGGAGATATAGGGTCCTGTGGAATAAAATTCCATTGGGACCCTTGGTCTTACTACCATCTTGTTCCATTTCCACTCTGCCAACGGGACCAAATGAAGGAGGAAGCTAACATACAGACTGAAATTCAAGAGGAGAAAGATGAGGGGGGCCCAGGTAACCTGACTATGTTGACCACAGAGGCCACAAGAGCAGAAATAGGAGATGAAAGACTCCCAGTCATACTTGGCAAAGATATCTCTCAGTGAAGGATTATACCAGCTCTGTCCCAACGTTATCTAGAACTTGTATCTCTAACATCCATGGTGGCACAGAGGATAGAGCACCTAGAGTCAGGAAATCTCTTCCTAAGTTCAAATCTGGCCTTAGACACTTACTATATGTGTGTGACCCTGGGCAAGTCCCTTAACCCGGCTTGCCTCAGTTTCCCCACCTGTAAAATGGGATGGAGTACCACTCCAGTGTCTTTGCCAAGAAAACCCCAAGTTGGGTCACAAAGAGTTAGACATGACTGAAAATGATTGAACAACAACAAACCCAAACATCACTTAACTACTCCATGACTGTGGACATTCCATCTTTATTTTTTTTTATTTTATTTTTTAAATGCAATTTATTTATTTAACATATTTGGTTTTCAACATTGATTTTCACAACAGTTTTAATTACAAATTTTCTCCCCATTTCTGCCCTCCCCCCCCCACTCCAAGATGGCTTATATTCTGGTTGCCCTGTTCCCCAGTCAGCCCTCCCCTCTATCACCCCCCTCCCCTCTCATCCCCTTTTCCCTTCCTTTCTTGTAGGGCAAGATAAATTTCTATGCCCCATTGCCTGTGTATCTTATTTTTTAGTTGCATACAAAAACTTTTTTTGTTTTTGAACATCTGATTTTAAAACTTTGAGTTCCAAATTCCCTTCCCTCTTCCCTTCCCACCCACCCTCCATAAGAAGTTGAGCAATTCAACCTAGGCCACACATGTATTATTATGTATAACCCTTCCACAATACTCATGTTGTGAAAGGCTAACTACATTTTGCTCCTTCCCAACCCATCCCGCTTTATTGAATTTTCTCCCTTGACCCTGTCCCCTTTCCAAAGTGTTTGTTTTGATTACCTCCACCCCCATCTGCCCTCCACTCCATCATCCCCCCGCCTTTTATTTTTTTTTATCTTCCTCCCTCTTCTTTCCTGTGGCGTAAGATACCCAACTGAGTATGTATGGTATTCCCCCTCAGGCCAAATCTGATGAGAGCAAGGTTCACTCATTCCCCCCTCACCTGCCCTCTCCCCTCCTCCCATAGAACTGCTTCCTCTTGCCACCTTTATGCGAGATAATCCACCCCATTCTATCTCTCCCTATCTCCCTCTCTCAGTATGTTACTCTCTCATCCCTTAATTTCATTTTATTTCTTTTAGCTATCTTCCCTTCATCCTCAACTCACCCTGTGTCTGCTCTCTCTCTTTTACACATATATACATATGCACATACATACACATACATACATATACACATAGATACATACATACATACACATTCACTTATATATATACATAAACATATATATATGCATATATATATGCATATATACACATATATATGCATATTCCCTTCAACTACCCTAATACTGAGGTCTCATGAATCATACTCATCATCTTTCCATGTAGGAATGTAAACAAAACAGTTCAACTTTAGTAAGTCCCTTGCAATTTCCGTTTCTTGATTACCTTTTCATGCTTCTCTTGATTCTTGTGTTTGAAAGTCAAATTTTCTATTCAGTTCTGGTCTTTTCACTGAGAAAGCTTGAAAGTCCTCTATTTTATTGAAAGTCCATATTTTGCCTTGGAACATGATACTCAGTTTTGCTGGGTAGGTGATTCTAGGTTTTAATCCTAGCTCCATTGACCTCCGGAATATCCCATTCCAAGCCCTTCGATCTCTTAATGTAGAAGCTGCCAGATCTTGGGTTATTCTGATTGGGTTTCCACAATACTCAAATTGTTTCTTTCTGGCTGCTTGCAATATTTTCTCCTTGATCTGGGAGCTCTGGAATTTGGCAACAATATTCCTAGGAGATTTCTTTTTGGGATCTATTTGAGGAGGCGATCGATGGATTCTTTCAATTTCTATTTTGCCCTGTGGCTCTAGAATATCAGGGCAGTTCTCCTTGATAATTTCCTGAAAGATGGTATCTAGGCTCTTTTTTTGATCATGGCTTTCAGGTAGTCCAATAATTTTTAAATTATCTCTCCTGGATCTATTTTCCAGGTCAGTGGTTTTTCCAAGGAGATATTTCACATTGTCTTCCATTTTTTCATTCCTCTGGTTCTGTTTTATAATATCCTGATTTCTCATAAAGTCACTAGCTTCCACTTGCTCCAATCTCATTTTTAAAGTAGTATTTTCTTCAGTGGTCTTTTGGACCTCCTTTTCCATTTGGCTAATTCTGCCTTTCAAGGCATTCTTCTCCTCATTGGCTTTTTGGAGCTCTTTTGCCATTTGAGTTAGTCTATTTTTTAAGGTGTTGTTTTCTTCAGTGTATTTTTCAGTATTTTTTTGGGTCTCCTTTAGCAAGTCATTGACTTGTTTTTCATGGTTTTCTCGCATCCTTCTTATTTCTCTTCCCAATTTTTCCTCTACTTCTCTAACTTGCTTTTCCAAATCCTTTTTGAGTTCTTCTATGGCCTGGGGCCAGTTCATGTTTTTCTTGGAGGCTTTGGTTGTAGGCTCTATGACTTTGTTGTCTTCTTTAGGCTGTATGTTTTGGTCTTCTTTGTCACCAAAGAAAGAATCCAAAGTCTGAGACTGAATCTGGGCGCGTTTTCGCTGCCTGGCCATATTCCCAACCAACTAACTTGACTCTTGAGTTTTTCAGTGGGGTATGACTGCTTGTAGATTACAGAGTTCTATGTTCTACGTTTTGGGGGGGAGGTGCCAGCTCTGTCAGAGCCGCACTCCTCCTTCCCCAAGGACCCCCAGTCCAGACTGGGCTCAGATCTTCGGCAGGCTGTGCACCCCTGCTGTGATCTGCCACTTAATTCCTCCCACCAGGTGGGCCTGGAGCCGGAAGTAACAACAGCTGTAGCTGCCCCACCTCCGCTGCCCCCGGGGGTGGAAGCCGAACCGAGAACTCCTTCCACTCCCGCAGCTTTTCCCACTAACCTTCTCCGCAGTCTTTGGTGTTTGTGGGTCGAGGGGTCTGGTAACTGCCGCAGGTCACATATTCAGGGCGCTAGGGCCCCCTCCGCCCGGCTTCTGGTCTGGATCGTCCACGCCGCTCAGACTGGGCTCTGCTCCACTCCGTTCCCAGCTCCCAGCTCCCAGCTCCGTGTGGAATAGAGCTCACCCAGAGACCATCCGGGCTGTCCTGGGCTGGAGCCCTGCTTCCCTCTGCTGTTCTGTGGGTTCTGCCATTCTAGAATTGGTTCAGAGCCATTTTTATAGGTTTTTGGAGGGACTCGGGTACGGAGCTCACTGTAGTCCGTGCCTACCAGCCGCCATCTTGTCTCCGCCCCCCCCATTCCATCTTTAAATGCAAAGCCTACCTCCCTGAAATCTATACCTTTAGTTTCACACTATGGACATAACATAACTCCTGACTTTCTTGACTGGTTGTTTTCTTTTTGGCTGAGTGTTGTTGTTGAGTCATTTCAGTCATATCTGACTCTCCATGACCCTATTTGGGGTTTTCTTGGCAGAAATACTAGAGTGGTTTGCCATTTTCTTCTCCAGCTCACATTACAGATGAGGAAACTGAGGCAAAGAGAGTTAAGTGACTTGCCCAGGGTAACACAGCTAGTAAGCATCTGAAGCTGGATTTGAACTCAGGTTCACCTGACTCCAGGGCTGGCACTCTGTCCACTGTACCACCTAGCTGCCCTTGGCTGTGTGTAGCACTTGTATAATAAGTCATCTCCATTTGGGAGTGGGGGAGGGGTGAAAAAAATCTGTGGGGGAAATTAGCCCAGGAAAGATAAAAAGTCCTTAATTCTTAAGACATAAAAAGAAAAAATTCTGACAAAGAAGAAAAAGGTTAGTTGTCCTATGTACGTATATGGACAGGGTGAACGCATCAGCCAACTTAGATTTTTAAGACAGCCATGAAAACTGAGTGTTGTGAAATTATAATGACTAAGCTTGGTCCAAAGAAAAGCTATAAGACTTTATCTCCCTCCTTTCTTTGAGGGCAGGAGAGGGTAGTTATGAATGTGGAATACTATGTACATAATATATCAGACTTGGGTGATGCTTTCGCTAGATTTACTGAACTATCCCCCTCCTTCCTGTTTTTTGTTCTTTGTTATATGGCCCTCCAGGAGGGAGAGAAGGGAAGGATGCATTAGGAAATGTAGCTGATATAAAAAGCAAACGATAATAATAAAAAGGCTTTTTAAAGATGTAAGATACAGAAAAGGGAAACAAAAGAGAAAGCACAGTGAATACAAAGCATGGCTAGGTTCTGTAAGAAAGTGTCAAGTGTGTTAAATCTCAGAGTAAACTAAGGCTGATATAGGAAACCAAGGATAACAAAAAGGTTTGGGTCTTTTTTAATCTACATTGGGAAAAGAGAAAGATCAAAGAAAGGTCAGGCTGCTGCTTGGGATGGATGGAACATTGATAACAGATGAAGGAACAAAAGCCAAGCTGCTCATCCCTTACTTTTCTTCCGTTTTCTCTACCAAGGAGACACATCTGTGTCTCTCTCTGAATTTCCAGAATGTTTCAGTGACACTCCTTTCTTCTTGTGGCTGTCTTTTGTGTCTCCCCATCACTAGTCCCTCTGCCCTCCAATTCTTTATACACACACCCTGAATTTTTTAAACCCTCTCTTTCAACAGAAAAGTATAGTCGAGCCAAACAAATTTACACATAGGCTGTGTCTGAAAACATGTATCTCCTTTTGCACTTCTAAACTATCCCTTCTCTATTAGGAGATGGGTGGGATAGTTCATCATTGGACCCCCAGAGTTGTGATCAACTATTGAGTTGGTCAGAGCTCTTAAGTCTATCAAAAGTCTATCTTTAATTGTAAATTTAATTGTCGTCCAATTCCAAAAAGGACACGTGATGAAAAATGCTATCCACCTCTAGAGAGAGAACTGTTGAACTCTGCATGCAGATTGAAGAATACTTTTTTTTTACTTTATTTTTCACCATTTTTGCCTGTTTTCTTTTACAACGTGGCTAATATGGAAATATGTTTCGTATGATTTCACATGTAAAATTGCTATTGAATAGCTTACCTTCTCAAGGAGGGGGAGGGGCAAAAGGAAGGGAGAGAATTTGGAACTCAAAATTTTTAAAAATGAATATTAAAATTTTTATATATAATTGAGAAATATTTAACAAAATAAATAAAAATATTTTTAAGAAAACAGTGTCATCCTTATAAAAAACAGTTCTGGTTCTGCTCATTTAAGTCTGCATTATTTTGTACAAGTCTTCCCAAGCTTCTCTGAGTCATCATTTCTTATATTACAATAATATTCCATTATGTTTGTGTACCATAGTTTGTACAGCCCTTCCTCAAATGATAAATGAATGCTTCCCTCATTTCTAGTTTTTTGCTACAACAAAAATGGATGCTCTGAAAAATGTTTGTTTGGGTCTTTTCCTTTGCGTCTTTGACCTCTTGGGGATAAAGATATGCATGATTTAGTGACTTTGGGGGTATAATTCTAAATTGCTTTCCAGAATGGTAGAGCCAAGTCACAGCTTTACCAATAGTGCATTGGCATGTCTGCCTTCCTAAGTACCCTCCTGCAATTGTCATTTTCCTCCATTATCTTTGTCAATCTAATTCCACTTTGAGGTGGAACCTCAGAGTTGTTTTAATTTGCATTATTCATATTATTAGTGATTTAGAGCATTTTTCATACAGTGGTTGATAACTTGGGTTTCTTCCATAGAGAACGTACTGTTCATGTCCTTTGACAATTTGTCTACTGGGGAATTGCTCTTGTTCTTATATATTTATTTGAATCATTTTCCTATGTATTCTACATATCAGATATTCCTCAGAAAAACTTGCCACAGAGATTTTTTCCACCAGTTAACTGTTTCCATTCTAATTTTAAGTGCATTGATTTAGTTTGTGCAAAAGCTTGGCAATTTTATGTAATCAAAATTGTCAACTTTCTCTTTTACAATCCTCACTATCTTTTGTTTGTTATGATTACTTCCTTTATCCATAATTGTAAAAGGTATTTCCATCCCTTCTCCTCTAATTTGTATATTAGGTGAACTTTTATATCTAAGTCCTGTATCTATTTGGAGCTTATTGTATAATATGGTGAGATGTTCTCCTCCTAATTTCTGCTAACGTGCTTTCTAGTTTTTTGATTTTGAATTGTTTAGTCCTTACCCCAATAATTGAGATTTTTGAGTTTATTGAATACTAGGCAACTATCTTTCTTTGCTTTTGTTTGTTATGTACTTAATCTATTCCACTAATCAATTTTTCCATTTTTTCTAACCAGAACCAATTAGTTTTGTTGATGATTACAGCTTTGTGGTGTAGTTAGCTATCAGTTCCTGCCAAGCTCCATGCTTTCTTACTTTGTTTTAGTATTCCTCTTGAGATTCTTAACTTTTTCTTCATAAAGATAAATCTTTATGTTATGACAACGAATAAGTAAATGGATTTAGCAACATTATCATTTTTATCATATTGGCATGACCTCAACATAAGCAATTAATATTTGCCCAATTATTTGTTTGTTGTTATTTCTTTACATTGCTTTTTAGATAGATTCATATAGTTCCTGTGTGTGTCTTTGCAGGTGAATTCTCAAAGTATTTTATATGTCTTGCCATTAGTTCTAATGAGATTTCTTTTTCTCTTCCTTCTGGGTTTTGTTGGTAATATTTAGAAAAGCTGATGATTTGTGTGGGTTCATTTTATGTCCTGCCATTTTGCTGAAATTATTTTTTTTCAGTTAAGTCTTTAGTTGAATTCCTTAATTGTACTATCATGTCATGAGCAGGAAAAAAAAATGATCATATTGTTTCCTCTTTGCTTATTTTCTCGATGTCTTTTTTTGTTTGTTTTGTTGCTATAGCTGACATTTCTAGAATTATATCCAATAAAACTGGTAAAAATGGACATCCTGTTTTTACTGGTTTAGGGTTTATTTACTAAACGTAATACTGACTTTGTGGAGTTGTTCTTTTCTGTTGGGTTAATCTGCAAGCATCTCTTGATCCATAATACTTCTTCACGGTATTCAGCCTCTTCTTCTGTTTACTCATATATCTGGTCTCTATGTTTCATTTGAAACTTTGACCAGACACTGGGCTCTACCTTCTTCTGCAGTCTCAGATGGGATGGCCCTTTTGGGTCCTGGGCTCTTGGCACTGGCTTCCATTTCCCTTGGTGTATCTTCATTCAGAGTGCTGGCAGGTTCCAGGCCCTTTAGACATGTTCTGGTTCTGATTATTTCAGTCTTTAGGCCTCTATAGAACATCAACAAGTCAGATTATGGTAGATTTCCACGGTCAGAATGCTGTGGGTTTTGACCCCACCTAAGACTTCTCTATCCAAGCATTCCAGGTCCCACCACATCTCCCAATAAAACACTTCAGGCAGAAAGCACCTCTGAAATATGCCGCCTAGAGTGCTACAGTTATGCTTAGATGCTGCCTGTTCCTACTTCCTCATCAGGAGTCAGTTGTCAGAGTGTTTTGGGTTTCCAAGTCCCCATAGTTTTCCCATTCATTCACTCTTGGCTTCCTGCCCTCTAGGTATTGTGCACTGCTGGCTTCAGATGCCCTTGTAGTATCGCTTATGCTAGCACTAGCAGGTTTCAGGTACTGACCTGTACCTGAACTGATTTCCCTGAGGGAGTGGTCCTGTAAACGTCTGGCTATCACTTTTGGGCTGTATGACAGCCATTAGAGTAGTTTCTTTGGATATCTTTAAGTATTATGCAGTCTGGTGCTAGTTTTACATCTTTGCTGGAGTACGTGTGGGAGAACCGAGCTCCTCTGTAACCTTTCATGCTATCATTTTAAATGAAAATCTTTTGGTGGTCCCTGAAAGATCACAGAGAAATGGGGAAAAAACTTGCAAGATCAGAGGACAAATGTTCGGATCTTCAAAAAAGAGAAGTGAATGATATGGATAAACTATGAGTCAGTGAGGTTGACTGTGATTCTTGGCAAAATTCTAGAACCCATTACTAAAGTGACAACTACTTATTTTTGTTTCTAAATGATATACATGTATCATGGTGCTAATAATTATGTACATTTACACAAAATGGACATTTTTAAAGGATGAGATAAAGACAAAATAATACTTGATCCTAGAATCACTACGGAGTCACTGGCATTTGAGTCAGGGAGTGATATTGTCAGATTTCTGCTTAAGAACAATTGGTTTGGCAACTATGTGGAGGATGGATTGGAGATGAGAGGCTAAAGTCAGGGACCAAATAGGAGGCTATTGCAATAATCTAGGCAAGAAGAGACTGGGCCAGAACTTGGATGGTGGCTATATGTGGAGGGGATGGGTATGAAAGATAAGTAGGTAGAACTAGTAAGATTGGATATTTGGGATAACCCTTAGGTTGTGAGAACCTGGGAGATTAAAAGGATGATTGTGCCCTTACCAGTAATAGCAATTTTGGAAGAGGGAAGATTAGGAAATGGATGGAGCAGTGAGAAGATGTAATAATATCTACAGTTTCAATCACTGCTCATCCATGCCTGCTCATCATGTGTGCTTCACTCTCTCACCCAAAATGTAAGGGGGCATGGGCATGAGAGGCAGGGTTCTTAGGCGCCAGTCACTGCCCTAAGCACAGAACCTCCTCTCCCAAGGGATTCAACCCATCCAGAAAAGGATCTGGAGGGGAGAGAATAGAAATAGACTTTTCCCAATGACACCCACATAGCTGCTGCTATAAGGGTACCTAGAAGCTCTGAAGAGCCAATTCTGGATTCAGGAGGGGAAAGTGGGAGCTTGGGGGTGTTGAAGGATCAGGGTAGTTGTACTTGAGTTGGGGATAAGTCCCCTAGTTGACTATTTCAATGGAATATGGAATGTGGTCTATCTTCCCACTCTCCACACACCCCCTCTTGTCAGTCACAAAACTGGACAAAAGCCTATGGCCCTCTCAGGGGTCTCCAAGCCCTTTGGAGACCACTGTTTTAGAAAAGGAAGTAGTAATCGCAATGAACCAGCATGACTTCATCAAGAAAAGGTCATGCCAGACTAACCTCCTTTCCTTTTTTTCAAACAGGATTCCTAGGTGAAGTCAGGGGAATACCATCAATATCATTTGCCATGATTCAAACTTCACAATTGATTATTTCTCATTTTGAATAGACGATGTGAGTTAGGCAATGATACAATGGTAGGGGAGTCAGAAATAGTCAAATGGCTGGACACAAATAACAGTAGTTAATGATTCAATGTTGGCTTGGCAGGAGGTCTCCAGTGGAGAGCCCCAGGGATCTGTGGCTAGCCCCATTTTACTGAACATGTTTATCAATGGAGAAAAAGTGTGGCATATTGGATAGAGAGTTGGCTTTGGAGCCAAGAAATAGGGTCCAAGCCCCATTTCTCACACATACATGTCTCGACAAATCACTTAATCTTTGCTCTAGGCCAGTGGTTCTCAACATTTTTTGCCCCGTGAGCCCCTTTTAAAAAGAACAGCAAAAATGTTTGAATGACCCCACATAATTTAATATACTACTCATAATTTTCTGCAATTATGTATTGTTTGAAGTGTAATCAAATAATTTTTAGCTTGAACCCTTTAGGCCATGGTCTTGAACCCTACTAAACATAACCCACTGCTCTGAGCTTACTCTAAGACTATAAATTCCAGAAAAGATGTAACTCTGCATTGCTGGGAGTTTCTTCATTCAGTAGCTCCCTATGCCAAATGAAATCTCAGGTCTGGTCCCTGTCTCCATCCTTTTGTTCATAACTTGGGTAAAGACCAAGTGCGCTGATAAGTTTTTTCAAATATAAGAAATCCAAGAGGGATTCGTAGGGCAGTAGATGACAGTGACAATGCAGAACATTAAGCTGAATCTAATAAGATTTAATTTCACAGGGATATTTTTTATGTAAAGTCTTCTTTTGTTGAGTTGTTTCAGTTGTGTCTGATTCTTTTTGACCCAATTTGAATTTTTGTGGCAAAGATATTGGAGTTGTTTGCCATTTCCTTCTCCAGGTCATTTTATAGATGAGGAAACTGAGGCAAACTTGCCCAGGTCACACAGCTGCTAAGTATCTGAAGCAAGATTTGAACTCAGGAAGGTGAGTCTTCCTCACTCCAAGTCCAGCGCTCTAGCCACTGCACCACCTAGCTATCTAGGTTCAAAAAAATCAATTTTGCAAGAAGTGGGCCTTGATAGCAGTTTGTGTGAAAAGAATTTTGAGATTTTAGTGGACTCAGTTTAAGTAAACAGTGGGATATGGCAACAAAGAAATCTTGGGATACATTAAGAAGGGCATAGAATCCAGAATGAGGAAGGTGATCATTTCACCTTGTTTGCCCAGGTCAGACCACACCTGCAGTTTTGTATTCAGATCTAGGCGCCAAGTCTTAAGAATCACATTGAGAAGCTGGAGAACACCCAGGCTAGGACAGCCAGAATAGTAAAGGGACTTGAGATCCTGCCACATAGCTAACATTTACACAGTGTTTTGAAGTTTTCAAAGTACTTTACATATATTATTTAATCCTCACCATAGGAGCTAATTTCTCCATTTTACGAATGAGAAAACTAAGGCTGAGAGACATTAAATGACTTGCCCAGGGTAAGAACTAAGAAGCATCTGAGGCACGATCAAGCTCATGTCTTCTTCACTCCAAGTCCACTCCTCTATTCATCATGACTATTCAACATCCCTAGGGATCAATTAAAGGAAATGCGAATGTTTCACCTAGACCCCAGAGAAAAGACTCCAAGAGGGATGTAACAGCTGTCTTCAAGTATTTGAAGGAAGAGTTCGGATTTGTCTTTATTGACCCTATGGGGAAGAAGTCAAACAACTAGTCGAAATCATGAAGAGGAAATTAGGTTTGATGGTTAGAGGTGTTTTTAAAAAACAGAATGGGCTGTCCTAAAAGGTAGTGGGTTCCTACTCACACTGAGGCCTTGGAATATCAGAGGCAGATTTCCTCTTAAAATCATAGATAATATTAAAACTGGCAACATTTGATCTGAGTTCCAGTCAGGTATGTCATAAAGGAATTGTCCCCATAGAGGACAGACTGGATAATCTCTGGAACAGTTGAGTGGTACACTGGATAGAAAAGCACCGGTCCTGGAGTCAGGAAAACCTGAGTTCAATTTGGCCTCAGACACTTACTCGCTGTGTGACCCTGGACAAGTCACTTTAACCCTATTCGCCTCATTTTCCTCATCTGTAAAATGAACTGGAAAAGGAAATGGAGAACCACTCTAGTATCTTTGCCAAGAAAACCCCCAATGGGTTCACAAAGAGTCAGACACAACAGGAATGACTCAGTAACAGCAAAAAGATAATGTCCAAGGTTCCTTGCATCACTGAGATTCTCTGAGTCCGTCCATAATGGACTTGCTCCCCTCTAGAACATTCCTAAGAAGTGGACATCTATTCTTTACTTAAAGAGCTCCAGTGAAAGGGAAACTAATAATACCTTTAGATTGTCCATTAAGTATGGTTTTATAGAACTCAAATTCTTGGAGCCATCCAATAAGTTTTATATGGTAACAGGTTTGGCCTCAAGTACTCTTAGAGGTCATATCACATGTCATTGTGCTAGAGCTGTAAGGAACCTCAGGAGTCATCTAATCCAACCTGCCAAATTTCACAAATGGGGAAGTTGAGGCCTTGAGAGACTGATTGAGGGACTTACCCCAGATCACATTGGCATTAGTGGCAGCTGTAGGATTTAAATCCAGGTCATCTGACTCCAAATCCTGTTTGCCTTCCATGAATCTATACTGTCTTCCAACAATCATCTTCTGATTCCAAGTCTATCACTTTTAGTCACTGCAAACCTTTAACACCCTAGAAGGAATTAGTTTATCTGATGACCTCACTAGCCTTGTGGAGATCATTGGCCACTAATTTAGGTCTTAGTTTTCTCATCTGTAAGTAAGATGAGTTGCACTTGGATGGTGGTGCATATACTGAAAAGAGCAGTAGACTTGGAGCCAGGAGACTGGCTTTGCCACTTGCTTATGAATCCAGTGTTTCATATGTCTCCAGGCCTTGATTTCTTCATCAATAAAATACTTACAATATGCTTGTCCTTCCTCCCTCCCTGTTGTGTTTTGAAGCAGACGGTAGGAATGCCCTTTGTGACTGTAAAGCTTATATGAAAATGTTAAGGGGTATTTTTGTCAGATGATCACTAAGATCTCATCCTACTCTGACATCCTTTGGCTCAGTGGAGGGAAAAGAAATGGCGGAAAGACATCACCATTCTGCTGAGGGCTGACTTTGCTGTAAACAGCCAAGACCCCCCTAGGCCTGCAGGAAAGAAATTTACTTCTGTCCTGAGTGAACTTTACCTCTTAATCATTTCTTCGTAATATTATGTGAGATAAATGAATAATGTCTTAGTGTATCTCCCCTCTCCAACTATCTAAAACCACAGCACTCCCAGCTAATTGAAGTCATAAAGATCCCACTTTTATAGGCTTCTGTGGCTCTAGGGGTTGCTTCATTTTAAATCAAGATGATTTATCCATTGGCTCAAAACACACAGTTAAGAGCTAGAAGCCCCTAGACTGCTATGGTCACTTAGTTGCTTAACAGCTGAATGTAACTTTTGGCTTTCAATTTGATTTGGAAAACAGAGGAAGTAAGAAAGGAATATTTAGTATAATTTCATTTAAATTATGACCACAGATGAAAAATCATGTGTTCCTCTCAGTCTCTGTCACTGAATGTCTCTGTCTGTATATCTCTTTCTCTGTCTGTCTCTTTCTATGTCCCTGTATTTCTCTCTCTCTCTCTGTCTTTGCCTCTGCCTTTCTGTGTCTCTGTGTCTCTCTGTTTCTCTCTCTGTCTCTGTGTCTCTGTCTTTGCCTCTGTCTGTCTGTTTCTCTGTCTCTCTGCCCGTGTCTATCTCTCTCCCTCTCTGTCTCTTTCTGTCTCTATCTGTCTGTCTCTCTGTTTGTCTGTCTCTGTGTCTCTCACTATCTCTCTCTCTCTCTCTCTCTCTCTCTCTCTCTCTCTCTCTCTGCCACCTCTCTCTCCTTCTATCTCTCTCACTCTCTCTCTTTCTCCTCTCCTCTCCCTCTCCCTCTCCCTCTCCCTCTCCCTCTCCCTCTCCCTCTGTCTCTGTCTCTTCTCCCTCTCATTTTCACTTCTGCAAATTAAGGCAAGATCTTGTTGGATGAAACTGTGTGTTTCAAGTGATGCCAGAATCAGAGCATCTGGAAAGTATTTCCTAGCACCACCTAGAATCTGAGGTCTTTCTGGCCCTTGTGAATTTCTGAATGGGGAAAGAGAGCTCCCTGGCAGCTGTCCCCTCTCAGGAGGTGGTGTGATGCGGTGTAGAGTCCTACTTTGGGAACTGGGAGATTTATGGAACATAACATATCAGAACTGGAAGATACCTTAGAATCATAAAACATTAAATGCTAGGGCTGGAAATGGCTTTAACACCATAGAGTTGTAGAACATCAGAGATGGATTTCCCCAGAAAATATGAGAACTGGCAAGGGTTCCAGTGCAAGCTCTGCCACTAACTTGCTTTGTGACCTTGGACAATTAACTTCCTCACCCTGGGCCTCAGTTTCCTCATGTGTAAAATGAAAGTGGTGTACTATGAGATCTGTAATACCCGCTTCATGAACTGAAATTTAATGATGCTAAGACTACCTGAGTTTCTACCCACACAAATTTTCAAGCACAATTATAGTCAAATTCTCATGAATCCATATCATTGATGGGGGTAGCATTAAGTCACAACCCACCCACTAATAGCCATGCTGGTGATTCTTGTTCCCATAAACTCTTCACAGGTAATCTGCTCACCATAGTAGAGGCCTTCCTGGATTTCTCTTCTCATCACAAGGTGCCAGTTGAGTGCATGGTCTCCCTCACGCTTTCCTCATTCACCAATCCATCTTTTTCACTCGGGTGTTTCTTTGATGACACCCTACGTACCCGCCTGTTCTGCTCACAAAATCTCACATCCAATCCCTGTTTTCTGTTCAGTTCGATGTGGTGGTACCAACACTGCTCTGCTTTTCTCTGTCCCCTTCTGAACTTCCTTCTGCCATTTCCTGTGTGTTTTCTGATATTTTATTGGCTTTTCTCCTTGAATCACTATCATCACCTACTCATTCTCTTCCACAACTCTTCCCAACCCCCACCCCAGTCCTCATTTGTAAGCATGAAGAAGAGTCAAGCAGAAGAAATAGCCACAGTGGCCATTTCTGATTCTGTGTCTCGTTCCGTACTCTGACCCACCAGGCCCCGGTCAGTAACTGCAAAGCCCGATTTGTCATCTCTCTTTTAGAGTTATATCTGATAATTGCTTTGATCAAAACCTTTCCAAGTTGTTTTTCTGCACAGTGTTGTTGTTTAAGTGGGTCTCCTTGTTCCAGTCCCTTCACCTCATATTAATTCATTTGGATTTTCTTAGGTTTCTCAGATCTGTCCATTTCATCATCTCTTGGGGCACGGTGATAGTCAATAACACTTCTATTCCAGCAGTCCCCCAACTGATGATCATTCACTTTGTTTCCAAACCCACTTAACCACAACAGAAGGCGCTGCTATAAATACTGTTGAACACATGAAGATTTTCTCTCTGTTTTTGTCCTCTTTGGTATATATGCCTAATATTGGTATTGAGAAAACAGGAGAAAAAAGAGGGATGCTTGGGGCTTTTGTATTCACGGCTCTGAATCCCAGCCTCAACACCTACTGACTGTGAAAATCATGAGAAGTCATTTTTCTGAGCCTCAGTTTCCTCATCCACTTCCCCTACCTACTTTACAAAGTTATTATGAAATAAGCGCTTGAATGCAGAATGGAAACGTGAGTTGTTAATATGATTATAATTACAACATAATTATAATTATTCCTTATACCTGAAATGTTTCCATCACCTCCTCATTTCACTCTCAGTTCCAAACGTTGAAATCCTAACCATCGTTCAAGATGCAGGTCCAATGCCCACTCCTCCATTAAGACTTCCTGATCCCCACACTCAGAAATAATCTTGCCTTCTTCATGCCTGGTGTCACACTTTGTATTTCTCATATACAATTGAGCAAATATTAAGTACCAATTCTGTGCTAGTGCTTGTGTTCATGCTGGTGATACAGAGATAAAACATGACATTGTTCCTGCTCTCAAGGAGCTTGGTGATTTACCAAAGAGGACATATAAGCAAATCTAGAGTGTTATAAAGATAAATAGAAACCCAGGTGCGATGCTTGAGGCAAATTTGAGGAGATATCACTTTCAGTTGGTTGCATTGGTGAAGTCTTCATAGTGAAAATGGCACCTGAGCTTGGCTTTTAAGAATGAGAAAGGTTTTAACAGATGAAAATAAATAATCAATGAAATTGTAATCAACTGAGTTACAGATGAAAATAATTAAGTTTCAGCCACGGTGAGAGCAACATGGAAATATTTTTAGATAGGAGAGGATGGATCAAGTTGAAGGAACACCTGTAACATAGAATACATGTGAGGAATTAGAGCAAAATAAGGTGAAAAAGGTAGGTTGGAGACAGGCCATGATGGACCTAATGGCCAATATGAGGAATTTATGTTATTTTTTTAAATCTCATAAGCAATAAGGATCTGCTGAAGCTTCTTGAGAAAGGAAGGGATATGTTCAGATGTGCTTTATGCAGGGCATGGGTTAGACAAGAGATACTAGAGGCAGAGGATACAAATTAGGAGGTTATGATAGTAATCCACATGAACAGTGATGAGGATTTGAATAACTACACCACACTTTTCTTTGTATAATAGTTATTTGTGCCCTGCCTTAATACTAATGCTATAGATTCTTTCAATATAAGTGCTTTCTCTTTTGTTGGTCTCCAGTGCTCAGCATAAGACTTTGTATATCAGATCATCATTTAGTTATTTATTTATGTTTGTTTGTTTACTTATTTATCTATTTGCTAACTTGTGTGTTTATTTGTTTGTTTATTTGGTGAATGATATGTATGAAGTGTATAAGATGTATGAAGGGAGGCTTAGAAAAATGGAGTGATTTTACTCACGTCCTTTGAGGAAAGCTATCCTAACTAGATGGTTCCATTTTTTTCTTCTAATGCTTTCTATTTTGACCCTCTTCTAATACTGATTATATCCTCTGATGCAATATCCCCTCTTCAGGGAAGCATTATAATGGGGTAAAAAATGACTGAGCTAAGAAAAAGTCAGAAGACCTGAATCCTAGTCTCAGTTCTGCCACTAATTTGATGTTTGATCTTAGGCACATCACTTTACTTTTTCTGAGACTGTTTCCTTATGTTTAATATAGGGATAACTGCCTATTTTTTCCTGGAAGTTAAGAGAACTAAATGCGAAAACAAATTTAAAGTGCTTGGTGACTGAAACAATAATAAAAATTAAAGTTAATAATAACTATGATAAATCCCTCAAAGTTCAATCCCTCATTTATGTCGTGAGTTGGGGTATACGATGCCAAAGAGAATGCCAGCCAGAGTAATAGACATTGGGGACTTTGTGCACCCTGAGATTACTATGTATCTGTGAAGACCTAGCAGGAATCCTGAAATTCCAACAACTTGGCATCTGGTGCTACCGCTGATTGGGGTAGCACCCTAGCCGGTAGGATGTAGCTGCTCCTATGACTCTAAGAAATGGATGGGGTGATACAGAGCTGCAAACTAGGCCTACATAAAACCATTGCAATGAACAACTTGATGCAGAAGCCAGTAGAATGAGTGGCATCCCTCCTTGTTCTGGTGCCTTGCATTGGAAAAAAGTAGGAAATACCAATATCCCACCTGTTATAAATGCTACAATTAAGATAGCGCCCTCTACTAAAGCTAGCAAATCACAGATGTACATGAAGTAGATTCAAGTGTGAATGTTTTTATCATGCACCAATACTACATCATAACAAGATTGGAAACAATACAGACAAGGACTTCATACTGCTTTTTGTCAATGATCCTTTTTTCAAAGATCTTTTCAGCAGCTCCAAGCTACATAACAACCTCTTGTGGATCAATCCTAGGCAATAATTTCATTCCTAAACCTCTATAAATGAAATGAGTGGAAATGGTAATAACTCCATATGAACCAGAAGAGAAAAATGATGAAGAACCTGAAAATGTTGAAACACTAAACTTAACACAAACTCCAGAAGTACTACCTAATAATAAAACAGATGAGGAAAATAATGCTGATGTCTCAAATAGTTTTGAAAAGCAGATGGGCATACTTAGAAATGACATTTCCAAAAGCCCTTTTTCATTAATCCAATCAATACCAAACCAAAGTAATTCTGAAAAGCTGATATCTGCTATAATTGTCATGAACAAACACATTCTCCAATAATACATGAAAGAGAGTATAAAACCATTTTAGGACTTGTACACAATTGTATATGTTGCTGCTGCTACTGCCATTACCACAATCAAGACCTTCAGAAAAATGGTGTGCTATGGAGAAATATTCCTAAGTTCAGGAATCAAAATCATCATGACAAAAGTGGCTTGAGAAAACCATTAAAGACCTGTAGAAAGACAGCTAGGTGGCACAGTGAGTAGAACACCGGCCCTGGAGTCAGGAGGACCTGAGTTCAAATGTGACCTCAGACACTTGACACACTTATTAACTGTGTGACCTTGGGCAAGTCACTTAATCCCAATTGCCCTGCTTTATCCCTTCCCCGCCCCCCCCCAAAAAAGAAAGACATTGGAAAATTTCATCAATATTGTATTAACCATTTGACGTACAGGTATGAAATCAAATTATGTGGTTGTATTGAAAAGCACATTAGGCATTTTTATTCTCTGGAAACCTTCTTTAACATTATCAAAGTGTCATTTGGACTTGATGAGTGAAAAAGTGCAGAATGTGTGCCAAGAAAGAATAGAGTCTGATGCCTTGAACTTGAATCCAGAGGTCATATTGAACCAATGATTGAAGACAATACTTACAAGTACCTTGCTCTTTTCCAGGCATGTTAAGAACCTGACTAGTATCTTAAAGTCAAAACTTCATAGGAAGAACATCTTTAGAGCAATTGATACCTGTGCCAGATGGGCTTAATTTATAATTCTGGAATGGTAAAATGAAAAACAATAGATCTAAAAGGTGTCCAGACAGAAAGCTTAAAATGTTAATTAAACACAGGGCTCATCACCCCAGGGCACCTATAGAAAAATTAATACTTCTTCCTGGGAAAGGATAAAGACAATTGATAGGTATTTTCAGAACATTCTAAAAACAGCCTAAAATTTTATGAGAAGTACTTTTAGAACAAACAGACCTCACTTCATAAAGCAACAGTAAATGCTGATAACAGGGATGAAATTGTCTAAACTAAATGAAAGTAGTTTATCTTCAGAAAGAGCCTATGAAACCCCTAAGATCCAGGCATCGAATCCAAAGGCACTTCACAGGTGACGTCCATGAGAACTTGACTAGTCAACAAAGAGGCATTGAACAAAAGGCCACCATGTAGCTTTGGTTATAGAGACAGAGGAGTTCATTATAGAGATTCAGGGTCAGGTCATTGCCATTAGAAGTTTCAGAAAGCTTATCCTTAAGGAACCTGTGCTAAGTGTTGATCAATGAAGATGATGCATTGAAGTGTTGCAAACTCTGCAACCTATCACTGCAGGGTGTAAAGATTTAGCATATCCTGTAGACCTAGAAAGACATGACCAGTGGCTACAATGATATGCCAGAAGCTTGCTATGCTTTATAAAATTACATAGGACAAATCTCAGTATTACAAATGCAACCTCGCCCCCCAGACATCCTTGAGAATTCAGCAAATAAATCACACGTTATGTTCAGTCATGTTTCAGCCATGTCTGACTCTTCATGACCCCATTTGGGGGTTTCTTGGCAGAGATAATTTAGTGGCTTGCCATTTCCTTCTCCAGCTCATTTTACAGATGAGGAAACTGAGGCAAACAAAATTAAGTGACATAGCCAAGGTCACACAGCTAATAAGTGTCTGAGACCAGATTTGAACTCAGGAAGCTGAATCCTCCTGACTCCAGGCCTGACACTCTATCCACTGCTCCACCTAGCTGCCTAGGACATATAGGACCTGGAGCATATTACAGATAGAACTATTGCCTGTAACTACCCACCTGCATATAACATTGATCCATAAAAACTTAAGAACCAATTATTTTTAGTAAATGCTGCCATATTAAGCACTCTTACCTACAAACTACATGGAATGAAAAACTTACAAAAGGTAGAGACCTGGTGGAAGAAATTAGCACCACTCCAGAACTCTTATCATCCCCACCATCCTGTCTGCTGCCAGAGTTGTCTCAAAGCTACTTTCACTGAATATACAACTAAATGAGCTTATATTCCACTCTTATTCAATTGTAAAAATCAATTGATATATCCACCTGTGCAAAGGTCTGCCACACTTTAGATATAAAAGAATAGTGGGACAGTGACTTGTCCTCATGTTGTTTCTATCTGAACCCCATTAAAAAGGAGTCAAAACTGCAATAATAACTTACATTTCTCTCATGCTTTCAAGTTTATGCAGCACCTTCTTCATGATAACCCTGTGAGGTGGGCAGTGAAAATGCTATTTAGACCCATTTTACAGGTTAAAACCCTGAGGTTTAGGGGTGAAGTGACCTCTCAAGTTACTGCTAGTAAGTTTCAGGGTGGGAATTCAAACTGAGATCTCCCGATTGCTAATATGGTACACTTCCTACTGTGCTGCGCTCACTTCAGGATGCTGTGTATACAAATATGAGTGACTGCTGTTTTTCTGATAACACCTCCACCTAAGCCTACCCCCGATGTTTCACCATGGCGTGAAGGTGACCCTAATTCTCCAAGGCTATGCTAACAGAGTGGAAACTTAAGGCTGTTCCACCAAAGCCTGTTACAATGACAACCATCTGCTAAGGACTAGCCCAGGTATGGAGAAGCTTATCACCAATATGTTGAGCACAAAGTGAGGGATTCTGGGGCCATAAAGAAAAATACGGGCTTTCATGCCTTTGCAGCACTTTTCTGTCTGCATTAACAGGATGTGAGTGAAAAAGGGGTGGGGGAAGGGAAGAAAGGGCTAAGAATCACACAGGTTTTAGATCATCTTAACATTTATTAAACTTGATACTTTAAATGTGAAATCTGTGTTCAACAAGCCAGAACTAAATGTTCCTGTTTGCAAATAACTTTGTGTTCATTAGGCTCTGAGTAGCGTCAGGCCTCCTCAGGGACATCTAAAGCCACCATGGGTGCTGGACTTTGAGGAAGAAAGAAGTGGTTTCAGATTCTGCTTCTGACATTGACTGGCTATGTGACTATGCTCGGACCAGTTCATCTCTCTGAGTTAATATACTGCTAGAGACACTGGGCCATGCCAATGTTAGTAGTATTATCATAAATAAAACCAGAAGGCCAGAGAGAAACTGCAACTAAAAAGAAGGCTGGGTTCAAAGTTTACCTTGAAGAGGCAGTGCAGGAATTGGCAGAGTTGTCATCATCACACCGCTAAAGGCAGTAAGAACCATCATCTGATGGGACACTGGTTACTCAGCTTTACAGGGTTCATGATGACTAAAATCAGAAAGATCATTAGGAACATAATTATAGCTTAGTAGCCAAAGAACTATGGCAGGAAAATGAAAAAGTGTTGGAATATACACAAACACACATATGGAGAAGTGTGTGTGTGTATATATGTACATACATATACATACATGTACGGATCTAGAGAGAGAGGGAGATCATACATATTGGCTCATAGATAGATGATATATGCCTGTGATATACAATACATATGACATGATATATCCATACAGAGGATTGCATATACATGTGTATATATGCACATACGTGATCTGATATGTGATCTCTTTAAAGATATGGATAGTTCTCCATGTATGTGTATAATTCAGTTAGATCAGGTGTAAATTGATGCAGAGAATCAGAACTAATGCAGTCCTTTTGTATGAGAGAGAGAGAGAGAGAGTGAGAGAGAGAGAGAGGGAGAGATTTATATATTGGCTTATCTATTTGATATATACAAATATGTCCATACATAGGATCACATATATGTATGTACGTATCCATGTGTGTAACATAGCTATACATTGAATGTGCATATTTCATATGTATGTTTATACAATCCAGTGTGATCTCTTTAGATACAGATACTTCTCCATATATGTGTGTGTATAATTTAGTTAGATCAGGTCTAAATTGACACAGAGACCTAGAACAAATCCAGTCCCCTTATTTTACATCTGAGGAAACTGAGCCCCTCCCCCCAAAAAATTTGAGATTTACTCAAGATCATACAGCTAGTAAACAGAAGCAGGATTTGAACCCAGATCCTGACACCATGCTGCCTGTAGATATTCTGTGCAGAAGTTGACAAAATATTCCAAATCAAGTCTCCAAACCCAGCACAAATATGCATTGATACCTGGCAATTTCGGGGCAAATGTGGATTCAGGGAAGCAGGATATAAAGCAATATTTTAAAGTATGTTTTGAGATTAAGAAAGAGGACAAAGTGTTGTAGACTACATGTGCCCATGGGTCATAAATGCTTAATTCGAAAAGAGAGTTTAAAGGCATTGAGGGTGGCAAACCCCAGACAACATCATAAAAAAGCAAATTGACTGTATCATTCTAGACAGGGAATGACTAGTTGTGGCTATGTTTCTGAATTGGCTCTCTGTGTGCCGTCAGACTGCTGACCGGTTACATCAGATTTTAATTGACATCAAATTTAAAGAAAAGATAAAAGGTAAGAAGATAGTGTGTGTAATCACAACAGCTCCTGCCTGACCTATCCAAACAAGCTAATAAACTGTAAAAATTAGAAACAAATGAAGGAAGAGACATTGATGCTTATTATCACCATTTCATACATAAGTAATTGATGTAAAGCAACTGACACAAAAAGGTGGGGTCAAAGTAGCCCCCAAACCACCTCAATGAGCAAATAGTTGCCTCTGCTTGGCAAGAATGTGAGCAGTAAAGGTCAGCATTTGTTTAGATTATAAACACATTTGTAAAACATGGAAGAGAGATGGGCTGAGCCAAGATGGCAGAGGAAAGGCAGGGACTCACCTGAGCTTTCCCCCAAATACCAAATACCTTTAAATAATGACTTTCAATAAATTCTAGAGCAGCAGAACCCACAAAAAGATGAAGAAACAATTTTCCAGCCCAAGACAACTTAGAAGATTGGCAGGAAAAGTCTGTTGCATCAAGGTGAGAGAAGAGCACAGTCCAGCACAAGCTGCACCAGCTCAGACCAGGCCCCAGCAAACCCAGAACAGGCCTCAGGGCAACTGAATCACTGGCGGCAATGGCAGCTTCCAGACCTCTCAGCCCACATATGGCAAAGAAAATTTAGAGGGTCAGCAGGAAAGGTGTTTCAGGGTGAGAGAGGAGCCCAGTCCAGTGCAAGCCACACCAGCACAGCCCTAGCCCCAGGAAACCAGGAGCAGGCCTTGGGACTGACTCAGTCAGTAACAATAGCAGCTACTTCTGGAGCTCTCAGTCCGCAGACAGTAAGATTAAGTCAGGAGATTACAGGGGTCTCTTTGTGAGCACTGAGGCAGGACTCTGTTGCTTTGCTCATACTTGGATCTGGGTTGTAGTCCTGGGCGACAGACCTAGGGCAAGGAGGAGCAATAATACACCAGAGCTTGCAGGCCACAATGAAGCAGGGAGCCTCTCCAGGGCATAAAAGAATGCTTGTGGTTGCTTACAGACTAGAGCACAGTCCAGGAGAGAACTAAACACTTCTCCTTGGACCATACCACCTTGGAAGAACTGAAAACTTAGGTCCCTAGAAGTATCTCTGAAAACAGCTGCACAAAACCCTTGAAGCTTGGGACAGTGTTCCCTCTATCCTGGGAGCAGAGCCCTACTTTAACTTGCCTTAAAAGTTAAGTAATAGGCTGGAAAAAAATGAGCAAACAACAGATAAAAGATTCTGACCATAGAAAGTTACTGTGGTGACAAGGAAGATCAAAACACACACTCAGAAGAAGATAAAACTAAAATTCCTATATCCAACTTCCAAGAAAAATATGAATTTGTCTCAGGCCATGGAAGAACTCAAAAAATTTTTGAAGTAAGAGAGGTAGAATAAAAATGGTAAAAGAAATGAGAGTAACATAAGAAAATCATGAAAAAGGAGTCAACAGCTGGGTAAAAGAGATGCAAAAATAAAAATACCAAAGAAATTAACACCTTACAAAACAGACTGGGCCAAATGGTAAAGGAGATACAAAAAGCCAAAGAGGAGAAGAATGCCTTAAAATGCAGAATTTGCCTAGTGGGAAAAGAGGCACAAAAATTCACCGAAGAAAAAAACTCCTTAAAAAATAGAATTGGCCAAATGGAAAAGGAGGTACAAAAAGCTCACTGAAGAAAATAATTCCTTCAAAATTAGAACTGACAAATGGAAGCTAATGACTTTATGAGACATCAAGAAACAATCAAACAAAACCAAAAGAAAGAAAAATTTGAAGACAATGTGAAAGCTCTCATTGGAAAAAAAACAACTGACCTGGAAAATAGGTCCAGGAGAGATAATTTGAAAATTATTGGACTGCCTGAAAACCATGGGTCAAAAAAAGTCTTTTCAGGAAATTATCAAGGAAAACTGCCCTGATACTCTAGAACCAGACGGTAAAATAAAAATTGAAAGAATCCACCAATCGCCTTCTAAAAGAGATCCCAAAATGAAAACTCCTATGAAAATTATAGCCAGATTCCAGAGCCCCCAGGTGTAGCAGCAAGCACCTGGCGCATCCAGGATGACCTGCTAGCAAAGGTTCTTAGATCTGCTTTTCTAGGAGAGACTGCTCAAAAAGGGGTTAACAGTCCTACTTTTAATTACATTCACAGTTCAGGGGAAGGGTCAGCACCCGAAACGTCAGAGAAAACACAAGCAGAGAAATCAGCACAAAGACCAACACATGGGGCTCTTAACGGCCTGAACCAAAGCAATATTGCTATATGCTTTACATATACCGCTGGATCGAGGGAGCCTTTACATCTGAGCGATCAGGGAATTCTGAACATACGGCTACTCAGAGTCTCAACCAGGGAATCAAAAGATCCTTTTTGTAAGCAAACCCCCAAAGCAAAATACCAACTCAGAGTATATACACACTTCTCAGAATCAGAAGGCATCACCATCTTTGTGACTCAGTGCCTAGTTACCTTAGTACCAAAAGGTGTGAAAGCCTTCCTGCAAGCAAGCCTCTCCTAAGCAAGATTCCCTTAATGGGCTCCACATGAGGCCTATTAACAGGCAGGAAGATCTTCATATCCAATTAACATTACACCAGGCCATAAGAAGATATTGCAAACAACCAGAAAGGGAGCCAGTCAGGATAACATAAGATTTAGCAGCTTCTACATGAAGGAATCAGACGGTTTATAACATGATATTCCAGAGGACAAAGGAGCTAGGATTACAATCAAGAAACACCTATCCAGCAAAACTGAGTATAATCCTTCGAGGGGAAAAAATGAAATAGAGGACTTTCAAACATTCTTGATGAAAAGACCAGAGCTGAATAGAAAATTTGACTTTCAAATACAAGACTCAAGAGAAGCACATGAAGGTAAACAGGAAAGGGAAATCATAAGGGACTTAATAAGTTTAAACTGTTTACATTCCTACATGGGAAGAGGTATGTTACTCATTAGGACTTTCTCATTGTTAGGGCAGTTAGGAGTATATCTAGACAGAGGGCACAGGTATGAAGTTAATATGATATCTAAAAAAAAATAAAATTAAAGGGTGAGAGAGGAATGTACTGGGAGAAGGGGAAAGGCAGAGGTAGAAAAAAGAGACAAGAAAAAACTTTTACAGTGGAGGAGAAGACGGGGGACAGGGAGTGAGTGACCCTTACTCTCATCAGAATTGGCTCAAAGAGGGAATAGCATACACACTCACTTGCATATAAAAGTCCATCTTACCTATAGGAAAGTAGGAGGGGAAGGAGATAAGAGAAGGGGGTAGAACAGAGGACTTAGTCAGAAACAAACACTTTTGAGGAAGGACAGGCTAAAAGGAAAGAGAGAATAGAATAAAGAGGGGAAGAGAATAGGATGGAGGGGAATACATTTAGCAATAGTAGCTGTGAAAAAATTTTGAAGCAAGTTTCTCTGATAAAGGCCTGATTTCTCAAATATACAGAAAACTGAGTCAAATTTATAAAAATAAGAACCATTCCCCAATTGATAAATGATCCAAAGATAAGATCACTTTTCAGATGAAGTAATCAAAGCTATCTATGGCCATACCAAAAAAAAATGCAAACATTTCTGAGGTACTGCCTCATACCTACTAGCTTGGCTAATAGGACAGAAAAGGAAAATGACAGCTATAGGAGGTGATATGAGAAAAGTGGGACATTAATCCACTGTTGGTGGAGTTGTGAACTAATTCAACCATTCTGCAGAGCAATTTGAAACTATGCCTGAAGGGCTATAAAACCCTGTACACCCTGTAACCTAGTAATACCACTACTAGGTCTGTATCCCAAAAGAGATAAAAAACAAAAAGTAAAAGGGCATATATGTGCAAAAATATTTATAGCAGCTCTTTTCTGGGGGCAAAGAATTGGAAATTGAGGGGATGCCCATCAATTGGGGAATGGCTCAATAAATTGTGGTATTTGATTATAGTGGACTACTACTGTGCTATAAGAAATTATGAGCAGGATGCTCTCAGAAAAACCTGGAAAGACTTGCCATGGACTAATGCAAAGCAAAATGTACTGTATATAAAGTAACAGCAATATTGTAAGGTGACAATCAGCTTTGAATGACTTAGCTATTCTCAGCAATACAATGATCCAAGACAAACCTGAGACTTATGATTAAAAAATGCTATCCATCCCCAGAGAAAGAACTGATGGTGTCTGAATACAGATTAAAGCATACTTTTTTTTATTTTATTTTTCATGAGGTTTGTTTTTAGGCACAGAATAAAAGTGCTAGCAAGTGTTATCAAGGAAGGAAAGCTTTGTGAATAGGTCAGCCCAGTGAAAGCTTATATATTGGAACCTGAAAGACCAGGTCTTTTCACCGGAAGTTTTTCAGTGACTGATGCATTTTTCTGGCCACAAACAAAGCTGCAAATATGAAGGCCATTGTAGGGTTGAGATCTAAATGGACCCACATTGATGAAATGAATGATTCTTGAAACATTAAATATCCCCCTACAAAAAGATCCTAATGTCATGTTGACTATTTGTTGTGAGTCACAAAAATCATATCATTTCAGAGTTGGGAAGGTCCTCAAAGACCATCTAGTCCAGCCTATATTCTAACAAGAATCTCCTATATAAAATAACCAACAAGTGGTCACTTAGCTTTTCCTAGAAGGACTTCCAGTGAGGATAAACCCACCGTCTTCTGCGATAGTCCATTCTACTTCTGGATAGCTCTAACTTGGGGAAAGTTTTTCCTTCTATTGTGTCAAAATTTGCCTCTTTGAAAGTTCCATCAGATGCTCTTAGCTTTGCTCTCTGGGACCAAAGAGAATGTAGCTAATCCCACTAACAAGTGAAAGGCTTTCTAACCACTATCATGTCCTTCCTCATGCCCTCGCCTTCTCTTCTCCGAGGTAAATATCTCCAGTTACTTCAACATATCCTCTTATGGCACTGTCTTAAGACCCTTGATTGATCCAGGCCAACTCAAAAAGCATTTATTAAGCACTAGACATGTACAAGAGGTGGGACAGACAGTCCCAAGGTAAATAATGATGGCAGCCTTCTTGAAGAAGAAGCTAGTTTCAGTAATCCTAATGTTGTAAAGGGAATTCTTGATCATGTTCAGGCAGGTGACCTCTTTGCTCCTTCCACCTCAGAGATTCTGTGATTATTACCAAGCTTTCTGGCTCTGAAGCTTTGAATGCTTTCTTCTTCAACTCCCATTGTACAATTCTCTCCTTCAGGTTGCATATCAGAGCCATCTGTTTAGCCCCATGGCAAAACCAGAGAGTTGGGGTTAGCAGAGAGTACTGAGTATAGAGTTCCCATTAAAAAAGACCAGAGTCATATTTTTCCCTTCTTCTCCCGAGAGTAGATCACAGTCAGGAAGTCTTTGAAGGAATGGTGTCTATGATGTGCTAATGTCTGCAAAGGTTTCATGTGTGAATGGCTGCATGCTCAAGGGAATTGTAGACTTTCAAAGAAAGGGTTGTGGGCCTTGTTTCATAGATTTTGGAGTGACTTTATTTACAGTATGTATTGATTTGTGTAGTGGAAATAATACTGGATTTGAAGTCTCAGGCCCCATGTCCAGATCACCTGAGTGACCTTGAGTCAAATCCCTTCCTTTTTCTGGGCTTCAATTTCCTCCTCAGTAAAAGGAGATTAAATTAGATAAGTGGTTCTCAAATCACAGTCCAAGGAATCCTAGGGATCTCTTAAGACTCTTTTAGGAGGTCCACCAAATCAAAATTATTTTCATAATACAAAGATGTTTTATAATATGACAAGTTTCTAACATGGCAAGTATCAATTGATGTAATCCACATAAACAAGATCTCTTTTGATGGAGGTCCTCAATATTATATTTAAGAGGGTAAAGGAACCCTGAGACTAAAAAGTTTGAAAACCATTAGATTGGATGGCCTCTAACATCCCTTCCAGCTCTAAATCTTTGATCCTATAGTCTCGCTTATTGTGTTAATTTTCTTGAGGTATAAACAGTGATATTATAGGGAGTAGTGATATAATGAAAAGAGGGCAAGGCTATGAATCTGGAGACCCGAGTCCAAGTGCTTCAGGTTTCTAACATTTATTAAGTATGTAGCCTTAGGCAAATGATTTCAATTCCTTGACCCTCAGTTTCTTCATCTTTGAAATGAAAAAGGGTAGGAAAGATTATGCTTGTACATATACCTCCCTTATAGAATGGTTGAGAAAACTGCTTTGGGTAAACATTACTGTTTTTCATTATTATTGCAAAGGCATAGAGAGACAGACCCCAAGTCCTAGTCTGGTTCAAGCTGTAAGAAAAATTGAATATGGCAATTCCTAACACAATCCTTGTGGCCATGGCCAAAACTGACAACTACAGCTGAAGCCAGAAAAGAAGCCAGATAATTTCCATGTAGGGCTGCTAAGTGGTGCAGTGGATAGAATACCAGGCCTGGAGTCAGGAAGACCCAAGTTCAAGTTTGTCCTCAGATACTTACTAGTTCTGTGACCCTGGTCAAGTCCCTCAATCCTGTTTGCCTCAGTTTCTTCATTTATAAAATGAGCTGGAGAAGGAAATGGCAAACCACTCTAGTATCTTTGCCAAGAAAGCCCCACATGGGGTCATGAAGACTCAGACACAACTGAAACGACTGAATGACAAAAAGTTCCCCTGTGCTTAAAAAGTGATTTTCATAGGATTATAAATTGAGAATTTGGAGGGCCTTTGGTTTACTCTTACACTCTATTTCCTTCCACATACTCCACAATTCTGTGACGCTGGCTTCCATGCTCTTCATCACCCAAAACGTTCCATCTCCCATCTCCATGTATTTTCACTGGCTCTCTCCCATGCCTACAATGCTCTCCCTCCTTGTCTCTCCCTTCTGAATTCCCTGGCTTCCTTCAAATCTTAGACAAAATCTTACCCTCTACAATAACCCTTTCCTGTTGCTCCTTAATGTTAGTACCTTCCCTCTGAGACTACCTCAAATCTATCCTTTCATTGTTTCTGCATCATTATTATTGCATGTTGTCTCTCAAACTCCTTCAAGATGAGGACTGTTTATGTTTCTTTCTATCCCCAGCATTTAGCATGGAATCTGGCATATGGAGGCTTAATAAATACTTCTTGACTTTTGACTTGTCATCTTAGAGGTCACCTAATCCAACCATCACACAGCTAGGTGGCTCAGTAGTTAGAGTACTAGGCCTGGAGTCAGGAAGACCTGAGTTCAGTCCACCTCAGATACTTACACTGTCCATCAAAAACAGCCTTGTGAGATAGGTATAGAGACAGTTTCATCCCCATTTTATAAATGAGGAACAAAATCCTCCTCTGTTATGCCGTTGTGGCGTGGAGGTAGCCTTGGGAAAAGGGCAAGCCTTAGTAGGTCCCCTTAAGAAATGGTTTCAAACTTTGAGTATGAGCCTAGAAATATGCTCTGTTGTTTAAGAACCTGTCGAGTGTGAAAAGTCTCACCAACAAAGGGTTGGCCATTAGCACTTTAGTCACAGGAAGCTCATGGAACCATTAGGATGTGGGGGGAGGTGTGATCTTTATAGGTGGAAGAAGTACTTGTATTGATGAAATCACAGGTTATTTACAGTGTCAAAGGTCATAGTTGTGGAAACTTGAGTCCCAAATAGTGGGGGTGACTTGCCTGAGTCTCTAGCTTAAGAGCCAGTACCAGTACTTGTGTTCACATCGCCTGATCTCCAGATCTTGTAAAGAACTATATTTAACACCATTGCCTCGTATGGGTGTTTAATTCACCTGGTGACTTACAAGAGTGATTATTCGAGGTTCCTCAAGTGGGAAATAGAGTAGATGCCTTTGGAGCTAGTGAGTAATCAGTGACTAGCTAGTAAGAAAACTCTAGATAGTAAGGGCAGTGTTACCTCGGCCTGATTTGAACCAACAAGGAAAAATTAGTTTCTGTAGTAGAGATAATAGAAACTTTAGAAAGGAAATCACCACTCTTACCTTGGAATCCTTGATAGAGAAGGAGATAAAGGCTATTCATAATCTGATATTCACCATAGATTTTTGAGAGAATGGATTTCAAAATGTTCTAAAAAAGAATCAATAGAAGGCCAAGGAGGAGTTATGCCATGGGGAAAGTATATCCACCTCTGTATTGAGAAGTGATGGACGCAAGATGCAAAATGGGACATATTTTTTAGATATGGCCAACACTGGGGATTTGCGTTGCTTGACTATGCTTATTTGTTACAGGGTTTGTTTTTTTTTGTCTTTTACAAAGTGGGGGTGGTGGAACGGAGATAAAGCAAATTCTTGTTAATTAAAAAAAGAAAAAAAGAATTTTATTTTTTAAAGAATAGATAGGTAAAAGATGTCATGGCCTAAAATTCCACACCAAAGGTAACCAGGAAGGGATGGGAAGCTTTCAAGAATGAAATTGTATAACAACAAGAATGTAAAGAAAAAACTTTGAAAGACTTAAGAACTTTAATCAATATAATAACCATTCATGATCCCAGAGGATAAATGATGAAGCATGTCAGGCACCTCTTAACAGAGAGGTAATGAATACAAGGTGCAAAATTGGACATACGTTTTTGAAAATGGCGAATGTGGATATTTGTTTTGCTTGACTATATATTATTTGTTGCAAGGGTTTTTCTTTTCTTTTTGGAAGGGGAGGAGGAAGTGAGAGGAAGAGAAGGAAAAGGGGTAGAATTCCCCCCAAAAAACTGAGAAGAGAAGGAACCCCAAATGAGCAGTACAGCTTTGAAAGTTACATATTGAATGTATTATACTTAAAAAGAAAATCAAGTGCTATATAATATGGAGAGAATCTCAGCTTCGTGTACAATCTCTTCTACAATGTACATGGAAATGTTCATTTTATTGGGAATTTGTTAAGTTCATAATTTTAAAAATGAAATTCTGAAGACACAAAGAGAAACAATTCAGAACAAATGGGAAGCAGCATGGTCCAGTGGAAGGAACTACAGTAATCCAGCCAGGAAGTAATGAGGCCTTGAACTGGGGTGCTTGTTGTATAAGTGGTGAAGAGATGATTTATATCCTAGATATAAAGATATGGGCATAGACATGACAGGGTTTGGCAACAGATTGGATATGTGGGGTGTGTCAGTGAGAAGTCGAAGATGACACTGAGGTTGCGAATCCATATGACTTAGAAGAAAGGTAGTGCCTTCAACAGTAATAGAGATATTTGGAAGAAGGGTGTGTTGGGCAGTGCTGTTTTCCTTTGTTCTCAAAGAGGGCCATGATGTCAGGGAGGTGATGCCATGGCATGCAAGTGAATTGGACTTAATTGAGGGAAGGCTATGCAAAGTCACCAGCCTCACTTTCTCCTCCAGAGCCATCTGGGTTCAGTGGCCACATATGGATCAGGACAAGTGGGGATGGCTTAGGAGGCAGTGGAAGACCTTGGCCTTTTCAAGGTCTTTAACAGGTCTCAGTTTGACCAAGGCAGTGGTTGGGTAATGAAGGAGAAGGGGAGTGATGATCCCTGTTCTGGACATGAGTTTGAGCTGCCTACATGATATCAAGCTTAAGATAAGGAAAGATCCCTAATGAGTAGGGCTGTTCAGAAGAGGAATAGGCTACCTTGAAAGGTAGCAGCTTTCCCATCACTAATGGCCTTTAAGGTCCCTACCACCTCTAGAGCAATGATCCTGTTGCCTGTCAGTATCTTTGGGTTTTTTGTTTGTTTTCATTCTAGCTCTTGGCTGTATTAGGTATGGGCGTGGTTGCCTAAAAGTTTAGTTTTTCCAAGGTGAGGTGGCATACTTCCAGAGGGTGGAAGTCTTTTAGGAGTTACATTCAAAAAAATCCATAAAATCATATAATCCCAGAGTTAGAAGAAATTTTAATACCATCTACTCTAATACCTACCTGAAACAGGTTTACCTCCTTACCAGGGGTTCCTTACCTTTTTATAGCATAAACCCCTTTGGCAGTCTGATGAAACCTATGGATTTCTTCTCAAAATAATGCTTCATAATGCATAAAATAAAATATATAGGATTATAAAGGTAATTAATCATACTGAAATAGTTATCAAAATATCAAAAGTTCCAAGTTCATGGACCCCACCCTTGAAATCTATCCAGTGACCACTTCAGGGTGTTGTGGACCCCAGGTTAAGAGCCCTACTCTCTGATAGCTCCCACAAAGAGTTGTAAATGCTAAGCCCATGGGTGGGGAGGAGGTGGAGAGAATTCAGAGGGATGGAGCTACATGGTCACCTAACCTCTGCTTCCAATGATAGGGATATCTGACCCCTGTTATTCCAATGTGCTGGTACCTCTTGAAAAGTAGGAGTAGCCTTTATATATCTCAAGTGGTTTGGATGCCAGCTTGTGTTATGGGGGAGGAGTGGTGAGTGGCAGTTGGTAGGAAAAAAGAATAGAGGATGAATGGGATTTCTTGAGGGTCCAATGAGTCACTGCTTATCTCTGGTCACAGACCAGCCAAATTACCATTATAACTCCTTCTCTGGGCCTCAGTTTCCTCTCCTCTAAAATGAGGGCGATTAGGCTGGATGAACAGTAAAGTCTGTCCCAGCTCTAATGTTCTGTGATTTTATGTTATAGTAAATGCCAAACACTGAGTGAGACATGTCGTATTCTTTTCTCTCTAGTTACCCATAAGTGGAGGCTGCCTCTCCCTTGTATCTATCCCAATCATAATGACACTACCCATCAAACCAAGATTCCTGTTTACTCCAGTGAGGAAAACAATATTTCAAAATTTCAAAGATCTATAATTTCTTATGAAATTATAGGAAATTACAAGAAAACAAACTTGTCAAATATCGCACAGCAGGCACTCAAAACATCCTCGGTGTCTCATTAATCTCGAAGATACAGGCAACCCCATCATGATTTTACAGAAACACACAAAGAATGATTTGCCCATCAGTCGGTGTACATGTACTGAGCCCCTTCTGTGTGAGGGTCCTGTGCTGAGTGCCAACTGGGGATAGACAGATAGGAATCCCACACAGTCCCCCTTCTCACAGATGTTAGGAAACAAGATAGAAACATATGAAAAGTTAATTAACTATACAGGAGTTGAATAGCGATAGCATAAGAGATGTGTCATAAGGCAGTATGCGACGAAGTGCCAAAAGTAGGGTACAGAATGTAATGGTGTAGGAAATTCAGGGGAGGGAGAATTTCAGACCTGGGAGGGGCCCTAGAATGATAGAATTTTGAGGGATGATAGAGCTGGCAGGGACCTTAAAATCAAAGAACATAGTTTGTCATCTCTGGAAGGAACTTTAGGATTACAGATTAATAGAATATTAGAACTGGAAGAGACCTAAGAAATCCCTAGTCTAGACTCTTCATTTCACGCATGAAGAAACCAATGATCCTACTGTGGGCTGAGGTGGTATTTGGTTGTTGTTGTTATTTAAAAATGGGGTTTGCTTTGGGACTGAAATGGATGGATAGGAACAGGGGTGTGCTGGTAAATGTTTAACAACCAGCTTTCAGGGGTGGGGGGTGGGGAATGTATTCATGACACACTTTTTAAGTTCAATCGATATCATTAATTACCCCCTTATCACTTTCTTATCTCTAGATAGTCAACAAAACAATAAATTAAGTGCTGATTTATAGGTTTGCTAATTTCCAAGGTACAAATGCTCATACTGAAAATATGACAATGGGCTCTCAGGGCTATTCAGATTGGCTCCAGCATCCCCAGGGCAGGAGAGGCAGTTTGGTACAGTAGGAAAGATCTTTGGTTTGCGAGGTAGGACATCATATTGCAATGACCCATGGAGCTGGGGTAAGTGAAGTAAGCCTGAGTAAGAACTAGCTCGGGTTCAAGGATCTGGACAGTCTAAAAACAGATGTGGTGGCTTAAGGGAAGCTGTAAGAACTATTCTTTATTTGATTCCATTCCATTCAACTCATGTTTATCCAGCACCTACTATGTGCCAGATCCCAATCCTAGGTGCTACAGAAACAAAAAGAAAACACTCCCTGCCTTCCTGGAGCTTACCTTTTACTTGGGGAGGGGCAGAAGAGCTATGTGTACATAGGGAGGTGAGGAATGTGAAATAAATGCAGAATAATTGTGAGGAGGGAGAATGAGAAGAGCATTCTCAGATCAGCATGCACTGTCTCGTGTGGATGTAAGAATCTCAAATAGGCCACATGACTTTGGGCAGCCCAAGTTCTCCCTCTGGGTCTCCCTATTTTAAAATGAGCTGCGTGAACACGATGCTTTCAAACTCTGAAGTTCTGTAAGTCTGAGCTAACATTCTGTGTTCTTCACAGAGAGTCACATGGGCTGGGACAGAAAACTTTCCCAATTTGGTCAGCCTTACTGGACCTCACACTCTCCTGGTATAGCCTTTGAGAGATCATGATGAGACATTAGCATAAGATTTGAGTGGGATGTGGTTGGACTACTTATCTCACTTTAATAAGGAAAAAAAAAAACAATATGGGTAATTCCAAAAGACCACTGTTAGGTGCTAGAAACAGAAATATTTGGACAGATTTACTGGAGAAAAAATGGTTCTGTTTCTCTCCAGATGTGTCCCTCTTCCCCTGCAGACAATTGCCTGTACACCTGAATGAATTCTCCCGGGCAGCAGCAATGAGGGAGTATAATTACCCTTCACGAAGGGGCTGGATGCCTTAATCATCCTGTTATTCCACATTAACTTTATGATCCTTGGCTAAGCCAGAAAGGCCCCACTCACATTGTTTAAATTAATTCCGATTGCCCACCTCTGTTTACAATTGTAAGCTGGAGTGGTTTGGTCCAATTAGTTAAATAAACAGCAGCTCCTTTCCAGCCAGTGATGAATGAAAAAATAGAAGCATTTAATTGGAGAGTGTGCTACACCTGTTCATTCCAATGTGTATTCTCTTGTGGCCATTTAAAGGAAAGGATAGGCTAGATAACTTTTTCTATTTTTCATAGAATGTGATAAATGCTGTGGGAGATATTAGGGAAGACTAAGGGAGTCCTGTGCTCCAGATGCTCACGGTGCCAGGGAGACGAGGCACATACTAGACATGATCAAATAGTATTCTAAGGCCTTGCTCTGAACCCTGTGGGGTATAAAAAGAAAAATGATACATAGTCCCTGCTCCTTTGGGGATTGTGGTTTGGTTGTTAATAAGACTCCTAGGAAAACGATTAAATAAATAAGGGATTAGACTTGTTCTTAGGCCCAGAGGGAAGAACTGGGTCCAGTGAGTGGAGGTTACAGTGTTTGGGTTTTTTTTTTAGTTTGATATAAAAAAAATAACTTCCTACCAATTCAAACAAAAGCAGAATGAGCTATCGAGGAAGTAAAGATTTCCCCATCATGGATGTATTTGAGCAGAGAGCAAAAGACCACTTGTAGTAGATTTTACGGAAGAGGATTTCTTTCTTTCTTTTGTTCCTTTTTGAAATTTTTTATTCATATCTTTTTTTTCCACATCACCACAATTTCTCTTCGGTGCCTTTCCCTCTCCCAGAGAACCATCCCATATAACAAATAACATCTTAAAGACAAAAAGAGAAAAAAAATCAGTGTAATTGCTCAGTAGTGAAAAAGTCTGATATGTCCAATGTAGAGCACTGATGGAACTCTCCCCTCTACAGAGCGGTCTTCCTTGGAGCCAGACTTGCTCTTTGCAACTTTACAACATTCACTTATTTTTATGAGTGGGATTGGTCCTTCCATTTTTTTTTAATTTCTTTATTTATTTTTAGTTTACCACACACGGCTCCACATAGTTTTGAGTTCCAGACTTTCTCCCCTCCCTCCCCAAGATGGCATGGAATCCCATACAACTGTCATGTATAACTTCGCATTGAATTAATTTATGCACTAGTCAAGTCGCGGAGAAGAACCCCGACCAATGGAATGAATCACGAAATGGGTTCATGATTTGGGAGTAAAGGCTGATACTCTAAGTAATTTGGGAAAGCAAGGAATAGTTTACTTATCAGATTTGTGGAAAAGTAGGGAATTCATGACCCAACAAGAGATGGAGAGCATTACAAAATGCAAAATAGATAATTTTGATTATGTTAAATTGAAATGTTTTTGTACAAAAAAAGCCAATGTAACAAGAATTAGGAGGGAAGCAGAAAATTGGGAGAAAATCTTTGCAACTAGTATCTCTGATAAAGGCCTCATTTCTAAAATATACAGGGAGCTGAGCCAAATATATAGGAATACAAGCCATTCCCCAATTGAGAAATGGTCAAAGGATATGAACAGGCAGTTTTCAGAGGAAGAAATTAAAGCTGTCTACAGGCATATGAAAAAATGCTCTGGATCACTACTGATTAGAGAAATGCAAATCAAAACAACTCTTAGATACCACATCTCTCCTGTCAGATTGGCTAAAATAACAAAACAGGAAAATGATAAATGCTGGAAAGGATGTGGGGAAATTGGAACATTGTTGCATTGCTGGTGGAGTTGTGAGCTGATCCAGCCATTTTGGAGAGCAGTTTGGAACTATGCCCAAAGGGCTATAGAAATGTTCATACCCTTTGACCCAGCAATACCACTTCTAGGGTTGTATCCCAAAGAAATCACACAAGCGGGAAAAGGACCCATATGTACAAAAATATTTATAGCAGCTCTTTTTGTGGTAGCCAAGAATTGGAAATCAAAGGGATGCCCATCAATTGGGGAATGGCTGAACAAGCTGTGGTATATGAAGGTGATGGAATACTATTGTGCCATAAGAAATGGGGATGATGCAGACTTCATAACAACCTGGAAAAACCTACACGACATAATGCTGAGTGAGCGGAGCAGAGCCAGGAGAATGTTGTGCACAGCCACAGATATATGGATTCCGTGAGGACCAACCCTGACATACTGCGCTCTTCTTAGCAACCTAAGGGGCAAGGACAACTCCAGGGGACTCACGATGCAGAATGCTATCTTCATCCAGAGAAAGAACTGTGAAGTTTGAATACAGATCGAGGCGCACTACATGATCACCTTTTTTTTGCTTCTCTTTTGTTTTTTTGGGTTGGTTTTTTTTTTTTGGTTCTGTTTCTTCTTTCTCGTGGTCCTTCCATTTATGTTGTTGCTGTCATGTATGTTGTTCACCTGGCTCAGCTAGAAGAAGGGGATTTCTGTTGGGGTATGGATTGAACTAAGGAATTCTAAGGTACCTTATAGCCTGAAATTCTAGATTTCCCAGAATCCTGGCATTTCAGATTTGGAAGAAACCTTAGAATCTTAGAACTACTGCATGGTAGAGCTAGAAGGGATAATGCAATAATCTAACCCAATGTTGTTGTGTTTGTCCTTTGTTCTTGAAGAGGACCATGACATCAAGGAAATGATGACATGACTTGCAGTTGACTTTGATTTAAGTGAGGGAGGGCTGTGCAAGGTCACCAGCCTCACTTTCTCCTCCAGAGCCATCTGGGTCCAGTGGCCAGATATTCATCAGGACAACTGGAGATGGCCTGGCAATCTAATCCAATGCCCTCATGTTACAGAGGACTAAAGAGACCCAGAGAGGAAAAGTGCCTTGTTATAAGGTCCCCAAAGCAACAACCAACAATGAACACCCTATGCAGATTGCTCTAATCATACTAACTGTATTTGGTTCTCACGACAACCCTGTGAGAGAGATGTTTATAGTATCAGCATTATAATTTACCACTACCAAAAACAGAGGTTCAGAAGGCAAGGATCATAGGGACTCAAAGAAAGGAGAAATAATCTGGGCTGGCGTAATTGGAGAAGACTTTGGAGGGGGGGACGTCTGCAGGCTGCACTGCATCTGGGAAAGGAGCAATTCAGGAAGGGCCACGGGTTTCAGAAGTCCGTGAGCACAAGCACAGACACAGGAATGTGTGCAAGAATCCAGTCTAATTAGATCAAAGGGTCTTTGCAGGGAATAGTAGGAAATAATCCTGGAGGGCTTGGGGTAGGACCATATAGGAGATGTCTTAGATGTCATGTTGAATGACAGATCTTTTCCAGGGAAAGTGTGACCTTGAGCAAATTACTCAAAGCCTCATATTCCTCATCTATAAAATGAAGGGATTGCACTAGGCGTTCTCCTACTTTCCTTTCAGCTCCAAAATACCCATTTCACAGATGAAAAACTTGAGGCTTCCATTAGCTAAATTACTTGCCTAAGGTGACTGCCAAAAAGTGTCAAAAGGAGGATTTGAACTCTTCTTCTGGCTCCAAGTTCAGCTCACTGCATTGTGGAATGGAATGGAAGCTGGCAGGTTCCCATGAGGCCTTATACAACTTTGTTCCAGAAAAGGGAAGGATGGGCATGAAATGTTTAAAATCACAAAATGTTCCCATTCAGATGCTGGCCCATTCAGATGTTGTTGACAAAGGTCATCTGAGCTGGAAATGTTCAAGGTTTGATAGCTTGGCTTATTTGAGCACACAGAACAGGCCAGTGTCCAGGGATTGAAGGAAATTGTTTTCTCTCCCTTCTTCACAATGTGTGTGTTAAGGCAGATGGCAAGAAATAAAATGGGAAATTTGATTTTTTTTAACTTAGAGCTCAATACTCTGAAAAGGTACTGAGTACAAATATATATATATATATATGTATTCAAATTGAGGTTTTAGAACATAAATGAATGGACCTGATTGTATGTGCATATGTATATATGTATATGTACAAACATATTGTTTGTATGGACATATATACATATATCACACATATATACATACATATCACAGATGTATATGTATATATTTTAATTAAATTTGTTTTTTTTCAAATAACCAAAATCAACCTTTTCTTCCTCCCACTTTCCCCCACAATGCCCCCCATTGGAAAACAACAACAACAAAGTCTTTGTGACAAGTGTGGATTGTCAGCAAAACAAAGTCTTTCAAATTGGCCATGACTGATATAGTTTTCATTTTTAAGGATTACCCTCCCAAAAAAACATGAAAAGGCCATTGGCTTGAATCCAATGACTCTAGAATTTAGAACTGCAAGGGGCCTCAGAAATCATCCAGCCTTTTATTTTATGGATGGGGCCCAAAGAGAAGGAGCCACTTGCCCAGAGTCATACAGATGATCAACACTTTTAAAGTTCAAAACCCTGTTCTTGACTCTAAATCCAAACTGAGTTCTTTTCCCACTATTCCACCTTATAATAACAGGATCTCAGAACTGGAAAGGACCTCAAAGGCCATGTAACCCAAGCCATACCTTAACAAGAACCCCCTCTATATCCACCCTTGACAAATGGTCATCCAATCTTTGCTTTAAGACTGCCATTGAGGGGGAGCTCACTACTACCTAGAGCAGCCCACAGCACTTTGGGTAGCTCTAATTATTAGGGATATTTTCCTTCCATAGGAAGAAACTGTGGAACTAAGAACTAGGAACTATTGAAGAAATTATGGAACAAAATGAGAAAGCTGGAGCCATTTTTTATAATGGGTGGAGCTTGCAAATAGGCCAAGGCTAATTCTGTTCTCTGGGGTCAAGTAGGAAAAAAATCCCTTCCTCATGATAGCCCTTCAAATACCTGAAGACAGTTATCATATCTCCCCTAAATCTTCTGTGCTCCAAGCTTAACATCCATGGTTTCTTCCACCAGCCCTCACATGGCAGGAACTTGAAGCCTTTCGTCAACCTTCTTGCCCTTCTCTGGCCAGTGTCTGGCTCATCAGTGTCCTTCCTAAAACATGGCACCCACAAATGAACACCATATTCTGGATGTGATCTGACCAGAGCAGAATATAGAGGACCTATTCCTGCATGCTCTATCCTAACGCAGTTTAGTATTGCCTTAGCTTTTTTTTCACACTGTTGATTCATATTGAACTTGTAGTCTGCTAAAAGCCCCAAAACATATTCAGACAAACTGCTGTTTTAGCCATAAATCCCCCATCTTGTACTATGAAGTTGATTTGTTTGAATCCAAGCGTAAGACTTTTATTTGGATTACATTTCATCTTATTAGATTCATTATAAAAAATGGCTCCAGCTTCCTCATCTGTCAAAAAAGACTGACACGCCTTGCTTTATCTCTACTTTACAGCATATAGTGACTTTCACAAGTGTTTGATCAAAAGGTTAGCACTCTAGGTTTCATGTTTTCCATGGCAAACAGGCCTCAATCAAGCTCATTTGTGTTGACAAATATTTATTGATTTCATTCTAAGTGTATTCTCCTTTCATTGTGACATGGAGGTAACCATGGGTTCTCAAAGACTCTGACAGCAGGGTATAAGTTCTAACAGACCATACCAAGCAGAAAAGGTTTCCAGCATTGTCCTAGTTACTGTTATCCAAGGACCTTGATATGAAGACATCTATTACCTCCTTCCACCGTAGCATAATGCCTTTCTTGTTAGGGAAGCAAGACTACCTCACATTATCATTGTGAATATTACCTCATTTCTACCATTATTTCCATTTTAATGAGGGGGAACCTGAAGCAGCAGAAGTTAAGTGACTTGCCCAGGCTCCCACAGCCAGTAAGTGTCTGAGGTCAAATTTGAACTCGGGTCTTCCTGATATCAAGCCAAGTTATAGGTATTGGAGTTCAGATTCAGTAGATATCCCTGTGGACCAGGATGTCTTTCTTGAGGGGTAAGATCTGAGCTAGGCTTTGAAAATGAGTGGGATTTGGAGAGGCAAGGATCAGGGTAAAGTAAGGACATCTTGGAACTCTAGAGTTGGCTTCAGATCGAAAACAACCCCCAAATAGGTAATACATATATCTGTGCCAAGGGTCAGTGCATGCTTCTGGAAATGAGTCATTGACAGCGGAGGAAGGGGTAGGCATGGGACTTCCATATGTTGTTGTGGTAGTAATCAGCTTTCCTTTAATCAATTTGGCAACCTCCCAGGAAGAGGAAGCATTTCAAGAGCTGAATTCGAGGAGAGAAGCCTAATCGATGTTGGAGTCTAGCCATGCAGCTCTAACACCTTGGGGGTTTTCTGGCCCATCTTCAGATCCCCTTGCATATAGTGGGTCCTTCATGGAAGTCTCTTGAATAAAAATTTTCAGAGTTCTAGCTCTTGACTCTGATTCACTGCTGCTTGACTTTGGGTAGTTCACTTAAACTCTGGGCTTCATTCATAAAATTGGAGGAGGGGGTTGGACAAGACGACCTATCTCTTCCCTTTCCCTATGGAAGTTCCTTGAGGGCAGGGGCCATTTAATTTTGGTCTTTGGAATCCTGTCCTATTACAGTGCCTTGCACCCTGTAGGTACTCAGCATTTTTTAATGCTTGCTAAATTGAATTGAATGACTCCTAAGGTCCCTTCCAGGCTCAATATTTTATAATCCTGCTTTGGCCGCACTGGACTAGGTGGTTTTTTTATATAACATTCATCTTCTGAACATCAGAAACCTTTCAGCCACTCAGAGCTAATCCCTACTACTCTCAAGCTCCACAATCAAGTGAACAGGATTAGCTCCAGCTTTAACTGTTCTCAGGCCAAAAAACAGGTAGAAAGAAAGCAGACCCAGGCTCAGGCTTGCTAAAAAATGTCAGGGAACTGAGAGAGAGGTGACCCATCTGGGCTCAGGTGAACAAAGCTTTTCAGGCAGCTTATACTTGGCCTATGTTGATAGCCATTGTAGTCAAGTGGGAACTCACCAGACTCAGGAGATCTGAGTTATGTATCTAGGCTCTGCCATTGATTGGCTCAATGGCATTAGGTTCATCACTTTGCCACTTAGATCCTCAGTTCCTTCATCTCAGAAACGGAAGTAATAATCCCTATATTGCTAATCTCCAAGGGTTCATTGGGAGGGAAGTACTCCATAAAGTAGCATAGAAATGTGAACCATAATTATTAGGGTCCTAGTTAAATATGTCTAATTATTGGCTCATGTCCTCCAGCAGACACCACCCAAGAAAACATATACCATGGACTTACCAGCTTTTCTCCTCTAGGAACAGGGAGTTGGTTTGTAGTGTGAAGAGTGAATTTGGAATTATAGCATCTGGGTGTTAATCCTAATTCTTCTTCTTACTAACTGTGTGACCATGGGTGAATAACTGTACCTCTCTGGGCCTCAGTTTCCTCATTTGTAAGATGAACGGGATCAGATGAGGTGATCTCAAAGGCCCCTTCCAGCTCTAAACCCTGTGGCTCCTTTAGTCCATCTGCACTAACCAAGAGACCATTGATCCCCAAACACTTCTGTGCATTGTCTCTGCGCTTTTGCCCACGCCATATACTCAAGCCACCCAAAAGGGAAGGCTCTCCCCTCATTGACTCAAGTCCTAGGCATGGTTCAGTTCCCTCTCTCAAATCACACCTCCTTCATGAAGTGCTCACATCCACAGGGGTAAGCCTCATCTCTGAGGCCACATACCAGTTATTGCCTGTAGCCCTCCGTTGTTTGCCCCTCAGCACACATGACTTTGTGGTGTTACTTGTCTTTTTTTTTTGTATGTATCACTCCTGTCTCCCCAGTTTGACTGGTCACTCCCAGAGAAGCTCCTCTTGTCTCCTTTCCCAGCCTCCTCCTTTCCTCTCCTCCTGTAGTCCCTCCCCCTCTAAACTATCTGGCACATTCTTCTGAATTCATCCTGCTAAAGAACAGATCAGAGCCTTTCATTTTTCTGCCTGATGAATCTTCAGTGGTTCACAGCTGTGGTCAGCAAGAGGAAATAGGAGCTGCTTAACTTTTATATTCAACACCTTCCATGACCTGAATCCTTCCTACCTTTCTTTCTTCAATCTTCTCAAAAATTATGATTATTTTTTTAGTTTTCAGTCTAGACCTATGATTTCATGGGCGTAGAGAGTTCCTAGTATGGAAACACCCTCCATTAATGCAAAAGGCAACTCATCCGTTGGAGACTAGCCTGGAGCACAGAGACATTAAGTGACTTGTTCAAAGCCAGCCCTGGCAGCTGCCTCTTTTATTTTTCATTGACCCAGCTTAGATTTTTTTCATACTTTAAAAAAGTTTTATTGATGCCTTTTCGGGTGTTTTTTTAGAGCACAGCCATTTCCTGATATGACCTCCAAATCCCCTGAACCTTTCCTTGTACCCAGTTTTATTTTACTTTATTCTTCCTCAACTGTCTGTTTTAGCTAAAGAGAACTATTTACCATTCCTAAAATATCCCATAAATTTTCCACTTTCCTACCTATCTTGTATCATTGCCTTCTTCAAGTTCTCCCCCACTCACCACCCCCAATTCCAGCCAGAAGTGATCTTCCCTCCCTCTCATTCCTTGTGGCATTTCATTTATACCTCTCTTATAGCCCTTAGAATACTTGGTTTTTATTGGGATTATACACACACACACACACACACACACACACACACACACACACATATATATATATGTATGTATGTATATATATCTTATGTCTCTGTCCTCAAGGACAGTGTAATATATAGTATATATACATATGTTATAGAGAGAGTATAATATATAGTATATGCATATAGACTATAAGTGTATCTATATATCTATAGATATCTACATATGGTATATCTATATAGACACATCTACAGATGTAGATGTATCTATAAGTGTAATATACACACAATATATATACACATGTATATGCATATATATATTTATTCATATATACCACATATTACACTTATAGATCTTTGAAAGAGAGAGAATTAGAGTCAACCAGCATTTATTAAATCCCTGCCATGTGCTAGGCACTGTGCTGAGTGCTAGGAATACAAAGAAAGAGGAATAATACCAATCCCTGATCTCAGGTTCCTCGGTCTAATGGAAAAGACAAAACACTTACGTGCAAACGAGATGTATACCAGGTAAATTGGGGGGGTTCTCAGAGCGAAGGCACTAATATGAAGGAATGTGAAAAGGCTTCTTGCAGAAAGGGGGTCTTTAGCTGAGACTTGAAGGAAGGCAGCGAATCTAGGGGGTAGAGATGAGGAGGGAGAGAGTTCCAAGCATGTGGGACAGCCAGTGAAGACATGGGAGGGGGAACACAAGAGTCATTGTAGGGATGGAAAGGTACAGGGGGGAAAGTGATGACAAGAACACAGAGGAAGGGAAGATGAGAGAGCAGGGGAGTCAGAGACCCTGAAGATAAACTTCTAGGGCCTCCCAGTGTTATTGAGGGGATGGGAAGGGGGTGACCCTGATGAAAGGGGCCAGCCGAGCTCTCCTGCAAGGAAGAGATAAGAACTGGCAGAGGAGAGGAGGAGACACACAGGAGCGTGATGCTGGGAGATTTCCAAAGCGGTTTTCCGCTCCACAAGCTCAATTGTGACACTCCTGGCAGTCAGGTTATAACAGAGGTGAGAAATCAAGCTGCAGAAAGTACTGTACTTTAGGCAGACGTTCATAACATGGAGGAAAAACACAGAACTGTGTGGGGAGCAAGCTGGGGAGGGGGGGCAGTGTTTAGGTCATTCTCTGCTCTAGGCAGGGTTGCCTCCAAAACCACCAGAAAGCTGGAGATTCTGTTCTCTGGGCCTCCTAGGACAGATATCACCAGCACAAGTCAACAAGTCTGTATTGAGGACTAACAATTATAATAACTCATATTTACATAGCTCCTTCATGTTTACAGAGTGCTTTGTGGGGCCAGCTTTGCTCTAGGGCTATGGAGGGCTATAGAAGACATATTCACCCATGATCTCTGGCCTGGAGATGTTCACAGGAAAAAAACTGAGAGGGAGGCAGGGAGAGACAGGGAGAGAGGGAGACAGAGAAGAAGGGGGAGGGAGAGAGAAGGAGGGGGAGAGAGAGAGAGAGAGAGAGAGAGAGAGAGAGAGAGAGAGAGAGAGAAGGAGGAAGGGAGGATAGGGGGAGGGAGGGAGAGAGAGAAGAAAGTAGAGAGTATTAAGTACTAAAATATCTTGTCCTGACTTAAAGACTGAAAGGGGTAAGAGAGCAGAGTGGGTTGGAGTAACCCTAGGCAGCCTCCCGGAGGCATTGTATTGTATTGACTACACCTTGAAGGAATTTTGTGGTGGGAGAATTCAAATTAGTGTCTTCTTCTTCCCCGACCTTCCTTCTTTTCCTCTTTCGTCCTCTCTCTCAGGAATTTGTCCTTGTTAGTTGAATTCATCTTCAAGTCACAGCTCACAGACCAAGAGATAAATGTAGTCTCTGCTGGTCAACATTCAACTTGCCAGAGAGCTTACCAGTGACCCTTATTACATCCTTTTGATTCGGGCTTTGTTCTAAGCCTGGACTCTGACCCTTGGGAACAGGACCTGGTTCCTTCTTTGGAATTTAACTTACTTATGGGTAATTAATAATGCCAAACTTCCTAGCAATATACAAGATAGCCCATAGAAATGTTACAGTGTGGGGCTAGTTGATTTCCCCTTGTATTTTTAGCCCTTTATTTACTTCAGTTCCAAAATTCATCCTTTCTTCATTGTGGGGTGTGCCCTTCCCCAACAGAGATTCCATACCAATAGCTGCCTAGTTGCATTGGCCAAAGCTGGCCTCCCCTGGTACCCATTCCTCCAGTAATGAACTCCTCCATATTTAGAAGACTAGTTCTCAGATGACAAACACATATTCCATCACTGGGCCTATATTAAAAAATCTTTCCAACTTAATAGAACTGGACACAACCTGCACTTCCCAAGCATAGCGTTGGAGCATCCAGGGTCACCTTCATGCCCATTGGAGGCCTCAGTGGATTACTTTAACAGAGGTCTTGGCTTTTCTAGGCTCAGAGAATTTTGGCAGGCATGGGGCCAGGGAAACAGATTTAAGCACTTTCAAAAGAATAGATGACTCAGACTGAAATAATTCACACCAAAAAAAAATAGGCACAAAAAGAAGGGACCACACTATAAAATCCAGATCTGAATCAAAAGGTGTCCTATCCTCCTCTATATAGTCTGATCCCGAACCTTGGGAAGAAGCAGACCCCAGAGGTGCGGATCTCTGCTTTGTGGTCTCCATCCTAGAGGGCTCCATGCCCAGAAGCCCCACCCACTCAAGAAGCTTCCAGAAGGCCAGGAAGGTACCTCTGGAACTGTGGGAGAGAGCAGAGTATAAACGAGGCCTACCAAAGAGGACTAGAGGAGGTGGGGCCACCAGTTTGGGCAGGGGACAAAGCCTACAGACCACCATGCTCTCAGGTCAACTACCTCACCAAACCTAAAGGACAGATAGAGTACAGAGACTAGTTATCCATGTTTAGTTTTCCCACTTAGGACCAGCATCTCTACCACATTGTCCATGTCAAAGAAAGGTTTTATGAGCAAGAAGCCCTTTTCATCCAGGTTTGCTGGCTGCCTTACTCAGGCTGAACACTGAGATCTCAGTGTGACTGTTTGTAGACGTTTGTAGACCCCACTCCCACCGGATCCCATAGGAATAACCCCCAAAATTATAGGGACAAAAGAAGTTTATAGGAAGTATCCAGTAATCTTTACCAGCCATTCCTAGTGGAGAAACTGAAGAAATGATCTTACAAAAGAAAGCCCTACTATAGTGAAGAAAGAATACGGGCTAAGAGAGTTCCAAGATGAAATTCCAGAAGAAGAAAATAGTTCTATGCTAATTATAAATAGAACCCCAGTGGAGGGGAAGCAGATTGGCCACAAGGACATGAAGAGTGGATGGAAAGCCTACTGAAAGAAATGAAAGATGAATTCGAGCAAATGATAAAGAATAACATTAGAACTCTTGGGGGTAAAAAACATGGGTGAGATTTTTCAGTTTCTGTTCTAAGCTTTTTATTCTTCTAAGTAGCAGACAACTGACCTGGAAAACAGGACATGGAGAGATGATTTAAGAACCCATATGGTCAAAGGCAGAAGAAAAGGACTCATATGTACAAAAATATTTATAGCAGTACTCTTGTTCTAGCAAAGAGCTGGAAACAAGTGGGTGCCCAGCAATTACAGGGTGACCAGACAAATCATGATGAGTGAATGGAATGGAATGTTGTTGCACTATAAGAAATGGTGGATTCAGAGAATCATGGAAAGACATATATGAACTAATGATACATGAACTGAACAGAGCCTGGAGAACAATCTATATGATGACTACAACAATGTAAAGGGAAAACAACTTTGAAAGGCTTAAGGACTATTGACCAATGTGATAGGTAATCATGACTTCAGAAGACTAATGATGAAGCATGTTTGCTACCTCTTGGCAGAAAGACAATGGACTAGAGCTGTGGAATGAGACATACATTTTCACACATGGCCAATCCATGGATTTATTTTGCTTGACTATACTTATCTGCAACAACGTGGGGGGGGGGCAAGGAAAAGAGTTGGAAAGTTCTAGTGATTTAAAAAAAGAAAAGAAATAAAAACACTTAAGTGAAACATTTTAAAAATATCTAAATGAGCGCAACCAAGTTCAGAAGGGAACACAGATAAGCAGGAGAGTTTTGTTATGTCAAATTTAATATTTTTTAAGTATGTAATGAAAGTTCACACATTCATTTATAATATTATTTTCTGTACTTTGCACATTGAAATGATGGTTTTTGATGTTTAAGTTCATAATAAAAACCACAGAAAACAGTTTAAGTACTTCCAGTTTTGAAAACTGTCCTCCATTAAGCTTGAAACCAGGGAGCACATACTCTGGTTTTTCTCCATTGTCTCTGTAACTGGAATTTGTTTAATATTTCTGTAGTGACCATAAATTGTCTTACTTTTCTGGGCTCAGAAAAGTGTTACCCACTGTAGAGGCCATCTAAACAATCATTAGATGCTTCAAAAAAACCTGTTTGTTCTTTTCCCTTCAGCTCTTGTGAGATGTGCCAATTTTGAAAACTCAAGAAACTGAACTAGAAAAGCTATCTTGCTACTAACAGAACCACATCCCTCCTCCCCACACACAAATTGATTAGTTTATATTTACATGGCATATTTCAAATTCAATTTTATTTTATTTTCAGTTCCAAATTCTCTCCCTTCCCCACTCATTGAGAAGTCATATGTAGCATATTTATAAAGCCCTTTGACATGATAATGGATGGGATTAGGACACGGACCTGACGAGGGATAGAAAAGTAATGGGCCAAAAAGTCCCAGAGAGACACATTTAAGTTCATTGCAACAAAAAGCTTCCTAACAATTAAGGGTTGTCCCAAAGTGAAATGGGCTGGCTCTGGAGATGATTTCCCATCCCTGGAGATGTTGAGGTAAAATCTACATGTCCACTTAGGGAATACAGTAGAAGGGATTCCCACTCAGCTAGAGTTTAAACTAGATAATCTTGGTAGACCCTTCCAAATTTGAGATCCTATAACCTAAAATCTGAATCTGGCAACTGCTAGTGCCTTTTCTTATTATTTTAGCAGTTTATAATGCTTATGAAATGAATGGAGGTTGGGGAAAGGAAAGAAAGAAGAGCCGAAAGTCAAATGGGTCCATTTCAGGTAGTGATTTGAGAGCTGGCACCATTCCCCGGTTTGGATGCTTTTCAGAGTTACTCCGAACATTGAAATGGGAGCCCTCATTTGGGCTGTCAGTTCCAGGGCTGCCCCCAAGGAGGGATTGCCACATTTTCAATGGCTCTGTACAGTTTGGGGGAATCATATCTAGCAGGAGGCTTATTAAATTATGAGTCATGTCTGGTTTGTATATTATACTGACACCCTATGGTCTGAGATAATCCATTCTGAGGAGTTTCCCAGGTTTTCTTACCAGTACTGAGTTTAACAATTTAATACAAAAAGGTTTTGGACTCCTATTATCAGCCAACAGCTGGGCTAGTTCCTTAGGAAGAGAATCACAGAGCTATACATCATCAGAAAGATGGTGATGGTGATGGTGATGGTGATGGTGATGGTGATGGTGATGGTGATGATGATGGTGATGGTGATGGTGATGGTGATGGTGATGGTGATGATGGTGCTGGTGATGGCGATGATGATGGTGATGATGGTGGTGGTGGTGGTGGTGATGGTGATGGTGATGATGATGATGATGATGGTGATGGTGATGGTGATGGTGATGGTGATGATGATGGTGCTGGTGGTGGTGAAGGTGGTGATAATGATGCTGATGGTGATGATGATGGTGATGATGATGATGATGGTGGTGGTGATGATGATGGTGATGATGATGCTATTAGTTAACTTTTATATACCACTTTAAAGTTTGCAAAGTGCCTTACAAAAATCTCATTTTATTCTTACAACAGCGCTTGGAGGTATGTGCTATAATGGTCCCCATTTTACATATGAGAAAGTAGAGGCAGGAGAGTTTAAGTGATTTGCCCAAGGTTATACACCTCTGTAAGTATCTGAGACTGGATTTGAATTCAGTTCTTGATTCCAGGTCCAGCCCTGTGACCCTTAGCTGTCTAGGTAATCATTTAGCCCAGCCTCCTCATTTCACAAATGAGAGAACTGAGGTCATAGGATCCTAGATTTAGGACCAAAATGTACATTATAGGACCTGAATCTGGCCTAATCCTTTCATTTTACAGGTAAAGAAACATGCCCAGAGAGGTTAAGAGATTTGCCTGAGATCACACAGGCAAAATAGGATTTTGATCCAACCCCTCTTACTCCAAATCCAGTTTCCTCTGCAATGTTCTATCAACTGGTTTTAGAAAGAGGAAATTATTTGGTCTAAGGTTATACAATAGTAAGACAGTATAATTTTAGAATTCTGTTCTTTGTCGTTGTTGTTCAGTTTTTCAGTCATGGCTGACTCTTTGTGAACCTATTTGGAGTTTTCTTGACAAAAGATACTGGAGTGGTTTAACATTTCTTTCTTCAGTTTGTTTTACAGATGGGGAAGCTGAGGCAAATAGGGTTAAGTGACTTGCCCAGGGTCATACAACTAGTAAGTGTATGAATTTAAACTCAGGACCAAATGCCTGTATTATTGTCCTAGAAAATAAACCACATAGGAGGGAGTTTAGGAAAGAGCTTCATGAAGCTTGGGCAGTCAGGAAAATTTTCATGGAGAAGAAGGGACTTGAAGTGGACTCTAAAAGATGAATGGATTGGAAGGGAGAGACCATCCTTGGGCAAGGAGTTCAGAACAGCAGCAGAGGGGCCAAAGTGTGTATCAGATACCAGCAGCCTAAGACCTGCCATACCCATGGCAGGATTTTAGTTTTATTTTAAAAGTCTATCTGGGGAAGGTCAACAGAACTCCCAAGTAATCTCAGGGTTGTCTAGTCACAGAGCTCAGGCCTGAATTGACCAAGAAAAGATGGCAAATCTCATTGGAGTCCATGAGCTCTCCCAGATTCACAAGATCATATATTTAAAGCTGTGAGAAACTTCAGAGATAATCTAGCCTTCCCCCTTCATTTTAAAGATCAGGAAACTGAGGCCTACATAGGGTTGAATAACTTACCTGAGGTTATAGGGGTAGTAAGTTGTTGAGTCAGTATTTAAGCCCATTTCTTCTAACTCCAAATCTAGGAGTCTTTCTACTAACAAAATTTAGTCCAACTAGTTACATGTTTGTTTTCCATCACAAAATCCTACTACGATTCCTCATCGAGGCGTGGAAGTGACCTTGGGTTCTCAAATGCTACCAAAAAGTTCATTTCTATATTTTAAATTCTATTTTGCTGGAAACTAGTTTCTTCCTTGTTATTTGGAGTCTGGTTCACAATAGCAGATTCCTTCCCTAAAGACCAGCTTAGCTAAGTATGGAATATCTCTTCACCCCTAGGTGATTACATCCTTAACTATAGCAACCATGAAAAAAAGCTTAAATATACCTCAATCTGTGATGTTGGTAGACAGGTGGGGGGAGAATTCAGTAGTTGCTAAGAATTCCAATTCTTCGACCCTCTATAAACTTTAACTTCATTGGTGATGATAAATGTGAGATCTTTGTCAGATAACCAACAGATCAATACACTGTTGGAAAAAGAGAACCAAGAATACTGATATTCTTGCAACAAATGAAACTGAAAGACAAAGGGAGTCACAACCAAATGGAAGCATAGCTAATGATTTCTCCTAGAAAAGGCCAAGGAGTTTCCATAGCATGGTATAGTGCCAAGAGGGCTGAATTTGAAGGCACAGAACTTGTCATGCAGGTGACCTCAGACAGGTCATTGAAACCCTCTGGGCCTTAGTTGCATCATTTGAAAAATAAGGAGATTAGATTATATGACCTCTAAGGTCCCTTCTGGCTCCAAATCTGAGATGTATGATCCATACACCCAAAGACAACAAGAAACGTTTTATGATCATCTCGTTTTACAATACACAAATATAAAGATAATTGAAGCTTATGCATGAAGAACCAGTGCAGACAAATGAAGAATAAAAGAAATTCTAGAAAGAATTTGGCAAGATCCTCCAAGGGTACATATATACTCTGATTCTTGGTGAGCTCAGTGTGAAGGTGGGCACAGGGGAGGATAGCAAAAAGTATTTTGGATAATATGGCTCAGGTTTAAGAAACAAGAGACTTACAGACTACTTAGAAACCCTACACTTTTATGTCATACTTTTCTGCCAGGAAAAAGTCCATGAAGGCTGGACGTGGTAAACACCATATGACCTCACAAAAAAATGAAATAGATTATGTTTTAACAGACAAGAAATGGTTTCTCATGAGGTCATCCTATCACCATCCACTATCTATATGGAGTCAAACAATAAACTAGCTGAAGCAGAGGTTCCCAAACTTATTTGGCCTACTGCCCCCTTTTCAAAAAGAAATTACTCAGCCTCCTCCTGGAAATCTACTTTCCTTAATCCTTTAACAGTTTTTTTAAAAAATTTGCATCATTTAAAAAATAAATATTTTTTAAATGATGCATTTTAAATTTAATAATTTGTTGTAAATGGGTGGGTTTTTTTCCTGCATTGAAATTTTGATGACACAATATTGCATCATGTAACCATATAGTATTGTATCATAAACAGACGTCATTACATACAGATGTTCCTGCCCATGCATGTTGGACTTCCTGACAATGCATGACACACTCGCCTGCCAACACTTGCTTGTTAAGCTCTGTCGGCAGACTTGACCACCGATCAGTTATAACTTGTATTTTGTGTGTTTATTTGGAAAATAATGTAGTCACTGTGACTTAGAATCTGTTACACAAGAGATGAAACACACATGAACGGTTTTTCAAAATTTTCTTCTCTTCTCTTCTTTCTTTATGCTTCCACCACCCACTTATTTTGTTCAACACCCCTCAATTGCACCCAAGGCTGCTATTGCCCCTGAGGCTACTATTGCCCCCTGGCTCATTCCAGCACCCCCTAGAGGGCCATATCACCCTCTTTGGGAACTTAACGAAGCAAATGTCAAAATTGACTTCAAATTTTTTTAAAGTTAAAAACATTGGGTATAATTGCACCAACTGAAGCATGATCTGTTTAAATAAGACATCAGTGTTCCCCCCCCCCCAAAAAAATGACAAGTTGAAAAAGTCATTAAAAAAATATTTTTCTGCAAAAATTTAACTGATGTATGGCAGTCAGTACAACGAGGAGGCCAAAAAGTGTCAGCTAACACTTGTGCCTGCCAATCATAGGCAGATGGCAGCTAAAGGCAACACAAGTTTAGAATACAAATGTATTTTTTTATACTACAGAAAAGAATGGGAGGAGGTTATAAATAGTATCTCACAAAATAGTAAAAGTCAGGAGAAGTAAAAAGTTTTCAGAAAATTTGACATTAGAACCAAATGAGTCACACTATCCCAAGAGAAAATCATCCATACGTGAAATGGACAGAAAGTCTAACAAATGGATGGAAATTGGAACAGATTTGAAATCTGTTTGCTTCATCAAGGACAGTAGAATCAGCACCCTTGGACCCTAACACCTCTGGCCCTATTGTGCTATGTATTAAGAAGTAGAAATGGCACTTGGCAATCAAATTGAGGAAAATGTTTGAACTGGCCCAGGTAGTTGCTAAGGAAATACATGCCTGAACCCACCTTTTTCCCTATTTTTGAAAAAAGTTTTATTGATTCTTTGTTTTTGACACCATTGTAATTTTCCCCAGAATTTCTCCCCCTACCCCTCTCAGAGAGCCATCCCATATAATGAATATTTTTAAAGACAAAAAAAAGGAAGAGGAAAAAATCAGCACAACTGAATGATTGAAAAAGTCAGAAAAATGTGAAATATACACCTCCGGATCTCCTACCTCCACAAAGGGGTGGATCAAGGATATCCTCTCGTGTCTCTTTTTTCAAGTCATGCTTGATTGTGGTTTTTCCATGTTAATACAATAAAACTTTATTTTAAAATATAAAAACATCTCATGTTTTGGAGTACAAAAACAGGCAACAGGCCAGCTTTGGCCCTTGGGCCAATAGTTTACCAGCCCTTGAACTCTAGCTTATATGACAATGTAGTTCAATGGCCTGTCCGCTGATCTGTCACATCAGTACATATATTTAAGATAAGCAGTGAAGAAGGACCATGAGCTGGGCCCAGAATTTATTATTTTTTAAAGTACTTCTTATTGGTGCCTTTGGCATTGCTTCCATTATTTGTAGAGGAAAACCTGCCCCATTCCCCACACTCCCATCCCTGATCAAATTGAACTAAAATAATCAATACAGTGACCACATCAGACAACATGTAGACTATTCTTTCCCAGCAGTCCTTTATCTCTCAGGGATGGGGAAGGTGTCTTCTCCAGGAGCATTGCTGCTTTTACTTTCACTCAGTCTGGTTTTCTTTCTGTGATCTTTTCATTTATTTTGTTTTCGTCATTGTGTGTAATGTTCTCTTGGTTCTGCTCATTTCATTCTGCATCCGTTCAAACAAACTGATCTCCAAATTGAATGGGAAAAGGAGAACAAGCTGGACTGCATTTGGGAAACTGTTCTGTAATTTCAACAGTCCTAAGCATCTTCCTGGCACTGAAATCCTGGAACATGAAAGTTCTCCCAGTGATACTGTCAAGTTGTGTATCTCAGAAAGCCATTATCTCAAAAGAATCAGAGTTGTAGGTGACCTCAAGGGTAATGGAGAGATGTATGTTGATTTCAAGTCAGCTGCAATGTATTTCTAAAAATGATTTGAGTACAAGAACTATCATAAGGAAAGTCAGCAAGAACATATTTGATAAGAAAAGAAGGCTGGTTAGTCATGTGGGAAAAGCAAAGATGAAAGGAGGACATCTGATGGTCATGGTGCCCACAAAAAAGTAAAAATATATGGAGAAAGAGAAGACTTCTCATACTATTGTATAGCCTTCATAGAAAATCTGTGGGAGATCATGGATAAGAATAACATAGGGTAGGAGCATCGAGGCAGTACAGAGGATAGACCACCGACCCTGGGGTCAGAAGGACCCAAGTTCAAATCTGACTTCAGAAGCTTACTATCTGTGTGACCCTAGGCAAGTCACTTAACTTTGATTGCCTCCTCCCCCCAAAAAAGAATCACATAGGGTGAGCAAATATGCCTGGATCGCAGTCTGTTCCAATGGAGGGAATACCTACATGGATAAGATCATGGGTTCATTAAATTTTTGAGGAGGTTTCAACTTAATTTTTTTGGTTTTTTGAGACTAAGTCTTCTATTCTGCCCAGGTTGGAAGTACAGCAGCCACCCATAATGCCATTGACACACAAGCTTTAATCTGCTCCATTTCTCCAACGGGCACTGGTTCATCCTCTTTAGGTGATATTGTGGCTCTCCATTCCTAAGGGCTTACTATATTGGTGCCAGGCTTAGTGCAGACACCTGATTGACTTAACCCTACTGCAGCTTAAAACTCCAGAACTCAAATTATCCACCAGCTTTACCCTTCCCATCAGTAAAGACTGAAAGGTACGCCACCACAGCTGGCTGGCCATTAGATGGTAAGGGACCCAAAGAGTAGGAAATCATAATCCCTACTCTTAAAGAGCTGCAGAAACAGCATTCGGTCCAAAGATGGCTGGGGACTGTCATCAGAGAACATTGGCTTCCTCCAAGTAGCATGTGTTTTAAGGTTTGCAAAGCACTTCACGTGCATTATCCTTTTTTATTTGTCCTGTCACCCTCCCCCCAATTCATCACCAGCGCCACACCCTCCTGAGGAACAGGATTCCATTAATCCCTCAATGCGCTTATTGTATTTGTTATGTGTTTGGCATTTGAAACTCCAATCAAGTTTCTTAGTTGGTTGATAAAAAAAATTTTTTAAACCAGACCTGTAGATATATATATATATGTTTAGAGGCACATAATTTATGTAGAGAGACATACACAAAACATCACTGGGGCAGATTGAGTGGGCTACTCTCCTCACCCATGTCTTCTTCTGTCAATACTCCTATGGCGGGGACAAGTTCCTTCCAGGGGGTAGGAAACTGCCAATTCTCCCCTCCCTTCAGAGTCTCAGATGACCCAGAAATGTGGTATATGGCTTGGAGTTGTTCTCATTACCCACTCACCGATTGGCATCTATCTGTCTTTCTGCCTAGGTCAGTTTTTGCCTCCTCAGTAGCAATTACTATTCCTCAAAGGACTGGGCTATAGCTAGAGACACTCATCTGGACAGGATTTTCCCCAGGAATCCAGTTATCTACTTTTTCTGGTGCCACCCATGGCTATGATAGGCCCTGGTACTGCTTTGAGGTACCCTCCTGAGATGAGTGGCAAGGTCTCATAGAGCTGTGTTCCCCAATAAGCCTAGGCTTGGGTAAGGAGAACTGGGGTGGGAGTGGGAGTTTTCAAGGAACTTAGCAGGCCACCTTGTGCCAAACCCTCTGTACTATTGCTTGGTGGCACAATCCAAGCCTATTGACCTACCCCCAAAACACAGCCAGGGCTCTCACTGACTCATGACTAGCCTTATCCCAAGGCAAATACTAACTCAATGAATAGGCTTACTAGCTGTGTGACCTTGCAGAGGTCACTTCAACTTTCTAAGCCTCAGTTTGTCCTCTATTCACACTGCAGGGTGCGCAATTCCTGGGTACCCGCTTGTCTGTGGCAGCCTCGAATTCTCCAGGGCAGGCTGGCCAAGTCCTCCCCCGCTCTCTGGGACAGGTAATAAACCCTTGATGTTTGCTCTCCCCGGACACCTCCATTCCCACTTTTTTTTTCTCTGTTCCATTCCATCTTGTCTATAAATCTCCTCCCTAGGCCCCTCTACAGTGCCCCCCAGATGTCTGCTTCAAGAACCAGAGATGGGTTTAGGAATATTTCCAGTGTAAAGTAACAGGATCCTAGAATGTCATAACTAGAATAGGCCTTAGATTCATAGAACCATAGAAGTTCAAAGCTGGAAGGGATCTGAGAACTAAAAAATCTGAGAATGGAAGGGGACATAGAAGTCATCTAATCTAGGAGTTCTTAACCTGGAGCCTGTGAAATTTTTTAAAGTATTTTAATAACTATATTTCAATATAATTTTTCCTTGGTAATCCAGGAACTTTATTTTATGGATTTAAAAATGTTATTCTGAAAAAGGGATCCATTGAGGATAAATAGGTTAAGAATCCCTGGTCTAACTTACTAGTCATGTGACCTTACGCAAGTCACTTACCCCCAATTGCATTGCCTTCCCCCCTCCCCCAAAAAAGAACCCCTGGTCTACTCCAGCCTTGCTCATTTTCTAGAGGAGGAAATTAAAGCCCAGAGTGGGGAAACTATTTGCCCAAGGTCACATACTGAGTCAGTGACAGAGCTAGAACTCAGATCCAAGTCTCCATGCTCTAAGAACAGGGTTTTCCACAACCTCATGATAGATGGTCTCCCCCACCCAAGGAATATGAATCCCACCATCACCTGTCTTTCTAGATTTATAGCTTGACTCCATTGAGTCCTTGAGAGCCCCTATACAATAAAAATTCAGAGAGAACTAAGACCAGAGAAGGGAAATAACTTTCCCCCAAAACACACCCTGAGTTAGTGGCAAAGCCAGGACTGGAGCCCTGGTGCCCCTATATCCTCTTTCAGGGTGCTTTCCACTTCAGATGCTTTAAACATATATACATTCTAGGCATCTTTCCTCTTCCTTCCATCTACTTTTGACATCTATTTCCTTTAATCTCCCCAGAAATAAAATTGGCGTAGTTGTCAGGACAAGCTGTTTTCCATTATCTGAAGGTCACAAGGAACAAAGAGCAGGGTTTTTTCCATTGGCCCTTGTAATACAGAAGTGGGGGGAGGGGAGGGTAAGGGGAGGTGAAAGTTAACAGGAAGATTTCAGCTCATTGTGAGGAAGAACTTTAGAATGATCTGTCCAGCAGTGCCATAGGGATAGTATTTCTGAATTTTCATGAGCCTCTTGACAAAGTCACAATATTCTTTTGGATGAGATGCAGAGATAAAGACTAGACAATAGTGCATTCATTTGAGGATATTTCAGCTGGAGATGAGAAGAAGACTTGAGCCCAGATCTTAGACAGGGTGAGCTATCTGAACATGTTTGAAGGATTGTCCTGTGGAAGATCATTTTCTGCTTCGTCCAAGAGGGTTGAGCTAGGAGTAATGTGTGATGACTACACAGAGGCTTTTTTGAGCTCCACAAAATGAAGAACTTCTTAGAGCTTTCTAGAAATTGAGCATTTTGCCTCCTGAGAATAGTGAGCTATCCCTTCCTGGAGATTTTTAAGCAGACAATAGATGATTGCTTGTCTCAAAATGTTTCATAAATAAAACTTGAGCTTCTGGTTGGGGTTACATTACATGACCACTTAAGTATTTTCTGGCTCTGACACTCGATGTTCTGTAATCATTTTATTTTATCTTTATGACTGTGTCTCACCATCTTGCCTAGGCTGGAATGCTGGGGTCATTCATGGGCCCAATCCCACTACTGATCATCTTGGAAGCTCTGACCTCCTCCCTTTCCAACCTGGGCCAGTTCTCCCTTCTTTAGGCAAACTGATGCACACTCTCTCTCTGTCTCTTTGTGTGTGTGTGTGTCTCTCTCTCTCTCTCTCTCTCTCTCTCTCTCTTTTTCAGTTTCTCTCTTTCTCCCACCCCCCCAGGCCTCATCAGATAAGAATGCCTAATTTAACATGGAAACTTGATCAGCAAAACCTATAGCAGCTCAGAACTCTGAAGCTCAAGAGATCCGTCAGCCTCAGCCTCCCCAGTAGTTGGGATTAGAGCTGTGTGCACCACACCTGGCTCTATTCTATAATCCTAAGGTACCTCTGGATTCTGGTGTTCTTTGTTTCACCAGTGTGCAACACTGAATCACACAGACCTCAGATGCCAACCCATATCTGACCAAACCCTGTTTCAACAGCATCCCTAGCACTTGGGATTATTTAAAGCCTTTGCTAGAAGTCCTCCCTCAGGTGAAGGGAAGTCCATTACCTCCCAAGGCTGCCCATCCTACTTTTGGACAGCTCTGGTTTTTTGGAAGTTGCTCCTCACATTAAGCCTAAATACGATTCCATTCCAATAAAGATTGAGCACATAATATGTGCCAGGCATCATCGTACTAAGAACTGGGCATACAATTAGTAAAAAAAAAGAAGAGAAAAGAAAAAGATAGTCTCTTTCCTCAAAGAGCTTACAATCTAAAAGAAAAAATAATACACAGAATGAAGCAGAAAAGGGGGAGAGCAAGGGTGAAAAATGAAACACCAGAGGAGTGGGAGTGGGGGAGGGATCATCTTCTGTGGAGTTGAATCCAGGCAGAGCAGCAGATGTATAATGGAGTGAGCTGAGAGAGAGTGCAAGTTCTGCCTTCTATAAAGGAAGGCATTGGGAGGAGTTTGGTACTCTACCCTCACGTCTTCCAGTCTGAAGGGAGAAGAGGCTGAGGGCAGTGAGGTCAATGAGGGTTTAAATTAGCAGCATGGTAGTGAGTTTAGTAGTGATGAGCTTGTCCTGGGAGGGCTAACATGTTCTTTTGCAATAAATGAAAAGTGGAATGAGCTTAGTTGCTTCCTTGAAATTACTACCTGTTGGTCCTGCTTCCATATTCTGACACCAAAAGAACAATTGAAACCTCTCTTCCACATGACAGATCCTTGAAGCCAACTAATAGGTCCCCCCACCCAAGCCTTCTTTTACCCTAGCTAAACAACCTCCTTTTCTTCAACTGGTCCTCAGATGGAGTGATTTCTAGCCTTCTCACCATCTTTATCACCTTCCTCTGGATGCCCTTCACCTTATCGATTTCATACTAAAAATAGGGCAGCCAGAACTGAACATAACATGGTCTAACCAAGGCAAAGTATTGTACTTGTGAAATTAATTTTTTAACTCAAGTGTAAGGATTTACATTCTTCTAAATTTCATCTTATCTGACTGAAGCCATCATTCTAACCAAAAAAATCCTTGGATCATTACTTTAATACCCAGTGTGTCAGCTCTCCTTCCAAGCTTTTTATCAGTTGTGAATTTGACAGATTACCATCTATGTCTTCAAGTCATCGATTAAAATGTCAAGCATCACAGGGCCAACCTTAGATCCCTGGAAGCCATACAGTAGACCTCCTTCCAAGTTGTCATTCATTCAATCAGTCAAATCAGCAGGCATTTATTAAGCACCCACTATGTGCCAAGTACTGTTCTAATAATTCCTATTCTTAAAGAGCTTACTTACATTCTAAGGGGTAGGACAAGTACATAAGCATATACAAACCAAGTGATTAATAATGATAACCAACATTTTCATGGCACTTTAAGGTTTGCAAAGTTCTTTATAAATATTAGCTCATTTTATTAGGCTCTGGGAGGTAAGAGCTATTATTATCCTCATTTTACATATGAGGTGGACAAAGGCTAAGTGACTTGCCCAGGGACTCACAGCTAGTAAATGTCTGAAGTTGGATTTGAACTGAGGTCTCCCTAGCTCCGCTGTACCATCTAGTAGTTAAAAATAAGGTAGTTCTGGTGGAAAGGCTCTAGCAGTTGGAGGGATGAGAAAAGGCCTCATGAAGAAGTTGGTGCTTGAACAGTATCTAAAAGGAAGAGAGGGATTCTGTGAGGCAGAAGTAAGGAAGGAGTGTATTGCAAGGCTAGAGCAAAGTCAATGCAAAAGTATGAGGTGTGAAAGGGGTGCCATGTATGCAGAGGAGTAAGGCCAGTTTGGCTGAACCTTAGTGTGTTGGAGAGTATCTAATGCACAATAAGGCTAGAAAGAAAAGGTTGTTAAGGGTATTAAAAGCTAAACAGAGTAATTTGAAATTGATTCTGGGGCAATAGGGAGCCACTGGAGTTTATTGACTAGAGGAATAACGTGATAAGATCTCCACTTAAGAGGAATCATTTGGGCAGCTATGTAGAGCATGGACTGAAGTGGGAGAGACTTGAGGCAGGGATACCAATTAGAAGATTGCTGTACCGATCTAGACAAGAGATGATGAGTGTTTGAACTGAGGACATAGTAGTGTGAATAAAAAACAAGGTTAGGAAGTGAGAGATGTAGAGAAAGAAGTGGCAATATTTGGCAACTGGTTGGCTATTTGGGGGTGAGGGAAAGTGTGAAATCAAGGATGATAAAGATAAATCTGGGAAGTTGCTTTCAACAGAAATAGGGAAGACTGGAAGAGGGGAAGGCTTGGAGTTTAGTTTTGAACATGATGAGCTTGACGTATCTCTGGGATATCCAGTTTCAAATGCTCAGCAGGTGACTGGTGATATGGGAGGAAGACTGTGTGTGTATATATAGATTAGAGTCATTAGCATAGAGATGATAATTAAACCCCTGAGAGCTGAGTTAAGAGACAGAGACAGAGAGACAAAGAGGGACACACAGAGAGTTAGCACCTAGGACAGTGCCTTAGAAAAGACCCATAGTTAAGGAGCATGATGTGAATGATACCCAGCAAAGGAGACTAAAAGGAAGTGGTCAGACAAGGTAAGAGGAGAACAGGAAAGGGTAATCTCATAAAAACCAAGAAGGAAGAAAGTTCCAAAGAGAAGAGGGTGATTAACAGTGTCAAATGCAGCAGATAGGCCCAAGAAAGAAGAGAACTAAGATAAGACCGGATTGATCCATATGACTACTCTTTGCAACTTCCTTTTTACTGTCACTAGTTGTGTGACCCCAGGCAAGTCATTTAGCCTCTCCTGGCCTCAGTTTCCTCAACTATAAGATGTGAATAATAATAGCACCGAACTCCCAGGGTGAGGATCGAATCAGATATTTGTAAAATGCTCAGCACAGTGTCTGGCACATAGTAGGTGTTTAATAAATACTTGTTTCCTTCCTTCCATCACAGACTCTCAAATGTTTTACTGAAATCTGGATGAACTATATATAGCATTCATCTGATTTATTAATGTATCTCTATCAATGTATTAATGTATTTATTAATGTAACTCTATCAAAAATGATAATACAATTAGTCTGGCATGACCTATTCTTTTTTTTGCAGGGGGGAAGGCAGGGCAATTGGGGGTAAGTGACTTGCCCAAGGTCACACAGCCAGTAAGTGTGTCAAGTGCCTGAGGCCGAATTTGAACTCAGGTCCTCCTGAGAGGCACCAGGGCTGGTGCTGTACTCACTGCGCCACCTAGCTGCCCCAGGCATGACCTATTCTTAATGAAGTCCTGCTGACTCTGCTTGATCTCTACTTCCTTTTCCAGATTCTCACTAACCATCGCTTTAGTATATTCTAGCATTTTTCTAGTAATTGAATTTAAGTTCAAATCTCTCTGCCTTTTTTTAAAAGTCCAGATTAAAGTGGCCACTCCTATCCAACGTTCCCATCATTTCTTTTTCAGTCATTCCACCCTTGTTGGCCATAGTCTATTCCAGAATAGCAGGTTCCACTCAAAAGGTGGAAGTGCTTTCTTTGCCTTTTGAAAGAAGCTGGAATCATCTTTAAGGAAAGCCAAAAAAATTGTAGGCTTTTTTTTTCCTTTTAGCAGAGAGAGAGGTGCAACCAATGGTCAGAAAAATAAAGTCTCCTGTCACTACCATATTGTATATTATAGATTATGCAACTTTGATTTGTCACTCCACTTTGCAGCTGCCTCTGCTCTTCCTGGTTTCAACTCATCACTTCTAATCTGACCATCATGCTGCTAATCTCTCAGCCTCTCATTCCCTCTGATTGGACTCCTCCCAATGACTTCCTCTATAGAAGGCAGAGCCTGGACTTAGCTCACTCCACTTTGCAGGTGTTGTTATCCCTGGTTTCAACCTCAGGAACAGGATGCCCCTGTAGGAAGTACTCCTTCCCCACCTTTCCTGTCTCCCGTTATGTATTGTCTCTCCCCACCACCCCTTGGATTCCTTGAGGACAGGGAGTGTCTTTCTTTTTATTCCTTGTATCCCTAGTGTTTAGCACAGTGCCTGGTTCTTACTAGATATTTATTGGATTAGATTATCAGAATTCTTCATTTATTGCCTCCTCTTAGCCCAGTGACAATAACATTTGTTTCTCCTATTAATCTCCATCCAATATTCTCCACCATGCTGTCTCTCTCTTTCTAGCATGAGTCCATTCTCCAGCATTATTATTCTCTCTTCCTCCAAAACACATACTTTAAAAATCTACTCTCTTCCTTTTAAGTAAGGTGTAAACTTTCCAGAATTATATTCCAGTCACGTGTTTTTTTTTCTGCGTTTTTTGGACACCTTTCTGGGACAGGTCTGGACCGTAATTTCATCAAGGTAAGAAACTCTGAGTGGAGAAACCCCACCACCAAAGCAGGTAAACAGCTATCCTGCAACTTAAAGTCTTTGAAGGTAGCTTGGAAGCAATGAGGGTTGCACTCCAAGTATTCACTAAGATTTGGACTCGGGTCTGCTTGACCCAGAAACTGAATCTCTACTCACTACTACACAGTTACAGTCATAGTGAGTAGAGATTCAGTCTCTCTCTGTTAGGTTCTCTGTCACTTATTTCCCATTCATTGTACTTTTGTTGATAACCATCTGAATCCATGGGTTTTGTCACTGGCCCACTTCTTGTATTTTTGTCTCTTATGAATTACTGCCCAACTCTATTGGGATTCTTCTTCCTTTGTTATAGTTCCTAATCTCTATGATACCTAGCTTGGGAAATATAGATAGGCAATTTTTACCCTCTTCTTTCCCCCTTTTCAAAAATTTTGAAACCTCCTTAATAAGATTTTCAAGACTGTAGGCAAGTCTTTTTTTACCATTCCTCATTAGGTTCACTCCTTCCCTGGCCAAGAAGAGCCCATCATTCCTACGTGAAATCTGAATTTTCTTCTCAGACAGTCTCGTGTTAGACAACTGTTCACTTCCAACATTCACCTTTCTCTTCTGAATCCCCTACCTTAAATTGGCTGTAGAGGAAAAAATAAAACACTACTTGTGCCCCTAAAGCCTTCCCTTTTTTTTCAATGAGATTTCATCAATCCTAACAATGCTCCCTCGGTTCTTCCTGGCAATCTCATTTGTCCCCACATGAATCATCAAAATCAGGTAGTTGTCATCGTTTTTGACAAGTCCTTGGGAGGTTTTCCATCACATCCTCAATATGTAGGTCCTAGAAGTACAGCGAATCTCTTTATTGTCAATGTCAAGTTGACAAATAGCTGCTTTGGTACCCCTCAGCAGGGAGTCACCAACCACCATGAGTTTTTTTTCTCACAACTTCCCTGGATGGCTTTTCCCTGTGCTAGCAGGAGAGACACATTCATCATACCTTGGAACACAAGGTGCAACTTCTTCCTCAAAGGAACTAACTCCCCCTATCATCTTACAATGAGAACATTATATCTACTACTTAGCTTCAAGCGTTTGGTTATCCTCTTTTCTTCCCTTTCTCCTCAGCATCACATTTTTCTACCCTCTCACTTCCTGATGTAGGTCAGCCTTCTGTTCAGATGCTTTTTCTTCATAGTTTTTCCCTTGATGCCTTCCTTTCATTCTTTTCCCCCAAGGAACACAACATTCTCCCTGTCTTGGGATTTCTGCTGTGAGAATAGACAAAGGAGAGTTTGGAAAGGATTTCTAGTTCCCTGGAGACAGGTACCAACTCAGCTGCTCCTTGGATTATTACTTTACCAATACCATTGACCATGAAAAACCTTTCTAGCATACTAGGGGAGGCACAAAGTTCGAAAGAAATCTATGGGTCATTCCTAAAAATGGTTCAAGCCTGGAAGAGCAAGAGGGCTAAAGGAAAACCTTGGTCTCGTATGATACTCCAGATGTGTTCAGAAATGCCTTCTAATTGAGCCCTAATTCAGCAAGACTGTGTCTAACATGCAGAAATTGAATACAAATCCATTCATTTGTTTGCTCTCCAGCTTTGCTTGCATCTAATAAATGATTACAATTTTACCACTTTCAATTAAAATATTAATTGCTGGAATTTGATTCTAGAACATCTTCCATTTGTAGCAATAACATAATTGTTTCCCTGGCTCCAGACAGATGGTATAAAAGCCCAACTCACCATTCTTTTTAGCTATCAGCATGTGTCTTAATAATAATAATTACATTACTCCGTGAAGCAGGTAGCAAAATATTTAACCCCATTTCACAGATGAGAATACTGAAGTTCAGAGAAAGGAAATGATATATGCATGGTTACATAGTCAGGAAACAGGAGAGCTGAGACCTGAACTTGGGTTTTCTGGCAAGCTATCGTGAAATGAGCATCAGAATGAGATTCAGGAGACCTAGATTCTATTCTCAGCTCTGCCAATAACAACAGGCATTTGTTAAGTTCCTAGTATATGCCAGGCACTGTGCTAGGCACTGAAGATACAAATGTAAAGAATGAAATAATCCCTTCTGGGACCCAGTTTCATCATCTTTATTAGATAACTGCTAAGGAACCTTTCAGCTCTAAGTTTTTGTGATTCTGATTGCTCTCTTTGAAGGTATCCTAACTTGTGCTTGGTAAAGTCATGAAGTGAGATATTAATGTCCTCTGCCATCTCCTGAACTCTGCTCTCAAAACCCAAGTGTTCCCTCTCTTTTCTTCACCACTACCACCCCACCAAACTACTAACACCCTCGAGCTCTTTCCCCTCTGTTTCTCTTAGGAAAGAAAATATTTGATTGGATTCAAGTCTCTAGGTTCCCTCTCTCTCCCAAGGGGATTTGTGATTTAAACCCAAACTGGGCCCTGGAAATGAAAGGTTTGGTTCATTTCATTTCAAATTCCGGAGAGCAAAGGGAGGAGGAAGGGCCTTCCCGTGGTCTCTGGCAGGAAGTCTAGCCCTACACTGAAGGACTGAGTATGGGCTGGGATCAGAACACCTGCAGGGATAGGATTCTAATTCTGAAACTCTCCCTCTGTGGGATTCCTAACTTGTTTTATTCACCTCCAAAAAAAGTTCCAGGTTAACCTTCTTCTCCCTCATTAAGATTCCAAGGCTCATCTTCTTCACCCTCCATGGGATTCCTGCCCCATCTCTTTTCTTTCTTTGGAATTTCAGACCTTCTTCCCCCCATAGGATTGAACTCTAAGGGGGAATGCTTGGTGAAAATTCCATTTAGCAATAGATAATATATTCACTCTAACTAAATATTGATTTACTTCCAACAGTATTAATTTCTAGTGCTGCACAGTGGGCAAGAGACGGGTTTTAGGTACTGATTTTTATTAAAACATGAGCACTTTTTAACAAAAGAGTAAAGCCACAATCTCAGAAGGTCCTGACAACTCTTTCTGCAGTGATTCCCTTCTCTATGTCTTCCCCTCAGTATCTAGGATAGAGGAAAATGTAAAGTTGCAAACACTCATATGCTCAGTAAAGATGAGTTGGATGAGAATAGCTGGCATTTATATAGCACTTACTCCGTGCCAGGTCCTGCTAAATGCTTTACAAGTGCCCCATTTGATCCTCATAACAACCCTGGGAGCTAGGTGCTACTACTATTACATACCCCAGATCTTCTTTACTCCAGGCCCAACGCTGTGTCCGCTGTGCCACCTAGCTGCCCTCTGGGGAGATTTGAATTTCAGAGGCCACTCTAGGGAAAATGCTTCATCAAGATAAAAGTCCTGTCTGAAGGATTCTAGACATCTATTTTACCTTCCTTAGATTCCAGGAGTTACCTTCTTTCATTTGTGTTCAGATAAAACAGGCACTAAAAACAGGAGAAACCCTCAAGTAACTTTTAGTTGGGAAGATAAGACCCAGAGTTACAGAGTGCCATCTCCCATGATAACTGGCTGCCTGACATCCCACCTCCCAAGGTAACTGACTGCCGGACATCCCACCTCCCAAGGTAACTGGCTGTTTGACATCCCACCTCCCAAGGTAACCAACTGCCTGACATCCCACCTCCCAAGGTAACCAGCTGCCTGACATCCCACCTCCCAAGGTAACCATCTGTCTGATATCCCACCTCCCAAGGTAACTGGCTGTGTGACATTGGACAAGTCACTATCTCTCTGACTCAGTTTCTTTGACTATTGATTTGGCATGATACATTGTCTACCTTACTGGAATAAAGAATGAGAAAAGAATTTCATGAACCTTCTAATGCTATGGAAAGGCAAGTGCTTACCTAATACTAGCTATGCTAAGTGCCGTTAGGGTTAGAAAAGGGAGAGGTCATTGTGGGCCATTTAGGGTCACACTTTCAGCTGACCCAGCTATTCCAAAAGGTCAGCCTTCTTCCAGCAGAAACCAAGTGTGCCTCTCCCTCCCTGTGCCCCCTCTGGAGACCAAGCTCAGACAAGGGTCTCAGTGGAGAGTGAGGGTCAGGGAGGGGAGCCAGCCCTCTCTTACCCTAGCATTCTTACAGTCAGCTGCGCTCTGGAGTTAATCAGGGCATCCAGGGCGCATGTATCCCAACAAAGCCCTGGGCTGCCCTCCATGCTCAATCGACCATGCTATTTTTAGGCCTCTGCTTTGTGAATAAATCACCCTCATTATTTCTTACACGTTCTGAGCGAGAACCTCAATTAAGAATTCTTGGACTCCTGCCCAGGTTTGTATTGGGAAAAGGAATCACTTTTTTTAAAAATTTCACAACTACAAAAAGATGGGGCCAATGCTCCCTGACATTGCCAAGAAAGGACATAATAAGTAATCTTTCCCCTTCTCAAATTTTCCTAGAGCACTAGTAATCTTTGCCTTTGTCACATATCATATATCTGTCTGGGTGCATCATATCCCCTCATTAGATTATAAACTCCCTGTGGACAAGGAATATGTCATTTTTAGTCTTTGTAACCTCAGCATAGGCCTTAATCAATGTTCATTGAATGAATGACAAGAATGCAAAGAGGTTAATGAACCCTAATACCTTTTCTTCATTTTGAGAAAAACAAAATTAGGCTGTTTACTTCTACTGGTCCCACTACTGAGATTGCCATTCTTGTTGAGTCTTTTTTTTAGCCATGTCTGACTCTTTGTGACCCCATTTGGGGTTTTCTTGGCAAAAGTACTGAAGTGGTTTGACATTTCCTTCTCTAGCTCATTTTGCAGATGAGAAAACTGAGGCAAATAGGGTTAAGTGACTTTCTTAGGGTCATACAGCTAGTAAATTACTGAGGCCAGATTTGAACTCAAGAAGAGGAGTGTTCCTGAGACCCCATCCACTGCACCACCTAGATACCTCCACATTTTCAGCCTAAAATTCATCCTGTCCTATAGAGCCCATCTTACATCCCCACCAGCTCAAGGCAGCCTTCCCTGACTACCCCAGCCCATCATGTTCTTTCACATTCCCTTCTGTCTGTAATGTCTACTCCATGCTTTGCCCCCTTTGGTATTTGATTACACTTGGCACATACAGAATTCTATGATCGTTCCATACATCCTTTCTTCATTCAGCATCACTATGCATTACTCAAACATCTTGACAGTACTTTGCCCTCCATGGCACCTTGCATAGGGTTGAGGGATAGATTCACTCAAACTTTTAGCAAATATTTCCTGAGTAACTTCTATGTTCAGGACCTATGCCGGTCAGGGGGAGGGAAACAGATAAGATGCAGTTCCTACCCTCTAGGAGCATATATTCGGGGGGGAACTAGACATGTACATGTTAAATCACCATACACTTATTTAGTGCCTACTGTGTGCCTATATGGCAGAATAAGATAAGGATCAGAAAAAGTATCCTGAGGTTCTAAAGAGGAAAGGTCACTTTTGGTTGGGAGGATAAGGAAAGACCTTGTGGAGGAGGTAGTATCTGAGTTGGACTGGAAAAAGGATGGGTCTAATTTCAATAGGGAGAGAATAAGCTGGGGGGGAAAGCACAAAGACAGAATTAAAAGATGTGTTTGGAGTTGTCCGAATTGGCTGCAGTGTGGGCTTTGTGTAATGATAGTTAATAGGTAGCATTTTAACATTTGCAGAGTATTTCATTGCTATCGTCTCGTTTGATCTTCACCACAACCCTGGGAGGCAGGTACTATTATCATCCACACTTTACAGATGAGGAAACTGTGGTAGATGTTAAGTGAATTGCCCAGGGTTACGTAACTAGGAAGTGCCCGATGTTGGTTTGAATGGTAGTCTTCCTGACTCTACTTTACTACCTAGCTGTAAAGAAAAAACAGTGTAATATTAAGCTAATAGGTCAGTTAGGTTCAGACTGTGGAGGACTCCAAGTGCCAGGATAGGGAATTAGGACTTGATTTTTGCAATGGGAAGTCTTTGAACATAGAAGTATCGGGATCAGAACTGAACTTTAGGAAGATTAACCCTTTAAAAAATTTCTAAATCATTATCACTTCAAAATGATCCTTATAGGACGCTCCCTCATAATAAAGAATTATGATATCCTTCCTATGCCAGTCCTCTGAAGTCAAGATTGGTGACTATACTGATCAGAGTACCATGGCCTTTCAAGGCTGTTTTCACTTATATTGTTACAGTCAATGTATATTTGTTCTTCATGTTCTGCTTACTTTGCTCTGCATCCATTCATATGTTTTTCTGAATTTATCTAAATACTTCATATTGGTCAATTCTTACAATGCAGTTACATTTCATTATATTTTTATCTACCACTATTTGTAGTCATCCCCCACCCAATCTAGTTCAAACCTTATGCCCAGTAAGGGAATCCCCTCTATAAGCCCTTTATGGTATCACAGCTGGTGAGCCTCTAGTCTTTGTCTGAACACCTCCGGTGACAGGGAGCATACTATCTTTCAAGGTTTTCATTGTTGAATAGCTTTGAGTCTTCTTTATATTAGGTCAAAATTGGCTTGCCTTGAACTTTGACCCTTTTCCTTTGGTTTTGCCAAACACATGCTAATCCCTCTTCCCCGTTAGAGCCCTTCAGAGTTTTCTTTTCTTCTCCCAACAGCCCCCTTCTCTCACCTATTCAAAGATAGGTACCTATTGTGTAGCACTAGGCTAGGCAAACAAATGGCATCTAATTAAAGCTTGAGTAAAGAAGAAAGAGAAACAGTGAAAGACCTATACTCTTGCCTTCATTACCTCGTTTCAGCCTCAGAGCATCTTTATGGCTGTTTCCCATGAGGAAATGGGATGTGGTGGAAAGAGAACTTGTCTTTGGCACGTGTCTCTTTCTTTATATGAGCCTCAGTTTCCTCATCTGTAAAGAGGTGGACAGTAATACTCATACAACAGCTCTCAGCATACTTTGTGAACTCCAAAGTTCTATACAAGTGTAAGCTATTAATGTCAATCTCATTTTATATCTCCTCTCATCTGATCCTCAAATCACCCTCGTGTTTTGGCTGAAAGGTAGATGGTGCCATTTCCATCTTGTATTAAAAACTTAATAGAAGTGGCTGACTTGTTGTTTGGTGGAAAAACTGGAACTAGGATCCAGGTCTCCCAAACCTCAGCCCCAGGGCTCTTTCTCCAAGACCAAGCTGAAGGTTTAAGCACTTCAAGTGTTCCCGGTCTGCATCAGTCCCCCTCCCCTGACCGTCTCCAACATTACATGCACAGCTTTGCCTCCATTGTCAGCTCTTCCTGAGCATGTGCCAGGACCTCATGCCTTGATACTACTCATTATCTAGTAAATGCCCAGTGGCTGAGTCTCCCACATACCTGGCTCTTGGGTTTGTTTATGGGTATTTCACAATAGTTTTTTTTTAGTTTCCATTTCCTGAAGAATTGATGAGCAGGGACATAGTGCATCCTCTGCAGGAATGGCTGGGTTAAGCTATATTTGGTCTCATGAGCACATCTGCCCTAGCTGTTCACCTACCCAGCTGGACGGTGTTTTGGGGGACGTCTGGTGAAAATCGTCTTAGAAGACTGTGGACACACAGGATTTCAGAGAAGGCTTTGCCTCCCATGGTCCATTTATCCCCTATTTCCTGTCCTTTCTTCTCTCACCCTCTCTCCCCAGAACAAAATCATGAAGAGGGTTCCATTGCTTGATTTCCTGAGATGAGCTAACAGATAGTGTGGTGCAGTGAAAAGAGCCTTGAACTCCCTTGGAGGCAGACAACCTGCGTTCTTGGCCCACCTGTGCTGCTTAATAGCTGTGTGACCATAAGCACATCACTTCATATATTAAATGTATATAATTCATATTATATCAAATAAATACAATTCATAAATTAAATATAAAATATTAAACCCTTCATAGGCTGCTTTCATTTTAGTTATGACAGCCCTTTCACGTGTATAATCTCATTTAACATAATCCCAATCCTCACAACAACCTTGTGAGGACTGAATAGACATGAAATAACTGTTATCATTACCATCACCATCCTCAGCATCATCAGGAAAAACCCAAACAGTTAGAGACACGTAGGATGCCAGGGCTTAAAGGAGATCTGGAAGCACAGAATACAGAGCGTTATTCTTAGAAAGGCCTGAGACAGGATCTAACCCAGGGTTCTTACCTTGGAGTCCACACAGCCCTATATGGATAGATTTCAGAGGGCTCTGTGAGCTTGGATGGGAAGAAGTGACATCTTTATTTTCATTAACCTCTCACTGAAATTTACTATTACCTTCAATTGTCTGAAAGCATTATTCTGTGAAGGTATTCACAGGCTTCATTAGACTGTGACAGAGGTCTGTGATTAAAAAAAAAGCTAAAAATTCCTGGCCTATTTTATAGGTGAAGAACGGAGGACCAGAAATTAGAAGTGACTCAATAAGTTATGGAAACTGAGGCACACATAGTGACCTTTTTCACTCATTTAGTCAAGTAACAAATTTATTTACAGTTTCAAAATGAGTACCCAGCTCTATTCTATGGGATAGGGGAAAATGAGGAGAGGCCTATCTTTTATCAGATCTAAATAGAAACTTGAAGAGAAACAGGCACAACTAGGTATGGAAAGTTTGACAGCTTTGCTTGGAATTTCATTATAATTAGACCTTTCTGGAGATTGATCAACAAAACCATTAGGAATCTACTACTTGTGATAGTAGCTAAAATTTATATAATGCTTTAAGGTTTGTAAAGCATTTTATGTGTATTGTTTCATTTGAGCTGTCATGAAGGATATGGACGTGACTGTAACATAGTGCCTGCCCTCATGAAGTTCAAAGTCAAATAAGAAAAATGAAGCTCATAGCCATATGGCAGTGGAAGGCCCAATGAGTGGTAGACATAAGTGCTACCAGGGATTTCAGGAGGGAGAGATGACTGTGGGCTGGGATGATGAAGGAGAGCTTCTTGGAGGAGGTGGGAACTAAAGCTGAGCATTAAAGGATGGGTAAGGTTTATAGAAAGAAATGGGGGAAATCCTCTAGAAATGGAAAGTGGAATCTATGTCTCAGGTGTTAGATAGCTAGCGTACCCATGGTGCTTCTCAGACATGGAGAACTGCATGATGAGAGATGGAATTCTGTTGCATACTGAATATAATCTCTTAGGATACTATTACAAGGACAGGCACCAGAATATGGAGGTCGAGGTAAATAGGTTTTATGAACAAGCTTGAATGGCATGCTAGTGGCAGCAGTGAAATTCAGATGGAGTCAAGCAGATCAGAGTGAGAAGAGGGAATGAATGGAGGCTGGGTTGTGGAGCTGGACACTGGGTTGTGGAGGTGGCCACTGTTTCCACCTGTCCAGACACTGAAGAAATGTGTGACTGGAATGAACTAAGACTTGTTGAACAGTTCTTTAGGGGAGATATGAGAAAGATGATGAAGTCCTTTAACACTGCCCTTCTCTCTCTGTCTCCCTTTGGCCACATATGGGAAGGAGGATGCTTGGTGTGGATAAAATACCAGACCTGGAGTTAGACTGGCTTCAAATCAAAGGGTGTGCTAGAGCCATCTCACACAGGCTCAGGAAACCCCATTGTTTAATTTTGGGTGTCCAACTTGGAAATTGGCAAAGATTACAAATCAGGGCTTGATTTATTGGTTCATTGATTGTCTAGACTTAAGCGATAGAGAAAATGTTAATAACCCAGATTAAACTTAAAAGTGTCCATGGCAGGAGGGGGCAGCCAGGTGGCACAGTGAGTGAGAGCACCAGCCCCAGAGTCAGGAGGACCTGAGTTCAAGTGTGACCTCAGACACTTACTAGCTGTGTCACCCTGGGCTAATCATTTAACTCTGATTACATCTTCCTCTTCCCAAAAAGAAGCGTCCTGTGTGTCCTCTGTGTGTGTATGTGTGTGTATATATATGTATATGTATATATGTGTGTGTGTATGTGTGTGTGTCTAGATATAGATACAGATATAGATACAAAAAATTTTGACAGCCAATTGTTAAACATTTACCAGCACACTACTGGTTCAAACCATATCTCAGATACTTCCTAGCTCTGTGACCTGGGACAAGTCATTTAAACTCTGTAGCCCTCAGTTTTCTAACTTGTAAAGAAATTAGACTTAATGACCCTTAAGGTCCCTTCTAGCTCTAAAGCTATGATTCTGTAATAGCAAACTTTTATTCCAAAGTGTATGTGTTATTTAAGATTGTACATAATTTCGAATTTGGTTAGTACTTTCAAGATGGCTTACCAGTCAAAAAATTATGATTGTTCATAACTGCTTTTTATCTATGTCTTATCTGCTGCTGCAAAGGGGAGAATAATGTTTGGTATTTCTATATAAAGAGAGACAGAGCAGATGCTTTTGTCTGAAAGAGAAGCGGGGAAGGAAAGTTCTTCCTGTATCACACCAGACTGGGATTTTGTTGTTCAGTCATGTCCGAATCTTGATGACCCCATGGACCATAGCATGCCAGGTCCTTTTATCCTCTAGGATCTCTCCAAGGCCATCCAAGTTGTTGCTTGTTACTTCCATGACACTATTTACCCATCTTATCCTCTGCTGTCCCCTTTTCCTTTGTCTTCAATCTTTCCCAACATCAGGGTCTTTTCCAATTAGTTCCATCTTTTCATCATGTGGCCAAAGTATTTAAGCTTCAGCTTCCGTATTTGACCTTCCAATGAATAGCCTGAATTTCTTTAGACTGATTTGATCTCCTTGCTGTCCAAGAGACTTTCAAAAGTCTTCTCTAGCATCAGAATTCAAAGCATCAATTCAGCAGTGTTCAGCTTTCCTTATGATCCAACTCTCACGTCCATTGCTACTGGACAAACCATAGCTTTGACTATGTGGGCCTTTGCAGGCAAGGCGATGTCTCTACTTTTTACTATGCTGTCCAGATTCACCAGTTTTCTTTACAAAGACTGTCTTTCAGTTTCATGGCTGCAGTCGCCATCTACAGTGATCTTTGAGTCCAAGAACATAACATCTGACGTTGCTTCCATTTCTTCTTCCTCTATTTGCCAGGAAGTGATAGGACCAGTTGGCAAGATATTAGTTGTTCTGTTTTGTTTAGTTTTTTATGTTAAGCTTCAAGCTGACTTTTGCACTCTCCTCTTTTACCATCATCAAGAGGTTTCTTAATTCCTCTTCATTTAATTCCTCTTCACCAAATTGGGAGAGCTCAGCAGCTAAAGGAAAGAAAAGGATTTTGATTTATTAATTTTTATAAGTGTCCCAAAGCCAGTCCTGGTTCTTTTCTTTCATTTATTCAAACAGAGAATCTTTAGTTAGTTGGTGTTATCTGATAAGGGTTATGGAAGATGATGAGTCAAGATGTCCTCCTCGTTGTTTTCACTCCATCCCCAGTATACTCCGAAGACATCTTTCCTTAGGGGTAGAGTGAGAGTCATGACTATGGAGTAGGTCCAGCCTTGTGAGAGGAGAAAAGAAGTGGCTAGGAAACACTAACCTGCACACATTCCAAGTGTGGAGGCCGTCCCCTCAAAAAATGTAGGAAGGCTTCCTTCAATTCACCTTACAACCAGTTTGACAGAAAGCTCAGCTGGTAAATTATTTCATGTGGCTCAGATCCTATGATTGTTTTTTGGTTTTCCCATCTGAACAGTCTTGAGGTTGGACTAGATTATTTTCCAGCTCTGACATTCTATATTCTAGGAATCTAAAGCTCATTGTCACTCTGACATTCTGTGTTCTAGGATTTAAACTCCCTTCTTACTCAGATGTTTGATGTCTTATAATTTGGAGATCCCTTTTAAATCTGGCTTTCTACCGTTCTTAAATTATGATTACACAAGTTGTCCTAGTCCCTTCCTTCCCTTAGATTTTGCTGTGAAAATAAACCAAGGAATGCTTGAGACAAACTTTGGAATGATTCCTATCTGCTTGGGAGTTATCTGCACACCAGCTTACGAGTTTTCTGTCCAACTATCATTACAGAGTTGTTGATGTGGATATGTTAATGTTACTGAATAGAACAAACAGAAGGAGGGCAAAGAATTCTCTCTCTCATTTCCCTTACCCTTATACCATGCCTTTCCTGTCTTTATGCTTCTCTGGTCCTCCTTGAAAGTGAATTTGGTAATCAGGGAAATACATCTCATTGGGGACAGGGAGGAAAACTCCACTGTTGTCTTCTGTCAAGCCCTGCCACTGTAAGTGTGAAAAATGACTGGGCCCAAGGACTCTGTCTTCTTTCCCCACCCTCTTCCTCTCCCCGTTTATGCACATAGACTTTCATTTGATGATGAATTGCTTAGAATAGCTTCATAGTGTATGTTTGTAGGCAGATTAATCACAGTCTCTGGGTTCTCAACCAAAGGACAACAATTTTGCCCCAGGGCCCAATTTTCTCTGTGGAAAGAACTAGACAGCGGCAGCCCCAGCGTCTGAAGCCTCTGCTAGAAACTGTTCATTTCTGCCATTACCTTGTCCAGCCTCCCAACCCATGAAGGAATTCTTCCTCTACCCCATCTCTGATGAACGTCACACAGCTTCTATGTGAATAAATCCAGTGATGGCAGAATTATCGTACCCCACGTTTTGACAACTCTGATCAGTCTCTCCTCAAAATTTCCACCCATTGGAACTAGCATCCCCAGAGTGGGAAGGGACCCCACAGGGCCTCTTGTTCAACTTCTGTCTCTTAAGTCTGCTGTACAATTTCTCTGACAAGTAATCCTTCACTTGAACATTCCCAGTGTTAGGGTATTCATTACCCTCCACGAGACAGCTCACTCCATGATTGAACAAATCTAAATGGAAGTATGTCTTATCTAAATGTTGTATCCCCTAACCTCTTCCAATACACTCCCTAGCACAATGCTCTGCACACAATTATGCTGTTAAATTACTTGTTAAATAGTATTTTTAATTAGGCAGCTAAAATCAATCTTCCTATAACTTCATTCCATTCTTCTTATCTTTCTCCCTAACCCCTACCTTCTTCTTGTGAAGGAGACCACCATCCTTCTGGTCATTCAGATTTAAAACTGTGGAATCATACTGAACCTGTCTTAACTCCCTTATTCCTCATATCCAAACAATCAGTTGCCAAGTCATGTTGGTTTTCCCATCACATCACATCTGTCTCAACTCTCACTCCCATGGCCACCTCCCCAGTTCATGACTTTATTGCCTCTTGCTTAGATACTACAGTAGCCTCCTAAGTGGTGTCCCTGCCCCCATTCTCACCCCTCTACAATCCATCTTCCCTACTTGACATTCTTAAAACATAAATCTGACCATGTCACTATCCTGCTCAAGAAATTCCAGTGACTCCTTCCCTTTAAGACAAAATACAAGCTTCTGTTTGCCTTTTAAAGACCTCACAGTCTGGCTACAGCCTGCCTTTGTAGGATAGCTGTACGATACTCTCCTCAAACTTTACAGGTCAGCCAAATCAGTCAGCTTGCTGTTCCCTCTAAATAACGTTCTGTCTTTCACCCCTTACCTTTGTATAGGCTGTCCTCCAGGCCTGCAATATACATTCTCTTTCTCTTATCTTATCTTATAGAATCCCAGTTCCCAGTTTCCTTTAAAGCTCAGCCTGAGAAACACTTTCTATAAGAAGTCTATCCTGATCCTCCCAATTAGTAATACCCTTCCCCTGTAAATTATTTTGTTTATAGCTTTAATTATTAATATAAATGTTAACTTATGATAATTTAATATTGATATTAATAATAAAGATACACATTTATATAGCATTTTAAGGTCTGCAAAACACTTAACAAATATTTCCTTATTTTATCCCCACAAAAGCCGAGAGGTATACACTATTATTATTCCTATTTTAGAGATGAGAAAACAGAAAGAAGTCAAGTGATTTACCCAGGTCACACAGCTAGAAAGTATCTGAGGTAGGATTTGAACTCAGATCCTCCTGACTCCAAGCCTAGTGCTATATTCATTGTACCACCTAGTTGCCTAGAATTTAATATTCTTTGCATAGAAAGTAAGCTCCTTGATAGTGCCATTTTTTTGTCTTTGAATCCTGATTGCCTAGCAGAAAACATGACAGTTGATGCTTAATAAATACTTGTCAATTGGAGCTAAATTGAATTAATCCTAGTTAAAAACATAAAATCATGGAATCTTAGAGTTGGAAGGGATTTCAGAAGTCATCCAGTCCAATTGGTGCCTGAAGTATGAATCCCCTCCACAGCACCTTCATCAATATACTTTCAATGATAGGGGAGCTCACTAGCTGCACAAAGCAGCCCCATTCCATTATTGGACAGCTCTAATGGTGGAATGACAATCTATATTGAGATTATTGCCTTCTTAATACAAATGGTTAGTCAATTGAGTCAAAATCTACCTCCCTGGACATTCCACCTGTTTGAGAACGAACATGAAGCAAGACCACAACCTTCATATGTGTTACGACCCTTCTAATATTCTAAGGCATCGCTCTTGCTCTGCCAGGCTTTCTTTTCTCTTGGTTATAACATCCTCCATCCTTCAGCAGATCCTTGGATGACGTATCCCCTTACCATAGAGGCTACCCTCCTCTGTATTCATCATGGCTTCTAAATGTCGCACCTAAAATCTGGTACCCAGAAATTAACTCAGTGCTCCAGATGTCTGAATAAGCCAGAATGCAATGAGGTTATTGCCTTTCTTCTTCTAAATGCATTAGTGCATCCTGAAATCAAATGAGATTTTCTGACTTTCACATCCCATTCTTGACTTATAGTGAATTTCATTGAAATGAGGGAAGGGGCTGGTGAGGGGAAGAGAGGTGAGGTTAATATAGTTGTCTTACAGTTTAGTGGCAAAGATACTCAGTTTTAAAGAATGGAGACTTGTCTACCCAGTTTCCTCAGTTCTTTGGCCATTTAAAGAAACAAATATCAGAATTTTCTCATATTAGGCCAAATCACACACATAAATTTGAACCTTAAAAAGCAGGGATAGCATTGTTTTTGTTTTTCAAAGATGGTCATATATCTGGAGAAATAAATAGTCCTGAACTATCTTTGTTCTTTTATGGGAAAACCTAGCTGAAAGAAGAGATTGAGCCAATGTGTACATCTTGATACGACCTGTTTGATGGACATAGCAAGGAGATATCATCATACTCAGGAGCCATTCACCTGGAAAAGGTTGACTAAAGGAATGCCTATAATTCAAAATCAGCTAAGGTCACACTTCAGCCATTTTAATTGGGTAGAATTTCCCAACATGGCTTTTGTTTCTTATTCTTCTTTGTTCTAGCCTGTTTCTTGTTATCTTTTTTGATCAACCATTTTGGTTGTGTCTGACTCATTTGAAGTTTTCTTGGCAAGGGTACCAGAAATGGTTGGCCATTTCCTTCTGCAGTTTATTTTACAGTTGAAAAAGCTGAGACAAAGAGGACTAAGTGACTTACCCAGGGTCACATAGCTAGTAAGTGTGGGAGGCTGGAATTGAACTCAGGTCTTCCTGACTTCAGGCCCAGGGCTCTATCCACTGCACCGCCTAGCTGCCATAGCCTGTTTCTAGATTCTTCTAGATTTAGTATTAGGAGACCAGAACTCTAGTCTTAGCTCGGATACTTACAGCTGTGAGAACATGAACCCCAGTTTCATCAGTTGTAGAATAATAATACTTGTGCTGGCTACCTCATTAGGAAAGGGCTTCATAAGACTATGGAAGTGAGTGTTACGTGTATATTGCATGTGGAGTAAGAAGTCCTGAGTCCAATTTCTTGTTCTACCACTTAGTACCTTGTGTGACCCAGATCAAGTCATTTCACCTCTGTGGGCCTCAGTTTCTAAAATGAAGAAATTGGAATAGATGACCTCTAAGGCCGCTTGGTCTATGATTCTGATTCTGATCCTTATTATTACTAGGATGAGCACAGGTATCTAGGTTAGGCATTATCTACTGCTGTTGGAGAATAGGGAATGAAGCCACATTCTGACCCTAACTCTTTCAGAAGAGAAAAATTGAAAACACAGGGTTCTTTCCTGCAGCGATAGTTTTTACTATGTACCTGTCTAGGGTGTTTTATGGCATTAAAAGCAGTTTCCTTTCAATAATCCTATGAGGTAGGAATTGTAATTATTATCGTCTCTAGTTTACAGATTAGGAAACTGAGGCAATTCCTAGTCTGGTGCTTTTCTCTTACATACCTCTCATATTCACTCTGCAATATAATGAAAAAATGCTGAACTTGGAAGCAGGAAAAAACTAGGCTTGACTCCTGCCTCTGAAGCTTACTGGGTACTGTGACGATAACTCTGTGAGCCTCAGTTTCCTTAATTATGAAAGTTTAAAATATTATTTAAATGAAATATATGACATATAAAGTATTACATATAATGAGGTTAATATAAAATACTCATACCTATCTCATTGAATTTTTGTGAGGACCAAATTAGATGATCAATAGAGAAATGCTCCTTATCCTTAAAATATTATGTGAAGAATTTTATTATATCGTGATATGTCTTCATATTCATTTGAAGAAGACGTTGAGTACTTAGTATGAAACAGGTGAAAGACACAGTCGTTGGCAGCTAGTTGGTACAGTAGATAGAGCATTGTACTGAGTTCAAATGTCACCTCAGACACATTTTTATCTGTGTGACCCCATGTGAGTCACTTAACCACTCTCTTCCTCAGTTTCCTCACCTGTAAAAAGGGGATAATAATGCTTACCTCTCAGTGTTTTTGTGAGGACCAAATGAGATAATATTTATAAAGTGATTTGTAAACTTTAAAGCACTATGTAAATGCTAGCTATTCTTGTAACTGCTGTTGGCAGTTTCATTAGGGAGATGAGGCATATGAGAATGAAACAACTGGAAGATGACCCACAACCACATTGGCTCAAGGATTCATTCATCTGAACTTTGTGTTCTCCAGTGCTCAGTCAACAAGCATTTATAAAGCACCTACTACGTGCTAGTGACTGTGTTAAGTGCTAGCTTAGCATAACAGGCACTAAATAGGTAGAAATTCATAAAAGTGAACCCACAAGAATATGTGTAAAGTCCTGCATTTAGACTTTAAAAAGGGCAGCCAGGTGGCGCAGTGAGTAGAGCACCAGCCCTGGAGTCAGGAGGACCTGAGTTCAAATCCAGTCTCAGACACTTGACACATGTACTAGCTGTGTGACCTTGGGCACGTTGCTTAACCCCAATTGCCCTGCCCCCCAAAAAAGGGCATCTAACCTAAGTATGTGATGGGACAGGCAAGGCTAGAGAGCATTTCTTCAGAAAAACGTCAGAGTGTTTTAGTGGTCCATAGGCTCAATATGAATAAGCTGTGACATGGAAGCCAAAAAATCCAGTGGCATCTTAGGCTACAGTAATAGAGACACAGTGACCAGGATGAGTGAAGTCGTCACCTTGTCTGCTTTCCTGACACGTAAATGCATTTTTCAATTGAATGGGGTCAGACCATAAATGGAGTAGTCTGTCCAGTAATGGAAAGAACACTTTAGGAAGAACATTCACAAGCTAAAATGTTCTCTAAAGGAGAATGTTCAGACAGTGAGAAGAGATGAGATTGTGCCAAAGAAGATCTCCTGAAGAAAATGGGGATGTTTAGCCTGGAGTCAGGAAGAGCTAGGGGGAAAGTAATAGCAGTCCTCAAGAATTTGAAGAGTTTGTCCTACTGAAAAGGGTTTAGAATTGTTCTGCCTGGCCCCAGAGGGCAGATACTGAGTCTTATCTGCTCCAGGAAAATGTACCAGTACTCCCTTTTCCCTAAGAAATGAAAAGGTCAATGTAGGGGAAGACTGACAAATTGTGGAATGGCCAGTGGCCCTAGGAAAGGATGAAGACTAGCCCAGGGAATCAGGATGACCCTATTCTCTAGAAAATCAGCCCCTGAAGGATAAATGAGTCTCAGAATGGTTTCTCCAAGTTGCAGCCCATCTGTAGGAGGGGTGACTCAGCTATGGTTCTGACCCAACCAACAGTCAAATTTCCTAGTTGTCAAATTGAGCTAGGTTTTCAGTGTCTGTTCAAAGAGGGTATTAACTTAATCTTTACTGTTCTTAATAGCAGTTCAGTCTCTCTAAATATGGACACTCATGAAACCCAAAAGGAAGCTGAAAGGGAAAAGGAAAGAAAACATGGATGTTTCATTTAGCTCCTTGGCTGGGTGCAAAAAAAGTCAACTTCAGCCAGTATAAGGGGAAACTCTCTAACAGTGAGAGCCATCCAAAAGCAGAAGGGGCTATCTCATCCCTGGAGATCTTTAAGTGAAACCTGAATGATAGGGACGTCACAGAGGAGATTCCTACTTAGTTCTGGATTGAAGCAGAGAAATTGTCCTTCTGAGAATCTGTAATTAATTTGCTTGGCAGAAGGAAAAAGAGGCCACACATCAGTTCCTAAGGGTCCTTGTCATTTGCTCTAGTAAAAGGATTAAATGAGTGAGTGCTGGAGCTCATAAATTAATCTCTTCAAAGTTCTACAAAAGCAAAGCCCCTCCTTCAAAGAACTCACAGTCCATCCCAGAAAGAGCACTAGCCTGTATTTCCACAAGCGTAGTCCCAGAGCTAATAATAATCCCCTGAATGATCTGGCAAGTTGCTTTTCCTCCTCAAGGCCTCTGGTTTTTACCTCAGTAAAGTGAAGGGCTTGGATGTGGACCCTTAAGGCCCCTTTCAAATTCTGACTTCCTACATTCTATGATTCTGTGGTGCCTTCTGCCTCTGACATTCTATGAAGTCTGACCAGGAATATGCTAGTTAATGGTTAAGCACTGGCTCCCCAAAAATGTATAACCCCACTTTTAAATGTAATCTGCATTAATATTTTCTCCATCACTTTCATAAGTCTTAACAGTCAACAAACCAACAAATCAAGCCCTGACTTCTGGGGTACAAATGTTCCCACTGAAAATTGAGTAAGAGTTGACTCCAGGACATCTTTGCAACTGACTCTTTATTAAGTATTTTATTGCCTTCAGAAAATAAGCAAACACATGCCCTCCCTACCCCCACCTCCCATTGGAGTAGTACCTTGAAACTAGCCACAAAAACTCTCCCCAAGGTCTCACAGCTGACTCTCTGTTTTTTGTGGTTCCTCCCAGCACTCTACAGGAACAGAAGGGAGAATTGCGGAAGCGTCTCTCCTACACCACCCACAAGCTGGAGAAACTTGAAACTGAGTTTGATTCCACCCGGCACTACTTGGAAATAGAACTGAGGCGGGCTCAGGAGGAGCTGGAGAAAGTCACTGAGAAACTGAGAAGGTGAGTCCCAGGCCCAGGAACAAAAGAAAGAGAGGGAGGCAGAGAGAGGGAACCCAGAGAGGGAGAGAGAGAATGAGAGAGGGAGAGAGAGAGAGAGAGAGAACAAGATAGACAGAGAGACAGAGACAGAAAGAGACAGACAGAGAGATACAGAGAAAGAGAATGAGAGAGACCAAGAGAAAATGAGAGAGAGAGACAAAGAATGAGAGAACAAGAGAGAGAGAGAGAATGAGACAGAGAGAAAGAGAGGGAGAGAGGGAGAGAATGAAAGAGAGAACAAGAGGGGAGAGAGGGAGAGGAAGAGTCAGTCCATTCTTAGGCATGGGAGGCAGGAGAACAGCCCATGCACATAGGCTCCTCATGAGGGGGAAATGGACTAATTTGAGGCAAGTGTTTCTTCCAGGAATGTCTTTCTAAAATATTGAAATCCTGAGAACATACGTCTAGATACATGCAAATCTTCTGTGAGCCAACTAACTGGTTTCCTTATATAACCTGCATTTTTTTTGTATAGAGATTCTTTTATTCCCAAAGCCCACCTTTCAGATGAGCTGTGTCAGGGACACATGTACCTCTAACCAGAGGAGTGGGAAGGACATACATGATGCTATCAAGGATGTATTTGTTGCTGACCTTGTGGTACCGAAGCATCCCTCCTCCACCCTTTGGTGTACGTTGTGCTTAAAACCTCTGGCAGTTTATAGCATGGCCTCTAGAATTTGATCAGGAATTAGAACTAACTCGTATCTGGTATATTCAGCTCTAGCAGAATTCAGTTCTGTTCAACCCTGGAATCACTAGTCCTACTGTTTCCAGTGAATTCCTATGAATTCTGCTTGTTCCTGTGTCACTTCCAGCACTGCCACCCTTCTGTTACCCCTCATTTTTGACATCCTTGCACTTTTTCTATACTAGCCTCTTCTCATCCTTGTTGCTGGCACTCACTAGCCTCCAGATCATTCTTCTAACTTTCCCATCAACTTTAGAACCTGACTCACAATCTCCAACCCATATCATGCCAGTAACAATATTCATGTTGACCACTCCTCTAAGAACCTGACTTCTCAATTCCTCTGCCATCCCTGCTCCAGGACCTCCTTCTCTGTTCTACTTCAGCTGAAGACCAACATATTTACACCTTTGGTCTCAGAATGATACCAACTAAAGAACTCAGACCTCTGAACTCCCACAATGTCCTACCCTTCCATTTCTCCTACTTCCTAACTCACACTAAACTTATTCTTTGCTTTTATTGTGATCTGTGTTCAGTGGGAAAAGCTCTGGACTTAGAGTCAGGAGAGAGCTTGGTTTAAAAGCTTAAAGTGCTTAGCTTTCCCAAGCTTCTGTGTCTTCACCAGCAAATCAAGGTAATAACGCTAGAACCATCCATTTCATCAGTTGTGAAGATGGAATGAGATTTTACACACACACACACACACACACACACACCCCGGCTTTGCCCTTCCTGCTTCATATTTTTCTCTCAGCTTCACAGATATCGCACTCCTGGTTCTTTCTCCTACCCTTATAGCCATTCCTTTTCTGGGTCCTCATTCTTATATGTGTCCCTTTACTGTGGGTGTTTCTGTGTCATCAGTCCTGCCTTCTAAGCTTATACCCAAACCATCAGCTGCCTAGAGAACATCTCTACCTGGCTGTCCCACCAGCAATTTATACTCAGTACAACCAAAGTGGGCTGTTTATATTTTCCCTTCTCCTTATAATTTCACTCCTTCTATTATTGGCCCAGATATCTAGTTTATTTTCCACATTCCCTAAAGTAAGCCATGGTTCTTCCCTCTCCCTTGCCTCGTTCCTTTATTACTATCTGCCTGGACTGTTACAATAGCCTCCTTGCAGGGTTTTGTTTTTCATTTCTACCATCAAATTGGTCTTCCCACTGCTGCCAGAGTGTTTTTATCTATAGATCTGCTTGTCACTCCTCTGCTTAAGAATTTTCATTAGCCCCCTGTTGCTTACTGAATAAAGTTCAATTCTTTTTTGCTCGTCTTTCAAGACCCCCTAGAATTTGGCACTAGCCTAACTCCTCAGTCTCTCACTTTTTTTCTCATGTTATTCCCCTTCATACGTTCTTCTTCAGACAATCCAGATAACTCTTTGCCTCCAGAATACAAATGTCGCTCTCCTATTTCCTTGCTCTTGCTCAGGGTACCCCATCAGCCAAAAACTCTTGGTTCCCATCTATACCTTTGGAATTCCTATGCAGAATTAAAGAATGTTAGACTTGGAAGAGCCTTCAAACAAAGGCCATCTAGTCTAAGCCATATCCGGAAAGAATCCCTGCTGTATGTACACCACACCTCAAAAGTAACCGTACAGCTGCTACCTGGAGAATTCCAACAAAGGGGAGACCCACTACCTCTTGATTCTTACCCACATCTTCATTCCACTTTAACACAACTCTATTTAGGAAGTTTCTCCTGCCATCAAACCTAAATTAACTTCTTCGTAGCTTCTTTCTACTACTTTGGGTTCTGCTCACTGGGGCCCAATATACCAGCAATCTTTCTTCCACAGACCCCTAAACACAGTTCTGTTATCCCACCTGAATTTCCACTTCTCCAGGACAGACATTTCCAGAACCCTGAACAGATCCTCAAATGATATGAAATCGAGGCTCTTCACCATCCTGGTTGCCTGCCTCCAGACCTAGGTAATCAGTGACCTCCCTGAACTACGGCACCTAGAACTAAACCCAGTATTCCAGATGGGGCTTGGCCAGGGCAGAATGCAGTGATTTCCATATGACTTCCTTATTCTAGGAGCCATGCCTCTCAATGCAGCTAAGATAGCATGAGTCTTTTTGGCTGCTGCCTCACATTGGTGATTTCTATTGAATTTACAGACACCTAAGACCCCCAGATCTTTTTCAGATGAGCTGCTCTCTAACCAGGCTTCTCCCATCCCATCTTTTTAATGCTGATTTTCTAACTCAAATGTTAGACTTTACAGTTATCCCTATTCAATTTCATCTATTTTGATTCAGCTCAACATAAGAACAATTCCATCCATTGTGTTATCCTTCCTGCCAAACTTTGTCATTTATAGATTTTTATAAGCATTTCATCTATGTCTTTATCCAAGTCACCGATAAAAAATATTAAGCATCAAAGGGCCAAGTATAGATCCATGGGGCAATGGAGACCTGCCAAGTTGACTTTGAACCATTCATGGCAACTCTTTTGACTTTAGCTAGTTCAAATGCATTCCTCTTATTCCTTATTATAAGATAGTTTGTCAAATGCTTTCATAAAATCTCAGTATCGAGTGCCCCCTATTCCAAGAAATCTTTTCACGGCATCCATCTATGACAGTGGCATACATGCCCTAATTCCTCCCTGGCTTGCCTCCCTCTATAGTTACTTCAACCCTGGATGAAAAAGCATTGTCCTGGAAGTCAGGAAACCTGGGTTTTAGGCTCATCTCTACCATATTGGCCATATGCCCTTGTAAAAGTCACTTCTCTGCCCCTCCATCTGCCCTAGCTATAAGATCAAGAGAGTAATCCCTGCCCTGTCATCCTCACAGGACCATTATGAAGCTCAAATGAATGAAAGTAACCTAATTGCTAAAACTTCCTAGTACTCAAGAAATCCAGTTAACTGAGAATTTTTTGAAATCAACAAACATTATGTGCCTTATGCATGCAAAGTATTCTACAGGGTTCTAGAAGGGATAAAAAGATTAGAGGACAGTTCCCATCTTTATCAGATTTATTCTCTAATAAGGGGCTATGACACTCAGTATGTGGATAACTATAAGATACAGTAATGTCCAGTAAGAAGAGAACAAAAAGAAGTTATGTGAAGTCTAAGGAAAGAGGCATCATCCCTCAGATGAGAGGCAGCTTGGCATAGTAGAAAGAATGTGGGACCTGGCACTTGGTAGCCACATGAGCATGGGTAAATCACTTCAATTGTACAAACCTCAGTTTTCTTATCTGTAAAGTGGAGATAATAATACCCTTACTTCTCAGAGCTGTTGTGAGGCTCAGATTAAATACTCAATGTCATGTGCTTTTTGCAAACTTTTAAGCAGGATATAAATGTCAGCTATCATTATCATCCTTTCTGGCGGGGAGAAGAAGAAGAGGCTCCAGAAGCAGGTGGCATTTCAGCTGGGTCATTGTGTGGGTGAGGGTATTTAGGACGGGCGTAATAGTGCTTCCACTCTCTGCCTCACAGGGTGGCTGTGAGAAAAGGGCTTTGTAAACCATAAAACATTAACAAAATGAGAGGAGTGGCTATTATCATCATGCACCCACTTCTCTGTGGCAATGTGTACTTCACGGATGATTCGCTCCACTTTTCCCACTTGACAGGTGCTGCTGATCCTTCTTCCAAGACAGCAGCAAAAACTGAGGGGCCGACACAAGGTTGTTGTGTCACTGAAGGCGCAAGCTCTACTTTTTAGAAATGTGGGACCATGAGTTGAGTAACAGCCAAGAGGCTCCAGCAGATCTTTTTTTTTTTCAAATGTAACTCCTATCACCCAGGAAAATGTTTATAGAACAAAAAGACAGATGCCTCCTTCTTCTCAGCCTTCCAAGTCTCAGTGGGAAATAGCGGCCGATCCTCTGTCCTGGATGTTCAGAGACCTAGAGGCAGTGCAGAGCAATTGATGTTGGGTTTAGAAATAGCGAGGAGGACCTAGATTCTGATCCCAGCTCTGCCACTGATACCTGTGTGACCTTGACCAAGGCTTTAACCTACTTGAGACTCTTGTTTCTACATATGTAAAATAACGGTTGTGATAAATGAAAAGTCCAAGAGACATGATTTCTGGGTAATTAATACTTTTATTAATTGTGGTTAGCAAATAATAAAATGATGGTCATTTGGCTTTCTTTCATAAACCAGAGCCAAATCATGGAGGCCACTCAATGCTTATATACCCCTGGAAGAGTGGATTTTCCCAACAGGCAGAAATCAATTCTGATTGACTAACAATTCATGGGAGAATGAATATTACAGTGAGAGGTGGGCCTGTTCTAAGAGGGGCTGAGTATATGGCTCTGATCATGGCACTCATGGGCAAAGAGAAACTCATCTCAAGCCAGACCATTCCTGCCTCTATACAAAAGGATCTGTCCTCCACATAGTCAAGGAACAAAGTGGGGTAAGAATTACACCTAGATAAGATGCTCTGGGTGGGATGAATTCTTTGGGCAGGGTCAGAAATGCCCTTTAGAGGCTTGGACTTTGAATGACAAAATAGAAAAGAGAAAAAACCTGTATTCCCTTCCCCCATATTATTTGGTTATTAATATAAGAGAGGAATAATAGTTTCTCTCAGGGGGTTAGAATACATGACTTCTAAGGTCCCTTCCATTTTTAAACCAATGATATTCTGTAGGTCCCAACTCAGGTACTGCACACAGATCGTGTGACATTGAAAATATTTAAGTCATTTCCACTCTTGAGGCCCCAATTTCCTCCTGTGTGAGATGAGGGGGTTGCTAAAAGGGAGAGGTAAAAGATCTTTGAAATTCCCTTCTGGGGTAATAAAAACAAACCAACAACAAAACCTCCAAGCAATTAGAGTTATCCCTAAGTAAAATAGGCTGACCAAATAGGTAGTGGGTCTCTGCACACTGAAGGTGTCCAAGATTCTGGAAATTTTATTGCCAATCTAGAAGCCTGTCTGCCAGCTACAACTCTTACTAAATGACATTTCTGTGTCCCTATAGAAATCCTGGAGCTGTCATATCTAATGCATAGGACATAAGATTGCCCTGTAACTTTCTAGGTAAAAGTTAGGCATCCTGGGTCTGCCTAGGCTATGGTCCTTGAGAAAATAATAATTCCAATAATAACTGACATTTATCTAGCACATTACAGTTTGCAAAGCACTCGGAATGCATTACCTTGTCCACATCAGCGTAGTTAACCCAGGATGAGAGGAAACAACAGTCTCACCCCACTAGCTCCAGTGGGAAATCATGAACACTAACCAGAAGTAGAGGAAGAATCACCTGGGAAAGGAGCCAGGCTAAGAGATTACCAACTGCCATGGCCCCAGGCATGGTTAGGCTTAGCTTTATTATTAACACAAACCCCTCCTAGTTTACAAAAGACTTTATGAATTTTATAGAGATTTGTCAACTGTACAGTCCTTTGTGAATTGTAAAGCCCTTTGTAAATGACAAAGGATCGTGGTTTACAAAATCCTTTACAGTTTACAAGGGCCAGAGAACACTTGTACCCTGGAATATCTGAACAACTAGTGTTGATAGGATGAAATTTAATAGGGATAAAAGTCAAATCTTATGCCTGGATTCAAAAAAATTAGTATCACAAGTACAAGATGGAAGGAGATGTGACTTGAAAAAAAGAGATCTAAAGAGATTTAATAGATGGTAGATTCCATATGAACCAATAGTGTGATAACATGGCGGTCAACAAAGGTACTTTAGTCTTAAGCTTCATTAAAGAAGGTGCAGTTTCCAGAACTGGGGAAGCATTAATTCCCCATACTCTTCCCTAGGTCAGACTGCATCTGGGATATTGTGTGCAGTTCTGCACCTCATTTTCGAAAAGCCATTGATAAGTAAGAGTGTGCTCAGATGAGGATAACCAGGATGGTGAGGGCATTTGAGATCATGCCATGTAAGGCACATTTGAAGAAACTGGATATTTCACCTGGAGAAGAGAAGACTTAGCATATGGCAGACTCGATGTCTTTGAAAGGCTGTCAGTCACACAGATGAGGAATTAGACTCCTTCCGGTTGATCCTGGATGCAAAAGCAAGAGAAGCATGTACACATTGTAATGAGCCACATTTAGAATTCACATAACAAAAAATGTCCTGACAATTTTAGTTATCCGAAAGGAGAAGAGGCTGACTTGGTTGGTAGTGGGCTTCAGGACCCTGGAGGCTGAGTGGCCTTTTGGTAATCATGTTAGGGGATTTTTGTTTGAGTAAGAATAGGTTGGACCATATAACCTCTATGGTCCCTTCCAACTCTTCGAATCTGAGGCTCTTGACAATGCGTTAAGGTTTACAGTAAGTGATTAATAAATGCTTCCTAACTGGCTGCCTTACTGACAAAGTACTTTATGTACATCATTTCATTGGATCCTCACAATGAGCCTCTGAAATGAGTAGTACAAGTACAGATATCCTCATTTTACAGATAAGGAAATGAAGACTAGGAAGTTAATTGACTTGTGTTCAAGCGTTTAGCAAGTAAATAGGAGTTAGGCTTGGAATCCAGGTCTTCTGAATCCTAATTCAGCACTCTCATCATTCTGCCTACACTCTGGCCACTATCCTTATCTCCCCTCCACCACTACCACCACCACCATGGATTCCATTGCTGGGCTCCCCCAGTTCTAACATGCTAACTTCCCTTCATCTTACAAAGATAAAGGCTGCCATGCTTCTTCTTGGCCATCTTCCACCCATGGCACTATGCCTGACACCATGCCAGTATTCTCTTCTCTCCCATCCCCTCCCCCATGTTATCTTTCCCTATTAGAATAAAAGCTCCTTGAGGGCAGGGACTGCCCTGCTTGTTTGTATTTGTATCTCCAGTGCTTGGCATTTAGTTCTTAATAAATGCCCTATTGTCGTATAAGCACACTGTTTCACAATAATAATATTTTGAATTTATATAGAACTCTTTTTATTTAAAAAAAAATAGGTAGGTAGAACAAGTATAAATATCCCCATTTTACATCTGGGGAAACTCAAGGAAGTAAAATGACTTTCCCAAGGTCACATGTCTGATAAGTCACAGAACCACTTGAACCCAGTTCTTCTTACTCATAAGAATATGTTTCTTGAAGTAACACAATGTTTCATTTTTCTCTTAAAGTCTCTAGGCCCCACTGCAGAGCCTCCAATTTGTTTAATAGACACTTAACAAATGTGTCTTGAACTGAATCAACCACACTAAGCCAGGACCTTGGATTTCAACCCAGGTCATCACTCTCAGTTCACTGCTCTTTCTCCTACTTAACATCCAATGCTTGCATTAGAGACAGCCGGTTATGTTGGGTTTTGACCATCCACTTTGGCTGAGTGACCAAAGCACAAGAATGGAGACTCAAAAAAAACCGCATGTATCATGGAATCCCAAAAAATCACTTCCTAAGTACGAGATGCTGAAAGTGACTCAAAACACCAGTTTTCATTTTTTTAAATTCGGAGATTTTAATGGAATTAAATTCATAGAATCATAGATTTAGAGTCAGAAGGGGAAAGAAACAGCATTTTATTTTGAACCTACTAGGTGCTAAATCTAGGGCATTGTGATAAGTTCTTTACCAATATCCCATTTGATTCTCACAAGGCATCTTAAAAGCAATATACTCCAGCCAACTGGTTTTCTAGAGGAGGAGCTGAGGCCCATAGAGGTTAAGTGATTTGCCCAAGGTAACAGAGGGAATAAAGTAGTTGAGCCTAGATCCACCTGTGTGTTACAGCAATGGCTCGAGTCAAATTCAGGAGCTCAGATTCTGAGTCAGAGATCAGAGAAGGTCATTATTCTTTCTCATGAGAAAGGGCACAGCCCCAGTCGCTCAAGTGGCAATAGCAGCGAGTGCAAATTGTGGAAGCTCACAGGCTTCTTTTATCCTCATCCTAACCCAGCCCCTAGACCCCTGTCTCACTCTACCATTGGTTAGCAGAGTGAGTTCACAATCTTCCTTCTAGCATTAGCTAATCGCTGCAAAGCATTTCAATCCCAACTGGGGTTTTGTCCTATCAGAAAGTTGCAGCCTACAATCCTTTATTAGCATAATTATTCATAGCTTGAGAATTCTAACCTATAAAAAAGCAGGACTTCAATCTTAATTAGCAAAAGAGCCTTAACCCATCAGAGGGTGATATTTCAATCTTCCATATCCTTTTACCCAATTTGGGGACACCCAGTGGGGAAAGGACCTGTGTTGTTTTCAGTTACTTCCAGGAGGAACAAGATTAAACTGGTCTAGCAGGGTGTGGTTCGTTAGCAATGAGGAAACTTCATGGCAAATCATCTCTCACACATTGAATCCAAATCTGGCTCTCTTTGCATTGTACCACAGTGCCAGGTGCCAGGTACTACATTAGGCTATGGGCACACTGAGACAAAAGTGGAAATCATAAGCTGATTTACAGTATGTGAACAGTAGATAAAAAATATAAGGCAAATAGAAGTTAACAATAAGAGTTAACACCATACTATGACAGCCTCTAAAAACTATGAGTATTTTTTTAAGATGTGGTGTCTAGAATACGGGTGGTGATGAGCCCACTGTATTCTCCCTTGATCAGACCCCATCTGTAGTAACATGTTCAGAACTGGGTACCACATTGAGGAAAGAGGTTAGCAATCTGGAGTGTGCCTCAAGGTGGGTGGCCAGGCTAATGAGGGAAACCAGGATGAGATGAAGGAAAGGGAGATGCTGTGCTTTGAGAAGACTTAGGAGGAGATCTGATGACTTGTCTTTGAGCATTCAAACTTGGAAGAAGAGTTAGATTTACTCAGTTTGACCCCGGAAAGCAAAACAAGGAGCAGTGATTGGAAGCTGCAGAGAACAGCTTTATGCTCAGTATAAACCTGATGAATTTGCTGGAGACAGTGGAACAGGCTGCCTTGGGAGGTGGTTATTTCCCTCCACCCTCCCTGGGAGTTGGGGCAGGAAGGGGGGTGGGTGCAGGTGATTGTTCAGATACAAGCTGAACTGGATGGTCTTTTCCTTCTGCATCTGAGATTCTGCACTTCTATCATCTGTCACAACAGCTTCCTGAAGCCAGCATCTCCTTTACAATGTCCCTGGTGGGTGGTCATCCAGCCTCTGTTTGAAAGCCTCCAGAGATGGGGAACATTACATACTGAAGTGGCCCATTCCATTTTTGGATAGCTCTAATTGTTAGGAAGGTTTTTTTTCTTTATATCAAGCTAAAATTGGCCTCTCTGCAACCCTACCCTTTGTTCGTATTCCTGCTCTGTTTGACCAAGAAGAACAATGCCCCTTTAGATATTTAAAGATAGCAGTCATGAGCCCCACTATCTCCCTTCCCCTCCCCTCCCCTCTCCACTCCTACAGTCTTCTGTTCTTGAGGTTAAAATAACCCCTGTTCTTAAACAGATTCTTATGATGGCATGGTTCCTAGTCTGTTCCCCTCTGGATGCTCTTTGGGTTGTCACTAGCTTTCCTAAAATGGGGGTACCAAGAACTGAAAAATGGTAACTAGCTCAGAGGACCAGGGACCCACTTCCTGCTTCATTCTAGTACCTTGACTGCTATTAAGGCAATTTAGGATTGAGCTGGGTTTTTAGCTGCCATGCCTCACTAGTGATTAATGCTAAATTTTCAGTCTATAAAAACTATCAGCTCTTGTTCACAGAAGCCATTGTATAACCCTACCTTCCCCACCCTGTGGCTTATCCACTTGGGTTTTGGACACTAAGTGGGCTGTCCGGTCTCTGGTTGCATAAACTGTTTTTAACTTATTAGTCATTTTGTTTTGACTCAAGATAATGATTAACAAACATCCAAACACCCCCCCCCCATTTACAAAATATATTGCTTCTCCCAAAAAATACCGTTAATCACTTTTGGCAGAATAGAAGGAGGTATCATTTAATATTGGTAGCGTGTTGCTAATATTGACCCCTGTTTTTGACCAGAGTTTTGTTTTTATAAACTTCTGAAGTGTTTTTGATCTGAAGCCAAATAGCCCAGCAAATCCACATCCAGAGAAAGAACTGATGGAGTCTGAATGCAGATCAAAGCATACTATTTTCATCTTCTTTATTTCTTAGTGGTTTTTTTCCTTTTATTCTATTTCTTCTTTTACAACGTGACTAATATGGAAATGTTTTACATGATTGCACATATATAACCAACATCAAATTGCTTACTGTCTTAGGAGGGAGGGAGAAAAATTTGGAACTCAAAATCCTATTTAAAATGAGCATTAAAAATGTCTTTATATGTAATTGGGAAAAATAAAATACCATTAAAAAACAAAAAAGGAAAAAAAATAGCTCAGCAAATTTTGCTTTAAATGTTGGCCCCGTGAAGGACAATGTCATCCCTAGGATCAAATATAAGATCCTCTGTGTAACAGTCAAAGCCCTTCGTGACCTGGTCTCCCTCTGTCTAGTTTTCTTATCCCTTACTCTCCTCACCCCCAGTACTCTGCAGTCCAGTACATTGACCCCCTGCTATTCTTCACACAATACGTGTATCTCCACACTTCTGCCATTTTTACTCTCTGTTCCCCATACCTGGAACAAGGTCTCTCCTCATCTCTGCCTCCAGGCTTTCCTGGCTTCTTCAAGTCCCAGCAATAATCTCCACCTCTACAAGAAACCTTTCCTCATCTCCTTAATGCTAGTGCTTTTCCTGTATTGATTTTCTCCAATTTATCCTGTCTAGAGGGGGCCATCTCCAGTCATCCTGATCTGTATCTGGCCCCTGGACCCAGATGGCTCTGGAGGAGAAAGTGAGGCTGGTGACCTTGCACAACCCTCCCTCACTTTATTCCAATTCATTCACAAGCTTTGACATTGCCTTCCTGATGCCATGGTCCTCTTTGAGAACGAAGGACAAGCAACAGCAATCCTGTCTGGATCTTGTCTGAACATGGTTGTCTCCCCCATTAGGCTATGAGCTCCTCGAGAGCAGGAACTGCCTCTTGCCTTTCTTCGCATCCCTAGTACTTAGCACAATGGCTAGCATACAGTAGACGCTTACTAAATACATACCGACCAACCCTGCTGAGTCCCTAGATGCTCCTCACCCATTTGACCAAATGATGAATTTTTTGGCTACCTCAACTCTCAGAGAGGAGTTGTGACTTGAACCAGTGAAGGACATCCCCACAGAAGGGGAATCATGAAATGATTGCCACTTAGCTCCCAGGGCAATAGGTGAGGAAAGCCCTTGCCCCTCAAATTTCCTTTAGAAGTGGGGGTTGTCATCATTGGTAACTGGTTATCAGGAATTACAGTTCTGCACACATGCTACCAAGAGGGAGACAGATGTTTTCATCAGTGAGGCAAAAATAGTCTGGTGTTCTGAAGTCCGCCAAGAAAGCAAAAACAAACTTCTGAGACAATGCTTTTCAAAAAGGGTTTTTACTTGTGTCTCTGAGGAAAGAAAAAAGACTGTTATTGGGCACTAAGAAAATTGACAAAATTGATTTAATGCATCCTGTGTGCAGAGGACAGTATAGTGAACCCCTGTCCCCTCCTCCACACACATATAACCAAGAAGCCCCAAGGAATGCCATTTCCCATAATGGAGAATTGAAATAAAGGAATTTTAACCTTTTTTGTATCATGGACAGTTCTGGCAGTCTGGTGAAGCCTAAGGACGCCTTCTCAGAATAATGTTTTTAAATGCATAAAATAAAACACGTAGGATTACAAAGGAAGGCAATTATATTGAAATACAGTTATCAGCATATTCTTAAAAACAAGTCTGTGGACCTCAAGTTAAGAACACCTGGTTTAAACCTTTAGGTACAAAATTTTAAAATGTTAGCCATGTAGATGATAACATCTGTGAAATACATCGCACATTTCCCTGCCTTCTTAAATAGGGCATGTATAATATAACCTTCTTTAGTGTTGAGTCCAAAGAAGACCTTAGGAAAGGAGATAGTGTTTAATCACTGCTATACATCAAAGGGAAGGGACTGAGAAGAGCAAAGCACATCTGAAAAGTGACCAGCTACCCTCAATGTAAGTACTTCTAGCTGTCCCCTTCCTCCTCATAACTTGCTGCTTCTAAATTTCTATGAGCTGGGAAACTAGGTAACCACGCTTGTTAGAAATATGTGTTAAAAAGGAATCAATAGGCTCTGAGCGCAACAAAAGAGCTTCTGTGAGTGAAGTTCATGGGCTTTCATTTCTGAGCTTTGTAACACCCATCAGGGATACTCGGAGATTTCTTCCCACCTTCCTAACTTTCAACTGCTCCTCTGTAGATGAGTTAACTCCCTTGGTAGGCAGAAGGCAGAAACGGGATCGCTGGGGAGGTGTGCCAGTTATGGATATAGTTATGGTTGATTAAAGGGAAGGACTTCCTAACAGAGCTGTCCAAGACTGGAATGAGCTGCCACTGTAGGTAATGAGCCTGCCATTACTGGAAGAATTCAGAAAAATGCAGTTCAGTTCAACAAACCTGAGCACCGGGCCTCCAAAGCAAAACACCAAAACAGTTCCTGTTCTCAGAGATCTTAATCCTCCTGGGGCTTGGGTGGAGGATGTGACGTGTACACAAATAAGTACGTTCAAGGTAAGAGGAGGGAAAAAGCGCTGAGAACTGGGGTAACTGGGAGAAGTCTTGTATAGATGGCCCCTGAGTTGAGGATTCTGAGAAATTTACATGACAGAGTGAATTCCAGGCTAGGGGAGAAGGGCAGCCTGTGTGAAGGCATGTCATGGAGGCATGCAATAAATATCAGGCTTGGAGAATGGCAAGCAATCCATCTTCCCCAGAGTGTAGAATATGTTGGAAATAGTAAGGTGGAATCAGATTGTGGGGGTCTTTAAGTGCCAGACTGCAGAATTTGTGTTTTATCCTAAGTTTATCAGCGGGGCACTGATAGTCAGACAAGTATCTTATGAAGATTGTTTTGGCATCTGTGTGGGGAAGACAGAATGGGTTCGAGGAAGCCGCCTATGAGGCAATTAAAGTGGTCCGGTTGAAAGGTTATGGGGTTCTGAATTGGAATAATGGTTTTGTATGTGGAAAGAAGGGGGTATATGTAAGATGTGGATGTGGGGTGGACAACTTGGCAGCTGATTGGGTCAAGGAGTAAGAGAAAGGGAAGCCTTATGGTTAATTTCAAGGTTGTGACAGAGATACCTTCAACAGCAATTGGGGGGGCTTGAAAGAGGGGCACGTGTAGGGGGAAAGATGAATGCAGTTTTGGACATGCTGAGTTCAAGGTGCCTATTAGTCATTAAGGTGGAGATGACCAACAGGAGGTTGGCAAATTTCAAGAGAGAGATTTAGGTTCAATATACAGTTCTGGTAGGCATCAGCATAGAGATGCTACCTGAACCCTTGGGAACATGAAAGCATCCAGGTAAAGAGTATGGAAAGTGAAGAGAAGGTACAAAACAGTCTTTGGGGGGACCCACACTTAGTTGAGTAAGAGCTGGATAATGATTGGCGAAGAATACTGAAAAAGGACAGACAGATAAGAAGAGAACCAGGAGAGAGCACTGTGATGAAAACCAAAGCAGGAGAGGGTATCCAGGAAGAGCAGTAGCTAAATTATGGTCTATGATAATTGAGACAAGGCCATTAGATGCAGCAGATTGTTGCTAACTTTAGAGAGAAGAGCTTTGGAGAAGAGTGCTGTCCTAAGAATCCAGACCATAAAGGTGAATTATCATCTGTCAGGGCTGCTACAGAAGGAAGTCAGAAGTTAATAGCCATTCGTTAAGTGCCTTCTACGTGCCAAGCACTGTGCTAAATGATAGTGATACGAAAAGAGGCAAAAGCCAGTCCCTGCCCCCGAAGGAGCTCACAATCTAATAACGGAGGCAACAGGCAAACAAATATGTACAAACAAGCTGTGTACCGGACCGACAGGAAAATTAAGAAAGGAGAGGCACTGGAATTAAGAGAGGTCGGGAAAGGCCTCCTATAGAAAATGGGATTTTAGCTGGGCCTTAAAGGGAATCAGTAGATAGAGATGAAGAGGGAGAACATTCCAGGCATGGAAGACAGCCAGAGAAAATGCCTGGTCATAGTGGTTAGGACTGAGCTATGAGCTAATGAAATCAGGTATCTGGGCTTTTATCTAAACTTCCTCCCCCAAGCATAATGTTCTGCACATAGTAGGTACCAAATCAATGTTTGTGATGGATTGATTGTTTGGGAGGGCGATTGAATTAGATGATCTCTGCAGTCCCTTCTACCACTGAGATTCTGTGATTGTATTCGGGCAGGAATAAAAGTATAATCAGGGCAGTGACAAATAATTATAGTCCCCACGTCTATGGCACTTTTAAGGGCAAGGAAAGAAACATTTATTAAGTGCCTACTATGTGCCAAAAACTGTGCTAAACACTTTACATATATTTGATCCCCACAACGACCCTGTGAGGTAGGTGCTATTATTATCCCCGTCTTATAGGTGAAGAAACTGAGGCCAACCGCATTTAAATTATTTACCAGGATCACGCAGCTAGTGCGTGTCTAAGACCAGATCTGAACTCCTGTTTTCTTGACTCCAAGTCCAGTGGTCTACCCACTGGGCCACGTGGCTGCCTCTGAGTTTATAAAATATATGCCTGGTGATAACCATGTGAGGTAGGTGGTACAAGCATAATTTTCCCTATTTACCATAAATTCGAGAAAACTTCCTAGAGATAATGTGACTTGCCCCATGTCACATAACTAGCTAGGGTGGGAGCCCAGATTCCAACCCATGTCTCCCAACTCCAGGTTCATCTCTCTTGCCATTTAACCATGTTGTACATAACAGGCACATGAATTCACAATGGAAAAGGTTCAGCTGTGATCCTGAGGTGCACACACACCAGTACAGATGGATGGCACAAATCCTGTTTTATCGTCCTCTATTTCCCCTTCTTCTCTTGCTTGGTACCTTACACCATGCTACGCGTCTCATGTTTGGCGAAATGCAGAATTAGTTAAATGAGTGATCGAGAGCCTTTGGGGTAAAAGGGTGAGATGGGCATAACCTTGAAAGCCTTCCTGGAAGAGAACATCATGAGGGACTTTGTGTTTGTGTGACTTTGAAGTCTGAAACTTTAGCAGTGATCTGTAACTTGTTTCCTCACCCTGTCCTCAGGACCCTGGTGAGGGGTCACTGATGCCAATGACATAATATTATTTTTTCTTTCAGAATACAAAACAACTACTTAGCCTTACAGAGGATTAACCAGGAGCTGGAAGACAAGCTATACCGAATGGTAAGTTCTCCACCAGGCCCTATGTGGATGACCTTATTATGCTCGAAGTCTTTAGATGGCCGGGTAAGGACGAGCATTAGGATGGCCCACTCTACTTCAGAGGTGTCGCCATCGTTCACCCTTCTACATGACTAGACAGCACTACCCTCTTATACCTTATTAGACAGATCCCTGCCACTGAGTCCCTTTGTAAGCCTGGCCAAGAAAGACCCTGTGTGGGAAGCTGAGGATGGGAAATATTCTCCTCTTTTTTTCCAAAGCCCTGTCAAATCTGGTATTTAGAAACCCAGAAATTGCTTCAGGTGGTATCCTTGTGGCTATATCATTCAAAGTTAATATAGGAACAGGAGGCCATTCATGGCAGCTCTCTGTACCTTTGATCTCCAATGAAGATTTTTTTACCCTGATTTTTAAGAGCCTTTACTGACAGCCCCTCCCCCTACTCCATGTCTCAAAACCATAGAACGTAAGAACTGGAAATGACTTCAGAATCATAGAATATAGAATGTCAGAGCTGCAAAGGGACTTAGAAGCATAGAACAGAGAATGTCAGAGATACAAGGAGACTTTCAATTATAGAATATGTTTACATGATTGGACACATATAGTCTATATCAAATTACTTACCATCTTAGAGGAGGGAAACAAGAGAGGGAAGGAAAAACTTTAGAACTCAAAATTTTATTTAAAAAATTATCATTAAAAATTGTCTTTCCTCATAATTGGAAAAAATAAAATACTACTTAAAAGGAAAAAAGAAAAAATGATCAAACATAGAATATTAGAATTGCATACATCCCTTGAGTCATAGAAGGCAGAGCATTAAAGCTACAAAGAGCCTTAAAATCAGAGAGCTTAGAATGTTAGTGGTCAACAGGACATGTGAACATGGAATTAAGAATGCTAGAGCTTGAAGGGACCACAGGACACAATTTCAGAGAAGGAAAGTACCTTAGAGAACACATTCTCCTCGTTTTACAAAGTGGGAAGCAAAGGTCAAGAAAAGTAACATCATATTCGCAACATCACATGGAAAAGTAGTAGTCTGTCAAATGAATGCATAAAGGAATGGCTGGAGTGTGTGTAAGTCAGAAATTAAATGCTGTTTTAGTCAGGAATGATTGGAAATGCAGATTTTTTAAACTTTAAAAAATGTTGATATCTTTTGTTTTTCTATCATATGTATTTCCCGGTATATGCTTCTCTGCCTCATCTCCAGAGATCCATCCCTTATACAAAACTAACCAACACACCGACAGATGTTCTATACTCTGCAGAGATCTATCCCTTATACAACAGTAACCCATGCAGCAACCAAGTCTGATGCTCTATACCCATAGTCCTGCCCCACTATAAAGAAAGGAGATCAGTATCTTTTTATAGCTCTTCTTTGGGGCCAAGTTTGATCATTGTTCATTTCACAGCATTTGGTTTCAGTTGTTTGTCTGTTTTTCTTCCCATTTATATTGGAGTCGTCCTTGTGTGTGTTATTTTCCTTGTTCTGTTTACTTCACTCTGCCTCAGTTCCTATAAGCCCTTCTCTGCCCACATGATCCTACAGGGTGATTGCTAGGCAAAACAACCCTGAAGGTTCCATGGAGTCCTCTTTTCACCTGAGACTCCTTAGCAGTCAGCAGGAGGAGTGTCAAATGTTTGAAGGAAGATGGAGACTGGGTCTGGGAACTAGCAGTGCTGATAACAGACATTTATAAGATAAGGCAGAGGCCAGAGAGAGGTCTACTGAGGTAGCTGCAAAGATAGATGGGGTTTTACCACCCTTAGGAGCCAAGGAACCTGGAAAGGAAGCATGGTGGGACAAAAGGCACAAGAGTCCTGGCTCTGTGACCTCAGTCCTGTGACCTCAGATGGGTCAATTAATCTCCCTGGCCTCAATTTCCTCATACGTAAGATGAGAGGTTTGGTCTGCATAACTTTTGAGGCCCATCATAGTCTTCAACTTATAAAGCTATGAAGCTGTGCAGAGAAAAGCTCTCAAATCCTGGCAGGTGAACTCATCAAGCTTTACCTTCCACTCTATCCAGGGCCAGTCTCCTCCCTGTCTCCTGCACAGGCCAGACTCATTTTTAATTCCCTTTGCCTTTAACGTATACCATTGTAGGTCTATCTCAGTGACCTTTGTTGGCTTCCTCTTATTGAGTTCCTGTGTCTCACAGATAGAAGAATGCTGGAAAACCACTGATAGCTCTTCTCCTTTTGGGACCCAAAGGAGAACATTTCACCTACCGCTTTGGGGTCTGGTTCTTTCTTGAGCCCCGCCCGATGGCACTGCACTGTTGACTGGATGGCAGCCTTCAGGAAATGTTTTTGCACTGTTTCCTGTCTCCATTCTTAGGAAAATGTTGGTTACTTTTTTATATGGCTAATTGACTATAGTACACATTTTTATGTCATTTTAAGTTTACAGAGTGATTTCCTTACAGATCCCTGTGAAGCAGGTGTGATTATCTCTGTCTTACTGCTTAGCAAACTGAGGTTCCAAAAAGGGAAGTTACTCCCCTGTGCTTTGGACCAGTATGCAAGTTTATCGATTCCAACTATAAATCCCACATTTGTTTCCATTACAGAATGTGAGAAGCCTTAGGGAATGACATTGATGGGGTCCAGTCCTATTTCTCTTCTTCGTGGGACTTGATGTAGCTAGAAGGCAGCCTGAGAGTCAAATAGGGATTATAGGCAGAGGAGCATCACTGCAGCAGGGCAGGAATCAGGGACCAGGAGAGTTGGGGATTCTGAACAAGAAGATCCAGACAAAGCCATCAGTAAGCTAGAAGCAGGAATGAATAATCCACAAATGTTGGGGGGTCAAGACAAGGCAATGGGCCAAGAAACTAAGCAAGCAGCTCAGATAGCAAATGAGATCTGGAAATAAAAATAACTTTCCATTTCAGAATGCATTTTACATACATTATCATACTTGAGCTTCATAACAAGCCTTAAAGGTAAGTACCAGAGCTACCATTCCCATTTTATAGGTGATAAAAATTAAGGCTTACAATGGCTAAGTGGTTTTTCCGTGGCTACATAGCTATAAAGTATCAGAGGCAAGATTTTTACACAAGTCTTCCTGACTTAAAATCCAGCATTCTCTCTGCTATGCCGTACTGTTCTCTCAGCAGAACCTATATCAGACATTAAATTATAAGATTGTGGGACCCTAGATCTAGACCTGGAAGGGGCCTTGGAAGACATCTAGCCCACCTCTCCCATTTTACAATGAAGGAGGAAACTTCCCCTTTTTATGATTCCTACTGGGAGTGGAATCAATCCCAGGATGTGTCTCATCCAAGGGCTTCAAATGGGAAGTGAGCCACAGCACTGGGCTCGAAATCAGAAGAACATGGCTCAGATCCCAGCTTTGATACGTCCTACCTGTGTGACCTTGGGTAAGTCACAGGTTCAATTTTGTAGGACTCGGTTCCCTCATCTGCAAAATGAGGGGATTGGATTAGATGAGCTGAAAGGTGCCTTCCAGCTCTAAAGCTATATATAATCCTATAATCTCTGAGGTCTCATCCAACTCAAAAATATTATGATCCTAAGTGTTTGTTGAATGAATGAATGATAAATATAAGAATGATGAATACAGGTAACTCAGAAAAGATTCCGCCCCTGATATTGAAATCAGGCTTCTTCAGTGCCAGACCTCATCCCCTTGGTCCTGGTAGAAGATGTGAAGCCATTGTCTCCAATTCCACTCCTCTGTTCCCTAAGGGTATGGTAGAGCAGGGTATGGGGTCAGTGCAAGCTTGCTCTACAAAACAACCTAGCTAATGAGACAAGAAGCTGCCCTTGGGAGGGAGCTCCAGGAAGGGCCCAATCAGCTCAGGCTGGCACCATGCTGCCAACCCAGCTGGAGGCAAGGTTAGCCAAGCCAGTGAGTTCCTCTAATTGGAAACAGATAAGAAACACCTTGTGCCTGGGAGTCACAGTAGAGAGGATGAGGACAGATCTGAAAGAGATGGATGACTTAGTAAAAGATGGAGAATTCTTTTCCCTCTGTCCTCAGACCAAGCAAACTAGGTACAAATCCTATGAAAAAGGAACTTAGTGCTTATACAGTTGTTTGGGGACATGAGATTGTTTTCAATCCTTCTGTCCGGTCACGCGACACATCTATCTGTCTTTTCCTCTGTATCCCCAGGGCCACCCACCTAGAAGGCCTTTGTGCCTTCTCCTCTACTAATGATTCATCGGCCTCCAGCTTCTTCCTCTCCATCCACCTTCACACAAATCTTCCTAAAACAGTTATGATTTAAGACCGGCAGTGACTCCTCATTTTACTCCTTAGCTTGCCATTCAAGGCCCTCTACAGTCTGACCCCACCTACATCTCACTGGCTACAGAATTTGCTTTATGAGGTCTTTCTACAGTTAAGATTTTTGGGGATGAGTAATGCATCTAGTTATGAGTCCATAACACATTCAGTCAAAAGTAGGCATAAGCTTCAACCACACATAGCCCCCAGTAGGTGCCACTCGCCTTCCCAAATTGGGGCAGTATGAGGATGTAGCAGCAAGAATGATAGACCTGGAATCAGAGTGCCCACTTTCAAGTCCCAGATCATCTCTTACTACCTGTGTGATCTTGGTTGAGTAAATTTACTTTTCCAGGTCTCAGTTTCCTCTTCTGTGAAATGGGAATGAGGAGTGAGGGTAGACCCTAAGGTCCTTCTCTACTTTCCATCTATGGATGGTCCTGAGCAACAGCCATTTCTTTGCCTATCCCAAGCCATCATCTTCCTCTAGCTCTCTCTCCTGCCATTCTCTCCTTCTACACAAATCCTACCCATTTTCAACACCAACCACTATCACTTCTCCCCAAGGCTTTCCCTTCTGTAGCACTCACTTACCATGTCTACACCAGACTGGGCTTTTATTGGTCTGGCTTTATATTGATGCTGTCTGTGTTCCCACCTTATCTCTGCTCCCATATCCCTCACTCATTAGACTAAGAACTCCTTGAGAGCGAGGATTGGATCTTACTCATCTATCCAGCCTCCACATTTCTCTGCACAAAACTTTGCACATAGTAGGGCCACAGGAAATTCTTGGGTTCTTAGCATACCCCTTTGCTGCATGCCTGGCATTCCAGCCCAACTGGACCAGTGTCCTCATATGACCCTCCCCACTTTCTATCTCAGTGGCTTTGCCCTTACGTAGCCCTTTAAGTTTTGCAAAGTGCTTTATGTGCATTATCACACTTTGAGCCTCATGACAAGCCTTCAGGTGTAAGCACTAGAATATTAGTCCCATTTCACAGGTGATTAAAATTAAGACTTAGAAAGGCAAAGGAGGCGCCCATGGCCACAGAGGCAAGGTCTTTAGCCAGGTCTTCTCGACTTAAAGTCCAGCGTCTTTTACACTAACCCATAAAACCTTTCCTACTTCAGGCATTAAATTATAACATGGGATCATTGAGCTACACCTGGAAGGGACCTTGGAGATCATCTATCCAACTCTCTCATCTTACAGATAAGGAAAGTGCCTCTTAGGGAAAGAGGTAGTGTTGTCTTTCCCATTGGATTATTGTTTGGGGAGTTGTTTGGGTGTTTTGAGGCAATCGGGGGTTAAGTGACTTGCCCAGGGTCACACAGCTAATAAGTGTCAAAGGCCATCTTTGAACTCAGGTCTCCTGACTCCAGGGCCAGTGTTCTATCCACTGTGCCACCTAGCTGTCCCCTCTCCCATGAGATTGTGAGCTCCCTGAGGGCAGAGATTGTCTTTCTTCTCTTTTTGTATCCCTCGTACTTAAAATGAAAACCAAAGCAGGAAAGATATCCTGGGAAAGGAGGTGGTCAGCAGTCTCAAAAGCAGTAAACAATTCATGATATATGAGGATTGAGACAAGGCCATTAGGCATTGCAATTGAAAGATGTACATTCTTGTCCTAGAATACATTTGCTCCCCCATCACTACCTATTTACGTGCTCTTCTTCCCTCAAGACCCAGCTCAGATACCACCTCCTCCATGAAGTCTTTCCTGATCCTCCAGTTATAAGGAAGAAATGCTAGAAATAAGTATTTAAGCATCTACTATGTGCCAGGCACTGAACTTTGTAAATCTTACCTCATTTAATTCTCAAAACTATACTGGGAGACAGGTGCTATTATCTCCTTTTTACAGTTGAGGAAACTAAGGCAAACAGAAGTGAAGTGACTTGCTCAAGGTCAAGGACTTCAAGGTCATGCAGGTACTAAGTGTCTGCAGGCAGATTTGAACTCAGTTCTTCCTAACTCTAAGCTTAGTGCTCTAACCACTGAGGCACCTTGCTGCCTAGCTAGTAAATCATGAGATCAAAGGATTTAGAGTTAGAAGGACCCATTTGATCTTGCCTCATTTTACCAACCTCTCCTTACCTGGATTTTCTTAGAGCACTTACTGTGTCTGGATCTCTCCTTTGCCCCATCACACTCTACCTTGGATCATACTTATTTGTTGCATGTTATCTCCCTCCCTGAGTAGAAGTAAGCAGCTTGAGAGCAGGGACTGTGCTGTTTCTCATCTTCACATCCTCAACACTAAGCACCTGGCCATGCCCATAGTGGATGGCCAATTCCACAAACATTTATTAAGCAGCTACTATGAGCAACTGAGGCACTGAGGATCCAAGCAAAAAAAAAGTCCCTGCCTTCAGTGAGCTTACATGTTACTAGGGGATCCAATATATATGCAGATAAGGTGATTTAAGAGGGAAAAGGATACTAACACCTAAGGAGATCAGCAAACGTTCCATGGGTGGGATGGGGCCCTGAGCCAAGCCTTAAGAGAAGAGAAATGTTCCTGAAATTGAATTCAGTTTAATTAAATTGAGTTATTGACTAAGTAATGGCTGAGTGCAAAAACCTTCTTAGAATGACCAGAAATCAAATTAGGGCCTAGGGTATGTGAATTTAAAAGTGGCTTAGAGAGAAGGAAGGAGAAATGATTGATGGCCCAATGCTCCACTGAGGAGAGAGAAAATCATGGGAAGGAATCCAGAGGTAATTCTGAATCCAGTGTTGGTTTTGGTTTTCGTCTTTTATAAAATTATCAGGTTCTCTAGCCTCTTGATAATGGACTTGGGGGAAATAGATGCAACGGGGTTCATGGGAGATGGAATGAGGCTGTGAGGCACTGAAGAGAAAAAATCAGCTAGCTCTTGAAATAATTTTGGATCCTTGATTTGTTACTCAGTGGGTTAGCTACTTATCTCTCCCATCTTTGTGTTATTCACAAATTTAATAAACATGCTTGTCCCTTTCATCTAAGGCAGTGATTTAAAATGCTGCACACACAACAAGGCCAAGAACACAGTGCATAAGCACCATCAAGAAAGCCTTCCATTAATCAGGATGTTTGTCCAAACAGCCATAAATCCACCTGACTGCTCTATCATCGACTCTACATCTCACCGTCTTGTCCATGAGGATCCCATAAGCTGAGAAAGAGCCATAAATAAGCTCATGAAGCAGTGTTTAGGCCAGCTCTGCAGACACTTTCTCTAGTGTGGAAATCCACTACTTTAGAAACTCCATCTTTAGTTACCAGAACACTGGACATTGTCAGAGCTGAACAAGACCTTGGAATTTTAGAATACAGACTGTCAGATAGGGCTAGGGATAGGAACTTAGAATCCTAAAGTGTAGAATATCAGAGCTGCAAGGAATGTGAGAGGTCATTTAGTATAAGCCCCCTCATTTTTACACATGGGGAAACTGAGGCCTAGAGAAACCAGCTGCACTCTAAGCTCTGAGCACGGACTGTATCTTCTATAAGTGAATCTTACCCAGTTCCTAGCACAATAGTCCTTAATAAAAATTAATTTAATTCCCAAAAGGAATGCAGCAAATCAGAGGCAGCCCCAGGTCTCCAGGCTGTCACTTTAAATGGTGGAATTATAATCAGCTTGAGGGAGAAGCTTGATCTGGCTCTCCTCTTCTGAACCTTGTGGGAGGTAGCAAGAGGGAATGAATGAGCAAGCCTGATTTCATTACATGCTCCGTGGGAATAAGTGTCACTCCATTATCCAACAAGTGATTGGTGCAACCCAAGTGAGCTCCTTGGGGAGCATCAGTCAGCCCCTCTGCAAGTGTGGGATTAATAAATAACTCTTATGATTTATCCCAGGAGCAAATGGAAAATAAGAACAAGAAACTCCTCACAAAAGGAGCTCCAATTTCTCCCCAGGCATGTGTGGTCAGCTAGCATTCCTGGCCAAAAAGTGTTGACTTCTGTGGCTGAAAACTGTTGTAAAGTGGGAGCCTCAATCTCCAGCTGGAAGGAGGGACTAGAGCGTGGGGAGAACAAAGGCGAGGGGCAGGAACATGTGAGATACGTTTGGAGGGGAGAGTTTGGCTGCAAAGTTTGTCTGAGATGTGTGCAAGAGAGTGAATGAATGAATGAATGAAGCATTTATTAAGCTTTTACTGTAGGCCAAGCATGGTGCTGAGCGCCGAGTGCACAAACAGAAAAGGAAGACAGCCGCTGCTCTCAAGGAGCTCACCTACTAACAGGGATGACAACACACAGAGAAGGTTTGAGCTGCAAGTCAGATGGAAAAAGTCCCACTATCCTTAGGGTGCAGAAGCAAAGCAGATGGTCATAGCTCTGCTTTAATGCCATTTCAGGCATGACCTGAGCTCGATCCAGCCTCAAATACTTACTAGCTCTGTGACCCTCAGCCCTTACCTCCTGTCTGCCTCAGTTTGATCATCTATAAAATGGATATGATAACAGTGCCCACTTCCCAGGGTTGCTGAGAGTATCAAATGTGATAGTAATTGTGAAGACCTTAGCCCAGGCCTGGCCCCTCATAATAATAAATATCGACTATTATCAGGATTGTTTCCACTGATAAAGCCATATCAGTATTTAATGCTGAACCACTTAAGAGTGCCAGCCGAGGCCCCATCAATGGCCAGAGTTGTCTTTCCTGGGTCTTCAGTAGCTGCAGCACCTGCAGGAGCAGTGGCCAGGCCGACCCTACACAGAGGTCATGTCTCAGGATGATGGTTGAAGGCGCTGATCTGGGAGCATCATCCGTCCAAAGGCTTTGGGTTCAGGGTCCTGGGTAGGTTCCATCGGGGTCTTAGGGGAGATGGTGCTCAGGGTGTTGATGGTGGTTTGACTTGCCCAGCATATGCTGCCTCCTGTTTCTCCCTCAGTGTGCTCTGCTGTTTTGCCCACCCTGTGTGTGGCAGCTGGTTGGCAATTAGTGAAGATGTCTGGCCCCTTCTCCACAAGAGTCGCTTCCCCAAATGACAGCTAGGAGGGACAGGCTGGAAGCAGGACCAGCATTCTGCAGGGTGCTGTCGTTTTTAGGCCTCTCACGTTCATCTGGTGGTGGCTGGTCAATAGATGTCAATGGTGGGGATGAAGAAGGTAGGCCCCTTCTCCATGGTGGTCCCTCCTTTCAGCGATGGCTGGGCTGGAAGCCAATCAACTTGGCTGGGGTCATTCACTTCTAAGGCTCTTGGGGTCAGGGTCCTGGGCTGTCTTCATCAAAATCTAAGAAGAAATATGATTGGTGGTGGTGGTGGTGGTGGTGGTGGTGGCAGCAGCGCTTTGACTTGCCTGGTACATGCCTCCTATCTCTCCCTTGGTGCCTGCCCTGTGATATGAGATAAAACTAGCAAAGAATGGTACAGCTGGCTTGTAGAAGGCTTCGAATGCTGGTAAAGTAGCGCTTGCACTTCTGAGGTTTGAACTTTACTTACCTAATAGAGTTTCCAAAGGATCTTGGGACTTGGAACTGGAAGAAACAGAGATTATATTGCCCAGTCCCCTCCCCCCTCTCATATGATAAATAAGCTAACAGTAGGATGCATGCCTGAGAATAAAAGAGCATTTATTAGGCACTTACTATGTGAAGGCTCTGTGCTAACAACTAGGGATACAAATTAGAAAATTAAGATGCTTTTAGAAACCCCATTCTAGTGTGGGGAGTCAGCACACATAGGAGGGATCAACCAGAAGTCAGGTGGAAAGACCCAATCAGTCTGTCAAGATTTATTAAGCACCAGCTATGTGCCAGACACTTTGCTAAGCACCAGGAATACAAAAAGGGGCAAAAGACAGTCCCTGGTCTCAAGGAGCTTACAATCTAATATTCAAAGCAAGCTATAAACAGGATAAATAGGAAATAACTGACAGAGAGAAGGCATTGCAATTAAGAGGGACTGGGGAAGGCTTCCTCTAGAAGGTGGGATTGTAGTTGGGACTTAAAGGAAGCCAGGGAAGTCAGTAGGCAGAGGGGAGGGGGGAGAATGTTCCAGGTATGGAGGATATCCAGAGAGAATGTCCAGAACAGAGAGATAGAGTCTCATGTTTGTGGGACAGCCAGGAGGCCCGAGTCACTGGATCAGAGAGTACGTGTTGGGAGTTAGGTATTAGAAACCTAGAAAGAAAGGAAGGGCTTTGAATGCCAAAGAGAAGATTTTGTATTTACTCTGGAAGGCAGGTGGTAAAGCGTCTTCTTTCATGTTACTTCCACTGATAAAACTCCATTTTTATGTGCACCATTTGATAGTGCCAGTGACTTTGGTGATGAGAACTTCTTTTTCCTGATCTTCAGTAGTTGTGGCTACTGAGGGCCAGAGGCTGTAATCTCTGCTCCATCCTTCCCAAGTCACCAGGAGAGTTTTCCAGAATTGCGGGTATGGACTAATGTCCTCCAAAGAGTTCTCATCTGACTTGTTAAAGGAGCATGTACTTGATTGGGGGAAGAATATTAGAGAAGCTAAATCAGGAGAGTCCCCAGTCAAGGTGATGGGACACAGGGAATTTCCTGATTGCTTTCCCAAGGAGCAGCTGCTCTCCTTGTGGCCTATAAAAGCACAATGGAAGCACACTGGGATCAACAGCTCTTGAGGACTTGCTCTTTGTCCCTTACAGCAAGAAACAGGGGAAGGGGCCTTCCCTTCCTTGCCCCCAAACTGGGAACAGCAAAGGCAGGTTGCATCAGAAGCTCATGTTGTGTGCAGCTCAGCTAAAATTTCACTTTCTGCAAGAAGCCTTTCCTGATCCCCTTGAGGCTAGTGCCTTGCTTCTAAAATTATCTCTAATTTATCCAGCTATATCTTGTTCACACATAGCTGTTTATATGCTGTCTCCTCCATTAGACTTTGAGCTCCTTGAGAGAAGGGACTGTCATTTCCCTTCCTTTTTATTCCCAGCACTTAGTACAGTGCCAGGCTGCCTAATAAATGTTTGTTGATGGAGTGACTGGCCAAGTGTCACCAACAGGTAGATAAGCACAGGAGTCCTGTTAACCTGAAGAAGTGGTTGCCTGCTCATATCTCAATAAGGTTGAAGATTGTGAGGACAGGGATGGAAATAGGACCAGTGGTCTTAGAGGTGCTGCCATTCCCAAGACTTTGAGGCCCTACATCCTCAGCTGCCTCCACAGAGGTCCAAAAGAAGGTGGTGCTGCTGCTTTGACTCATCTGGCACATGCCACCTCCTGACTTTTTCTTGTTGCTTCAGCTAAGCTGGTATGCCAGCTTATTGGTAGTACTTAGTAGATAGTTGCTGGTGGTGTCTGGGATGGTGGGCCCCTTCTCCCTGGGTTTGTTCTCCTGAAGACCTGACAATAGAGGCCAGGCCAGAGGTGAGACAGGTGATTTAGGGAAAACCATTCATTATTTCTGGGGCTCTGGGTCTTCAGCTGTCTCCACAAGGGTTCAAGAGGAAGTGTGGGTCAAAGTGGTATTGGGCATTTTACCCATCTTGCACATGCTGCCTCCTGTCTTTTTGTCAGAATTCTTTGGAGTTTTAGCTAGGCTACTTGCCTGCCCCATGGGTACTAAGACGGACCTTAGAAACTATGCAGTACAGTTCTCTCATCTTACAGATGAGAAAGTTGATAGCCAAAGGAGAGAAGTAACTTGCCCAAGGTAACACAAAAATTAATGGCAGAACCAAGACTAGGACCCATGTGTCTTGCCTGTAGCATGGCAGTATTTTTCATGCTGTAGTCACCTCCTATTAGGCCATCTCCAAATTGATAAAATGCTGTTTTCTTGGAAGGTGGGCGAGTTTTTTTTTTAAAATAGGGGGCCCACAAACCAGCAGGATTCAGATACTTAAAGGACCACTACACTTGGAGGAAGGAACCCACTTGGAATGCCATTGCTCAAGTTAGAAATGAACAGATATTAGAATGAAACTGAGGGGCAGCTGGGTGGCACAATGAGTAGAGCACCTTCCCTGGAGTCAGGAGGACCTCAGACACTTGACACACTTACTAGCTATGTGACCTTGGGCAAGTTACTTAACCCCAATTGCCCTGCCTTCTCCCCTCCAAAACAAAAAAAAAGAATGAAACTGAAGATGCCTACAGCAATGGAGATCTCAGAACTGGAAGTCCAGAGTTCCAGTAGAATTAGAAATAGGAGATCCGATTCATGCATTGATTTGGTTTTCTTGAAGAGACTGATGATTTGTGGTTCTATTTTAGTGATCCTGGCTCTGTGACCAACTTAGTGTGTAAACTCAGTTTTCTCCTTTGTAAAATGGACATAATAATCCCTCCCTTTCCTCCTTCAAACAGCTGTTGAGGATCAAAGTAGATAATGAATGAGAAAGTACTTTGTAAACTGTAAGTTAATGAGGGATTATTATATGAATGTGAGGGATGATTATTATTAGTCTAACACCTAAAAGCTGTCTAACACCTAAAAGCTGAGAACCATGAACTGTCAAAACTGGAGGCGCCTTGTGAATGAACATGGCTAGATCTGCTGAGATGAGCTTGTTTCATAGTCTAACAGCTGCAGAGCTTCCTCCTTTCAGACCCCAAACATTCCAGGAAAAAGAAAGTGGGGTAAAGATGAGCAAGGCAAAATCAAAACAGAGGCTACATACCACTCTTTCATTTATTCAATTACTCATTCAAGAATCCTCCAAATCCCAAAGTTCTATAGACATGTGAATCATTGCAACGAGTATTTATTAAGTGCCTCTTTTGTGATAATAATTCAAGCATTCACTTATTAGTAACTGCTTTCACAGAGATTCCCTCATAATATGAATGGCCCAGCTACAATGGAAACTTTGGTATCTGATACATCCCCAAGGATAGCCATGAGCTTCCCTTATAAGCATTCAGGTTCACAAGGCTTCAAAATATGGAACATTTGTATGCATACAGTAAAAGTCAATGAACCCAAGAGATGTACTCTACACCCCTACCTGGGCTACTCTCCCACCTACCCAAACACCTATAGAATCTCTGTCATTTAAGTCCCAGCAAGGGAAAAAGACTAGCGCTCACTCCTCCATGTCAGTGGTTTGTATTTTTTTACCAGCAGCTTTCTTCTCATGGTATTCCACTACCGTTGCCATTGTCTTCTATTCCCTGCAAAAGGTGCAGCTTTTTCTCAAGGCTATCAATGTCCTTAGGTCTGCCTTGCTGCTCCCCACTGTTAAGCTGTCCTCTAATGATGGCAGCTCTCAAGCACTCAGACCATGGAAGGAATATACTGGAGGCTTAGCTGACATTGTTGAAGTTCATTCCCACTCTGAAGTACCAAGAGCCTCCAGCATATTTAAACCTTTTCCTGTTTGACTCCTTAGTCCCAGGACTCCATTATCTACACAAAGGATATTTTCAGGTCATTGTGGGAAGGTCCCTTTCCTAAACTGCTCAAACAAGTCTCTGTTTCATGTTGGCTTATAGCAACTTCATTGAGTTTTTAATAAATAACTAAATGAGGTTCCAATTGTGGGAGTTTAAAGGAAGAGAGGGAATAAGAAAGGTGAGCTGTGGTTCTGTCCCTTTAGAAGTTTATACACCTAAAAGCTCATTGCCGATTTTCTATTTGTCTTTCTCCCATTTTTCTCTAGGACTGCTGGATCAAGTTATACAAATTACCCCTGGCAGTTTCTCCAAAGAAGAAAAGGAGGGGCCATATTTAGTAGTTCCCACTAGACATGTACATATGGCTCAAAGGAAGGACAGTCCCCTGCCACGTATTCATTCATTTACCAATAAAGCAAATGTTTGTTGGATGAGTATGATTTGCTTAGGTGGTCTACCTTTCTGGACCACATGTCTGCTGAATCCAGTGGGCCCATTCCTCCCAAGTATTTCTCTACTATCCAACTTCTCCCTACAGCTTTGGTCCTTCAGCAGTCAGAATCATGCACCTTGACTTTGCACGTTGCCAGAGCTGGCTACCCTACCTCTGTCCTTGGCTATTGCCAACTGGAGGAACAGCTGAGGGTTGCCTGCATTCCCTGGCTTCTGACTGGCTTTGAAACTGCTTCTATCTTCCTTTTCCCCTTCCTGTTTTCCCCTTTCCCTTCCTTTTCCCCTTTCCTTTTTCCTTCTTTTCCTTTCCCTCTCTTGGCAATCTCGTGTGTTAAGTTGAACATGAGTTCAAGTATATGCAGATGACTCCCAGATCTGCACACCCTAGCCTAATCTTTCTACTGTATTACCTGCTGGACATCACCACCCAACTATTCTGTAGCCATCTCAAATGTAATATGTTCAAAAAAGAATTCACTTTCTCCTCCCTTCATCCTCCAAATTTCCCTGTTTGTATGGTCAGTACCACTATCTTTCTAGTCAGGCAGACCTATATCCTCATAGTCGTCCCTGATTCTTCCCTCCTTTCACCTTCCCCATTTTCTGTCACATATATAAAGCATTTTTAAGTGCTTACTATATGCCAAGCATTGTGCTAAGTACTCGGGATACAAATACAAATAAACAAGATAGTTCCTGAACTGAAAGGGGCTTATATTTTAATTACAGAAGACATCGTATCAAAAAGAGCCTGTAAAGGGAGAATACAGTATGACCACAACAATATGACACGGAGGTGACCAAGAAGTGCAGTGGAGGCCTGTACCCCAGCAAAATAAGGCAAAAACTCACCTATCCCATCCACCTGTCTAGGTCTCCATCTATCAGTGGACCCCTAGGCAGAGATCAGGTTTCTTGTGGAGAGGAGGTAGAGATGATAATCTGACTGAAGAAGATACAGCATGTGGAGATGGCCAGGGAGTCAGTTACCAAGGATTTACTGCTTACTATGTGTCGGGCGCTGTCCTAAGTGCTGAAGATATATAGAAAGGCAAAAACAGCCCTTGAGCTTAGGTTCTAATGGGGAGGCAACATGCTAACTATATACAAGATATATACAAAGTAGATGTTTCTTAGAGAAGTCCTGGGGGATGCTTTCTGAAGAAGGCGGCATCTGATTTAGTCCTGAAAAAGGCCAGTGACTAGGAGACAGGGGTGAGGAGGGGAAGAGTATGCTAGGCATATGGTATACAGCTTGGGCCAAGGCATGAAAATGGGAGAAGTGCCATGTAAAATAGATAAATTATAAAGTGTGTTGAAGGGATTAAAGTTTAAGAAGACTGGTAAGGTAGGAAAGGGCCAGATTGGATGACCATTTGTCAGATATGTTTGAGAATAGATATCACGCAAGCACAGATTAATCTAAATGACTGATGGGACTCTGTGTGGTTCTGTGTGATTCTGCAAATGTGTCTCTCTGCATGTGTATGTACAAATAAATTTTTTCCTCTGGGTAAACTAGCTGTGTGATAACATTTTTAGTAATGACAGTGCTGAATTATATTATCACCCTCCAATCTTTGGATGCAGCTGGAGTCTAGATGGTTTCCAAACAGAAAGAAACCAACACAGTTTTTAAAAGGAAGAATTATTCTAAATATGGCTTTGACCTGGATAAACTCACAAGGAAATGAGCATTCAAGTTAGCAGCTCTCTCACTTTGCTTTAATTCATAATTAATAAATAAATGGAAAGATGAGCTTTGCACTACATGGTATTTGGTAGCTGACACAAGTCAAGAGGTCAACCTGCTATCTTCATAGTAATTTTTCTGGATTATAAGTGGGTTGGGAGGGGCTGGCACCAAGATAGGGGAAGAGGAAAGGAACTTCCTCATTGCCTGTGAGCTCCATCTTTTATGGAATTCAGCACAACACCAGACCACTATTTGGTCTTTGTGTCTTAAAGATGAGACTTTTTTCATTGGTAGAATAGAGAGAATATGTAGTCTAGTGGAAAGAGGCCAGCCTTGGAGTTCGGCAGTCATGATTCCCAGGCCTGTTTCTATCACATAACAGCTATGTGATCATGGGTAAATCACTTACCCCCTTTCTAAGCCTACACATGACAGAAGAGTTGCTGATATGTATCAATAGAGAAGTTTCCACAGGAGGAATGCCTCATAGCTATGAAATTGTAATTTCTGAATCAAAAACAAGCACAGATGTAGAGACCTGGAATAGTCATATTATAATAGGAAGCAGCTGGGTGGTGCAGTGGAGAGAGCCCTGGACTTGGAGTTGAAAAGACCTGAGTTCAGCTTCAGATACTTCCTGGACAAGTCATTTAACTTCTGTTTGCCTCAATTTCCTCAACTGGAAGATGAGGATAATACCTACCTACCAGGGTTGTTGTAAGCATCAAAGATTGTTTTTGTAAAGTGCTAGGACAGATGGCAAATAGTAGGCACTTACTGAATGCTGTTTGCTTCCTTCCTTCCTCAGAGACAAGACTATACTGGGAAGCTGGAAATTGTCTTTAGTGTCCCCACCCTACCTATATCCTAGTTTCCTTAGTCCTTTCCCTGATCTCTCAAGTCCTGCTGCAAATGTCCAGAGTATCTATGCTAACCCATGTCTCTCTAATTATGAAGGAAATATCCTTATTACAAATTCACTCATACTGAGCTGTAACTCAGTCATGCTCCCTCTCTTAGCTGATGGGGATGGAGTGGGTGGTTGTTTTCTTTTTAAAGAGAACCACAGGGACAGTGCAATGATTACTTCGCATAACGATTAACTCAAATTTCTAATAATGGAATTTCAAACCTCAATATAAATGAGATTTGTTTTGGGTTATGGAAGAGAATGGAGCTTCCCAGAGTCCTTTATGTCCCACCAGACACCTTCTCATGAATAAGCTTGACCTTGCTCAGGACTGTCAACTGACCTCCGCCCCAAAAATAATTGGGAAACACTGTTTGGCCTCTATTTGATGAATAGCTTGCACTCTGCAAAAGTTATTTCCCTTTGCCTTGGCCTAGATGGCCATCTAAGATTTTATAACCTGGCTGTTCCCCCAAATTAATTTTTTATCCCTGTGCTAAGCAGTTATAAGTGGAGGAAAAGGAAAGCCATTGTTATCGGCGTGACTTAGATAGAAGTATAGAGATAGGTGGCCAAAAGTCACTCCTGTCTTTGCATCCAGCATGAAACTTCACATACGGGCTTGCTATCAGTGAGTGGCTATGGAAAATAGCTTAGATTTTCCCTAAGAGGAACAAGTTGTTTCACAAATGTGAAGGTTACTGTAAGGGGGCAGATTCTCCTGCCCACTACACCAAATAAAAGAGGAGAGACTATCCTGCCCTGATTATGCCAGTTATTGGGTGGCATGCCCTCTAAGAGATTACTGAGATACCAAAGAAAGAGGGGCTCATGCCAGCTTGGTTATTAATAGGTTTTATTAAGGTTAATTAGGTTGATTGCGTCGATTAAGGGAGTTTATTCACAAGAGGTCAGTCACCCTGGGCAATAGCAGATCAAATTAACATCATGGATCCCTGCACCAACCCCAGGTCAGGTCAGGTATTATATAGAAACAGAACAAGGAAAACATAGTGCCAGGATGGCCCAGGGTCATGTGCAAGTTTTCCTATGGGATAGTTGGAACTTCTTGTGCTGTTTACATTTACTCAAGGTAATTCTGTTCTCTGTGAGACTCAAGGTCACGTTCCTAGTCTCTGGCCTACCCTCTTACAGCTACCTAGTAAAAGGGAGAAAGCCCTTAGTCTTATTCCAGCTTTGCCACTTATGGTGGGATTTGGAGCAAGTCATTTTCCTGTTCCCTATCCTGTTTCCTTCTCTATAAAATGACTTTGAAGTAGCATGGATAGAGAGATGGCCTCAGAGTCAGAAAGACCTGAGTTCAAGTCCCTGCTCTGATACCTACTGGCCGTGTGACCCTAGACAAGTTACTTATCCTCTAGGTTTTCTAGGTAACAGAGTATGCTAACCCATGTCCCTCTAATTATGAAGTAAATATCCTTAAGACTATAAGCTGCAGAAAAGATGGCCCCTCTGAAGACTCTAAGGTTCAGAGGAGGACGCAGCTCGCATTGACAGAGGGAGTTTGCTCATTCACCATGTTCTCTATTACAATGAACTCAAAGGCCCAGTTCTTCTCCCTAAAATGGGAGCAATTGCTCATGTGGACAGTGACTCAATGTGTACACAGTGTTTTCCTCACAACCTTGTGACTTTTGCAAGCACAATTTTCCCCATTTTGCTGGTGAAGAAGCAAGCTCAGAGTGTTGAGGGACCCATTTGGTCATCCAGCTCTAGGAAGTGTGAGTCAGAGCTGAATTTGAATCTGGGTCTCTCCTGACTCTGGCCTTGGCATTCTTTCTCTACCATGTCCCTTTGCTTCCCCAGTAATAATCCTTAGCAAGCTCTCTCCCAGGACAATGGTGAGGTTGAAATGAGATGAGATAATGGGTGTAAAGTACTTTGTTAATTGTACAGAAATTTGAGTTGTTATTAATCAGTAGTTAATGACAGGGGAAGAGAAGTAGAAAATGTACTTGCTGAGGAGTGAATTCAGTAAATGTTTATTAGCCTACTGTGTGCAAGACCTTTTACTAGGCCCTGAGGGAGACAAGAAACTTCTAGAAGACATGATCCCTGCCCTCATGGAGTTTTCAGTCTACAAGAGGATAGTCAACAGACCCAGACAGCTAGAAAATAAACACAGTTATTTATTTTTCAGTGCATGCAGAATACTATGTTAGGTCTGGCAGTGTTTTTATTAAAAAGAGGCATCAAGGGAGGTTTCCTCTTTCCTCTTTCATCTTTCCTCTGCCACTGACTCAAGGTGACAATGGAAGGGACCTCAGTGATCATCAGCCACCCCCCTCATTGATTGCATAGCATGCCATTTTATCCCTTTGTAGCAAAGAGGCAGGGGACTGGGAAGACAGAATATTGTCTAAGTTGTCAGATGCAGCCACTCAGAAAGAATGAAGGCCAAATCCTGGTCCAGGCCTCCATTTTCACATCTGTCAAAAGGGAATAATCACCAGCCTCACTCAGTGGTTGTTTCAACAATCCGGCTAGCTGTGGGGGTGAAAAACCAACACAAGCCCAACAACAAGAATGCTGCCAGCACAGGTTCTTTTGATCTGCTTTACCAAGGAAAGCAACATTAAGGGGTTAATAAGCTCACTTTAACAGCACACAAATGTCATTCACTTAGCTCAAGGAAAAAGCCAGTGCCCTGAACTTCAGAGCAAATACAAACAAATTACAAACATCGACAGACAGGCCAAATACAATTCACAGTTACTGACATCTAAGTTCAGCCCGGGAGCTCATAACGAGGGCTAGCCGAGTCATGTGCACTACCACGGCTCTGGGTAAGAGCTCCAAAAAATAGAAAGCCAACCCCTGGTTTGATATCTTTTTCAGGGTCACGGGTGAGTCACACATTCAACTCACCCACGTGACCTGAAATTGTCACAAAGACATGACTTAAACCCACGTGGTCTAAAAGCCTCTGATGTCCCAAACACGCCACTCAAACCCATGTAAACTAGACCCTCCCCTGAGGCAAGGAGGTCGCCAAGGGCTCCCAATCTAATCAAGGAAACAAAGGCCGGGCACTTGGTTGAACTGAGTGCTGAGAGCCCATTCTGATTGCCAACACAGTGGTGTTGTGAGAAGTTACATGAGATTTATAAATGCTTTGGAAAGTTAAGACTGCTATTGTTTTAAAAATGCATTTTAAATATATTTCAATGTCTTTTGTATTTACATCACTACTCCTGCTGCAATTCAAACCCTCCCTTGGGATAAAACAAGCAAAAACACCTAAAAGAGTGGCTGTATCTGACCATTCAAGACCATATTCTGTCTTTGTTGTCCCCTGCCTCTTTGCCACAAACAGGTAAAATAGGATGATATTCGGTTAATAATCATGGCTCATATTTACTTAAAAAAACTTTCCTTAAAACAACCCCACTGAGATAGTTGGTGTAAAGTGTTTATAACTCTCATTCTACGGACAAGGAAAACTAAAGTTCAGAGAGAGGTGACCTGACCTGAAGTTACACAGCTATGACAGCCAGTAGTTGAACGCAGGTCTCTAGATTCCAAACCCAGTGCTGGTCACCCTAGGGCACCCTGTCTCCAAGGTCATCTTGATAAACTTGCACAGGATAAGTCAGAACAGCCTAATGAATTCAATTGCCCAAGGACAGGGACCACATTTTAATGCATCTCACCAATGGTGCGAAACACAGGAAACAAGAGGTGTTCAGGAAATATTTGCTGAATTAGTGTTAGAGTGAAGATGCTTTTTGTCCATTCCATATCTTGACATTTTTCCCCCCAAGAAAAGTAGATGTATAAAATGCTTAAAAGCCTGAGTTAGTTGAGAAATTCATCTTCATGAAACCTTTCTATTCTCTCCCCTCCACAATCCAAACTAACCTTCCTTATGGGTAAATCTTTCACTGCCTTGCTCAGAAATTTGTACTGGCTCATAACTGTCTAAACAAATCATTTCATTATATATTCATAAATTAATTCTCTTTTGCCTAAAATCTGATATAATCTGACATGGATCATACTGTTCCCCTGTATATTCCATTTTCCATCCAAATTGAATGATTTGTTTACCCCTAACTGTGTGCCCTGTACTTTCTGGCTTCCATGCCTTTGCCTAAGCCATTTCCTGAGCCTGGTATGCCTTCCCTTCCCCTCTTTACTCGGTGAATTTCCATCCATCCTTCAAGGCCCAGCTCAAATGCTATCTTCCCCAGGAAGCCATCTCTGATACTCTCATTGGGTAATGGCCTTTTCCCTACTGGAGCTCACATAGAACTTTCTTTGTATGTCTCTAATGAGTGATTCAGTGGCTCTGTGCCAAGGACTATGCGAGGTGTTAGAAAAATATAATGATTCCTGCCTTCCAGAAGCTTACATTCTACCAGGAGGCAGAAATGAGTCTGTTTCTATAAGCATATCCAAATATAAATACAGTAAATACAAAGTAATAGGGGGTGGGGTACTAGAAACTCCTGTGACCTGATGGGATTTGTATGGCCCTTGAGCTAAGCTCTGAAGAAAACAAGGAATTCTAAGAGCAGAGTTAAGGAGAGAATGCATTCCAAGCATGGGGTCAGCTACTGCAGAGCGACAGGGATAGGAAATGGAGGAACTTTATGAAAGCTAGTTTGCCTGGGTGTAAAGGGTGTGAAGGGGAATAAAGAATAATGAAAATGGAAATGTAAGATGCAGTCAGGTTATGAAGGGCTTTCAAGGCCAGGGAAATTTTTTTATCCTAGGGGTAATAGAGAACCACTGAAGTTTACTGAATGAAGAGAGACATGGCCAGAGTCAATGCTTTAGAATTATCACCATGACAACTGTGTAGGGGATGTACTAGGCAGAGGAGAAATTTGAAGCAGACAGATCAATTAGGAGGCCATTGCAAAAGTCCAGGGAAAAAGTGATAAGGGCACTATTTTGTATTGTGGTTATATGGGTCTGTGCCATACCCCCTTATTAGAATGTTACTTCTGTGAATATAGGGACTGTGTCTTATCAAAGCTTTCTATCTGTCTCCTCTAGTAGCTGGCACAATATTCTACCAACAGTAAGAATGTACCTGATAAGCATTTGTTAAATTGAATTAATATCCATCATGATGGAAAATTTTTCAACTCTTCTTCTGAAATAGGCCTGTTTGTAACTGTCTTCCATCCTAGGACTCTTTATTCCAAGGATCATCCTTTAAGAACCGAGAGCTTGATATAGTGAAAGCAACACCAGATTTGGAGTCAGAGAACCCAGTTTCAAATTCTTAAGTAACCACAGAGAAATCACTTGCCTTTCTAGGCCATGGCTGCCTCACCTGTAAGCTGAAAGGCTTGAATTATAAACCTCCATTCTAGCTCTAGACTGTATAATCCTATATTCCTATGACCATTTGAATCATAGAGTGAAAAGAGCACTGAATTAGGCACTGATAACATTCTCTAAACTTGGGCAAGTTACTTTAATTACCTGAGCCTCAGTTTCCCCATCTGTAAAAATCAACAAATATTTGTTAATCGCCCGTTATGGATCAGGCACCATGCTGGACATACAAATACAACAAATGAAACAATCCCTACTCACATGAAGCCTACATTCTCTAGGGAGAGACAACAAGTACCTGCATAGATATATGCAGAATACAAAAATAAAGCAAACCATAAGGTACTTTGAGAGGACAGAAGACTTAGAAGGTCTCTAAGACCTCAGCACTGACATTCTACACTCTGATTTTAAAGTCGCCTATAGTTCCAACATTTTTTGTTCTTTGATTCTAAATTCTTTTCCAGCCCTGACATTCTCTCATTCTAAGAATGTGAGTTCTCTTCTATATCTAACACTCTATGTTCTATAATTCTAACATTCTGTGTCCTAAGGTACCTTCTTGCTCTAACATTGTATGAATTTGCCTCCAATTAAATGAGTGAGGGGAAAAAATGTGGAGCCCTCCCAACCCTGCTTCCTCCTAGCTCCTGACTTCGCCCTGTTGTCCCTCAGTTGTGATGGAATCACTGTCAAATCCCCAGATGTCTGGGCTCTGAAGCGTTGCCCACTGGTCAGGCACAATAGTAATTAGTTGGAACTAATTGGCCTTCTATTTGGAGGACTCAGAGAAATGGCCAAGAATTCCAATAGCTAGTGGGGAATTTTCCAAGCAGCAGAATAGCTCATCCCATTAGTGTGACAGCAGCACACTTGCTCTACAGAGGGGATTAGGGTCTGTCTTCAGGGCTCCTATAGCCTAATTTGAGCTGTTGGGATAAACAGCTGTTGGATTAAGTTGCCTACTAATAGGAACATTTAGCTAATCAATAATTCAGCTGGTTCCTTTCATGAGAGTGAAAGTCAACTTCACATCTTTGATGAACCTCCAGATCAATATTGGCTTCCTGAGAAAGATTTTCAGCTAATTGCTGAGCTATGTCCTCTCCTTATCATAACAATGTCTATTAAATTCACCCAAGACTGTGACAGCACAACTGTGACAATGGAGAGGAAACTGACGTGGAGAAGAGGTCAGTCAGGTGTGTCATGGGGGGAAAGCCTTGGGTTCCTAAGACTAGGAAACCTTTGCCCTGGCTTTACTTCTAGCTGCCTTTGTAACATTGGACATCTAACTTTGATTCCCTGAACTCATTTTCCTCACGTATTGGAAAACATGGTTTGAAAGGAGTAAGAAATGAGAGAAACCAAAAATGTATAAACTATGCAGAAGACTCATACCTATACGGGTCCCCAAAGCCTTAGTAAGATTCAGAAGTTCACTTAAGACTTGGGGGACACCCTATATATCATAAATATTTTGAAAAAAAGAATCAGAAGATACTAGGCATGGAAATCAAATAACATCACAAAAATACAGATTATATTTTAACAGATAGGAAAAAGTTCATTATTGAGATGGGAGTCACTCCTGAATTAACTATTTGTATACAGTCTGACCACTTTGTTAGATCAAAGATAAAAATTAATAGGCTACAAGAAAGAATTAAAATGGGGAAAAAATCTGATATACAGTTAAAACAACTCCAGCCTTACTTGCTTAAATGAGATATTGACTTCAGAAAATGAGAAAAGGATGGAGGATATAAACATCAATTGGTATTAATTTTGTATAGAAATGTAACTGATATAAATCGATTGACAAAATGAGGAGGCCAAGAGAGCCTTAAAAAACCTCAAACGTGACAACCAAGGGTAACGCCTTTTAGAACAAGATATCTCATGAAATGCTGTTTCTTATTGCCTTTGTGGTCACTGTTGTTCAGTTTCCAACTCTTGGTGACTCCATTTGGAGTTTTCTTGGCAAAGATACTGGAGTGGGTTTGTCATTTCCTTCCCCAGCTCATTTTTCCAGATGAGGAAACAGAGGCAAACAGGGTTAAGTGACTTGCCCAAGGTCACACAGATAATAAGTGTGTGAGGCCAGATTTGAACTTGGGTGTTCCCAGCTCCAGGCCTGGCCCTCTATCTGCTGAGCCACATGGCTTCCTTTAGACATGTGATAAAACCAGCTACCAAATCTTTTATTTACTTTTCCAAGGAGAATTTGTGAGCCTTCCTTCCATTCAGCTTCAGCTTCCTTCTTTCTCCTGGTTACATTTATAGTGAGAATGTCAAGGCTGATGTAATTCGTCTCCTCAGTAGTGTATCCATGTGTTGGTCATTGTACAAGGATCTCACATTTAGGGCACTGAGTTAATGCATGGTTATCAGGGTAGTGTGAATGTGGTTGGCTCACTTCCTTCCTTTAAGGTTCAGCTCAGGCCCCACCTCTCCCAAAGGCCTTTCCTAATTCCTCCAGGTGAAAGCAATCTCCTTTCTCATGTTTCTCTCAAAACTGCTCTTCTATCTCATCCTGCTCTGTCTCCGTCATTTATGTATGTGTCCCCCTCCCCCACCTCTGGCCCCACCATCTGATTGCAAGCTCCATAAAGGCAGCCTATATAGTAATTACGTTTGTGCAGAGAACAAAGGGCCTTGAAAACAGTTAATAAACATTACCAAAGGTTATTGAATTAAGTAATTCTGTCCTGGGAGAGAAGCCTAGGGCAATTCTGGTCAGCACAAGACCACAATAGACAGGGTGTAGAAAGAAGAGGAGATTTGGAGTCAGAGACCCCAGTTCAAGTCACTGGCCCCAGGCCAAGTCACTTGTCCAAGAGGGCGCTCAGTTTCTTCCTCCATTAGACTAGATAACCCTGAAATCTTTCAGCTCTAATATCCTATGATTCTGTAACCTGGATTTGAATCTCAATTTGTTATATGTGAGCTCAGGCACCTCAGTTTTTTTTTAAAGGGGTTGACACGACCTGTGCCACCTACTTTACAGAATTATTGTGATTAAATAATGTCTATAAATGTTGGCTCAGGCTATTTCTCAAGGGAAAAATAGAGCCCAAACATATCTTTCTTGTGATGCTTTATGGCTGCCAATTTTAGCACACTTGGAAGAAGCACAATTGTGGGTCACTCAAAGAAAAGTGCAGCACTATATGGTGGGCACAGTAGGCTACAGCATCCTAGGAATAACAACTAACATCAAAGAAATGGAGTAAGAGATGTTATCCAAGTGATATGCGCCCAGAAAAGGAAGTGGGTCGATCATAGAACAGGAAAAAGAGCCAACAGATGGACGGCCTGCATGATGCACTGGGATCCACCTAGAGTTTAGCAATCTAGAGGAAGGTCCCCCCTAAAATTTCAGGTGGCTCCTCCTGTGGATGTTTTAGCAGATGGCATCAATAGGAATTAGCAATGGCTCCTAACCCCATGCACACATGGGCATGGACTGGCAAGCATGGAGGGAGACACAGCAAGGGAAACAGAGGGATTTTCAGGATCTGTTTGCCTACATATCACTTCTTATGTTTGGGTTTGCTGCCTAGGAGCCTTCAGGGGCTTCCAATAGCTGGGAGAGAGTGAAGGGGGAATAAGCTTGTTGTTGCTTGGTAGAATGATAGAAGTTACAAAGCAGCCCATGGCCCGGAATACTGCAGAGGGCAGATAACTGCCCTGGTCATACACTTATCAATGACTTTCCCTAAAACAGCCTTATGAGCTACGGGGTACAAGTAGGTTTGGTTTGTTTTATGTTTGGTTTTTTTTTACTGGACTTGTCATTTCAAGAACATTGGGGTCTCCCAGGGAGGAACTAGCTCAGCCAATGCAGATCAGTATCTTCTTGGCCACTTAGCATCTTAGAGAATTATTGGGGAATAGGGTGGAGGCACAGAAAAGTTGTTATGGTTTTGCCTCTCTTTGTATCCTCACTGCTTGGCCCAGTGCCTGGCACACAGCAGGCATTTAATAAATGCTAGTTGTGCTCCTGGTAGGGGAGAGGAGAGCATTAGAACCATCCTGCTAGACTACCTCTGCCATCCAGTCTTCCCTCTGCCTTTTCTCTAGGCTCTTCTCCTCATCAAGGCCAACCTCTCTCTAATTGTGCCCTTCATCCCATTCCCTCCTGTCAACCTCAGGGGCCTTGCTTCTTTGGTCATTCCCTTTCTCTGTATAATTTTCAGTCTCCTCCTATCAACTGGACCTTTCTTTGCTGCCCCTGTGTTGCCCTTCCTTAACAAACCTCCTCCTGAGTCCTCAAGCTGCTGTCCTACATCTCACCTCCCTTTCATAGCTGAACTTCTAATAAAAGTTGTCTTTTGTCACCTCCATCTCCTGCTACTCAGGAGGAAGAGACTGATGTGATCATCTATTCCAACCCATACCTAAAAGAAATGACACTAAGACATACCTGACAAATGGCCACCTATCCTTTGCTTGAATACCTCCAGGAAGAAGAAACTCCCAAGGCACTCTCAAGGCACCTTATTCTGTTTTTGAACAGCTCTAATTATTGGGAAGTTTTTCCTGACATCAAGCCCATATTTGCCCCATTGCAATATCTCTTTATAGCTAGATGACACAATGGATAGCACACTGGGCTTGGAATGAGGAAGACTCATCTTCATGAGTTCAAATCCAGCCTCAGACTTTTATTAGCTTCATGTCAAGTCACTTAATTGGCAAGTCACTGAAGTCATGACATGGGCAAGTCACTTAATTCTGTTTGCCTCAGTTTCCTCATCTGTAAAATGAGCTGGAGAAAGATACGTCAAACCACTGTAGCATCTTTGTCAAGAAAAGCCCAAATGGAGTCATGCAGATTCAGACATGACTGAAACAACTGGACCACAAAATATCTACCTGTTCTGCCCACTTGGGCCAAACAAAACATATCACAGGTCTAGAGCTGGAAAAGACCTGAGAGAATATCTAGTCCCACTCCCTCATTTTACAATTGAGGAAACAGGAAAGTAAGTGATTTGCCCAAGATCCCAAAGATTGAATGTGTCAGACACAGGATCTGAACCTAGGTCCTCTGACTCCAGCGCGAGTACTTCTTCCATCATCCCATGCTGCCTCCTTTTCGGTTCCTCTAATTCCTTTTCTAACCCTTCAAATACTTGAACCCAGTTCACACACCTCCCCTCCTCCCCAACCAATACTTCTCTTCTCTAGTCTAAGCATCCCTAGCTCCTTTAAGTGATCCTTATATGACGTGGACTCAAGGCCCTGTCATCATCTTGGATACTTTCCTCTGCATGCTCTCAGCTTCTTAGTCTTCAGTGTCCAGAACTGAACACAGGATCCACATGTGGTCTGACTAAGGCTGAGCATTGATGTTCCGTCATTTTTCAGTCATGTCTGACTCTTCCCAACCCCATTTGGGGTTTTCTTGGCAAAGACACTGGAGTGGTTTGCCATTTTCTTCTCCAGCTCATTTTACATATGAGGAAACTGAGGCAAACAGAGTTAAGAGACTTGCCCAGGGTCACATAGCTAGTCCATGTCTGAGCTCAGATTTGAACTCAGGTCTTCATGACTCCATGACCAGCACTGTATCTGCTGTGTCATCTAGCGGCCCCCTAAGGCAGGGCAGGAAGGGACTATTGCTTCCTTACTCCTTGAAGCTGTGCTTCTCCATGCAGCTCAGAATCACATGAGCATTTTTGGCTCCCACATCTCTGTGCTGACTCATAGTGAATTTACAATCCAATAAAACCCACATCTTAACCTGCTGCAATTTGACTTCCGACCTCACTACTCAACAGAAAGTGCTCCGTCAAACCAGCTACCCCTGCGTGGGTAAATCCAGTGACCTTTTCTCGGTCCTTCTCCTTCTTGACCTCTCTGAAGCATTTAACATTGCTAATTACCCTCAGTCCTGGTGTTCTCACATCCCTCAATTTTTCTGACACTGCTTTCTCCTGGTTCTTCTCCTATCTCTCTGATCATTCCTTCTCAGTCTCATTTGCTGCCTCTTCCTCCATCTCCTGCTATGAATGTGTCCCAAAGCTCTGTCCCAGGAGTTACTTTCTCTCTCTCTCTCTCTCTCTCTCTCTCTCTCTCTCTCTCTCTCTCTGTCTTTCTCTCTCTCTCTCTCTCTCTGTCTTTCTCTCTCTTTCTCTCTCTCTATCTCTGTCTCTCTGTCTCTCACCCTCTCATTTTCTCTCTCTCTCTCTATCTCTGTCTCTTTGTGTCTCTCCCTCTCCCTCTCTCTCTCTCTCTCTCTCTCTCTCTCTCATATTGGCTCCCATGCTGAAGCTCCCAACTTCAGTTATCAGTCCATGTAGATGAGTCAGTCTCAGTGTCTCTTCTGAATGCTAGCCCCGAATTATCAGCTGCTTATTGGATGTCTCCATCTGGATACCCTGTAGGCATCTCAAACTCAATATGTCCAGAACTCATTATCTTGCTCCCAAATGCCACCACTCTCCCAAACTTCTCTGTCTCTATTGAGCACTCTTCTTCCAGGAGCCCAGAATTACAACTTTGGTGGCATCTCCCTCACCTCCCGTCTCCCTCACCTCCCGTCTCCCATCAGTTGTCCAAGGATGATTAATGATAGCAGCTCATATTTATATAACAGTTACTATGTGCCAAGCACTGTACTAAGCGCTTTACAGTCATTGATTCATTTGATTCTCACAACTCTGTGAGGTAGGTGCTGTTATTATCCCTGTTTACAGATGAGGAAACTGAGGCAGGGGTTAAGTGAAGTGACTTGCCTGGAGTCCCACAGCTAGGAATTGTCTGAGGCTGACTTTGAACTTGTGTCTTCTTCACTCTATCCACTGCACCACCCAGCTGCCTGGGACATCAAGTCTTCTCAATTCTACTTTTCACAACATTTTCTGCATCCATTCTTTCCTCACCAAGCCCTCATCATCGTCATTGTCTTTCACCCAGACTATGGCAGCTACTTCCCAGCTTTCAGCTTCTTTCCTTCCTAAGACACCCTCTACACAGCAATGTTCCTAACGCCTAAGATTCCCCACACCTGTCTCTCCCCGCACTCGGGAGGAGAGGAGGGGGAACACCCTTGTTGTTGTTAGGGAGGACAGAAGGGGGAACATGCTTGTTGCTTGGTAGAACGATAGAAGTTACAAAGCAGCCCATGGCCCTGTGGGCAGCCGGAGTATTCCAGAGGGCAGACAGCTGCCCCAGCCTTAGTGCTTTAAGGCTTATCAGTGACTCCTTAAAACAGCCTTGTGACGGAGGGCGTGCCAGTTGGTTTTCGTTTTGTTTTTTCTAATTTCAACAAGAGTCCAAGAAGGAACTTGCTCAGTCATTGCAGATCAGCATCTTCTTGGGAACTTTGCCTCTTAGAGAATTGCCTGGGGGTACCAAGAAGCTAAGTGACTTGCCCAGGGCCCCACAGCCAGCATGGGGCAAAAATGGGACTTGAACCCAAGTCTTCCTGGCACTGGGACCAGCTTTGTTACCTAGGCCATGCTCCCTGTCAGGTTGCCATTTTACAGGCGAGGAAAGCAAAAGGTTCAGAGGGCTGACATACCTTGTCTATAGTCACCAAGTGACAAAGACAGACCTAGGTCTCCTGCCTCCAGAATCGCTATACCCCATTTCCATCCCACGGAGTCTTGTCTCTTACTCCCCGATCTCTAACTCTCCTACTCTGATAGCTGTCCCAGAAGCCAGACTCCAATTTTAAATTGCCAGCTTGACAGGAAGAATGTCCCGTCATTACCTCAGACTCAGCATATCTAAGACTGTGCTCCTCTCCTCCCTTGGCAAAGCCGACACCTCTTTGCATCCCCGTTTGAGTTGATGCCAAGTGCCCTCCTCCGAGTCACAGAGATTGAAAGTGCTGGCATAGTCTTTGACTCTTCCCTCACCCTCACATCTAACCAATCCCCAACTCCTGTCAGTACCACCCCCACGATGTCAGAACTATCTCCACAATGTCCCTGCCACCATCCCATCACCGGGCCTCATCACCTCTCACCTGGGCTGCTGCGATAGCCCCCTAAAGGGGCTCTCTACTTCCAATCACTGAATCTCAGGTAGAAGGGATTATCACATTCAGCTCATACCTGAACCGAATGCTCTCTATAATATCCCTGACATGCAGTCATCTTGTCTCTGCTTGAATAAGTATGATAGTAATAATAGGTACCGTGGAGTCACAGTAATAGCTAGCATGGGGTCACAGAGAGAGTAAGTGCCTGAGGCTGAATTTGAACTCAGGTCGTCTTGACTTCAGGCCCTGTGCTCTATTCACCCAGTATTCACTGTATTGCCTAGTTGCCTCATAGAGTAATGAGGTCATTGAAGCCCTCTAGCAAAGGAGGCCCCAATATGATACCTCACTCTACTTTTGAACAGCTCTGATGGGAAGTTTTTCCTAATACAGAGCCAAAATCTACCTCTCTTGCAAATCACCAGCTGTTCTCAGTTCTTTCCTGTGAAGTGAATGAATGAATGAATGAATGAATGAATGAACAGCATTTATAAAGCACATGTTATGCACCAAGCCTTGTTCTAAGCACTGGAAATGCAGATACCAACAGCAAAGATAGTTGTGCCCTCTAAGACCTTGTCGTCTATTGGGAAGACAATACACATAGGAGGACGGTGGTCAGAGGGGAGCATTTGACAGGGATGGTGAGTGACATCATTGGTGAGGACATTGTCACACCCCATTCAAGACCAGTGTCAGAGCTGATTTGATCCTGGTTTCGTTTCAGAATCAGGTGGCTGGAGTTAGAGTTGGGAAGACTTGAGTTCAAAGCCAACTTCAGACACTAGCTATGGGACCCTGGGCAGATCATTTAACCTCTCAAGGCCTTAGCTCTGCATCCATAAAACGAGGGAGTTGAACTCAACCTCTGAGTTCTCTTTCAGCTACAAATCTATGATACTATGAACTGGCAAGTAGGAGGAGAGAATTGGAGAAGGAATGGGTACCCGTGGAACATCAAGGCAGCTGTCCGGAGCCAGGGAAGAGAAGTCCACTATCTCCCAACCCTTGCGGGATCATACAAATGCAATGTTAGAAGGGACATTCCCCGCCCCACCGCCCCCACCCCCACCAGCCCGCTCATTTTACAGACAAGGAAATAGAATCAGAGAGACTAAGTGCCTTGTGGGTTATCACATAGGTAATAAGGGGAAGAGCTAAGAATTGAATCCAGGACATAGGATCAGATCTGCACAGCTGGAAAGGACCTTGGACCAATCATCTTGTCCGACCTCCTTTCTTTATAGATGAGAGAACTGAGGGCCAGAGACAGAAAGTGAGTTGCCCGTGGTGACACTGGTCGTGTCACAGGAGGATCAAACCCAGGTCCTGTGACTCCATGTTCAGTATTTTTTCCCCGTACCACAATGCCTCCCTCAGTACCCTGCTGATGCCTGTGACTCCAAACACTCTTTATACCATACCAGACTGTCTTCTCCAAGCTCAACATCACAAGTTCTTTTAGCTTTAATCTTCACTTCTCCCAGCATCTTGGTCACCCTCCTCTAGGCATGTTCTGAAACTAAAGCCATCTCTTCTTACCTCAGAGGCAATACAAAGAAGTTTCAGTCTTGGCTACAGCCTGACTCTGAAGCTTCTCAACTAACAGCTTTGTGGTTGTTTAGTCAATTAGTCACGTCTGACTGCTCGTGATCCCTTTTGGGGTATTCTTGGAAAAGGTACTGGAGTGGCTTGCCATTTCCTTCTCCAGTTTATTTTACAGATGAGGAAACTGAGGCCAATAGGGTTAAGTGACTTGCCCAAGGTCACACAGCTAGTAGGTGTCTGAGGCCAGATTTGAACTTAGGTCCTTCTTTCTCCAGGCCCAGGGCACTATTCACTGCACCACCTAGCTGCCCTGTCAATCCTAATGGCATTTCCCACTAAAATAGCTAGCATGGCCTGTAGAACTGAGTTGGCTTCACATTCACAGAGAGGTCTATCCATCCAGCCTTAGGTAAGGACAAGGTAGAGATAAAGGTAATCTGGACCTTGGCAGAAACAGTGTCTGAACTACCCACTCTCCAACCTGCTGCTTCTTTCTCCCTTCTTTCTAGCTGTGCAGGATGGGGAGTGTTGAGGGAATATTTTGATCGAGGCTGACTGCCACCCTGTAGTTTATTTACAACACTGAAGTGTTTCACTCATGTACTATCAACCTTCGCACTCTATGTGTGAGGCAGATGGTCTTGTTCCCCAGTTTACAGATTAAAAAACTAAAGCACAGAAGAGAAATGACTTGCATAAGGTGATAGAACATTGATGACAGAACTTGGAAGAGAACCCACTTCTCCCAACCTTCGTGTTGTTCAGTCTCATGAAACCAGAAGTTTTTAAATATCAGCCACCACACAGCAAAGAATGATGGGAAAGAGAACTGGCCCTGTAGTCAGGAGGGTTTGGAGCTGGAAGGAACTGAGGAGCCCTCTAGACCAACTCATTTACCTTACACAGAGAGGCGCTCATGCTCAGAACCATGGGACTCACCCAGCATCACACAGCTGGTAAATGTCAGAGGTGGGTTGTAATCCAGGTCCCAAGTCCAGCACTGTATCCACTATATACCATTTACTAGCTGTGTGACATTGGGCAAATGTCTTCCCCGGTTTAGGTGGATGTCTCTTAGGTGTAAAGGGCAGTTAATGCACCTCCTCCATCACAGGGCTACTGTGACAAATTAAGTGCTTCACACTTCTGAATTGTCATTGCCCAGGGCTGTATTGTCTGGTTTTGTAGCTCCTGGCCATAGCTGGTCTCTGATATCTGTGGCTATAAGGAAGGAGAACCAAAGAATGCCACCACTACAAATAGGCTCAGAGATTATTCTGTGTAATATATAGAGATAGAAATAGATATATAGATAGATGCCAGAAAGGATAGGAGGCCCAGGGAGGAGAAGGTAGATTTATGGAATCAGCAGGACTCTAATCCATTTTCCACATACTGTCAGATTAACATTCCTAAAGGATATCTCTCATCATAACACATGACCATCATAAGAAGTATGGGATGAAAACCATACTGGACCTGGAGTCAAGAGGCATGGGTTCGAATCTGGGCTCCTACAATTACTAGCTGTGTGGTCTAAATCAAATCATCATTGAGCTTTGGTTTACTAATAAAAATGACTCTAATAATAGCTACCTTTTTATGGTGTTTTAAGGTTTCTTTCCCAAAACTTTGGAAGGTAGGTGCTATCATCATCCCCGTTTTACAGAGGAAGAAACTTAGGCAGATACAGGTTGAGTGACTTGCCCAAAGTCACTAAGCTAGTATCTGAGGAAGACTCAGATCATCCTGACTCCAAGTTCAACAATTCATCTAATAAAATGGGGCTCATTTTCTACCTCAACAGGTTTGTGTAAAGACAATCAACCAGCTTGTATTAAGTGCCAAGAGGGAGAGAATTCCAGGCATGGGGGACCGCTAGTGCAAACACTAGTCAGCGTATGGAGTGTCTTGTGGGAGGAATGATAACAATTTACATTTCTGGAACTCATTTAAGGTTTTAAAGTGCTATTTCCCATTCCTGGCACCCTCTCCTTCCTCAGCCCCACTTGCTGACTTCCCCAGCTTCCTTTAAGTTCTAAGACCCCACCTTCCACAGGAAGCCTTCCCCAATCCCCTTTACTTCCAGTGCCTTCCCTCTGTTAATTATTTCCTATGTATCCTGTCTATAGTGTGCTTGTATGTATTTGTTTGCATGTTGTGTCCTCTCTTAGACTGTAAGCTCCTTGAGGGCAGGGACTGTCTCTTGCCTCTTTTTGCATCACCAGCACCTAGTACAATGCCTGGCACATAGTAGCACTTAACAAATGTTCACCGACTTGACTGGACCTCCCTAGGCCTCCATTTTCTCATTCATAAAATGACTAGATGGATTCTAAGATGCCTTTCAGCTCTTATAGTCTAAGGATTTATGGTTTCTTCGTCCAGTCTAGAGGATCCTCCCCAGCTCTAGGTAGCCCTTCAGGAAGCCAAGCTTCACAAAAGGAAGCCCACTGGTAAATCACCACTCCACCCATCCACCTGTTGCCTCCCTGAGTCTCTGACTGTCTCCAACTACTTGGTCCCAAAGTAGTGCAGGACCCGGGGAAGAGCTCTGCCCATCTCCTCCCCCCACCTCCTCCCCCACTCAAACAGCAAAGCACAGAAGCCATTGGCCTGTCCTGCCTAGGTGAGGCGATGCCCGGGCTTCCCACCGAGTCTGTTGGCTGACTATTAGTTTCCCTGTTTGGAAGATATGCTCGTTGTAGGAGAAATAGGCTGTGTTTTCTCAAAAGGTTCTCAGTTGCAACTAAAAATAGGCAACCGAGGAGCATGCTCATTTGAGAAGCAGGGACTTTGGGATTACAGGAAAGAAGGAACATCTTCACTGCTCTTTTAAAAAGAATGTGTTTGAGGAGGAGTCTTCCCTTAACTCTTCTACCTGAAGCTAATTATAAGTGCCTGCTATATTTGCATGTCAACTGGGTTCTGATTTATATTAATACCAGAGCTATTTAAATTCAGCTGGGCTAGGCTGCGGCCTCCCTCCTGGAGCCTGGGAATGTCAGAGATGAAAGAGGCCTTAGAATCCTGGAACATAGAATGTCAGAGCTGGGAGGGGCCTTGGAATCCTAGAACGTAGAATGTCAGAGCTGGGAGGGGCCTTGGAATCCTAGAACGTAGAATGTCAGAGCTGGGAGGGGCCTTGGAATCCTAGAACGTAGAATGTCAGAGCTGGGAGGGGCCTTGGAATCCTAGAACGTAGAATGTCAGAGCTGGGAGGGGCCTTGGAATCCTAGAACGTAGAATGTCAGAGCCGGGGGGGCCTTGGAATCCTAGAACGTAGAATGTCAGAGCCGGGGGGGCCTTGGAATCCTAGAACGTAGAATGTCAGAGCTGGGAGGGGCCTTGGAATCCTAGAACGTAGAATGTCAGAGCTGGGAGGGGCCTTGAAATCCTAGAACGTAGAATGTCGGAGCTGGGAGGGGCCTTGGAATCCTAGAACGTAGAATGTCGGAGCTGGGAGGGGCCTTGGAATCCTAGAACGTAGAATGTCGGAGCTGGGAGGGGCCTTGGAATCCTAGAACGTAGAATGTCGGAGCTGGGAGGGGCCTTGGAATCCTAGAACGTAGAATGTCGGAGCTGGGAGGGGCCTTGGAATCCTAGAACGTAGAATGTCGGAGCTGGGAGGGGCCTTGGAATCCTAGAACGTAGAATGTCGGAGCTGGGAGGGGCCTTGGAATCCTAGAACGTAGAATGTCGGAGCTAGGAGGGGCTTAGCATATAGAACATAGAATGACAGAGCTGGGAGAAACCTTTGAAATCAGCTCACCCAACCCTCTCGTTTTACTCCTGGGCAATCTAGCCCAGAGCAGGGAGCAGCCCCCCTGAGGTCTCAGGATGAGCCTCTTCTTTCCTATGTAAACACCTCAGTAAGGATGAGTTGCTGGGGCAGCTATTTCCAGCTCACATATCCTTCCTCTTTCAGAAGACCTGACTGTAATGAACTGACATTTCCATTTCACACAGCCCCTCGCAGTCTGAAGCTTCCTAACACAGATTCGAAGGATCATCCCAATAGAGATGGCTCATTGTCCTGTGTCCTAGTGTTCTCCCAAGCATCTCAAGGATGAAAAGGGCCTGACTTACATGGGCTGTGCAGTTCTAGGGATCCCAGAATGTTCCTTCTTGTTCAGAAATTACTGAAATCCTTTCCCTGGGCTGAAACAGAGCCTTTCTGCAGTTAAATGGGCGATTCAATCTTTAACCTGTCCTAGGTGAGGGAGCGCTGGGATTGTCTCAGATTTCTTCCCTTAGAGAGTAGCATGAAGTAGCGGGGAGGAACTCTGGCTTGGGACAGGGTGATCTTCGTCTGGTTCTGTCATAGTCTCTGTGTGTCACCCGGAACCAAAGCATTTCTCTCTCTAGGCTTCAATTTCCCCATTTGTAAAATGAAGGAAATAGCCTGGGTGGCCTCTAAGGTCGAGCTCTCAAACTTGAATCTTCTGTGTCCTCATGCTCTTTCTTTGTCAGTGGTACTGCCAGCCTCCCAGTCACTTAGGCAGGACTCCTCAGGCTCCCCTTTGACTCTTCCCCCTCCGCCACCACTCACTTCCATTCAGTTACCAAGTCCTGTCGAGTCAAGCGCAGTAACAGCAATGGTCTTAGAGCCAGGAAACCTGTGGCACACAGTAAGCGCTTAATAGATGTTTGCTGACTAAGTTCAAGTCTCAGTCCTGATTCTTATTAGCCAGTCAGGCCTCCCGGGCAAATCATTTCATTGTCCGTCCTGAGCCTCTACTTCTTCATCTGGAAATAGGGCTCATAATATAGTACTTGTACCACCTACCTCACAGTTGTGAGGAAAGCACCAGTGTAAGCCACAAAGTGCTCAAGAAATGGGAGCTAGTGTTATTAGGCAAGCTGTCAACCTTAAATGGAATTTCTGAGAAGGATCATTCATTAAGAAAAGCTGTGAGGAGCAGGAAGAGAGAGAGTGGCGCCGGGGGTACCCCAAGACTAGCATAGCCATAGAGAGCACTTCCTCCCCAAGAGTCTCCCACCACACACACACACACACACACACACACACACACACACACACACACGCATGCACTTCTCTCTTCTTCCCTTTACCCTTCCACTTCATTCCCTTCACTGCCTCCCTCTTCTCCCCTTTTATCCTTTATCCTTCCCTCCTTTTTTCTCCTTCCTTCTTCCCTCTCTTCCCTTTCTTCCTGTCTTCCTCTCCTATCTTCCCCTTCCCCCTTCCTCTCCTATCTCCTTTTCCCTCTCCTCCTCTCTATCTTCTCTTTCTTCCACCCTCCTTCTCCTCCTCTCCTTCCCTCTCTCCATCCTTTTTATCCTTTCTTTTCCCTTCCCCTGCCTCTCTCCTCTCCCCCATCCCCTCCTTTCTCTCCTTCTCTCCCTCTTCTTTTTCTTTTCTCTCCCCCTCCCCCTTTTTCCCTCCCCCTCTCCCCTCTATCATTCCTTTCCTCCATTTTTCTCCCCCTCCCTCTCTCCTCCCACCTCCTTCTCTCTCCCTCTTTTTCTTGTCTCTCACCCCCTCTCCCTTCTTCCCCACTCCTTCCCTCTATCATTCCCTTCCTCTATTTTTTCTCCCCCTCCCTCTCTTCTCCCACCTCTTTCTCTCTCTCCCTCTCTTTCACTGGCATACCCAGGGATACTCAGACACACCTACACATTCCCATACACATAGAGACAGCTACACAGAGACTTGGATTTGCAGAGCAGTGCACATGTTCACCCACATATACAAATACAGAGCAAGATTCACAGGTACACACACACACACACACACACACACACACACACACACACATATATTCCCACACAGAGAGGCTCACGCAGAGACCACACATAACCCTTACAGCACCTCTTCCTGGGCCCTCCAGAATATGACACAGCTCGACTTACATTAGAACAAGAGTCCCCATAAAAAGAAAAGAAGTCCCCAATGGCTTTGTGATGACAGCTGCTTCCAGGTGAGATTGCTCCTTTCCCCCACAAAGCTTATCATAGATAAACTCAGTATTTTAGATTGTCTCACAGAGATCTGTCAGGCATTTGACAAATGTCGCCCTGGAAGGGGCGAGGGGGGCAATGTTAGGTGGCACAGTGGATAGAGTGTCAAGCCTGAAGTCCTGAAAGACTTGAGTTCAAATACGGCCTCAGACACTTACTAGCTGTGTGACCCAGGGCTTAATACTGATTGCCTCAGTTTCCTCAGTTGTAAAATGAGCTGAAGAAGGAAAAAGCAAACCACTCCAGTATCTTTGCCAGGAAAACCCCAAATGGGGCCAGGAAGAGTCAGAAATAACTAAAACGACTCAACAACACCCTGTGTACACAGTTAGGTGTTCAGTGACTATATTGTAGGGAAAACAGAAGAAGGATCAAACCCATAGAATTCACAATTTTGACACCTGGGAAACAAAGAAAAATATTATACAATATGATAGGGTGCTAGATAGTGGGGTACAGAGGTATAGAAAGATGGAGTTGAAGGAGAGATCTCCTCTGCCTGAAGTGACCACGAAAGGCTTCTTGGAAGTGGTGTGACTTTAGCTAGGCCTTGAAGGATGGAAAGAGGAAGGGAGGGAACAGGTGTTTGTTGAGTACCTTCTCTGTGTCAGGCCCTGTATTAAGCACCTTGCACACATTGTTTCATTTGGTCCTTACAACAACTCTGTGGGGTGCTGTTTTTATCCCTGTTTTACAGTTGAGTACACTGAGGCAGACAGAGATTACATGACTTGCCCACAGTCACCCAGTTAGAAAAGATCTGAGGCTGGATTTGAAGCCAGGTCTTCCTGATTCCAGGCCCACTGTTCTATTCATCATACCACATAACAACATCCAGCTAGTCTGGGCAGTATTTGGATATGCAGAGAGAAGGGGAGAGGAGGGGAGAGGAGATGGTGGAGGAAACGGAAGGAGAGCAGAGGGGGAAAAGGAGGGAAGTAGAGAGGACGTTTCAAATGTTTGTTAAGTATGAGCTAAGGTGGGGTGGTGGGAATAAGCTTAGTGACCCAGCTGGGATGGAGGAAATATGATTAAAAACAAAAAAAAAAAGAAGGCAGGAGCAATTGGGAGAGGTTAGATGGTACCAGATAATAGGAGGCTTTGAAAGCCAGGCAGAAGAATTTAGACTTGATGTGATAGAAAATAGGGAGCTATCGTATGTTCTTGAGCCAAGATTGAAGTGGATCAGAGTGTTTTAGGGGAAATTCATCCTGTAACTGTGTAAAAGGTAGATTGGAAGGGGAGAAACTGGAGTCAGGGTGAGGGAGGAGGGGGTCCTTCAAGTCCAAACTAAATCTATTTTAGACCAGAGCAAGGGACAGTAAGAGAGTTTCACTGTTGAACTACATCTGGAAAAATGTGTTCTTTTCCACATGCCACATTTTAGGAAGGACATTAACAAAATATAGCTTGACCAAGAAGGGAAGGGAAGTGGAAGCCATGACATAAAGGATTGCTTGTAGGAACCAGAGATGTTTAAACTTGTAGAAGGAAAGACTTAGGGAGGACATGATCGCTACCTTTAAGATTATGACTATTTCAAGGGTCTGCCATGTGTTTGGCTTGTCTTCAGAGGATAGACATAGGAACCACAAAGAGCTCTGATTAGTATAAAAGGAAAAACTTCCTAACAGTCAAAGCTGTACAAAACTGAAACCGACCAAATCAAGAGAGAGTGAGGTCGCCATCACTGGAGGGCTTTAGGTAAATGTAGAAGACCCCTTGTCAGAAGGAGGCAGCCTGGTACAGTGAAATAACACTGGCTCTGGAGTGAGAAGATATAGGTTCAAGTCCCATCCCTGAAAATCATGGTCTAAGTAACCTTGGGCAGGTCACTTAACGTTCTTGGGCCTCGGTTTCCCCACCTGTGGAATGGTTGGATTAAATTGACCTCTAAGGTCTCTTCTTTCATGTGTAAATTGTCCTAGATGACCTCTGAGGTCACATCAGCAAGCATTTATTAAGCACCTATTATATGCCAGGCACTTTGGACACAAAACCCTTTCCAACTCTTGAATACTATAATCCCAGGCCACAAAGGGACTTACATCTCAATCCATATGAACCTCACAATGTGAAGCAGATAATGTAGGTATGATTTTCTCACTTTAGAGGTAAGGAAATGCCCAGAGAGGGGAAGTAATTTACCTAAGTCACAAAGTCTGGCCTTCTGGCTCCCAAGTCAATGCTTATTCCTATAATTGTGATTGAAAATTTCTAAAAAAAAAAAAGGAGGAGGAGGAGGAGGAGGAGGGATGGGCAGGGAACCAAAGCATGTAAATCTGATAGCTCCCTTCAGCAGTGGCCTGGGAGTCCAGTGTGGTGCCAGTCCAACAAATTGAAGACAGTAGGGGAAGGCAGAGAAGAGGTACCCCATTGGGAAGCTCTGTTCCCTCACACAAGGTTCCCACTCACCCTCACTCTCTTCCGAAGCTTATCGGTTTCCATGGGAACACCAGGGCACCAGTTGTCAGAGCATTCTCTGCTGAGTCTGAGTCTGAAGGCAAGGCTGCTTTTCATAGGCCCCTGGGGACATCTTAGGCTCGGCACTACTCAGGTCTGAGCTGCTCCAGTGCCAAACAGAAGGGTTTGTGGCACAACAGAAAGAAGACTCGGTTTGGAGTCAGATGACAAAGTCCTAAATCCTAGGTCTGAGGCTTTTGGTTTGTGTGAATTCTCGAGCTGTTTATTTCGCAGGCTTCAATTCTCTCCTCTGTAAAATAGGGAAGGTGTTGAACTAGATAATCTCTAAGGTCCCTTCCTAAATCTTTGATGTAATGTTCTCTCCACCTGTAACATTCTGTTCTTCTGATTTTAACTGTCCCAAAGAAGTGATCCCTCATCCAGGAAGAAGCAGCCCCAACAGTAGAATACGTGGTCCCCAACACTCCCCCTGTGGCCAGAATCTGATTAAAATGTAATTGGGAAATGCTTAACAGAAAAAAATAAAAATAAAACAAAACAAAACAGAGATTAAAAAAAAGAAGTGATCCCTAGCACCCCAATCAAGGAAGAAGAGAACCCCACCCCCAGTACTGGTACCTCTCTTACACACTTATTTTTTATTTTGTATCATAATTATGCATGTACTTAACTTATCCTCGTGGGCTAGACTCTCAGCTCCTTGAAGGGAGAACCATCATACCTTGTTCTTTCTGCTATCACCTATTGTGTCAAGCACACAGTAAACGTGTGTAAAATAAAATTAATAAAAGAGTAATTATTAACCTCTTTTATATGTTCAGCACTGTGTTAGGTACTAGTTGGGAGAGTAGTCATTAAAGGACTGGCCCAAATTGCTCATTTTCTGAAGGAGTTCCCGAAGAACTGGAGTGACTTGATCACCACCATGTAGCAAATGAGCCACAGAGCGAGGATTTCAATTCATCTCCCTAATTCCTGACACATGTTCTACCCCTGACACCAGGCAGTCACGGCTTCATGACCATCCTAGGAGGCCCCAAGAGCAAGCCCTCTTTCTAATACTTCTCAGCATTTCCTATCACACATAGCACAGAAACGTGCCCCCTATGAAGCTCAGTACAAACTTACTAGCGGATTTGGTCATCCTCAGCAACAACACAGTAATGATTGACTGAAGCATCTCCGTAGGCGCCAGGAGTACAGAACTGACATCCTACAACTCTAGTTTTTAAGTGCTCTCTGATAAGGTGGAAAAAATCAGAAGACCTGAATTTAAATACTAGCTTTGCCTCTTCCCACCTATATGACACGCTATTTAACATCTTCTCTGGGCCTTGTCTTCTTGTCCATAAAATGAGGGGATTAGATTGGATGACCTCTAAAGCCTTTCCAGGCTCTAGGTCCTATGAACCTAGTAGCAGGGAATGGAGGAGGTTGGATTCTTTTTTTTTTTAACTGAGTTTACAGGACCCAAGGTTCTATTTCCCTAATAAGACAAAAACTCAGTCTGGCAACCTCCAGGATCTCTACCTCTTATGTGGCTTCTCCACTCTTCAGCACAGCGTTGGGGGAAAGAGCCCTGGACAAGAATCAATGGACCAGGGTTCAAGTGCAGGCTATGACAAAAACCTGCTGAGTAAACATATGCAATTGATCTAAGTTCTTTGGGCCTCAGGCTCCTCTGTCAAGTGAATGTTGAACTGGATGTCTGTTACCTTCCTGCTTTAAATTCTTTTGTGTTTTGTTTTTTGGGTGTTTTTGCATATGATTCCTGTGACAGGAAACTCAGCAGTCTGAAGAATAGAGAACTCTCTATTCAAATCAGAAAGGACCCTCTGGCCAAAAGCTGATTATCAAATTATGTCTTCCAAGCTTTGAAAGAAATGTGTATATTTTATGCTCATAAATTCTCCAGCTCAGGCTGTGCAGACGGTAGCATTGCCTGTGGCTTTGGCATTTGGGAGAGGGTAAATTGCTGTAAACAAGATCTCTAATGCAAAGTTGCTGTGATAAACCTTTAATTACTCTTCCCAATCATTGGCACACAGAATCTTAGAATTGGAAGTTGTCTCAGATGCTATTTGTCCAAACCGTGTCTGAATATGAATCTCTTCCTCAATATATCTGGCTTCAACTTGAAGACCTTCAGTGAGAGAGGGAGCCAACTGCCTACCAAGGCAACTGGTCTCACCTCCCTCAAACTTGTACCCATGGTGCCCAGTTCTGCTCTCTGGGGCCATCTCTTCTCTCTTTCAAGTGATAAATCAGAGGCGGAGGAAGCTGATGTAGAGGAAGGAGTTACTAGTCCTCCAAGGAACCACAGAAGGGATAAGGTGAGAGTTCATCCAGTAAGGGTAAGAATAGGAATGATTAGGGACTTCCTGCTTAGAGGTACTGAGGGACCTATATGTCAACCTGATAACAATAGAGGTTTTGTTTTCCTAGATTATGTAGCTAAGACACTTAGCCAAGATGTAACAGACCCTCCTAAGATTTGCCAGCATGGATAACTAGTATCCACTTCTTTGATTCCTGTGGTTCCATATGACCAGGCAGTAGCCAAAAGGAGCCCAGGAAATATTGCCCAAAATGGCAAAGTCTTAGACAAGACGCTGAAGACCATAGGGCTACAGGTTATTGTATTCTTCCCCTCTTCTCTGCCTTCCCCTACTGTCTTCAATTTGTGGGACTGGCACCACACTGGACTCCCAGGCCACTGCTGAAGGGAGCTATCAGATTTACATGCTTTGCCCTTTAAAGGCAAGAGATCTTGGAACTCAACTGGCAACTTAAAATTTTGTAAAAATGAATGCTAAAAATTATCTTTACATATAATTAGGGAAAAAATAAAATACTCTTTTTTAAAAAGGCAAGAGACCTAGAAAAGAAAAATGAATTCAGGCAGCGAACAGCTGGCTAAGAAGGTGATGCCTGAGAATAAGATTTGGATTTCTGGACCACAGATTAAAAATATAGGAATAGATGACAGATGCTCAAGAATGAAATCGTTTCAATGGTGATAGAAAATAAGGATTGTCTGAAGACTCCATAGAGGCTGTAGGAGTGCCAGAACAGTGAGAACTATAGTGTCTTAGCAAAAATAACTTTTTTTTGAAGGAATAAATTCATGTTTCCAGCAGCAGGTGGAATTCCTTGCAAAACTCCTACAAAATAGCCATACTCCTTGGAGAAGGACGAAAGTCTGTTTGGTTTCCATGGAGTTCCCCACTTTCTGAGTAAAGCCAGTGCATTATTCATACAGTGCAAGGCCAGTGAGAAGAGATTTATTTTCTCAGCAAGCTCCACAGCATGTTTACCTTGCCAGTGAATCTAAACCATAGAATGGTTATGACCGAGGCTTGAGGAGACTGGGGGAGACTGAGGCAGAGAGGGACTAGCTTGAGTGACCCTGAGGGCACTCCCAATTCTCCTCTTGGAAATGAGAGAAGGAATCATTGAGCACTCTGTGCTCCAGTATTAATTTATGGGCTTCTCTGAGACCTTAGCATCATAGGCGTTTTTTGGTGTGCGGTGAATGCAATAAAAGCCACCCCATACTTGGTATCCATATTGAACACTGAATACATATACCGGAATGGAGATCCCATTTGGGGAGACCTTGGTTGTGAGCCTTTGTTTGTAAGTTGTAAGCTTTGTTTGAGAGATTTATTAGAGTTTTGTTCACTCTGGGCTATGGGCAGAGACAGAGAAAGGGAAACTGGCCTCATGTGAGCCCAGGTTCTATAAAGGGCTTTGAACCATGTACAGTATGAACAATTAGACATTAGTCCGGAGCTACAAGGAATGCCTAAAACCACATCAGATTGAAGTTTCAGACAGAGATCTTGTCTTTGATAAGCAGGAGGTTGGGCTTTAAAAATACACTAAAGTCTGAGGGTTCTGCCATCTTGCTGGTCATTCTGTGTTCTGTGAGCTTCGTTTCTGGGAAGACTGGATTTTAATGGTTGTGGTGAGGGACGTCCTTTGGGAGAAGAAATGTCTATTCCAATGATGACTCTGAGAACTAACAGACTCTTTACAAATGGAAGGAGAAAAGCCAATCTGCTAAGGGTTCTTATCGAGTCTAGTGCCAAAGTCTTTGCCTTTCCAAATGAGGCATACCTTAAGCCTTTGAACTTTTAGCTAAAGGAAAGATGGCAGAGCCCACTGTTTCTATTACGGGGAAGATGGAGTATTTCAGCTGTGGAGTCCAGCTGAAGCGAGAATCTGGAAATCATTTCCCCGGTGAAAACATGCTTGGCGGCATCCAGCAGTGACTACAGACCAATAGAACACTGTCAAGCAGGGGCCTCAGGAGACCAGCAGAAAACAATGCCCAGAAGAGACCAGACTCCATGCCCACACCCAGCAGAGACCACATCCTGGCAGAGACCACTGGGGCACAGACCCAGTGGAAGCAGAACAAGGACACTGGCCCTATCGTACTGAAATCTCCACCCATGCGCATTGGCCACATGTATTCTCTATCTGTGCACCCTGGCTGCATGTTTCCTAGGTGTGTGTTCCTCCATGTGTGTGCCCTTCACATGTCTATTTGTCCCATTTGTGCCTTTGAGGAAGATTATACCCCAGGGTCACGGAGAAAATGTTCTGGTGTGACTTTTCTTATTGTAATAGCACATTAAATTACCTCTACTAAAACAGATGAGCAACTGTTCTTAAACTTATAATCTTATAGTTTCCTAGGGATAGTTGGGGGGGGGGGCTCACCTAAACAGTGAGTGTTAAATCCAGATGACCTTGATTGAGCTGGCCTTCTCTCCATTGGGTCAATTGCTTTTCACAAGTTACATGTATACCTGCGAGATTTCATCTTTTACCCCTAATCAGTTCTGGCTTGGCCATAACTTTGTGAAACCTGATTATTTCATCTAACAATATTTTATCCACCCCTCCCAGTTTTGTGTACTTGGCAAATTTGTTTATCTGTGTCTAGACCTTTCTGCATTTCAGCTAGGGACTGAGCCAGGTGACCTCCCAAGGTTCCCTCAACCTCTTGGAAAGCAAGTTCTTGGGATTTTTCCCCCCTAAGCAATGAGGCTCTGGGCACAGATAGCACTTTTCTCCCATGGTTCTCCCCAGGCAGGAGGGAGCTCTCAGCAACAACCCCTCTCCTGAAGCAACCCCACTGACCATTGCTCCCTTTCTGTGCCCAGGGTCAACACTACGAAGAGGAGAAAAGGGCCCTGAGCCATGAGATTGTAGCCCTCAACAACCACCTCCTAGAAGCCAAGGTGACAATAGATAAGTTGTCAGAGGACAATGTAAGTATTGATTTGGGAACCCTTCGCCAGGTACCCACAATAGCTATGGACAAATCCATTCATTGTACTTACTTCTCCCACACACAGACACTTTTATGGTTGATTATCTAAGTCTGCAATCCTTGCAAGGTGAGGAAATTAAGGGGAGGGAACTCAAGATTTTGACTGTGGGAGGAACATTAAGGAAATTCTCCTTTGGTAAAGTTCTGTGGCCACTAATGGGGCATGAAAGGGTTGACTATCACAGGAGGGTTCCAAGAGTACATCTAGAATATGGCAGAAAATGTTCTCATTACAGCTATTCTAGTTTCGAGATAGGTTGTCCTGGACCAGACCCCAAAGTGAGGGAAAGGAAAAAAAGTTTCAAGTTCAGGGGAAGGAATATTTATTGAGATAGAATGGTTTTCCTAATTGCAAAGTGATTGCCCCATCTCAGCCTTCCACGCCTCAAAATGACTGTCACTGTTGTAAATCAGAGCTGGCCTCACCCGTGGGTAAAATGGACAGTTAACTGTCTACAGAGTGATTTCAGTGATACCAACAATGTCCTGCTAGCCAAGAAAATCTCCCCCTCCCTGCTAGCAGGTGCCCAGAGAGCTGCCAGTAAGGTTTCATCCTTCTAACTGAAGACGTGGACCCTTGTGACAGGGAAGCTCCATGCTGTATTCGTAGGATGTGAAGGAAGTTCATGGAATGTTGGAGCTGGAAGAGACTTTAGAGTTCATCTAGTTGTAGTTTTGCAGAAAGGAATCAGAGGCCCAAGGGGGTAAACATGACATTGAACCTAGGTCCTCTGGATCCGGACTCAATGCTCTTTTCACCACATCACAGTATCTTCAGAGAACCTGTTGTAATCTCTTTTCAGGTTTGATATTCAAGTGCACATGAAAGATCTAAGGGCAGATTTGGATTGAAGTGGGGGTGGAGATAATAGTGGGCAAAGAGGTCACAGCTACATGGTGGGGGGAAGCGAAAAGGAGAAAGGGACGTGGGATGGGTGAAGTGACCTCAAGACAGCAGTGTGGCTGCTTGGCACTGTTGCTAAGGGATGGATGCCCTTAATGTCCAAGGGTCAAATCTGGCATGCCAAGTCTAGTGCCCTCTGGGAATGAGCTTTGGATGGAGTTCATTTCCGTAGCAACTATGCGGGGGGCTGAGCCATCACCAGGGGTGGCTCTCCATCCAAGCCCATCAAACAGCCAAAGTTTGAAGGTAACAGCCAAAACTATGTGCACATGCAACAGAGATTTTTAAAATCTATCTGTAAATTTAATAGTTGGTGTTCCTACTGTTTGCATCTGTTTTCCCAGCACCCAGAAGGCTGAGAGTATAACATATAGATTCACCAGCTTAGATCTGGGTGACGCTAAAGTCAGTTTTTCCCCTATTCATTTCCTCCCAGTATTCTCATCTGTCACTTTTTATAATAATAATAATAGAAATAAAATAACAGCTCACATATTTCTATAGAACTTCTGGTGTAGAGAATGGTTTACTCACAACAGATCTGTCAGGCACAGGTCTAGCAAGCTGTCTAAGTGTTATTTCATATATTTTAGAGACTCAGAGAGGTGCTGACTTACCCAAAACTATTTACGGTAAGTAAGTATCATTGTCAGGACTTGAATCCATGGCCTAATGAATCTTAGTCCAAATTCAATATCCTTTCCCCTGCACCACTAACTCCTAGGACGTGACTTCCTTGGCACAGTACGAGGTGTAAATAGGGAGTGACCCTTCACTTAGCCCAATGATGACACTCCTAAGCCCAACGGACAGCAGGAGAGGTCACCTCTCAGAGAAACACAAGCACATCTGGCTCTTTTCCCTTCCCATGTTGCTTCTGCTGAGTATATTCCTCATGTCATTTTTAGAAAGAACCCAGAATAATCTGGAAACACCCACATTCTCTATCCCACCTCCCCCCAGAACCAAGGGGAGGAAGCACCTCATTCTTAGGAATCTGCTAGCTGGGCTTGTGTAGCACAGGGGTGTTAGAGAGAAGAATTTTGCTCAGAAATTAGACTGGAGAGAGAACCTCTGAGGTTACCTCCAAACCGGAGATTTTGTGAGATCTGTCTGAGATTTGTCTGAGATCTGAAAGTCTGGGAAGAGGAAATGATGCTTCTGTGGCCCACGGCAGGGCCTTTGAAAGCAGAGGTTTAGACCTCCGTTATCTGGACTTGAGTAGAGGAGGGACAGACCCTGCCAGCCTGAGCTAGAAGGTCATGGGCACCCAGGGAGAGATGCATGCTCCTTTGGGTGCTACAGAGGGAGTTACGGTGGGGTGCCCCAACCCCAGGGAGACCAGAAAGGCACCTACCTCAGCCTACAAGAGATCCCAGGAGATGTACCTAACTGCCCCTTGGTCAGCTCACTGAAATGGCCTGATTCCCCCATCTCCTTTATTCCCCCACATACTTCTTTGTCTTCCTCCTGCTGTTTCTGCTAGGCTCCCCTATGTCTGATATACTGTCATTGCAATGCAGTGGCTCTCCTGGGTCTCTTGGTCTTTGCCTTCTTTGACTATCCTTTGGGAGCCAGGGAGACATAGTGGGAAAATGTGCTGGACTTGGCATCAGAGGACCTGGGTTCAAATCCCAGTTTTCCTCCTCACTCTGTATAACCTTGGGCACTTCCCCTCCCTTGGCTTCAGCTTCCTCATCTATAAAATGGAACTGGACCAGATGACCTCTGAGATCCCTTGTAGTTCTAAATCATATGAGATAACAATTCCTCTTGAATCCTTTGTAGAACATTTAAGTTCAGAGTTCAAAGGAATTTTACAACATAAAATGTTCAGAGTTCATAAAAATTCAAGGGGACTTTAGAACATAAAATGTTAAAGCTCAAGTGAGACTTAGACATTAGTAAGCACATCTCCTTCACTGGACAAAATTAATAAAGACAAGGGAGGGAAAGGACTTGCCTAAGGTCTCACATATTTAGTAGAAAATAAAAGTTGTCTTTTTTTCTGTGTTAAAATCTTCCAATTATTAATCATGTTGCTTTCTTTAAAAAATATTTTTTTTTGGTATTACAAAGAATTCCCCTGTGCTCTGGGGAAGCCAGTTTCCAGCACTGAGCCTGAGAGCAGAGGAATTACACCCCGGGCTGTTCCCACCCCAAGAGCCTCGCTCTCCTTGGTCACCATCAGCAGTGGGCCGTCCTGAGCCCCACGTGCCAATCAGCCTTCTCTTGTTTTTTTAGGAGCTCTATAGGAAGGACTGCAATCTAGCCGCTCAGCTGCTTCAGTGCAGCAAGACCTACGACAGGTCCCACACGGTGTCGGAGGTAATGTGACCAACCTTTGTGCCTTTGCCTGGGCTGTGGGCACTGTGTAGTACCTCCTGGGGCTCTGACCCCAGCCAGACCCGGCATCTGGTGGGGTGGGGGGTAGGAGAGGGGAGTTGAGATAGAGCAGACTGCCACGGAGGGGGCGTGGTAGGGGGCTAAGAGCCGAGAACCTGGCGGGGGGGAAGCTTTGAGGGTCCTGATTCTCCTTTTCCACAACTGACACTAATACCCTAAAGAAGGGGAAAACTGTCAAATCCTAGGTAAAATTCCAGGTCTCTTAAAAGACCTTTATTCACCCTATAAGGGGGCTGAGACCTCCCCTGAAATCAAGCTTCCTGCAAAATCCTTCTTCTACCTGGAAGTATTAAATTCTTAATCCAGTTGGTCCCAAATAACCTAGGCTAGGGCAGACAGACCCTGAAGTAGTAACCATTTGTTATTTTTATTATAGGTATTTCATTATTAGAATCATAATTAATGTCTTGGACAGATGTGTCACACTCACAGCAGGCTGCTGGGTGTGGCCAGAATCAGATTAAAATGTAACCGGGAAATGTTTAGCAAAATAAATAAAAGTCCAACATAGACAGTGTTCATTTGTAGTTTTCTAAGTCACTTCTAAGTAACCTGCGGAGACCATTTCTATTTGATTTTGGTACCATTGTTCTAGGAGGGGACAGGCTATCAGAAATAACCACAATCATTAAAGTCCTCCTCGGATGCCTCCATCTGTGCTGTAGAGGTGTTCCTGGGCCCCCGAAGACTAGAACTAGTGAGCTCTAGTGAGCTGTAGTAAGTCCTGCCAAGCCGAAAAGGCGTCCACTGTGGTTTTAGTGACACAGGATGTGTCTGTTGTCCAAGGATGGGGCCAGGAACCCATGTTTTCTGACTTCCAAGTCAGGGCTTTACCACTTTCTATAACAAGCTGTTGTCTGGGATTGATTGTTTTAGGTCTTGGGCCCTCTCTAGTTAAGGAAAATGACACCCAAGTAATTTGCCTTAGATTGAGCTGGGCCTAAAGAAGGGGCATTCTCTGGGGTAGCCTGGTACCTCCTCTGTAAGAAGGCCTGGGCCTTCCTCCCCTCACACTGATATTAAGTAAGTAAGTGTAAGTGTGGGGCCATCAGTAGCCTGACTCATGAAAATTTGGAAGTCTGACTAAAGTCAGATTGTCCTGTTCAATGGCCTGTCCCTCTCCACTTAACTCTTATTGCACTCACCTTCTAGGAACCTCTCCTGCCCATTCCTTACCTCATCCCACTCCCTCCCCTTCCCATCTCAGTCTTGTCATCTCATCTCGCTCCCACCAAGTCACTACATCTGTGCTGTCCCCCTCCCCTTCCATCCCTCCCCCTGTCATCTCCTCCTAACCCGTTAGTCCACTCAGTCCAACAGCAGCAGCTTGCTACTTCTGAAAAGTAGGGTAACCAAGGTTCTGAGGGTAACCAAGCAAGTCAACATTAACGAAGCATCTGCCATGTGCAGTCACTGTGCTAGGTGCTGGGGACACATGTATATAGACACATGTACATACATACATAGTGAGTGTGCGGATGTGCATGTGTGTATATATACACACATTTAATGTATATATGTGTATGCATGTATGTATATATAGACACATTAATACTGGGAGAATTTATTTTGTCCCCGTCTCCACTATCCAATCCTTGCTGACACAGATCACACCCCTCCCCCATGCCTTAGTAATGGTTTCATAGGCTGCTGTCATCACACCTTTTTAAATTCTTCATCATTAGAGGGACATCAGGACATAGCAGATGGAGAACCGGCCTCAAAGCCAGGAGGCCTTGGGTTCAGATCCTGCCGGCCCTGTGACTTTAAGCAAGTCTCTTAACCTCTCATTCACTAGGACACTCTCTTAAGACCACATGACTTTCAGAAAAGGTACTCACCTGCCCTGGTAAAGGGAATTCCTTCGCCTGGGAGTTCTCTGTACCAGTGATATCATCGGTCTCTTCTCTAGCCCTCACCGCCAGAAGAGTAATCAACATTTTTTTTTGACCAAGACAACTCTTAGCTGTCAGCTGTAAGATATTGGATAGGTTGCAATCTGTATCAGTGGAAGGAAGTCACAAATCCTTGACATATTAAAAAGCCACAGCTCACGCTTCTCTCACCACTTTCAGCTTTACAAAGTACTTTCTTCATAATAACCCTGTGGGACAGGGTGACACCCATTTTGCAGATTATGAGCCTGAGGCTCGTAGAAGACTTATCCAGGGTCCCCCAGCTAGTGCACAGCAGAGCCTGGATTCAAACCCTGACGTCACAGCCACCAGGCTCCTGTTCTTTCTGATAAAACAAGCTGTTGGGGCTATCTGGGAAGGAGCGCAGGCAGAGCACTGACAAATGGATCAAACAGTAGTGTGATGGCTGCACCGTGCCTACCCCAGTTCTCTCTCTCTCTCGCACACACACATACATGCACGCACACACATGTGCATCCATACACACATGCCTGCATACAACGCGCGCACGCACACACACACACACACACACACCCCTGGGGTGTTGCAGGCACAATTCTCTTGATTTTATCCTTGGAGGTGAGGCCGTCAGTCTCATTCCGCTTACCTTTCTTCCTCAATCTTTGTTGCATCTGTAGCCGCTGTGTCTAATACTGCTGCCGGCACAGCCTGCCCCGGGTGGTGGCGTCAGCAATATTACTCGCCTTATTTCAGGTGGAGGTGATTGGGGGAGGGGAACAAGAAGAGTAGGGCTGGGATGAGAGCTGGGCCTGAGAGTTGGGGGCTGAGGTGTGTCCAGGAAAGAGCCGGGGGCACTGAGCAGAGAGGACTCTTAAGGGGGAATCTTAAATCTTGGAAAGGCAAAAAAGCCTTCTCTGCCAAAGTCTTCTGATCTGGAAACCCACCAGATGACCCCGCTATATTGGGGCAGAGGAAGAGTAGGGAAGGTGAAGGAATGAATAAAACGTGCTTATTAAGCACCTATATGACACCCAGTGAGCGAGGTGCAGCAGACAAAGACGAGATTTTGTGCATTAATGAAGGCAGAGTTAGAAAGAGGCCTTGGAATCCCAGCAAATACGCCAGTGGTGGAAGGGGGCTTCGAGATGATCAATCCTGTCATTTTAAAGACAGCAAAACTAAGACCTGGAGAAGGAAAGAAACAAGGCCTCCTGGCGAGTCTGGGGCAGAGCCGGGTCCCCTGACCCCTGACATTTCTGTGGCTGCCTTACAGCCCTAACAGCATTCTGGTTTTTCGTTTTATTTTTTACTATTTCCACGCTGTTGGTGAAGGCTGGACTTCTCCGTTGGTAGTGGGATGAAAGGGAGGCGAAGGGGGAGAAAGGAACTTTTCCTTGAAATCTAGTTCTAGTTCTGGAGCACCCTAGAAATATCCAAAGGCTTTCTGTGGTAGACGGCACTCCCCAGTGATCCTCACCGTGCCCCCACACTGTTTTACGAGCGCTAACCGGCAATTTGTATCGCGGCCACATCGGCCTGGTTGAATGCAGAGACTGACTTTGACCCTTGTCTTTTCCCTCTCTCCCCTCCCTGCTCCACCTCCCTGTGTTCCAGCTGCCGTCTGACTTTCAGGAGCGGGTCAGCCTCCACATGGAGAAACATGGCTGCGGCCTGCCGGCCCCCCTCTGCCACCCGTCCTTTGCTGACACCATCCCCACGTGTGTCATTTCCCAGGTCCTGGACAAGCCTGAACCTAGCAGCCTGTCCTCTCACCTGTCCAATGCCTCCGCCAGGGACCTGGCCTTCCGGGAGGTAGCTGAGAAAGCCAGCCCTCGGACCCAGTTCAAGTCAGACATTTACTGTAGCGACACAGCCCTCTACTGCCCTGAGGAACGGCGGAGGGACCGCCGGCCGAGCATGGACATGCAGGTGAAGGATGTGGGCTTTCTTCGGTCCCAGCACTCCACTGACAGCACAGCCGAGGAAGACGGCTTCCACTCTAGCTTCTCCCATGAGGCCTTCCCTGAATACGTCGCCTCCCTGCCCACCTCCAGCTCTTATTCCAGCTTCAGTGTGACCTCGGAGGAAAAGGAGCATGCCCAGGCCAGCACGCTGACGGCTTCTCAACAGGCAATCTATCTGAACAGCCGGGATGAGATCTTCAACCGACAGGCGACCGCGGCCTATGAGCGGCCCTGCAGCCCGTGCTTTGCCACAGTCCAGGCCCCGCAGCATGTGGAGCTGGGCCCCGAGGGGCAGGCCACACCCCCCTTTGTCAGGACGCTGTCCCCATATGCTGGAGATCCCTTCCGCTTCCCTGCCACCCTGGAGGCCCAGCAGGCCCTGGTGGCCCAGAAGCTTCGCAGTGAAAGCCGCGGTGCCCACCGCTCAGACGAGGAGCTGCCAGGCCGGTGGCGGTCTCTGACCGTTGAGGACATCGGTGCCTACTCCTATCCTGAGGCTGGCCGCATCTCTCCCCACAGCTTCCCTGAGCAGTACTTCACTGGTAGCCCTGGCAAGAAGGCAGACAGCAGGGCCAGCCCCATCTACCCAACCTACAAAGCAGACAGTTTCTCAGAGGGAGATGACCTCTCCCAAAGCCAGCTGGTAGACTCCTGCTTCCTTCCTGAGGACAGCAACATGAATCTGAACATAAGCCCTGGCCGCCCACCGGACCAACTGCCTGCCTACGCACCCAGTGAGGCTGGTAGTGAGAGGCTCACAGTTCAGATGTGTGGGGATGGCAGGGTAAGCCCTGTCCCTGAGGGAAGTCCCAGACTGGGTGGCAGCTATGCCAATGTGAGCCCTGCAAGCTCAGCTGGCTCCCTGGAGCCAAGTTCCATGGAAGCATCCCCAGAAATCCACCTGTCTTCCAAGGAGCCAGGTCTCCACCCATCCATCCACAGCAAACAGCAACAGTTTCAACGGACTCCGAGTACCGGCCTGAGCCGGAAGGACAGTCTGACCAAAGCACAGTTCTACGGGACCCTTCTCAACTGAGCCTCCCCCAGAATGCAATAAGGATCACATATGGAATGCTTGGGCCACAAATCCCAGAGTCCAGAGAGAGAGAGAGAGAGAGAGAGTGAGAGAGAGAAAGAGTGAGAGAGAGAGAAAGAGTGAGAGAGAGAGAGAGAGAGAGAGAGAGAGAGAGAGAGAGAGAGAGAGAGAGAGAGAGAGAGAGAGAGAGAGAGAGAGAGAGAGAGAGAGAGAGAGAGAGAGTGAGAGAGAGAGAGAGAGAGAGAACATTTTCTCCTCTTCCCCACCCCTACCCATTTGCCCCTGGGGATAAAAAGTTTGCAGCACCAAGAGCATTTTTTTCACACAAACATCTTTTCCACCTATGAGATGAACCCCCTTTTATAGATCTAAACTATTTTTATAAAGAAAAGTGGTATTTATTAATACACATCCTCCAGCTCTCAGGACAGCGAGCTGTCTTTTCCCTTTGAGTGCATTTTCAAACAAAAATCTCCTTTATTTTTCTGCATGAGGGCCACTTGTGCCTACCTCTTGGAGGGAAAGGATGGAGCCACTGCAGTAGAGAAACACACACACACACACACACACACACACACAGTTAGAAATTTCCACAAACCACAAAACAAAGCAATCCCAGGAACTGTCCTGAGTAAAACTTGAAAGGAGAGGGAATTGAAAAGGGGCAGGGCAGGGGGGAGGGGAGAGTCTATTTTTAAAAGCATAAAAGAGACAAGCCCCAAGGTCTTTCATAATATTCTATTTCTGGGTGAAACCTGACTGCACAAAGTCAGGCAGGTATTTTGTTCTCCCAGCCCATCGTGTTTCTGCTTTCCTACTCTCGGTTGTCTACTACCTCAAACATAATTGAGGCGTTTCTTTGTCACCTATTTTCTGTAGGCTTGCGTTTATATCGTCCATGATGCATGCAGTGTCCCAATTAGTACTGTATTTTGCATTACTTAATAAAAGAAACTGGTGGACATAGTTCGAGGTGTCTGGTTTTTGGCCCCATGAAAGTTTAACTCAAGGAAATGAGATTATTAGCATTGGCCTATTCAACTTTTTCCCCTCAAAGACAACAATGAGGACCAGGTGGGAAGACAGATACCATTGTGTGGGATGGGGTGGGCAGGAAAGAGCTGCTTCCCAAGGAAAGCAAAGAGAAAACTGAGCCCAAAGGCAGGATGGGATGGGGATTCTGAGTGCAGATGGGGTGCAGTGAGTGAAGACTCATTCATTGTACGGATGTTTATTAAGCATCTACTATATGCAGCTAGGTGGTACAGTAGATAGAGTAAAGGTCCTGAAGTCAGGAAGACTCATCTTTCTGAGTTCAAATCTGACCAGACGCTGACTAGCTGTGTGACCGTGGGCACGTCACTTAACCTAGTTCGTCTCAGTTCCCTCATCTGTAAAATGAGCTGGAGAAGGAAATGGCAAATCACTCCAGTATCTTTGCCAAGAAAACCCCAAATGGGGTTGGGAAGAGTTGAACGTGACTGCAACTACTGAACAACAAATATGCAGACCACCATATTGGCCACTGGGGGAACTCCAAAGTTTAGATTAGACATGATTGCTGCCCTCATGAACAAGATAAAACAAAACCACAGGTTTTGACACACCACTGCTTGATAAATAGGTGTAAATCAAGTGCTAAGTGAGATCTGAGAAGGAAGGCCATTACTTTCTTGGGGCATCACTAAAGGCTCTGCAGTGGTGGTGGCATTTGATTTGGGTTTACAAAGAGCCTGAGAACATGACTCTCATCCCCTAGGCTGGCTCCAATCCAGTGATGCAGGCCTCTGGTGGTTTCAAAGGCACTGTTGACAATGGATTTCATGGAAGACCCCACTGGATCAGACAGTGGTGCTTAAAGAATGCAAAGGGGGAGGTGAACATCCATGTGACCTAGCCTCCCCTTGAAGGATGATGGTTAATAATACCTTGCATTTATGGAAGCTGTATGATGTAATTTCTGAGGATTGCCCTGCACATGATCCCATTCGATCTCACTACAACCAGGGGAGAAAGGCAGGGCGGGCATCATTCACAGGTGATGAAACAGGCCCAGGGACTTCCAGAAAGTCAGTGACAGAGCTGGGACCTGAAACCAAGGCTTCTGACGCTGCATGCCAGGTTCAGTGTGGTTATTCCCATACTTCATGCTTTTCTCTCCAAATGGCTGGTCCAGCTCCCCTCCTCAGAGTCAGCGGTCAGTTGGGACGGGAAGGTCTCAAGCCAGACAGCTGCAGCAATTTCTTCTCTGGGTTACTAGAAAAATCACTCTCTCTTGACTCCCTGGGAATGTCACAGGTTTCTCTGCCTGCTCCTCCAGGCTGTTACTACCATAGAAACCCAAGGAGGATGGATTGGCTTTGAGGAGAGGGCAAATACAAACTTTATGCCCTAAACAGTTGTTCTGAACATAAGCCACTTCCCCATTGGCCTGCCAGTTCTTTTTAAGCAGGGATCATTTCATTCTCTGCACTTGCATTCTCAGCACCATGCTAGGTAGCACAGTGGTTAGAGCAGTGGCCCTGGAATCAGGAGAACCTGAGTTCCAATTCACCCCAAACACTTACTAGCTATGTCACCCTGGGCAAGTCACTTAACCCTCTTTGCCTCAGCTCATCATCTATAAAATGAGCTGGAAAAGGAAATAGAAGACCACTCTAGTATCTTTGCCAAGAAAACCCCAAATGAGGGAAATAGAGTCAGACACAGTCAGACACGGCTGAGATGAATTCAGTAACGACAAAGAGTTATTGACGGATTGATTTCCTGCTGTTCAAGCCTTAGCGTATCTCACTTTGTCCAGGAAGCTCGTCCTCTTCTGCTCAGCCCGTACACATCACAGGCTCATAGGATGTGCAGCTGGAAGGGATCTTAGAGATTATCTTGTCCCACATCCTCATCCCACAAGTGAGAAAACTTAGTCCTAGGGAAATTAAGGTACCTGTCTGATGTTTCTTACCTAAACTCACAAGTCACGTAGCGCTTTTGTTTGAACCGTGGACTCTAGCATGTATTACTATTAATCTTGTTTGATAGTGTTGCTAGCAATAAAAATTACTATTCTATATAATATATAATATGCTTATGTCAATACTCTCCACCAATGGAGACTGTACCCTTTCTACAGCTTTAAGAGATGATCTTCATAAGTCAATGTGGCCAAAAGATTCACCATCGCTCTATGACCAACCTGGTGATGAGCCTCTCTGAGCTTAGCTGGGCCGGTCTCTAGAAGCCAAATCCTTTGCTGGGCCCATGCTTGGGGGCTTTCTGGCTTAGCAGGACTGCTTCCAAACCAGCACGTTCCCTGATGGATTTCTCCTCATGGTTGATGGTGTTCTGGATGGTTTCAGCAGCCATGCTGAAGGACCAGAGGAGATGGAAGCCCTTTTGTAGACCCCCGTCATCCCTCAAGAATGGACGGCCTCTTGGAAATTGGCCATTTAAATGGATCAGGCTCCTCTGAAAAGGCCTCATTTGGTCTGATGCCTCAAGGGTGTGAATCCATGCCCTAGATTTTCTTTTTAACTCTTTCTCTTGGAATCAGAGCTGACAGAACAGCTTTCAAGTTGAGAGACCTGGGTGGGTAAATTAATAGAATCAAGGTTTAGAGCTGTCCTCATTTTACTGATGGGGAAACTGAGCCCAGATGGAGAAGACACTTGCTCAATATCCCACAGATATTAAACAATAATAATAGCTGGGCATATATAATGGAGGGCAGCCAGGCAGCCCAGTGGACAGCGTGCCAGGCCTGGAGTCAGGAACACCTGAATTCAAATCTAGTCTCAGACACTAGCTGTGCAACCCTGGGCAAGTCATTTAGCCCTATTTGCCTCAGTTTCCTCGTCTGTAAAATGAGCTAGAGAAGGAAATGGCAAATCACTCCAGTATCCTTGCCAAGAAAACCCCAAATGGGGTCATGAAGAATTGGACAGGACTGAAAAAGTAACTTCATGGTTGACACTCATATGGCATTTTGTGATTTACAGAGTACCTTTTCATCACAGTAACTCTGAGGCATTACAGTGTTACAGGTATTATTAACCTCATTTCACATTTTAGGAAATGGCAGTTTAAGGAGATTGTCATTGCCTGAGTTCAACATAGCTAGTAAGCTTCAAGCCCAGGCCACAGCATCGTAGTAAATTAGAGTTGAAAGAGAGCTCGCTGAAGGCCCTCTTAGACAAGAGGTCACACAGCTGGCCCGAGGTCTCACAGGTGGCATGTGACAGAAGCAGGGTTTGAACTGGGTTCTCTGACTCCAAATCCAGTGTTCTTTCTACACCTGTCAACCAAGGTGTTGCTGCAGATGATGTTCATATGTATTGTGATTGTGTGCCATTCAGTGTATGCAGGTATATGTTCTGCTTTTTGTCTGATCTGACTGGGACAGAAAAGCTGTCATCGTTATTCTCACTAATAATAGCATCTTGCTATAGCAGTGTAAGTTTACAAGGCACTTTCCTCACGACACCCCTGTGAATTAGGTAGCGTAAACATCTAAACCTCCGTTTTAAAGGGAACTTGAGCTCAAGTTTAGAATGCAAGCTCCTTGAGGTCCAAAACTGCTTTGGTTTTTGTCTCTATGTCCCCAGAATCTAGCACACTGCCTTGCACCTAAGACACACCTAATAAATGATTGCTGAATCTAACTGAGTGACAGTCTACATTGTATTCCACTTATCTGTGCACATATCATTACCATTCACCCAGTAGTTTGGACAGTAGAAAACAGGGACTACCAATTTTCCTCTTCTCCTTAAGGCTTAGTACAGTGCCTTGTACACAGATGCATAATAAACATGTATGAAACTTGAATTTAAAATTGGTATCATTTGCATATGGTCACACCGCTTTTAAGCTCTTATAGAGCTGTCCAAAATGGGAATGGCTTGCCTTGGGAGACAGTAAGTTTCTCATCATTGGAGGTATTCAAGCAAAGGATGGATCACCATTTGTTGAGAGGTTACAGAAGGAATTCAGGTGGGACTAGTGGATCTAGCAGGTCTTTTCCGACTTTGAGATTCTGTAATTTCCGTGTTGACCTATCAAAGTGAGAAAATAGATTTTGTTTGATTGGGTTAGGGACATGGACAAGGGAATTCAATTCTATTAAATGTTTACTGTGAGCCGGATCCTGTTCTTGGCACTGCTCTAGAGATAAAATTTAATACAACATAGCCCCCACAGGAAGATGCTACAACTCATGCACCAGACCCCAGGATCTGTGATTAGAGTCCATGTCACGAAATCACATCTGGCTGTGATTCTTTGTGACTCTCTGTAGGTTTGAGGCTCTGATGACGCTGTACGCTCCCTCTCTTCAAGCCTGGGATGCTGGCCTTTCTCTTTTCCTAGGAACCCTTCAGATATTTGTCCTACCAGGAGGTATATTCCCTAACTTATCAGTGACCCAGCCCCAGGAATCCCAAGCTTTTCCACTAATTCAATTTAACAAATGTTTACCAAATGCCGCTCTAGGTCAAGTTCAGCACTGCGGATATGAAGATTGAAAAATTATAGGCATGAGTTTACAATCTCTTGGGAAGGACAAGATGCATTTGTACAAGTAAATGTGATCCAAGGTAGAAGATGTGACTAAGGTAAAGGGGAGATCCAGACAAAGAAAACTGAAGGAGTTCTTTCTTGGGTCTAATCTAAGTTAATCCAATTACAGATGGATGAAATGATCATATATTTATAACTGGAAAAAAAGTCTAGAGGTCATTCTAGACCAACCCCCTCATTTTATAGATAAGGATATTAGAGATTAAGGTCACACGGGTTGGAAGTTGAAGGGGTAGGATTTGAATTCAGATCCACTAACTTCAAATCTTACTTTCTGAAGGGGCTGCCTGATAGCTCTTTTGATGCAAATTAGAGAAGCTCTGGCCCAGAGAATATCCTCTCACAAGCCAGCTAGCAATGTGCAGAAGCAATCTGGCTGAGACTTTTGGACTATATGTCCTGACTTTGGTGGACAAGGGATTGAATTGTGTGTGTGTGTGTGTTGTGTTGTGTTGTATTGTGTTGTGTTTGTGTATGAGTCTCAAGTCCTCAGTGATAATGACAATGTCTCTTATTCCATAAAATTGTATAGACTCAGAGTTACTGCTGACAATTGAGGCCATGTGATTTGGCCTTAAATTTCCTCACCTCACCCATCTTTAAAGCTTTGTCTATAGTTCTGACCAAAGAGAAGCCATTTGGGTGGGTGCTGGTACTTGGTGGCTTCACTCACACTTGTTCTGAAATGCCCTGACATGAGTTGTCATATACATCAGCAAAGGAAGTTGTCATTATTAAGTATTTAATACCATCTCTGCTCCCACAAAGCTCAGTGGGCAAGGCCCTTCCCCTCTATGGGCCGTCGTTTACCCATATGTACAGTAAGAAGATTGGACTCCATCAGCAAGGTTGCTCCCAGTGCTAAAATTCTGTATCAAATTCTAGGGGGAAACTAGGTGGCAAAGTAAATAGAGTGCCAAGCCTAGAATCAGGAAGACTCCTCTTCCTGAGTTCAAATCTGGCTTCAGACACTTACTAGCTGTGTGACCCTGGGCAAGTCACTTAACCCTATTTGCCTCAGTTTCCTCATCTGTAAAATGAGCTGGAGAAGAAAATGGCAAACACTCTAGTATCTTTGCCAAGAAAACCCCAAATGGGGTCACGAAGAGTTTGACACAACCAAAACTGCTGAACAACAAATATAAAATCCTATAGAAAAACCCACAGCATTGTTGAGGTTTACCTCTAAAGTCCCTTCAAACTCCAGATCCTGTCCTTCTACCTGCCAGCTGCTTCTGACCATCTCTACTACCCAGAATTCACTTTGCTAGTACAGATTGTGAAAGCAAGAATTCAATCCAATTCAACTAAACAAGCACTTATTAAGCACCTACTATATGCCAGGCACTGTGATGGGTTCTGAAAATAGAAACACAATCAATGAGACAGGCCCTAATTTCAAGGACCTTATACTCCTCAGGAGTCATACAATATGCACACAGATAGGAAAATACAAAGTACGGCTCAAGTGGGAGAGAGATTGGGGTGGGGATGGGAGATCAGAGAAAGGCCTTCTGTAAGAGGTGGCCCCTTGGGAAGTCAGGGATTCTTGGAGGTGAAGGTGAGGAAAGCATGTGTTCCAGGCACAGGAGAGAGCCTTGCAAAGGCAGGGTTTGTAAGAGAGAATGCTGATGAATTGAAATATGTATAGAATGATTGTACATGTATGTGTATTTTACATTATTTACATATATGTGTGTGTACATATATACAGATATATTCACACACACATTTGTGTCTAATGGTAGCCATCTCTAGGATGGGGGGGGGAGTGGGGGCAAGAAGAAAGAAATTCACATGATAATGTTATTATATATTTAAAAGGAGTTGTACGTGATAGTAGATTTGCAGTTTCACGCGCATTCTAATGGGGAGACAATATGTCCATATATAGGAATATGCAAAGCATATGCAAATCAAAAGCAAGGTAACACTAGAAACTGAGGGCACTAGGAAAGGACCTCTTGAAGTATGTGGTGCTGAACTGAGTCTCAAAGACAATCAGATTCCAGAAGACAGAAGAATAAAAGAGGGACATTCCAGGCATGGAGCACAGCCAGTGCAAAGGCCTGCAGATGGGAAATGGAGCATCATGTTTGAGAAGAAGCAAACCAGCCAGTATAGCTGGACCAAGAATAATGTGTAAATAACTGGAAAGGGAAGAAGGGGCCAGCTCATGAAGAGCTTTAAAAAATGCCAAATAAAAGAGTATATGCATTTATCCTAGAGGTAATAGGGAGCAACCGGAATTGATTGATTGAGCCTCAGTTTCTTCATCTGTAAAGTAGAGATAACAAAGCTAAAAATAAAAGTCTCTGTCTTCAGAGAGTTTAGATTTTACATGGGTTATATGAAGTGGTAGAGATAGAGGCATATAAGAAAGAGGTATATAATGTTAAACCTGAAAATTTGGTTGAAGGAAACAACAGAGCTAGGTGATAGAAAAATCTATGTTGTTTATTATTTTCCCTTAAAGCATAGCTAGGCTAGCTTACTTGTACGTACAAGGAGTCAGAGCATAAGCTCTGGCTACCTGAACAAAGGAATGAGAAAACTTATATACATTATTTTAGCAAACCCAGCAAGCCTGTATTACCTCACATTTATGACCCCCATGTATGTTTAACCATGATACAAGAAGAGGATTTTCCTTCATGGAATGGGGTTGTAAAGAATGTTGACAAAGGTCAGTTCTCTTGGGGTTAGGGTCTCATCCTTTAATGGCTAACAGGGATAAGAATGTCCTTAGGTCAGTCTAATCTGGTCTTGTTGACAGAGGTAAGGGTATTTCCTGAGCAAACTTTTAGAGAGAACAAAGAAGCCCAGGTCCTGGATCTTCTTCCAGTTACTCATTAATTCAGGCTCTGGGTCTAGTTGAAATTACATAAATGATATAAAATGGTATAAAATGTTCCACAATAAATAAATATAGTTTCAAAGACAGAGAATACTAGTATTGAGGGAGGTATATGTGGGGAAGGTTGTGACAGAAAGGACTCCTGTAGGAAGTGACCCCTAGTGTTTTGAAGAAAGCTAGAGAATCTTAGAAAATGCTGGTGCCCTCCCACCCTACAGAGCAGTGATAGGGATAGAAGGACATGATGCACACACCAAGCAGCCTTTCCCATCTTCTCACTTTTGTTCATACGTTCCCTGAGTGTGGGAAGCCCTCCCTTAGCTCCCTCCATATGCCTCCTTGAAAAGAGATGCATTCTTCAAACTCCCATTCAAAAGCAGCCTTCCCTAGGAAGCTTTCCACAATCCCACCAAGTCATAAATGGCCTTTCTTTCCTCAGACCACAAAGGTCGCTTACACTTTTCTCAAGTTCTATTTGTTCTGTTCAGGAACATGTCTTAAGAGACAGGGACTAGACTTGGAGTTCCATTGGTTTAGGAAACTCCCCATTGTTTGCCACACTCAACAACTTTTAGTTTCAGAGTTTCCTAGAGTCCTGGGAGGTTCAGTGATTTGCCCCGGGTCTCACAGCCAGAGTGTGTCAAAACTCAGTCTTTCTGGCTCCAAGGCCAGCTCTCTACCCAAAATATTAGGCTGACTCACCTATCTTCTCTTTCCTATTAAAGTGAGGTCTGTGAGGACAGGGACCTCTCTTTTATGTGTGCCTCCCTCTCAGAGCTAAGCTCGGTGTTTGGAGCCATTGTGAATAGGAGAACAATAGCACCATACCTTTTTCCTCTGGTAAGAGGCATTCAAAATTCAATTCTGGGAATCCTTGATGGCAGGGACTGTGTCATCTTTGCCTTCCCAGAACTCTGTGCAGGGAGCCCCAAACATGAAAAGCTATGGACGGTCAGGTAAGGCAGACTAACGCTGCACCTATGAGGACAGCATCCTTGGCCTCCACTCCATGCAGACAGGGACCATTTTCTTTGTTAAGCTTCATGCCTTTCCCCTGCTCCAGCACTCAAAATGCAATTAAGCATTTACTAAGCATTTGTCAAATGGAATCAAATACTTCATGGTATCATAGAATGCAGAATGTCAGAGCAGGAAGGGACTAGAACCCAGGTCACATATAGACTAATTAAGTGCTATTTTTAATTCTCTAAATTTTCTAATTTACTTCTAAATTAAGTGCTAATTTTAATACTTTTTAAATTATAATTTAATTCATAAATTATTCATATTAATAATTCCTATTTTAGCAACTAGAGCCAAAGTAAAAATGGGCTTCCTCTGGTGATAGATAATTCCCCCAACTTGGAGTTGTAGCAGAGGCAGAGGCAGAAAGGACCACCGTCAGATATATTGTAGAGGGAATTCCTATGCAGAGCTCCCTGGGTGACCTCTGAGGGCACTTCCTCTTCTAGGGCTCTGTGATGATTCCATGAACATCCATTTCCTGTCTCTCACAATGCACTTACCACATAGTGCTTTGTTGTCAATACCTTCTCTGATGCCTTATCCTAGAACAGAGAGGGTCCTGGGTTCTTGAAGGCTAGAGCAGTGGAGTACAAGGTCTAGGCAAATCCTCCCAAGCTGGGATAGTCTTTGAGTGTAGCCCTGGCAAAAGACTAGGAGGGAGGGGAATACCACTGGAAAGTTTGCCACCTTGGAGATGGATTTCTTTGGCCACAGCAACTCACAACACTGAACCTGCATGAAGGTAAGACCCACAGCTATGAAAGCACGAATCTTCTAGAGTTCTGAAGTAAGGCAAATTCCACTTTTCAATTATATGCTCCTTAAGGATGGGGACTTTCTTCTTTATCCCTCACAACTCTAAGTATAAGGTCTGGCTCAGGGGCAGTGGAATTGTTTGTTCAGCAAATGAATGGATGACTGTGGCAGGGAAATGTCAGGCTATTGAGATTCCACATCAAAGAAGGCTGTTAAATTCCTTGGAGACAGATCATGTGCATTCATTAGCCTGCCCCCATCAAATACTGCAGCACTATAGAAAGAGCCCTAAATAGACTGACTAGGTCTGAGTGAGTGAAGGGCAAAAAGCATTTAGCAAATGCTCACCATGTCCTAGACACTGTGCTGAGCACTGGGGATATAAATACAAGCGAGCTAGATAGTCCCTGCCTCCAAAGAGCTTACATTCTAATAGGGGAAGACAACACATGGGGGCGGAGGACACGCAATGGAGATGGCCAGAAAGTGCCCTACTGGGCCTGTGACCAGAGCTAAACAGAGTGGAAAAATAAAAGGTTTACCAATCAGAGCCCAGGGCCACAGAGATGAGAGTCTAAGGGTCAACAGAGTTAGTTCTTAGTCCTGTGTGACTAAGCGCCTGCTTTGTCCCAGGCAAGTCACTTCCCTTGAAGATGGGGGAGGGGCATAGATGGTCTCTAAAGTCTTACCCAATTCTTAAAGTTGGTTTAGAGTTTTATAACTTTTATCTAAGTTTTATATGTGTATATATATATATATATATTCATAATGCTATATGTAAGTAGAATTTTGTCATTCTAATGCCTCTTCCAGCTATAATATCCTTTATCCTAAGGTCTCTTTCTTCTAAGCTTTAGTTTCCGAGTTGGCTCTGTGGCTGCGTCCAAATAAATATAAGTATGTGGAGGAAATCTTGTCCAGCTATTCATTTTAACTACAGAAAGTGAGATTCATGGGGTCTGGAAGGGTGAGGGGGTGGGGTACAAGATCTGGAGGGTGGCAGGGAGGAGAGGGTATTCTAAAGCCTCATCCCAGGGAGATTTCACAAAAGCTCAACCCTTGATGCTTTGCCAACAAAAAGGAAATGATGGGCTGCAGATGGATTGTATTTGAGTGAATGTGCATCAACCTTCTTCTAAACATAACAGCTCTCTCAAGGATAGGATCTGTATATCATCTTCCTCTGGAATTAGGGATGTTAGATTGCTACTGCCTTAAGGCATGTGGATTCCTAGTATCTTAAGATCCCAAATTGTGGATATCCCTTTTTTTTGGCTGGCTTTGATGTGTTTTATTATTCTTATTTTTGCCCATTCAGAAGCTCTTAGCAGCTAAAAATAGAAGAGCTCATTATCTTTCTACATCCACACATTAGGTCCCTAGAACCGAGGGCTGTTGGCTATGCAAACCTCCTTGTCTATGTTAATAGCAAGCTGCTCCGAACATATCTCAGGCATCCAATCATCCTATTTAACTTCAGTGTTTGCTTTCTGGAATTAAAGGGGAAAGGAAAGGAGAAAGGATGGGAGATGACAAGGTACGAGCAGCTCTATACACTATGTGCATTTTAATGTGGATCAAGCCCCCTTAAATGCTAGTTAAAGTATTTGGGCAGGGGGAGAGGAATCTTAAAGATCGTCTTTGCCAATTCTTCCTTTTAATGGGTGAAGAGACTAAGACCCAGAAAAGCCACGTGGGGCAGGTAATAAACAGCAGAGCTAAGATTTGACCCCCAGGTCATCAGACTCCAAACCTGCTGTTCTTTTCCTACACTGTGAAGCCTCTCCATACTGTTGGGGCTGAAAAAATATTAGCGATCATTTAGTTCATTTTATTTATTTATTTTGGTGAGGCAACCAGGGTTAAATGACTTGCCCAGATTCACACAGCTAGTGTCAAGTGTCTGACGCCAAATTTGAACTCAAGTTCTCCTGACTCCAGAGTCGGAGCTCTATCTACTGCACCACCTAGCTGTCCCTATTTAGTGCATTTTAAGGAAGAGGAAACAGGGGCCTAGAGAAGGGAAATAATTTGCCCAAGTTCACACAGCTATTATCCTAAAGCTCAGCTTTGATCAAACTTAGACTTAAGATTTGGGCAGCCTCAGGAGGCAGTGGCTTCCTCTGGAGGTCTTAAAGCAAAGGCTGGATGGCCACTTGTCAGATGCATTATAGGAAGAATCCCTTTTTTCCAGGTATGTATTTGCACAGGTTGCCTTCCAGCTCTGAAATTCTGTGATTCTATGAATTAAAGTCGAGGTAGGAACACCAATTAGGAAAATATTACTTTCAGGACCTAGCCTCCTAATAGCCCAGACAAAGGGCTCCAATTCAGGTCTTTGTCTTTTTTTTTAAATCAAAAAATCTAATAGCTGGAAAGAAGCTCAGAGAACATCTAATCCAATCTTTCCCTGAATAGGTATCCTCTCTACAATATCAGGCTTCTGCCTGAAGCCCTTCGATGATGAGGTACTTAAATGATGGATGGATGAAGGAATGAATGAATGAATACTACATATGGCAGAGACAGTCCAGCTGGTCAGAGACTGTCTCCACATCTACTGCTCCTAATGTAGCGTCACCTAGCAATCACATGGAAAATGTCCCAAGAAACGAGGGCAAAACATCTCCTACTGGAGAGTATGGGCTTCCCCAGAGGTAGCAAGCAGCTAGGGAGAATTTTTGCAGCTGGTGACAAATCTCCCACAATCATTAGATGTCACAAAACCCAAACAGACACAGGAGGAAAGAAGGTTAATGCCTGCAGCACAACTTCCAATTATAGGCATTTCCCATTGGTAATGGTGTCACTGCCCTCTGGGTAGACCTTGCTCTGGTAAAGACAAGTGGGGTTTTCTCACTAATGAATATTGTCTTTTGACCCAGAACCAGGGATTCAATTATTCAATTTGACAAAAATTGATTACATGCCTACTATGTGCTTGGCATTGCGCTGTGTGTTTGGGAGGAGGTTAGAGGAGACGTACACAACTAAGTGCGATAAGCTATTATAAGTGCAGAGAAGAGAGCTACACAAAGCAATCTAGGAAAATGTAAGGTAAGCATTTTGGTCTGGGGTGAGAAAAGGGAGGAGTTGGTTCTTGACAAGCACTTTGAAGGAAAAGAAGGATTTCATCAGACAGAAATTGAATTCAAGTCAACAAATATGTATTAAGCACCTACTATGTTCCAGTCTCTGCACTAGAGACATAAAAGCAAAGATATATCCAGATACTTAAATACAAAATCTATACAAAGTAACTTGGAGAGAAGGGTGCTGGGGGGTGTGGGCAGAGGGAGGGTATAGCATTAACATTTGGAAGGAGAAAGGAAAGACCTTCGGTAAGAGTAGTAGTGGAGAAATTAGAACAGTTTGCCTGGAATGTATTATACAAAATGATGAGGGGAAGGGAGTGGGGAGAAGAAATATGAACTAAATCTGGAAAGATAGACTGGAGCTAGACTGAAAAAGGTTTTAAATGCCAAACAGAGAAGTCTATTTTATCCTAGAGGCAACAGGAAGACACTGATGCTTCAGGAGCAGAAGAGTGACACAGTCAATCCACAGGAATGGCACTTTGGGGACTATGGGGAGTATAAATTAGAAAGAGGAGAGAGTGGAGGTGGGAAAACCATTTAGGAAGTTAGTTAAGAGGGGATGGTCTGGATAAAGGTGGCAGTGGTCTAAGTGAAGAGAAAGGGACAGTGGGTTTGTACAGGTGAAGAACAGAGAGTATTTTTGGCACAGGGATAGCTTGGATGAATGTATAAATGGTGGGAGATGAGGACAAGATCAGGAAACATTCATGAAGCAGAGCCATATTGTGGAGGGCTTTAAAAATGCAGGCTGAGGAAAACTTCTAATCTTTTCCAATAGGCTATTATCAGTAAAGATTTTTGAGTAACAGAGTGACACGGTGAGGTCAATGCATTGAGATCATTTTGGCAAATGTGAGAAGTATAGTCTGGGGAAGGGGGCCTGGAGGGAAAGAGATTCATTAGATGTATATTGTGAGTTCACAGAAAAAGTCATGAAGTCCCAAATTAAGAAAAGACAGACTTTCTGCTGCCTTATTATATCCTTATTATGTATACATTTTTTTCTTGACAGATTTTTTTCCCCTAAATCCCTGAGTATATCTATATCTGTTGCTATCCTATGTCTTTATTTTCATCACTAGTACAGTAAAAGGAACCCTGGATTTAAAGTTAAAGGAGCTGGGTTTGAATCCCAACTCTACAACTTGCTACACGAATGACTTTGGGCAAGTCACTTAACATGGGCCTTAGCTCTGCTCTATATAAAATGAGGGGGTTGGATTTGATAACTTCTAAGGCCCTTCCAGATCTAAATTCCATTGGCCTATATTTGAGAGGCCACACGGAGTACAGGTTAGAGGGAGAGGTATTAGAAAATCCACACATTCAAATCTTGATTTTGTTACATATGACATGTGACTGTGGGCAAGTCACTTAGAATCCTAAAATCTCAAAGTTTGAAGACAACTCAGAAGACATCTAGTTCCTATCTTGTCTGAATCACAAATCCCCTCAGCAACATCTCCACCAGAATCTGCTTAAAGACTTCCAGTTAGAGGGAACGCACGCAGTCCACTCCACCTATTTCATGTATCTGAGCCTTAATTTCCTCAAATGAGATACTGAATATGAAAGTACTTACTGAAGGGATCAATCTTGGTGCTTATACATTTGTAGCTGACATCATCTGAGTGGGCAGGCTAACGTCCCTAGGTTTAGAGATGATCCAGGCCAATCTCCTCAATTTTTAAAAATCTAAGTTTTTATTTCTTTTTTTCCTTTGGTATTAACTTTGAGGATTGAAGTTCTAAATTATTTGTGATACCTTTTATTTTATATCACCTTCATTTTTAAATATATCCCTTTACCTACCCCACCCCACAACCCAGTGGGTCATTCCTTGTTAGCAGATTAAAAAAGAAAAAAATAATTCTGTCAAATAAACAAATCAACCACTTCTAACTTCATATATGATATTTCCCAATCAATCAATAAGTAAGCACCTAGCTTGATACCCAAGCCCTGTGCTAGGTGCTAGAGGCACAAAAATAAATTGATACTCCCAAGGAGCTTATACCCAAATGGGTAGTTATTTAATATCCATAGTCCCCCACCTCTACAAAGAAGAGGGGAGAGTATATTTTTCTCGACTCTTCTCTGAAGCCAGCCCTCAACCACTTCATATCATAAATAAGGAAATGAAGACCCAACGATTTCTCTAAGGTCAGCTAAGTAATAATAATTAAATAATATTAATTTAAGCTCACATAAGTAATCTATAGCAGTCAGGACCACAGCCCAGGTCCACTGATTCCTACGTCCAGGGCTCTCCCCACGACACCACTTCAATTGCAGGCATTTCCTCTTTCCTGACTCATTGTCTGTTGAGTAAAACACTTCTATAATAATAGTTCTAACTCCCATTTCCATAATTCACAGAAGACTTTATGTACAATAACCTTGTCAGACAGGTAGTATAATTGTGAAGATCTCCATTTTACAAATTAAGAAACTGAGGTCCAAAATGTGGTTTATCACATTCTACATCATGTCATACTTATGTGCCCCCCCCATCCTCCCCCCAAAAAAACCCTCTCATCTTCCCACCCACACATCTTGGTTGTCTCCACCAGAGAAGCCCTCCTCTTCCTTAGCTGACCCTATCTGTGTACTTCTCACAAGAACAAAGAATCCTTGAGAACAAGGATTGTTCATTTTTTCCTTTCTTCTCCCTCAGCACCAAGGACAGCACCTTACATACCAGGCGCTAAGATAAATGGTTGTTGAACTGAACTAAAATGACTTGTTCAAGGTGTATGGCTAGTAAATGGCAGAGCTGGAATTCCACCTGTATCTTCTGACTCTAAGTCAGTATTGTTTAATAAGCACCAATAAATATTTACTCATTAATTATTCATAATGCAAAAAAAAAATAGATTTCACAATGTTCCAATAGTCCCATGAGACAACCACAGTGCTCCACCATCCCCAGAGGCTTAATCAGCTTCTTTTTTTAAGAAATCACATACACACAGGTCTCCCTTTACTGCCAGACTTTAATCTTCCCACTCCAGTCACACGTTGCTAGAACAGAAGGAAGAACTGGGTGAAATGTAGTGCCAACACATGCGTGACTATGTGCAGGAAAAGTACAAATGATCCTTGAGTTATGATAATTGTAGAAAAAGATGTTGCCATCAGCACTGCCAGTCACTAACACTGCCCCATCCGGAGAACACTCACAGGCCACAGCGTAGCCTTCCACCTGTATGGTTGGAAAGAAAGAAAAACGTGAGCTAACAAAGAATACAATGAAATATAGGGTGAGAAGCAGCACAGCCTGGTTTTATAATACTAAAAACAGCATTTATACAAGGCTTTAAGGTTTGCAAAGTGCATCATAAAGATCATAATTTACTTTATCTTCAACAACCTCCTCTGGGAGGTTAAGTGTTAATATTATCGCCATTTTATAGATGAGGAAACTGAGGTCAAGTGGCATGCCCAAAGTCAAACTGCTAGTATCTTGGGCCAAATTTGAACTCAGGTCTTCCTGACTCCAGGACCAGTGCTCTACCCCCTGTGGCAGAAGACCTAAATTCAAGTCAAACTGTCTGTGTCAGATCTGACTCCCACTATCTGTGTGATCTAATACGAGTCACTTAATCTCTCTGAGCCTCAGTATCCTCACTGGTAAAATGAATATTGACCTGTCATTCACAAGATGGTTGTTTCAAGGAAAGGGCTTTGTGAACCTTAAAGCTCTGTAGAACGTGATTTAGCAGCAGCAACGCCACATATGGAAGAGCCACCATTCTGACCAATGTCATTAAAAAATAAATTTACTGCTGCCTTTTGTCTTTTTTTATATTTCCCAATTTACTCACCTTCACTGAAGTCTCTCTTATGACATGATCAATATATTTTTACAGAAACACCATTAATACATTAAGTCCAAACCCCATTTAACATCTAAAAATTCCTTTGTAACATTATTCGGCCAATTGCCTGAGGTGTGAACTGTGCATTTGCTGATGGTCCAAACTAGGACTTGAGCCTCAGTTGTATTAACTCCCCTAAGTACCAGTCTTTTTACCATCCCATTTATAATATTGTTCCATGGAATAAACTGTCCTCTATAACACTGTATTTACTTGAGATACACCTGACAGGTAAGCACCATATCATAGTACAGAGTTACAAACTGGAAGTCAGATGACTTGAATTTAAGCACTGGCTCTGCCACTGGACAAGACTCTCATAAAACTTCAGTTTCCTGATCTGTAACATGAGGAGAGTAATATTACTAGCACCATGGAGCAGATGAGACCTAAGAGACTATATATCCCTGAATTGATTATTACTTTCATTGCATTATGGTCTGTAAAGGATGTGTTTACTATTTCTGCCTTTTTACATTTATTGGCAATATCTCTATGCCGCAATACGTGGTCAATTTTTATAAAAGTTCCATGTGGTGCTGAGAACTGTGTATATTATTTAGCACTCCCATTTAGAAGACGCTATAAATCTTTTTGTTCTAATTTCTCCTACAATCCATTCAATTCTATTTTTCCCTTTTGTTTATCTTTCTATTAAATTAGCCTAAAACTTAGAGAGGAACATTAAAATCTCCTGCTACTATTATTTTAGCATCTCAGTTTTCTTGTAATTCAGTATTACCTAACTCAGTCCACAGATCTGGTGTCCTACCAACTGAATTACCAAAGGATTATTTTATAGACCTAGAAAAAAATAACAAAATTCATCTAGAAATTTAATCTTAAGGGAAATGATGAAAACATAATGAAAAAGTGGGAAGGAAGGGGACCTAGAAGCATCATATCTCAAATTATATTACAAAGCAGTGGTCAGCTAAACTATGTGATACTGTTTTTAAAAATGGAAAAGTTGATCAGTGGAACAAAGTAGGGACTCAAATCCCAGAAGCAAACATCCTGGCATGATGTTCAATAATAAAGCAAGTGTGCCAGCTTCCATGGTAAAGATGCACTATCTGACACAAAAGCCATTGGCAAAACTGGAAAGCAGCCCGGCGGAAATTAGGTTTATACCAAAATATCACACCATACACCCTGATGAACTCCAGAGATGAACAAGATTATAGCACTTCACAGAGGCAGAGAGAGGAATAATTTTTGACAAACAAGCGATGAAATAGATCACAAAAGGTAAAATGGATAATTTTAACTGTAAAATTGAAGTTTTTCCACAAAGTCAATGCCGTTTGAATTATAAGGGAAATGGTAAAAAAAATCTCTGCAGCAGATTTCTCTGAAAAATGTCTAATATCCTACATACACATACACATACCTCTGAATATGGAATTGATGCAAACACACAGTAAGAGAAATCTATCCCCCAATAGGTAAATGCTAAAGGATATGAACACAAAAGAAGAAAGACAGACTGCCAAAAGTCATATGAAAAAAAATGTTCCAAATCGCTAAGAGGAGAAATGCAAACTAAAACAACTCTAAGATTCTTCTTTATCAGGTTAACAAAGACAACCAAAAAGGGGAAATGACAATTATTAGAGGGAATGTGGGAAGCCAGGCATATTTAGAGGAGTTAATCTATACATGGGATCTCCTCGTTGTAGTCTATGACAGAAAATTTTGGTATAAACCTACTTCTTGTAGAGCTAGGAAGTGGCTCAGCCATGCTGAAAAACGACTTGGAACTATACCCAAACAGTCATTAATGCTCTGCCTCAACGGTGCCACTAGTATGACTAAGTATGAATACAGTAGGATTAATAGAGTATTCTAATATAGGTTTGCAGAGTGCTTCACACACACACACACCTCACTTCATTGGGTTCTCACCACCCTGTGAGGTAACATTGTTATTATGCCCATTTTACAGATAAGGAAACTGAGTCTGTCAGAAGTTAACTGACTTGCCCTGGCATCACATAAGAGTGCTTGAGCTAAGATTCAAAGGCAGATCTTCCTGACTCCAAGCCCAGTATTCTCATCTACTGAGTCACCAAAGGAAAGAGAGAAAGGAACCACATGAACAAAAATATTTATAGCAGCACCTTCTGCTACAGCAAAGAACTAGAAACAGAGTGAGTGCCTGCCAATTAAGAAATAACCAGTTAAATTATGGCTTCTGAATATAATGGAATGTTATTATGCCCAAAGAAATGACAAAAGCGACAAATTGGGAAATCGGGAAGACTTGTATGAACCGAGACAGAGTGAAGTGAGCAGAACCAAGACATCGATTTCTGCAATGATTATGACATTGTAAAGATTTAAGAACCCAGACCAAGGGATGACCAGTCAGGACCTTATTAAACCATGGTTCCCACTTGTTGGCAGAGATGGCATGGCCCCTAGGTGCTAAATGAGTTATACATTCTCAGACACAACCGATGAATGAATTTGTTTTGCCTGACTATACTTAATTATTACAAGGGAGGCTTTTATTTTTTGGCAAGACAAGAGGAAGAGCTGTGAGAAGTGGTAAAATGTGACAATAGTGATACAAAACCAAAAATAAAAGAGTGTCAAAGAAACATATAGAAAATACAGAGAAGAGCAGGATGGTGTTCAAAGGGAACACAGAAAGCAGGGCACTGTTGTTCCTACCAAGTTAAGTCTGACATATGCTTTTAAAAGGAATTGTGCGTAACAGAGATTTGGTTTTCCACAATTCTCTTCTTCTGTTCTCTGAATGTGGAAATGTTCTTGCTTGGTGATGTCAGTCAATTTTATATTTTTTTAGAAAGAAAATTTGAGAAAAGAAAGCCCATAATTAAAGTCAGTGGCTTGCGAGTTCCAATATAAGTCATCATAATTAGGATGAATTATGAAACTTAAGTCCTTTGGGAAAGTGGTTCTGACAGTTCACTGAGGAGAATAAAGAGAGAAATGAATAAATACCTTGTGTCCTTCATAACGTTTCTTTTTATTTATCCGGTATGGCCTCAGTGCTGAAAACAATGCCATATAGTTTCCATTTGTCTGGGCCACAAAAATAGATTCTTTAGGGTGTAGAGCAAGACTAGGACAGGTAAACCGCTCCTAAAAATTAACAGGGAATAGGAACAGAGAAAAATGTTTTATACTATTTGCAGATCCCACAATCCCAGCACATCCTAAGGTGATGCCTTATATGACTCCAATATGTTTCCTGTGACTTCTGTTTCTGCAACTAGACTATGAGCTCCCTGAAGTGAAGGTCTGGGTCCCCTTTTTGTCTCTCTCCCATAATACTAAGCACAGGGGTAGGCAAATGGCAGATACTGAACAAATACCTCCTTAAGTAGCATCCAACACCAAGAGCACTGACCTTGGAGTCCAAGACTCGACTGAGCCTCTTAAGTGACCTTGGACACGGTCACATAACCTCACTCCAACCCTCAGTTTCCCCATCTGTAAAATGAGGATAATAACATTTGCACAGCTGACCTCAGAGTAAGCACCACTTCCTAAGTCATATGTATTATCATTATGACTCATAAACAAAGCACTTTACAGTTTACACAGCTCACCCACCATCTCACTTGATAATGCATATCAAGCGATGATATGGGATGATAAATATTATTCCCATCTTACAGATGATGGGACTGAGGTTCAACGTGGAGACCCACAGCTATTAGAGGTGGATTTCAAACCCAACTCTTCTGTGTCTATGGCTCCCTTCCCACTACGTTCTATCCTTCAGGCCACTTCAGCGGGGTTACCACAGGCATGTCATAGAGGAGTCACGCTTCAGCCTGGAGTTGGACCAGGTAAGCTCTGAGATGTCTTCTGGCTGTAAGATTCTATGTGAGCCAGTCTGCCATCTAGCAAGCAGCAAAAATGAAGACGTGAACCCGAGTCTCCTGATTACAAGGCCAGTCCTCTGAGAGAAATGATCATTTCTCTCTCGTATTAATAACTAATTATTGAACTAGGACCAAGGTTTTCCCCCTTTTCTACTTCCTCATCTAGAAATCAAACAGTGCGGGAAATCTTTCTCAAAGACTTACCCAGACTAAAAATCTAATCAAAGACAGTAAAAGAAATTCTAAGCTTGGGCTAATAGGTGGATTCCTGCTCATTGTGTTTATTCTGACAGGTCTGGGAAAATGTGGACTATCCCTTTTGTTGGAGAGATGATATGGAAACTGATAAATCTCTTTGACCAAGACTTGGGTGATACCAGTCACATGCCTCAAGAAAGACCCTCACTAGAATAAAACCCACCTCTCATTATAATATTCATTTTCTCATTAATTGTTAACCAATCAGAGTTCACTGCTACCCTCAGGAACACCTGCTCTTCCAACTGCATATAAACTATGAGCCTACCACCATAAGGGGTCTTTGGCATTCAAGAGTGCCACTGACCTCTTTTATTAGTAGCATGCTAACCTTATTTAAAAATGATTTCATTACCCAGAAATTTACATCTCTTGAACCCTTTTAAACATCATACCTATTTCTAGCATACTACATTGTCGAAGGGCTGCTTTAGCCCTATACAGTTGGGAAGCTTTAAAAGTTTTAGGACAATGTGATATCCTTACATGTCAGGCCTCGATAGCTGTATAAGTACTGGAAGAAAGTGTGATGAACAGAAGGGATGAATTTCTCTTTGGCAATTCTAGATGAGGGGAAGCATCGAGGTACACTGAACCAGGAATCAAGAGACTCATACTATAGTCCTGCCCCTGTACTAACTCGTGACATGGCTTTGGGCAAACCATCTGTATTTTTCTGGGATGGCGTTTACTTCTTAGCAAAATGAGGACATTAGATTAGACAGACTAAGATTCCTTCTAGATCTGAAATTCTATTTTCTATAATCACTTCTGACAAAGGACCTGGGTTTATAACCTGAACTTCCTTACCATCCTCTGCCACTCACCATGTATCTGGCATTTGAATTCTCTGGACTTCAGTGACCACATCCGAAGGGTGAGGGGGCTGGGCTAGACCATGTCCCAGGTTCCTGCTAGCTCTAAACCCATGATCCTAGCTCTGCCATGATTTAACTTCCTTCCTGCTCTGACATTCTATGACTTTGTTAGTCAGAGCAGACAGCAATCAGCAGTATACAATTTCCCAACTGCTCGTGCTATTGGTGGAATACTTCGGAAACAAGGCTGAATGATACTGCCATTTATAGTCACTAGATCATTGAAAACATTTTTTAAAAACCACCCTTTCCATTGTATATCATTTCACTGACACAAATAGAATGTCCCAAAGTCCTATATTAAGTCAACACATAAGCACAGCTTCACTTCACCGGGAAGAAGTCAAAACTATAACCATGAATTAATGGACTACCAATCACAAAAGCGTACGCTCCCAGGATCGGAGATTGAGAGCAGGAAGTGACTTTGGAGGTCACTGGGTCTGGTCCCCTCATTTGAGATCTAGAGAGGGAAAATGACTTGCCAAGGGTTACACAACTAGTTAGTGTCTGAGGCAGGGTTCAAAGTCAGGTCTTGCTAACTTCAGGTCTAGTACTCCTATCCACTCTGCCACACTATCCCTTCCATTCCGCCTAGCCACTCTGCCACTGTCCTAGCCACTCTACTACACTCTCCTATCCACTATGCCACACAGACTTGATGAGACAACTATTATTAAAAAGTATTCCCTTATCACGGGAAGACTTACATGAACTGGTGCAAAGTAAGCAGAGCCAAGAAAACAATACACAATGACTACAATGACATAAATAGAAAGAAACACAAAACAACAGAAAGTGAATGTTGCAAATTACGAAAAACAAACTTGGCCTCAAGAAATTATATGGGAAGGCACCTCCCCCTGTACTTTTGCATAGATATAGGGGACGGCAAAGGGATAGGGAGGGTCAAGATACATGAATGAGGAACATTACATACAAGATCAGGTTTTTTGGATATGCTGATTTTCTTGTCTTCTTTTTTTAAAAAAGTAATTATTTGTTATAAAATTTTAAAATAATTGTTCATTATAGCTCTTTAGGATGGGGGAAGGGAGAACATACAGAAGATGTTAAAACAAAATATATCAATAAAAGTCCATTTTTTCCAAGTATTTGCTTGAGCTGTTCCTTACACCCCAAAGTCCCTCCATTTTTACCTTTTGATATCCTACCTATCCTTCAAAGTCCAACTTCAATGCCATCTTGTCCATGATGATTTCCCTCTCCTAGCTTGAAGTGAGCTCTCTCACAACTGATCTCACAGTATTCTGTTACTCCTCTTATCACGTCTAATTATCATAATCTAATTTTCATTATACTTATCTCATTTCCCCAACTGGCCTGGGAGTTTCTTGAGCAAAGGAACAAATCTTATTTATCCTAACATCACAGCCCAGCACTAATACAGGGCACAAATACAATAGGGGTTTAATAAACATTTATCTTACGAATAAACTTATAGAGATCAAGTTAATTGAAAAGCTCATTCTCATTCTTAGCTTGCATCCCCTCATCAAACATTTTAATGGCCTCTACGGTGTCCATTGCACTACATTCAGTGCAAGAAAGGCACAAGATTTAGATAAAGGGTCCCCAATCTCAAAACCTAGTAGAAGGATATGATGCACAAATAACGATGACACATAATAAATGCACATAAGGTATAAAGTGCTATATGAGACATGCGAACAAAGTTTGTTACCGAAAGGGAGATTTGGGAAGGGGATAACATTTGAATTGGGATTCAGGGGATTGAAAAGAATTCCACAGGCAAAGAGTAAGATTCTAAGTGTAAGAAACCATGTAAAACAAAATGCAGAGTCAGGAGAGCCCAGGTCATGTTTGGGAGAATCAAACCCTCCAAGATGAAAAATGCCCATGTGACTTACATGAAAGATTTGATTAGAGACCTTGGCAGCACTATGGTAGTCCCACGCAATGATGGTGCGATCGGCAGAATCACGGCTGACGGAGTCTGTGCTACTCAGGAACTCGTTTCCGTCACGAAGAAAGAGGATATCTAAGGTTTGTTGGATTGAAGCTTTGTAGACTTTGATTACCTGTCAAACAACATGTACAAATTACATACAGGTTTCCAGAAAAAGGGGAGGGTACTAGACAGAAATCCCACTATCCAGATGAGGGAGCATCTGCTGAGTGTGCTGGCAACTTCTCCCCACTCTCTAAGTATAACAGAATCTTATTCTCATGTGGCATCTTGAATGAGCTCATCCTTCATGCTCCACGTCTTGCCAAGCTCTGTCAATTTTCCTTCCAAAATACCTCTTGTATTGGTCTCCTCCTCACCACTCCCACCATCGCCATTCTGGCTCAGAGCCTCATTACTTCCCATTTGGGCTGTGCTAATTACATGTTAAAAGGTGATACTTCCATTCCATATATCCACTAATCCTCCCTTCATATTCATACAACTTAAATATCTACTTTATTCATTTATAGTGATCAATTCTCACACTTCCAAAAATATTTATGTGACTTTTATACTTTTATTCAGTTAGAACATTTTATTTATTTAGAAATTGTATCTCTATGTATTCATGCGTGGCACATGTTGGGCTCAATGGGATAGCCTGTAAAAGTACTGTCCAGCATTGAGATTTTATGAAATATCACCAATGGTAAGCAGAACTGGCTTTCCATATTGGCTGGATGATAAAAAATAATTTGCCATTCATTATTAGAAAGATTCTTCAATGATTTTTAAAGATCTCTTCCAATGCTGAGATATCTAACTTTGACACTTGTCTTATATATCCTCTTCTTTCTTCTGACATGACCACTACCCTGGCTCAAGAATGCATCACGTCACAAGCAGACTATTGCAATAGCCTGTTGGTTGGTCTCTCTGGCTCGAGTCTTTTCCCCACACAGTCTATCTTCTACTTAGCTATCAAAATGATCTTCCTAAATAATGTACAGGTAATACATATCCCATACAATTAACTTTAGTGGCTCCCTGCTGCCTCCAGGATCAAATAGGAAATCCTCATTTTGGTTTTTAAAAGTCCCTTCATAACCTGGCCTCTTCCTACCTTTCCATTCTTAAAGCTTAACTTCTCTCCTCATATTCTGTGATGCCGTGACATTGGTCTCCTTTCTGTTCCTCAAACAGCACTCAAACAACACTCCATCTCCCCGTTCTGTGCACTTTTACTGGCTCTCCCCCATGCCTGGAGCTCTTTCCCTCTTTCTCTTCTGTATTCCTGGCTGCTTCCTTTAAGTCTCAGCTGAAGTCTTACTTTTCATAAGAAGCTTGTCCAAGTACTCCTTAACCTCAGTGCCTTCCCTCTAAAATTATCTCCAACTGATGCTCCACATGGCTCATTTATACATAGTTGTTTGCATGTTAGATTGTGAGCTCTTTTGGGACTCTTTGGCCTCTTTTGGCATCTCAGTACATTGCCTAGCACACAGTAAACACATAATAAATGTTTATTGATTTGTTGACATTCTGTGATTCTAGAAATGTTTTTTTTTCCCACATACCCACAAAAATTATGGCAGTTCATTCTGTGGTAGCAAGAAACTAGAAACAAAGTAAATGTTCATCAAATGAAAATGGCTGAACAAGATGGAGTATACAAGGTAACTGAATATCACTGTAAGAAATGATAAATATGAAGAATGCAACACATGGGAAGGCTCAGATAAACTAATGCAAAATAAAATGATGAAAACCAGGAAAATAATATTCACAATGATTACAACAATGTAAATGTTAAGAATACAATTTAAAAACAAACAAAACTCAATGTTATGAAATTATAATGACCAAGCCTGGCCTTAAAGACAACATATGAAATGTGCTACTCTTTCTTTGCAGGGGTGAGAGACTGAGAGTTAAACACTTCATATAATGTTGGACTTGGATGATGTATCGCTTAGTTTTGCAAAACTGTTGTTACTTTCTCATTTTTATTCTTTGTTACAAGGAACGGCTTTCCTGGAAGGGCAGGGGAAAGGGGTAGGAATATGCTGGGAAATGTAGGTAACATAAAAACAAAAGATATCTATAAAGCATTTTTAAAGAGAAATGATCTTTTAGCAAATAAAGGATATTTGGCATATTGCCTTCAGAGAGCATAAATTTCTGAATGAGCAACAAGCACCACATTTAAAATTTAATAGTGATAAAAGCAAGTAAACAAAAAACAATTTTTGTTCCTTGTTTTTATTCCCATGTGAACCAATAGAAGGCAAATCCCACTAGGCACCAAGAAGCTGCGGAACTAGCTATGGCAAGGTTTTATAATACAGAGCATTTGTTTGGCATTTTTCTTCTCCTCACAAGATAAAATCCCAGGCAGAGGTGCCTGCCAGCTCCCTCTTTACACAATTCTATGATTCTTCCCATTTGCTAATTTAATTTGGCTGTTAGCAAACATCCTGACTGGAAGGGCATTGGCACTATTCTGTTAATGAGGTGCTGATGGCAAACTTCTCAGGGGGATGGAACCAGAGGAGCTGAGTTAAGTGCACCATGGGAATAGCAGTGCTCTTTGGGGGTAGAATCATTCAGCTGGAGTTTACTATTCCTGCATCAGTCTATGGAAATCAATAACATGGAGATTATAAGAATAGTTTACCATTTAGCTGTTAGATGTGAGATCTTTGTCCACTGACCAAGAAGGGGGCATATTATTTTGGGATTCTTAATTTTTTAGACTCCCTTTAGCAGTCTGGTGAAGCCTATGGACTCCTCAGAATAACACTTTTAGATGTATAAAATAAATACACAGTATTGCAAAGGAAACTAATGAAATACCACTCTCTCTTTTTTTGTTAAGATCTTTTGTACTAGAGAACTGAATCATATTAATCTTGACCTTATCATTGTAAATGAAACTAAAATACCAAAGGAAGTTGCAACAAAATGGAAGAAAGATTCACAGATTCTCCTTAGAAAGCAAAGGAGATGACAGAGAAGGTTTTATCATGTGCCCAAAGGCATCATTTCATAGGATACCTGGTCACTTCAGATTATAGTGTTTATGATAGTCATTTTCAGAAACACCACTATGAAGATAATTGGAGATTATTTTATCAACATTGGGTGCAGAAGATAAGAGGCAGAGAAATTCTATAAAGAATCGGATAATATACTTGATATTAAGTCCAAAGATACTGTAATTGTTGGTTACTTGTATGAGAAACAAGAGAGACAAAGGTTTGTAGACTACATATATCTTTAATATTTTATTCAAAAAATAGTTGGAAGGCAAAGAAGCATCACAAAAAAATGAAACTGATTACATTATTACAGGAATCAATCACTTGGTATACCAATGGGAGTATCATTTCCAAATCTGCATTCAGACCATTAGCTTATTAGAATAAAGATAAAAGCCAATATAAATTAGAATAAAGGATAAAAATAAGGGAAAGATATAGAATAACTCCAATATGACCTATTTAAACAAACTATTGATGCAGAAAAATAGATAAAAGAACAGATAGCAATACAGACTATCAACAAGTCCTAAAGAAGTTTAACCAAGACAAATCAAGAGAACAGTGAGAAGAACAAAATAGCCTCGACACGACATCATCCATGAAACATGTGATCTTGCTAAATGGAGGGGTGTGGCAGCAGCAGGCTATATCTAGGACAGATGGATATGAAGCATGTTCTGGGCCCTGATAGATATAATGGGTTAGAACATTTTCATTCACTTACTAATCAGGACAGCTCAAACTTAAATTAAAAAAAACCAGTAGTATATAAGAAAGAATTGCCATGAAAGGGGAAAATAAAGCAATCATCCCAGGTTATGCTTCCTTAGTAACTGTTCCAAATTCAAAAGATACTTGAAGTGACTAGTGAGTACAAAATCTTAATCTAGATGCTGAGGGAAAGATACAATGTTCGGATAAGCACAGTCCCTACAGGTGATTCAATTCAACCAACATTTATTAATGATTTACTATATACAGAGCTCTGTACATAGTGCAGGATGCTGAGGAAGATACAAAAATCAGACATAGTCCCTGTCCTCACAGAGCTCATGGAAGACAGCAGAGTGCTTAGTAGACTCCATCCTCATAGAGCTCAGAGTCTAGTGAGTAATCTGCTCTGTCTCCACAGTTGAACTCATGACCTAAATTAAATTTGTGGTCAAGGGTTTATGTTCAGCACCTCCTGCGCCAAGCCTTCACTGTGTGGACTTCTGTTAGAACAGAATAGGGTGAATAGAGCACAATCACCCATGTCTGTAATCTCTGCTACTGGAGGAGGCGAGGCTAGTGGACCACTTGAGCAACTGAGTTCCAAGTTTCAGCAGAGCTAAAGTCAATCAATTGTCTACACTACGTCTGGCACAAATATGGTGAGCTCCTAGGAGAGGAGAGTCACAAGGCTGTCTAAGGAGAGATGAACTGGCCCAGGTCAGAAAAATAGCAGGTTAAAACTTCTGTGCCAATTGAGATTGGGAAAAGTTGAAGGAGAAGGAGGAGGAGGAGAGGAAGGGAAGGGAAGAGAAGAGAAAGAAAAAGAAAGGTAAAAAGGAAAAGGGAAGGGGAAGGGAAGGAAAGGAGGAGAGGAGAGGAGAGGAGAGGAGAGGAGAGGAGAGGAGAGGAGAGGAGAGGAGAGGAGAGGAGAGGAGAGGAGAGGAGAGGAGAGGAGAGGAAAGGAGAGGAGCGAAGAGGAGAGGAGAGGAGCGAAGAGGAGAGGAGAGGAGAGGAGTGAAGAGGAGAGGAGAGGAGTGAAGAGGAGAGGAGAGGAGAGGAGAGGAGAGGAGAGGAGAGGAGAGGAGAGGAGAGGAGAGGCAGGAGGAGGGAAGGATAAGCAGGGCTTTTTTTGATGTAATCAACCTCTAATGTAAAGATGAGACTACCCATCACAGGCACAAGTGTGCTGCCACCTGTCATTCAGATATTAGAGGAGACTAATGAACTGGAATGCCTGACTAGTAGCAAGAGAACTTAATGTGAAGTTAGAAGACCTGGAATTGAATCTCAGCTCTGCTCCTTACTACCTATGTGACCTTGTGCAAGTCACTTCAACCCTCTTGGCCTCAATTTCTTCATATATAAAATACAAAACAGCAATCCTATGGGACAACAAGTTCGCTTCAAGTTCAGAAATGAAATGATTCTATATTCAAATTAATTCAACAAATGTTTATTAAAATATTATGTGCAGTGTAACATATTCAGCACTGGAAGAAATACAATGATAAAAGATTATACTCTCTGTCCTCAAGAAGCATATAGTCTAGTAGATGGGGTGAATATGGAACTATAAGAGTATAATATAAAGGGGGAAATATACAAGGAAGGTCAAATAGATTGGCATGAGTGGATTCAGAAAGAGATCATTTTAATCTGGGGGAGATCAGAAAGACCTTGCTGAAAATGTAGCACCCAAGGCAGATGAAGGATTTCAATAGTAGGAAGAATATTTTAGATATGGGAAATGAATGCCTAAGAAAGAACAAGAACCAACACACTTGGTCGGCACTTCTGCTTGACATTCTTAGTGGTGAAAGTAGTGTTGTCCTTTGAGAGAATACCTGACCAGCACAGGAAAGTATCTAACAAAGAAGGGCTAAAGTAGATAGACAATCCATAGTTCATTTTAAATAGAAATTGGGAAGTGTAGACTCCATAAGCTACAGTCCGGTGAGTTGTACTCAGAGAAATTCTAAACACATAAAAGGGATGGTTTGTGAGAACCAGAGAAGCAGTGATCATTCATTAAGACCAGTTCAGAGCAAGGTTGAGTGGTTCAATGGTTAGAGAATCAGTAGCGTCTTAGAGGCAGCTAGATGGCTCAGTGGATAGAGTGCTGGGCCTGACATCAGGAAGACCTGTTAATCCGGCCTCAGGTACTTACTAGCTATGTGACTCTGAGCAAGTCACTTAACCTGTTTCCCTTAATCCACTGGAGCAGGAAATGGCAAACCACTCCAGTATCTTGGCCAAGAAAACTCCAGGGAAAAAAAGTCATGGTCCACAGGGTCACCAAGAGTCACACATGACTGAACAACAACAAAACAAAATTAAGAGTCTTGCCATACCTATATCTGAATCTTGCTTCTGGCAAGGGGGCAAAAATACATTAATTTCTCCAATTATCTGGAGTATGGCATAGTAGATAGGAACTAGTCTCAGAGGCAGAAAAACCTAGGTTTAATTCCTATTTCTGAACACGTCACCTTCTCAAGTCTCTCAAAGCAAGTCTAAAGCAGGTGCCAATCTGCATCAGTAGAGGAACTTTTCTCAATGGAAATTTCCTAGATCTATAAAGTCATAGGTCTGGTCCCGAAACAGCACCAACCAAAAAAGCAGGCCATGTAGACTAGCTCCCTTTTCTTTCTGACGCGGTAACTAATCTAGTAAATTAGGAAAATGCGTTAGATACTACATACTTAGATTTTAGGAAAGAATCTGACAAAGTCTCTCAAGCTTCTTGTTGTGGATATTCAGTGAACAATATGATTCGTAGAGAAACACCAGCTAGTGGGCAGAATAGTTAGGGGGAGTTAACACTGAAAGACTAGACCCAGAGAAGGACCATCAATGTGCTGGTGACAGTTTGAACAGGGGATTCTTGTGGAGGGCCCTACGTTTTCAGCAGTGACTTGGATAAAGGCACAGGCAGAATGCTTAGGAAATTTACATATGACACAAAAGCTGGGAGACACAGCTTACAGGGTGGACGGGGAAAAGCAGGGACGTGAACAGGTTGGGAGCCAGGAAGACCAGAATGCAGTTTCATTTCTTGCCAAATAAAAGATAGGGACAATTATCACACTTGTCACAGGGGGTTGTTGCCAGGATCAATGTATGTGATGCACCTTAAAATGCTATATGTGTGAGCTATTGTTATTTTTATGATGTCAATTGTCGGGATCCAAAAGGATCTCACCAGGCCAGAAGAAAGCATTAAACCGAATAAGACGAGATTAGGGCTAAGTTCTACATAGACATGGGTTTAAAAAATCAATTTCACAACAACAAAATGGGGAAGGCATGGCTAGACAACTTCAAATGAAAAGATTTGGGGGTTTCAGTGGACGGCAGGCTCCATATAAGTTAATGGGCTGATTTGGCAGCCAAAGAAGCCTTAAATAAACATGGCTGGACCACACTAAGAAACATAGAATGAGGGGTGGCTCTGCCCTGGCCAGACCACATTGGAAGCACTGCATTCAGTTCTAAGTGCCACATTTTGGAAAGGACATAGCCTAGTTAGAACACATTCTGAAGGTCACCAGGATGATAAGCCTGGAGCTCTTATCACAGTAGGGATCAAAGGAAGGAACCAAGGATGTTCAACCTGGAGAAGACGTTAGGACATAAGAGTGGTCGATGAAGGGCTATTTGTTGGCCCCAGGTGGCAAAACTAGAAGTTGCAGAGAGAGAGAGATTTGGGTTCAATGTAAAGAAAAACCTCTGGGCAATTAGATGTGCCCCAAAGTGGCATGGGTTACCCCCTTCAGGACTTTCAGCAATTATTAGATGACTGACCATTTGTAAGGGATTCCGTAGAAGGGACTCTTAGCCAGGTTAGGGTTGGAAGTGAAGGCCTCCAAAGAGCCTTCCAACTCCAAGATTCAGTGATCCCGAATAAATAAATGGCCTATGAGGTCCAAATACAGGGACATAGTCAGATAAAAGACACTGACGTGATGGATCCTCCATGTTCACTGACAAGTTTTTTTGTTTACCAAGATTTCTCATAATCATGGGTTCTAGGGCTATAAGATCATCTAATTCAAGCCCCACATCTTACAGATGAGGAAACTGAGTCCCAGGGAGAAAAATTTATGTGCCCAAAGTCACATGGATTTGGGTCTTAAAATCAGGCATTCTCTCTCTAAACTGAGGGCTTTCTTCACTCTGCAATGTTGCTGGGATGTCACTGCAGAAGATTCCCCATTACTTGTGGATGAAGATACCGACTTCTTAGCCTGACAGGTGAAACCATCGACGGTCTCCAAGCAACATTTCTAGTGGGGGGATCAAGAAAGGCCTCAGGGCCCTTGGACCTTTCCTGATACTTCCCAGTAGTTGTTAGTGATATCTCCCCTGTACTAGATTTACTTTCTAAATATTTTGCATTTTCTTATCTATGCACATGGTTTTCCCCAACTAGAATGCAAGTCCTTTGAAAGAGACTCATTTTTGCATTTCCGCAGTACTTAGCATAGTGCCTGGCACGTAGTAGGTGTTAACAATAAGTGCTTGTTGAATTAAATTTCTGGCCTTATTTCATGATACCCCTTCATACACTCCATGTTAAAGCATGTTCTCTGAGTGACTAGTGAACTTCTCCACCATTCACACACAGCTGTCCACCAAAGCTAGAATGGTCTTCCTACACATCTTGCTACTGAAAGCCTTTTCTTCCTTCAAGGGTCATCTTCCATGAACACCTTCTACTACATCTTCCTCACCTAGTCATGATTCCTCCCTGTCTGACCTCTGATCATGTCACCATTTTCCATCTTGTATTACGTATGCACACACACACGCACGTGTGCATCTCATACCTCTAATAGATTGCAAACCCTTGAGGCCAGGAACCATGCTATATGCATCTTTGTATCACCACTGCTGAACACGAGCACATCAAACAAGCACGTTAAATGTTTGCTGAACACACAGGTAAATGTCAGGGGTGGGGACGGCACAGGCATATGTCCTGAAACAAGTGACCAAGTCAAACTTCAAAGCCAACTCATGACACATTTGCTAGGGTCTCCTGCCACAGCAATAATATGCATAGAATTATAGGATTTTGAAGTTTTTAAAGAGTTCTTAGAGATCATCTCTTTCAATTATCTCAATTTACAAAGCAGGAAACTGAGGCCCAGAGATGTGAAAAGTGATTTGTTCAAGATCACACAATAAGTGGCTGAGCCTGGACTCGATCAAACATGGCTATCCTGAACCTAAATACAGTGGCTGCTCCTTATAGAATACATCTGCCAATACTAATAAAACATTCCGCAAAATATTTAAATATTATTAATAACAATAATAAATTAATCTACAGCTGACATAATATATTAACTACCTATTCTGAAGTCAGGTCTCCCTATCCCACTCACTTTGGAAGCGCAGTGGCCTCTCATAGACCCAACCCCATTACCGATCAGTACAAAAGCTTTAATTTGCTATTTGTTTCCACCCTGGCCTGGTTCACCTCTCCTTAGGCAGCCTGGTGACCCTCCCCTGGGGGGACAGGGAACGGGGGTGTGGTCACCATATTTGTACAGATGCTTGATTGGCTTTAGCCCTACTGCAGCTCAGAACTTCGGAGGCTCAGCCTCCCCTTTCCCGTTCCTCCCCCACAGCAGGAATTACATGCTATTATATTACATTATATTTTGTACTGCTAAGTTATTTTACATCCATTTACATCCATCATCAACAATCTGGTAAGGAAAGTAGTATGAGTGTCATCATCTCCATCTTAGAAATGCAGTGACTTGCCCAAGGTCACATAGCTAGGTGTTGGCAGAAACAGAAGGGGAACCCAGGGCTTCTGTCTATGAATCCAGCGTCCTTTCCTCTGCACAACATTTTTGGCTGACTGGCCATTTTGGAAAGCTGTCTCCTGGGAAAGCTGAAGCAGGCAAGGCTAAGCCTGTGGCTGGAGGAAATGTTACTATGGTTGCATAAGTGAAAATAATTGAAGCACCACATCTGTCTACTTGGTGCTGGTCGGTGCTGGTAGTTTCTATAGAAACTAGAGAAGAATGATACCTCTGAAAGCGGCTCCTGTCTCCACTGGTCTACACTGCCTTTGTTCACATTTACGCATCAACATACGAGAATGAATATATCAAAGCTCTTTGAACAGCCCACTTTTAAGATAGGTATAGCACCTCATAAAGCAAATGCTCTCCACACGTTTCCAAGGAAACAGAGACCCAGTGTTTCCCCGCCCTCTCAAAATTCATTACCATTTACAATTTGCTAATGAGGTGGAAAGATAGAATGCTTTAACAAGCACATGTAAGAGAATTCCTTTAGCCTTTATATTTAGTGATAACTGGTGGTTTGAATCCCTATCCAAAGGAATAACTACGAATTATCTCCACATCTTCATTAAAGGGCTGTTCTTTTGAGGGTTACTAAGGTGTGGATGCTTCAAAAAGAATTCCACAGACTCCAAATTTAATACTGGTGACAAATAATAATCATGATATTAGCTCACCTTTATTCTGGGCTTTAAGATTCACAAAGTGGGGTGCTATGCATACCATCCCTATTTTACAGGTGAGGAAACTGAAACCCAGAAAGGGCCAGTTATTTGCCCGGTCACATGGTGAGGCTGACTCATTCCATAAGCACTCTTTCATTAAACCCAGGATCCCCCTTCAAATGAACTTCTAAGGAATATGTTTCTGCTCTGTTTGATGGTTTCCATGGTAATAGGCCTCCCTAGAAACATAGAGCTAAGCAAGTTCCTTTAAGACAAGAGAATTAAGAACACAGGTAGTGAATGTAAGGACCAGGATTCAAACCCAGATCTCCTAAAACAAGGTTTAACACTCTTCACACTGCTCTCATCTGACAAATTACATGGTTCCCTGAGTGCTTTGTCACAACATAAAAACATCAATGACATAAAAGCACATAGTACCAAAATGAACATCTGCAGGAAGAGTTATAATGGAGAGAGGGAGGAGCCAGGAATCAGGAGTCCTGGGTTCATAACATACACTGAGAAATGGGAATAATTTCAGGGATCATCAGTCTGTCCCCAGCTCAAATCAAGACTATTGTCTACAATAACCTCCACAACTGGTAATCTGGCCTCTGTCTAGAGACCTCCAGTGATGGGAGGTTTCATTCTTGCCAGAGAAAAGCCCATTCTATTTTTGGACAGCTCTAATTGATATCAAGCTCTTATATGGAACCAAGATCTGCCTCATAGTATCTTCCACTTATTAGCCCCAGACCTACCCTCTGGGTCCAAGCAGAACAAGGCTAGTCCCTTCTCTCCATCACAGCCATTCTGATACTTAAAGACAGCAATCATCTCCCACCCAAGACTGTTCTTCTCCAGATGAAATACCCTGAATTTCTTTGACTGTCTCCACAACACATTCCAAAAACATAAATATCTGCTGCATAAAGAGCATTAAGGCTAGGGCTACACAATGCAGGGGAAGTACGAAGTCGAATAAGATATGGTCCGTGCCCATGTGGATCTTATAACAGGAATCTCATCTCGCATGCCTTGCAGTTCTGCTCATGATCCTATCCATAATCCCCTGACGAGCTCGAGCTTGTCAATGTCCCTTTGGAGATGGAGCACCCAGAACTAGACAGAGTACAACGGGACAGACAGTAAGCTCCTTCATTCAGCTCCTATTAATGCAGCCTAAGATGTTAGGGTTGGGTTTTGGTTTTTGACTCTTTCAGTCTTGACTGTCACTAACTGAGAGTGGGACCTTAAGCAAATAACTTCCTGTCTCTTTGAATCAGTTTCCTCATCTGTAAGATAAGATGAATAGCTAAGATAAGTGCTTTACACATATAATCTTGTTTGATTCACCCCCATTTTAGAGATGGGGAAACCGAGGCTGTGAGAGGTTAAGTGACTTGCCCAAGGTCACACAACTAAGACATATCAAAGAGCACGATTCAAACTCCCCTTCTTGACAAGTCTGGCATTCTATGTTAAGGGCAGCTGGGGGCACCGTGGATAGAGCCGGATTTGGAGTAGGGAAGATCTAAGTTTAAATCTGGCCTCAGACCCTTACTAGCTGTGTGACCACTATCGGCCTGAGTGTCCTCCTCTGTAGAATCAGGGTGATGATAACAACACCTGTCTCCCAGGGCTGTTGTGAGGATCAAACGAGGTAACGATTGTAGAGTGCTCAGCACAGTGCCTGGGACATGGTAAGTGATGACTGTTGGCTGCTTTTATTTACTTATTTGCTTGTTTACTTATTTATTTTAGATAGCACCTGAGATAGTGCCTAAATGAAGGCCCTGACTGGTCCCTTTCCTGTTTAAGCATCCTATGGCTCTCTGATTCTCAGGGCCCTTTTCCCCTTGATATTTTGTGTTCTCAGTCTGACATTCTGTGGTTTTTATCATTCTAATTTTTCTTCTAGGTCCTAATGCTTTTATTCTAAAGGACCTTAGGCCATATGAGAAGGAAGTATGTGCTCTCACTCAGAGGAACAAGGTTGTGAATCTATACTGGTCATTGCAAGACAGGCTATCCTGAATGGGTCAGAGAAAGAAGAAGAAAGTTGTAGTGATCAGTGACCTCCTGCTAATGAAAGTTATTTCCTGATTTAATACTAACAAGAAAGAGCTCTGCTGTTTTTCCAGCTTGCCTACCCAGTATTCTCAACACTGCTGATTACCATCTACTTCTAGTGATTACGCGAATGCTCACTGACATAAGGAATCCAGAAAGCATTACTGAAGGATTATTAATTCCTGGGCAAGAAACTGAAGACTTTGGGGGCACAGATGGTGTTTCTTTACTGCTGCCAATGGAAGGCAAAGGCTTTGGGGAACAAAGGAAGACATGGGAAGTGAATAGGTGGTTTTAAAAAAAACTGTGTTTGGGAATGTAATTTGGATTTCTGGACAGTGGCTTCAAATATGGAATGACAAGCCTCTTGTCCGATGGGGTTATGTTATAAAAGCACATTTGCCTGGAGTTCTGAAAATCTAATCAACAGGGTTTTAAACTAAAAAAATGGAGGAAAGAGGCAATGACAAGGAAAAACGGCAGAGCTGGGTGCCAGAATGTAGGGAAAAGAACATCAAGTAGAGATATCTAGTAATCTATAAGGGACAAAAATCTAAGAAAGGAGTCAGCAATAAAATCTATGGCTTCAGATATCTACACATAAATGTAGAAAATACGGGTAACAAGCAAGAGGAACTAGAGTTTCTAAGGTAAGGACACAGATTTTACTTCAGATGTATCTGATAATTTGTGGGATGGGACCCATGACTGGAACAAAGTGCATCTTTCCAGAGGCTGGAAATGTCTATATCTTATTCAAAGGGAGAAGTTTTGTCCATGTGAGAAGATCCAGGACAGAGAGCTGGAAAGCATGTCAAAAATGGAGGGAGTAACAGGAGGGATAGTGTCATTGGAGAATATACCAATACCACAAGGAGAGAATTTAATGGGGACAGTAGGGTCAAGTGAGGGCTTTTTAAGGATGGGAGAAGGGTAAGCTCCGCTTGTTGGCAACAAAGAAGTTAGTACATATGGAGAGACTGAAGATGAGTTTATTTTTAAAAAAAGGAGGACAATAGAAGGGGCTGAGATGGGTTGAAGGGTACATAGAAAGATGTTTGCTCTGGTAAGGAGAAGGGCAACATCTTCATGTGAGATAGAGACAGAGATAGTGGGAGACTATATCTAAATCATGTGATAGGAAGGAAAACGAGGGAGCTCTTGGTGAATGGCTTCAATTTTTTTCAGTGAGGTAATTGCCATGGTCTTTTGGGGGGCAAAGGGAAGAGGATACCATGGGAGGTATGAGGAGGGATGAAAAGGTTTGGAAAAGCCTCTCTGCCAAGTTAGACAGTGAGTCAATTAGAAAGGTGTAAAAGGATTGCCTCACTGCAGTGAGGGCCCCATTGAGATTACATAACATGAATTTGTAGTGGACCCAGTCAGTACAGTCTCATGATCTTCTCCATCTCCTTTCAGCATCAGTAGGTATGGAGATAGTAGATAGCGGGATTAATCCAGGGTTGGAGTTTGGCAAAGCAAGATCAGCAAAAGGACGATGTAGCAAGGGCTCAAGGGTAGAGAATAACATGGACTGGAACTGATTCACCAAGAGGTCAGAAGCGGGAAGGAGGAGCATGTAGCCAGCACCTGGGAAAGAACAGAGGAGTGGAGCGACTAAGTTCATGGTAAAGACTAAGACAAGTTTTAGGGATTGTAAGGAAAAGTGAAAGATGGAAAAAAATTACGATCTAACACAGGATTTCAGAGTTCAAGAACAGAAAAGCTTAACATGTCGTGAGTGATAATGAGATCAATGACATCTCTGGGTAAGGGGCAGTAAGGAGCAGTTTGGCCAGATCCTGAAGAGAGTGAAGGGGCCTAATGTGTGATCAGTGAGGAGGATCAGACTGGAGCCTGATTGTGAAAAGTTCCAAATGCCGAACAAGGCAGTCTGTACAAGACAGGGGCACGTTGCAGCTTCTCCAGGAGAATAATGACATGGACAGAACCGAGCTCTACAGAATATCACTTTTGCAGCTGTGTAGAGTATGAACTACAGTGACTGGAGGCAGGGAGGTTAATTAGGAGATTATCACAATAGTGCAGACAAGAGATCATGAAAATCTGAACAAAGATGGTTATGATGTAAGTGGAGAGGGGACACCCGTGAGATATGTTGTGGAAAATTAATAGAACACAGCAACTAATTAGATATTTTGGTGTGGAAAAGTTTTTTTAAGAGCCAGGAATTGTCTGACATACACCCTACATTTTGGGAAAGCAAGTTAAACCTATTCCAAAGTAGAATGGATTGCCTTAGAATGCAGTGGGCTTTTCCTCTTTGGAGGTCTTCAAGCAAAAAGCAGGATAATCATTCCTAGACAAGGGATGGAGCAGCTTCTTTTTAAAATTTTTACTGATAAATTTTGTTTTTATATCATCTTCACTTCTGAATATTCCCATCCCTTATAATAATCAGTCATTTCCTATGACCAAAAAAAATTATAAGAATTTTTTAAAAGGAATTAAATAAAACTAACCATCAAATCAACCAATTTAGATAGCATATGCAATATTGCACATCCCTAGTTCCCCACTTCAATCAGTCAATCAGCCAATAAGCATTTATTAAACACATACTATGTGCCAAGCACTGTGCTAAGGGCTTCTTCAAAGAGAAGAGGGAAGCACATTTTCTCATGTCTGCTTCAGGGTCAAGCTTGGTCATTACAATCACACACAGAATTTACCTCCTTTTATTTATTTATATTGTTATAATAACTGTTTACATTATTTTCTTTGTTCTGCTTACTTTACTCTCTATCATATAAGTTCATGTAAATCTCATGTTTCTCTGAATTCTTCATATTCACTGTTTCTTATAATAAGACAATATTCCTTCACATTCATGTACCATGATTTGTTTAACCATTCCCTAATTAATGGGTCTCTACTTGTGTCCAGGTTTTTGCCAAATAGAGGAGATCCTTGCCTACCAATGGGTTTAAGTAGATGGCTTTTGCAATCCTGTATGAATCTAAGATCCTGTGGGTCTTTTTCAAGTGTGGAAAACAATTAAAGAAAGCCAAAGGAGAGATAAGCATATCTTAAGGTTCTCCATCCTGCTCTAGTGAAGGAACAAAAGGAAGGTGAGAAACTACAGTATAAAGAGCATTAGCGAAGAACTTCATTGGTTAAGGGTCATTAAAATGATTAAATGTACTTACAAGGACAGTTGTGAAATGTCTTTCCTTAGGGAGCTTTAAGAGTAGGATGGACTACCATCTGTCTAGGATGGTATGTAGGAGAGGCGTGGGCCAGGCTTAGATGAAGCAAACAGGAAAGTTCCCATGTAGATGTACACACTGTCCCTTTAATAGGTACTGATTGGCCTTAGCTCCATTCATTTTCATTGGGCATTGGTAGGAACAGAATCAAAATTAATTAACTCTTTAAGTTCAAGTCAAAATTTCTACAGGCTGCTCAAATACAGCCTTCTATGAACAAAACTGAAGAAAACCAACCAAAAGACCTCTTTTCAGGGATGTGGCACTTGGGGGCTAATTAAAAAGACTGCCTGCAGAAGAAAACCGTCCTCTCCTTCTCTAACAAAACAACCTAGTCAACCATTTTTAAAACCAAAGAGGACTCTAGCCATTCTGGAAAAGAATTTGAAACTATGTCTAAACTATGTACATCCTTTGATCCAGCAATACCACTACAAGGTGTGTATGCTAGAGAGACCAAAGAAAGAGCGAAAGGAGCCATTTATAAATGTTTTTATTTACAAACATTTACAGCAACTCTTTTTGTTGTGGCAAAGAATTGAAAACTAAGCAGTGCCCATCGATAGGAGAATAGCTAAACAAATTATGATATGTTAGTATAATGGCATATTATTTCACCAAAAGAAATGATAACAAAGATAGTTTCATAATAATCTGTCAAGAGTGGTATGAAATGATGCTGAATGAAGGGAGCAGAACCTGGAGAACAGTTTATACAATAACAACACTGTAAGGATGAACAACTTGGAAAGATTTTAGAAATCTGATCAATGCAATGACCAACTGTGATTCCCAAGGAGAGATAAAGAAGTGTGCTACCTACCTCCTGACTGACGAATGGCAGACTCAAGTTGCAGAATGAAGTGTACGTTTTTGAACATGGCAAGCACGAGAATTAGTTTTGCTTCACTATGCATATTGTCATAAGAATTTTGTTATTCTTTTTTTTCATGAGAGGGTGAGGGGAGGGAGAAGAGAGGCAGGGATAGTGCTGGGAAGGAAGGAGGGAAGGAAGGAAGGAGGGAAGGAAGGAAGGAGGGAGGGAGGGAAGAAAGGAAGGAAGGAAGGAGGGTCAGGGAAGCATTTTTTAATGTATAAAAGAGACCAGAAAGAAGGCTAAACAAAAGTAATCACAGATAAGCAGCATATAATTAAAAGTTACATGTTGAATTTTTATATTCTGAAAAAGAAAAAGCAATCTGTACATAATAAAGATTCACAGCTTCACATACAATCTTTTTTATGTTCTCCTGTGTCTATGGAAGTGCTCATTTTAGTTGGCATTTATAAAAAAACACCCCAGAAGAAGTGTTTAAAAAAAAAACAAAAACCAGAAGAAGTTTGGTTCTAAAGTGGTTACTAACCTGAATTAACATACATTAGTGCCTGAATCAAAGGATGACAGGATCATAGATCTAAAGCTATAAGAGACCTCAGAGGTTATTGAGTTCAACACCCTCATTTTACAAATGAGGGAACTGAGGCTGAAAAAGGTTAAGTTACTTGCTACTGTTAGCAGTTATGGGATTTGAACCTAGGTCCAATGACTCCAGCTTTATCACTCTTTAGTACCACATTGCTTCCTATGGGCTAGGCCTTATAGGCGAATAAATCCCTTGATTTCTCATAGATGAAATATCAGTTCTACTGAAACTAGATAACCATAAGAGCAGGCCAAATCGATCTCAATCAACCAGAAGGGCATACCTCATTCACTCAGCTACATTCTCCTAGCCTTTCCTGAACTCCATGACAGTAAGGATTATGCTTTAGGCTCTCAAATACATGCTGAAGTTGATGGGGCAGAAATTCAGACAATAACCATATCAGAGATGCAGCCTCAGCTGTCTCAGGATAGTCTCATTATCACAGACTCGCTCAATATTGTAAATAGATACTACCGCTTCCAGAGAGAGGAGAAACACAAAGTAACCAGAGGCAAAGAAAATAATCACACATAAGTTTCCCCTGTCCATCTTTTAAGAGTCAGCTTCTTGGGCAAGACACACAGAGACATACTTGGGTCAAGGAATGTTCCTAGGTATCCTGACCATGTGGCTGCATTGTTCCTAAGTGAAATAAACTCATCTGGCTCCACAATACTCTCTTAAGACAAACAAATCTGCCACAAGGATTCACAGTAGTGGCCAGTCTCTTACTACCAGGAATCAGGCTTGTTTTCTTCCTCCTTAATTTCTCTATCACATGCTGTCCTTGGAATACCCCAAACGATAGGAGCTTACCTCAAGAGATTCTATGATGCCCTCCAGATAATGCTAATCTAGCTGGATTGTCTTAGCTTCTTACTGCCCCTGGCCATGGTTCTGAAAGAAGATAGCCAGGGCCAGACCCTTTTGAGAAATGAACTGGAACAATATTATCAGAAGAGTATAACCAGGATGATAAGGGCCCTTCAGAGCACGCCACACAAGCATTAGCTAAAGTAACTAAAAATATTCCGTCTGTAGAAGAGAAGACTTACGGGGATATGATGCTGTCTTCTAGTACCTGAGGGGTGTGTGGTAAGAGAGATTTGATTTGTTCTGCTTGGCCCCAGATGGGACAACTAGCAGCAATGGGTGGAAGTTGCAGAGAAAAAGATTTCAGCCTGATGTGTGAAAAAACTTGAAAGTGTCTAGAAGGAGAAGGGGAAGTCCTGGTCATCTATTAGTCAGTTAACAAGCATCTATTAAGTATTTAGTGTGTGCCAGGTACTGTGCTAAGCATTGGGAATACAAAAAAAAAAAGGTAAAAATTCATTCATTCCCGATAGATATAATTATGTGTGTGTATAAATACACACATGTATACATATATAACATATGCATGTGTAGTTATATACTTGTTACAAGGGTTTGGTTTTGGGGCAGAATTTGAGGAGAGAAAATAAATGCTTGCCAATTAAAAACAATTTTAAAAGGCTAAAATAATCCCTATAATTAAGGATGATAAATTTGTATGACCTCTATGGTCCACTTTCTCTGCTCCTAACCTTAGGTTCCAGAGCATTAATAGTCACAGAATCACGTCAACGGTTCTAGCACAAATTTATGCCATTTTACCTCAGTTGGACCCTCACTGCTAAACAGGAATCTTTGGCCTCTTTTCATAAAACACTCATTAAGTGCCTGGCACAAAATGTTTAGTCACTGAATGATTGATCCGCCTAACCCATTTGTCAGAATGGTTAGCCCAAACCTTCACTTTCCTCATTCTCCTAGTCCCACACCTACCTCTTTCACTGTGATGACCTCAAAGCCCACTCTTCTGAGAAATGCAGGACACACTCTATTCATCTGCCCCTTTTTCCATCTGTCACTTACTCACCACAGAAGTTCCATCCTTCCCTAAATCCTTCCAAATTTAATCCATCTATCTACATCCTTTACCTTATTTCTTCCTTCTTCTCCTGAGCCTTGGTCTATCAGTTATCCTCTCATTCTTTTGCACCTTCCATCTCTCCACTACTGCCTCTTTATTTTTTGCCTAAATAGAAGATCAAATCTCCCCTGTCCTATTCCCTATCTTCTCTATCCCTGCAACACAAACCATAAGCTCTATAAGGGTAGGGAAAGTGTCTATCCCTTAGAATTCTTTTCGTCCTAAGCGTAGAGCTCTGCCTACACTGTATGTTAATTTGTCCAATTCCCTCACCCCTCAGCTACCATCTCTCTCTGCCTTTCCTTTCATTGAAGAAGTAGTCACTAATTTAGCAAACATTGATTAAATATCCACTGTGTTCAGTGCCCTGCGCTGGGTTCTAGAGACAGAAAGATGAATAACAAACACAGCCCCCTCCTACATGGCACGAATACAAATGAGTATGATACAAAGTAGATGATGATGGAAGCAGAAGAACAAAAACAAAGTACTCTAAGAGGATTTGGGGACAGAACAGGATGGGGAAGGCAGGACTACATGGAGCTTGATCTGGATGGAAAAGACAGCTTTTACTACGTAGAGAAAAGAAAAGAGTATGCTAAAGAAAACATGGGAGATGACTACCCAGAGGTAGGAGACTGCAGGATAAGGTCAGAAAACAGCTACTAGTTCAGTTTGGCTAGATTACAAGGGTGGGGAACCTGTGGCCTCAAGGCCACGTGTGGCCTTCTAGGTCCTCAAGTGCAGCCTTGACTGAATCCAAATTTCACAGAACAAACCCCCTTAATAAAAGAATTTGTTCTGTAAACATGTAAACATGTGGCCTCGAGGCCACAGTTTCCCCACCCGGGCTAGAACATAGGATCATTAATCACTACCACTGTTAAATAGTGGTTCTCTTCCTACCTGTCTGACCATTCATTCTCAATGACCTTTGTTGGATCATCATGGTGTCCCTGTCTAATAAAGTGGGCATCCTTCAAGAGGTTGTCATGAGCCCTCTTTCCTTATTTCTTTTTACTTTGTGATTTCACTAGTTCCCAAGTGCTCAATCATTAGAGGCATCCAGGTAGGGCAGCAGACAAAGTAGCGGACTTGAAGCCAGGAAGACCTGAATTGGAACAGTGCCTCAGATATTAGAATACTGGGCAAGTCACTTAGCTAATCTAAGCCTTAGTGTTCTCACCAATTAAATGGGCATAATAATAGCACCCACCTCGCAGGGCTGTTTGAATAAGATAACATACTTAAAGTTGTTTGCAAACCTTTAAGAGCTATATAAATAAAAGCTTCTAGAAATATCATTAAATGCATCACCTCTATGCAAATGATTTCTAAATCCTTTTATCTGGCTTTACTCTTTCTCCTGAACTTTAGTCTCATAGCACCAGCTGTGAGGGTGCTACCACCTCTGGATACACTTCTTCCAAAGCACAGCTCAGAGGCCACCTCCTACTGAGGCCCCTTCTGATTCCATGGTTGTTAGAGTTCTCTCCCTTTTTCAAAGGATTTTGTATACACTTCGTATTTACCTATCTGGGCACATATTTTATCCCTCATTTTCCAATGTAAGGTCTTTGTTTCTTTTTTTGCCTTTTATTCATGCCCAGTAGCTCAGTACCGTGCAAATAGTAGGAGGGCGACAAATACCTAGTGGACTAAAATGAACTGGATTACATGACTTGTTTGAATGATTAAATCTGACCTGCTGAATAAGAAATTCTATTTTAGGTTAGAGAGGTTAAGTGAAAGAAGGTGAAAAGCAGAATTTGAGACCAAACCCGATCAAAGTTTCACTAAAAGTCCAAAGGATAAAAGGGAAAGAAAAAAAGTAAAATGACATAAAAGATAATAAATAGAAAAATCAAACATTCATTGGGCAGCTATCTAGGATATCATCTACATGGCAACTAGGACTGGAGCTCACTCTGAAAAAGCAGAGAAAATTTATTATAGAATATTCCAAACAGATGTGATCAGAAGAAAGCAAGCTTCCAAGGAAAAATGATTGCTCAGGCCAAACCTTCCAAAAACATTTAGGATTCACATTTGAGGGACTCAGAAAACATGGTCACAGACATGATCAGATCTCTTCCTTCTCCAAACCACCTTTACAGAGCTATCAAAATAAATCCACAAGTCACTGCTTTGCTCAAAAGCTTTGAATGGCTTTCTCTTGCCTTTCAAGATCAAATGCAAACTCTTTAGTTTGGCATTCAGAATTATCCACAATATGATGTCAACTGACCTTTCCAGCCTTATTCCATACATCCTCTTTTATAGCCAAACTGTACTACTGATCTTCCCGGATCTTAGCCTGCTCTCTCTCTTGCCTCCACGAATTCACACTAGCCTGTCTGCCCTTGCCCAGAATACACTCCTTCCACACTTCTGTCTCCTGGGATATCTCTCTACCTTGAAGGCTTGGGTCAGGTCATCCTTCAATAAAGACTTCACTAATCCCTGTGAATCCCACCCTCTCTTTTTCCTTAAGTTTTCTTAAAGCACTTTTCCAACTCTGTTCTTTCCTCTCTTTATAGTCTATGTTATAGCACACTTCACGTATATGTCATATCCCCAATGTCCAACACAACGCTATGCACCCTGTAATTGGTACTTAATAAGTAATTGTCTGTGGCATTTAAGTGAGTTGGAAATCAGCCACACCAAGGACTTTCCACTTGTCTAAACATTTCTATAACTTGCAGATGCTACGGCTGATCAGGCACACTGGCTTGTGCCTTGTTGCTGTGAATGCTTTCGACACATCAAGGATCCGTGCTTTCATCGGTGTGATGCAGATCCCAGCCCTCCCTCGCTCAGGACGTGGTCTTGAACTGCGGCTTTTGTCAGAGATTCCATGACCTGTGGCCCGTTCGGTGAGCTGGGGTGAAGCCAACAACAGCAATAATAACTAACGTCTTTACAATGCTTTCTGTGGGCACTGCGCTACATTACACTTTACGGATATTACCTTAATCCATCCTCACAACAACCTGAGTGGTGGGGGCTATTATTACCCCATTTTAAAGATGAGGAAACTGAGGCAAACAGAGGTGAAGCACTTGCCTAAGGTTACACAGCTAGAAAGTGTCTGAGGCTGGATTTGAACTTAGGTCTTCCTGACTCTATTCACTGCACCAGCTAGCTAATACTGCCCAATAGCTACTGAACCCATCCTCAAAGTCTCCCAGATGAAAGGCCCTTCCAGAGTTTGTTCTCCAATGGCACAGATGTCTTCAAGAACCTTAGCCAGGATGAGCTATCTAGGGAGAGATCAGGTAATAGAAGCAGGGAAGAACCCAAAGCAAATGAGTGAATTATGGACGGATGTCATAATGGGTTTCACTCTCGGGGCTAATTATTTTAAATAAGAAGCTCTGTTCCGTGTTGGCCATTAGCAAACTAGACTATATCCACAAGCATATCTCATCACACCCACCTTGCCTACGCTAAGAGAATTTTTTTAGTAAAACTTTTCATCAGGATCTGAGGCCTTGAGAAAAAAAGGACATACAGCACTATAGGTGACAAAAAACAATTATCTTCTTCATGAACACTAACTGATGTTTTGTTTTTATTCATAACAAAGGAAAATCCCCACATGTATGAAGGTGTGACCCATCTATCCCTAGATCAGTTCATTCGATTCATCTCTTCAACAAATATTTATTTATCAACCATCCATTTGCAGAGGACTGGGCTGAACCTGAGGAATATATAACGTAAAATCAAGTCATAGCTCCAAGCATCGTGGAATACACAGTTTAATAAGGGAGAAGACACATATATAAACACCATAAACCACACATGTGGTAAGTAGGCAGTCAGGGAGCACTGAGCTTGAAATCAGGAAGATTCACTTTCAAGAGTTCAAATCTGGCCTCAGAAACTAGCTATGTGACCCTGGGCAAGTCACTTAACCCTGCCTGCCTCAGATTCCTCATCTGTAAAATGAGCTAGAGAAGGAAATGGCAAATGTCCAGTACCTTTGCCAAGAAAACTCCAAATGGGACTATGAAGATCAGACACTACCGAAAGGATTCAGCAAAAATATAAATACATTATATTAGAGCAAAGTGTTATTATGTGAGGTCTGAGGGTTCCAGGCACTGAAAAGGTTATGAACAGGAGGAGACCACAGAATAGACTTTGAACACTTTTCTATCCTTCAAGGAAGCCAACAGGCACTTTTAGCACTTAGATCTTTGCCAGAGAGAAGCTGTGATGGAATGGAATAATTGTTGGATTTGAAATAAGAAGACCTGAACCCAAGTTTCATCTCTGATACCTACTAGCTCTATAACTTTGGGCAAAGCTTTTTACTCTCTGAGCCTCAGTATTTCCTTGGCTATTAAATCAGCTTAATTCCTACTCCACCACCTAATGGGGCTGTTGTAGAGTTCAGCTAACATGATATGCATAAATTGTATCTATTTTTTTTAATCTTACCTGTGATTTCATTCATATAAAGAATTCTCAGTAAGGAAACTCCTATCAATGCAGATCAGTAACTGCTCTCCAATTTATAATCACAGGAAGCTGCTTTTCTGAGTGCTGGGAAGGTAAGTGACTTGTCCAGAGTCACACCGTCAATACATGTCAGAGGCTGGGCTTTTCTCTATCCACTACAAGAAGGAACGCCTCTCCATAACACACTCCATAAACATGAGTTATGATCGTTTTTGTTGTTTTTATTGTGTTACTGTTATATTCCCCTTGTACGCAGGGAAATAAGAGTTCCATAAATATGGAATCACAAAGCTTTAAAATACTAGATCAAGAAACCAAGAATTTAAGAATTAAAGATGCCATCAAAATCTTTCCAAAAGGGCTCTATAAAACAAGCATTAAGTATTAATGAGCTGTGTAAAATCCATACCAGTGTTGTGTCTAGAAAGTGAACCACTATGCCAATGTCAATTTTATTATAAAAATCATATCATGCTCAGTAATTCACTGTGCTCAGAAAACCAACAGGCAGGCCTGGAAAGCCCATCACGAGGCGTGAAGCAGAAAATGTAAGGAGGAAGGAAGGGGGACTGAGGAAGGCAACGGTGAGCACATCAAAGGCAACAGCTCAGGATTCAGCTGGACAAATATCACTCCTAGCTCACAAAGAGCAGGCATAAATTGTGGTAGGAAGAGAAAAGGGTTATGACTGGAGGACGGTCACACTACCTTTGTTACCTTGGGCAAGTCCCCTCCTCTTTCTGAGCTTCAATTTCTTCATCTTTTTTAAAATAAAGGATTGGACTCACTAGATGCTCCTAGGTCCCTTCCGGTTTTAATACTGAGACCTATAATTACTGCTATTGGTATTAATAGGTTGTCTAAATTTTATTTCTCAATGACAGTGAATTCCTCAAGGGCAGAGCCTCCAATTTGTAGTTTTCCAGTGTCTCCTATAGAATCCTGTAGAGGCTCTTACATGCATCAAGTACTCAACCAATACTATATTAGATTCATTGTACGTTTTACACCTAAAAATCAGAGCTCTTTGAAAGGAAAAAAAAATTGTTAAAAATTGGAGGGGAAACTACCACATGAATTGTACTTTTGTGCAGGTTTTCTGCAATTCTTTTAAATCAAATAAAAACATTTTATTCCTTTTCAACATCAGTAGTCTGCTTGTCTTTTTCACTCTAATTGTCATTATCTTCCTGAGTGCAATCAGATTTTACACAGCAAATTTTAGGGAAGAAACATGCTACCTAACATTCCACCCTTAGCTTAAAAAACCCTAAAGTGTTATCACTCAGTAAGTGCCAGGAGCATATGAAATACCACTTTTGGTCAATCACCTCAATGTATCTGTACTATTATTTTAAGAGTAATTTATCACTGTCTATGATTTAGGTGGGGAGAGGAGGAGAAGTTGCAACTAAATTCTAGCTACATTACAGGGCACCTATGTGAATAAATACCTTCATCAGCCTTTGAAAAGACTGGCCAACCCCCTCACATACAATGCTTTTGAACAACACTTTTGTTCTTTTTGTGTATAATTCCAAATTGTTTTCCAGGATGGCTTTACCTACATGCAGATCCACCAACAGTACATTAATATGCCTGGTGTCCCACAGCCTCTCCAAAATCAATTGTTTTCTTTTCTTCTGTCATCTTTTTGAATCTGATAGGTTTGAGGTAGAATCTTGTAATTGCTTTAATTTGTATTTCCCTAATTAGTAGTGATTTGGAGTATTTTTTAATATAGTTGTTAATAGCCAAGTCTTCTTCTCTTGAGAAATGTCGGTTCAAATCCTTATACCATTTTCTCAATTGGGGAATGGCTCTAAATCTTGTAAATTTTAATTACTTCCTTATATATCTTAGAAATGAGATCTTTATCAGAGAAATGTGCTACAAAGATTTTCCCCACATTGTTGTTTCCCTCTTAGTCTCAGCTTCATTGGATTTGTTTGTGAAAAAAAAATTAACATTATATAACCAAAATTATCTATTTTATCTTCTATTATCCTATCTCTTCTTTGATCATGAACTTTTCTCCTATCCATAAACCTGGTATGTAATTTTTTTCCATGTTTCTCTAATTTGTTTATGATAGGATCTTTTATATCTAGATCATTTATCCATTTGGAGTAAAATTACTAAGTAGTATACGACCTTTGACTTAGTTATATTACTGCTATACCCAAAAGTGACCAAAGATTTAGGAAAAGGTCCTATATGTACAAAAATATCTAGAGCAGTGGGGTTTTGTTTTGGTGGCAAAAAATGCCCTGGAAACTAAAGAGATTGACGGGCATCAACTGAGGGATGGCTGAATAAGCTGTAAGAATGCATGTGATGGAGTTATATTGTTTTGGGAGAAATGAGGAAATAGATGATTTCGAGGAAACACAAAAGACTGAAACGAACTGAAACAGAGTAAAATATGCAGAACCAGAAGAGTAATTTATATGATATAAAATCGATGTTGTAAAAAACAAACAGTTTTAAAGACTTATAAACTGATCAAGAGTGAAATGCACAGAAGCATGAGAACAAATGACTTTGACAGATATAACAAATGTTTTCAATACAATGACCATCCACGGCTCCAGAAGACCGAGAATGAAACATTTTGGGCACCTCTTGACAGAGAGGTAACAGATTTTAAGATACAGAATGAAATACACACATACACACACACACACAGATATATATATATAGATATAGATATAGATATAGATATAGATATAGATATAGATATATAGATATAGATATAGATATATAGATATATATAGATGTAGATATATATATATATATACATAGAACCAACCAGTGAAGGAATCTGTTTTGCCTAACTGCATGTTTGTTACAAGGAATTTGGGTTTTTTTTTTCTCTTTGTTTTCAATGAGGTTGAAAGTGAGTGAGAGAGACAGTAGATTTCTGTTCATTTTTTTAAATTAAAAAATAGAGCAGTGTTGCTTACACTTTCAGATGAGGTCACTATATTGTCGTTTTGCTTAATTGTTTTACTTTGTTACAAGAGACTTCTCAAGGGTGAAGGCAATCCATAAATGTTTGGAATGTAAAACCAAAACCCATCAATAAAATTGAACAAATTTTAAAACAGGTATTCTACATAGACACCTAGCGAATGGATGAGTGAATGAGCAAATAAATGAACATTAAGGTAAGTTTTAGAGCCTTTGGTTGACATATCATTCTGCACTTGACATAACATAATATACATCATTGTTATTTCTGTGCATACTTCATAGATTTCATAGGCTTTAGAGGGAGGAATGAAGAGAGAAATTAAGAATACTAAAGCTAGAGAGACCTAAGAAGTTACCCATCCCTGACACTATTTGAGGATTTCCACTGATGAAAACATCTAAATCCTGAGGCAGCCCATTCTTCTGACTATCTCTCCAATTTTTAGGAATTTTTTTTCTTTTTACTGAGTCAACACTCTCATTTTGCAAAGGTGAAAACCGAGGCCCAGAGCCCAAATTAACAGGGGCAGTGTATAAAAGAGTTGTATTAACCCAGCCCCTCTGTCTCCCAATCTAGCATCTCTCCTACAATGTGAGCTGCCAGAGCCAATGCCCCATAGTTCTTTGCCTTACCAGCAGTGAGCACAGGACTGGCGTACAGGAGGCACTCAGGGAATGTTACTGATATAACTGGGGAGTGGTCATGGGACATAGCGAATGACAGAGAGAGAGGAGGTTGGGGTAGATGCTTGGTGTCATTGACACTAAAGTACATCTCCCAGAGGTAACTTTTCCAGGCACTACAGACTGTGCCAGTATCCATCACAGGAACATCTGTTTCTAATCTAACACCCTTCTGAGTCGTCGTCATCCATGTCCGCCCTAGGACAGCATAGGGTATTTTTAACATACTGCTTAATCAGATGGTGTCATTGCTGAATAATTTCTTACGTGTTTTATCTTCGAGGCTAAAAACAGTCTAAGCACCTTTAATTGATGAGGCTGTCAGGAAGGAATGGATGACAAGAATCCTCTCTTTTCACTAACACGAGCATGATGAGGCATTTCACACTTTCAAAACAGTTTCAGATAAACCCATGTAGAATTCTGACTCCTTTTTTTCTTAGTTCCCTCTCTTGGACTATTTCCTCTCCTTATTCCCCACATCTTATCAGTTGCTAAATCCTCCTGTTCCTAGCTCAGTAACATCTCTTGGGCTCATCCGTCCTCTCCATTTATTCTGCTCTCACCCTAGTTAAAAGGCCCTTCTCGCCTCTCCCCTGGACCACACATTAGCCCTATAACAGATCTGCTTACCTTTACTCTCTCCCCTCTCCAATCCATCCTTCATGAAGCTACCAAAATTGTCTTCTATTTGATGCACTGATTTAATGAACTCCCTTTTATAATAACTCCTGTTTCTACAGTGCTTTCACGTTTACAAAGCACATTCCTTGCAAAACCCCACGAGGCAGGTAATTTAAATGTCACTGTCCCCATTTCAGAGCTGGAAAAATTAAGGCTTGGAGAGGCTATTTTTAATTATGAAAAAGTATTGTCATAGACATGCATTTATCTAACTAGAGTAGGCTGTTCACTAGAAATGTATGAAAAGGTTTCCTCTCTGAAACTCTACTCAAAAATATACATGGCTCCCCATAGGATAAAAGTACTCACTCCTTAAATTTGCATTCAAGACCCTCCACAATATGGTTCAAACCTACTATTCTAGCTTAATTCCATGCTACATTCTAGCCAAAATGGACTACTTGTCCAGTTTTTATCTGATTCTGCCCCCTTTCCACCTCAATGCATTGATGTAAGCCATCTCCCATGCCTAGAATTCATGAGGAATAGCTTGCACAATGGTATGGAAGGAGTGCTACCGACTTAGAATGTGATATGGGGCCGCTGAGTATCTGAGCTGTAAAATGGGGATCACATCCCTACTCCCTTTCTCAGAAAGTTGTTGGGAGGATAAAGAGAAGGGATGAGTGTAAAGTACTTTGCATCCATAAAGCACTATGGACATTCTATTAAAATCCTTCTCGAGTCCCCGTTAAGTTTCCACCTCTTCCTTGAGGATTCCTCTAATCTATACCCCATACCTCCCACCCATAACTGGTCTGCCTCCTGAACTTTTCTTAGAGCACTTTGTCTAGTTCTGCTCTTTGCCATTACAGATGTATATATGTCCACACACTCCTTCCTATCACACTAATTCTTGTTACAACTTAACAGCAGGGCTTGTGCTGTATCTTATCTTTATATACCCTGAATCCAGTCAGTCAACTAGCATGTATTAAGTGTTTACTATGTGCCATGCACTGTGCTAAGTGCCAGCATGCTTAAGCACTATAAGTGCTATATACAGGGTGTCCCTAAAGTCTGGACACATAGACAAAAATGCATATTTTGAAATATTTGGAGTATTAACAGACCTTAGACCCCTTGACTTCTTTCTCTGGGGTTTGCTAAAGGAGAAGGTACTTAATGAAAATCACAGATGCAATACACTTGATTGAACACATAAAGAGTGAATGTGCTAAAATTGACAGCAATGTGGAGTTATTGCATCGAGTTAAGTGAATCTTGCAAAGCACACCAACCTTTGCATCTCAAATGAGGGAAATTATATTGAAGATGTTATTTGTTAATATTCGAATTAAATAAAATGCTGTTGAAAATTCCATTCATTTTATTTCTTGAAAATATGCATTTTTGCCTATGTGTCCAGACTTTAGGAAAACTCTGTATAAGCTTTTTATATAAGAAAATGAAGCTCAGGGAGGCTATTTTCTTTTTTCTTTTTCTTTTTGGAGGGAAGGCAGGGCAATTGGGGTTAAGTGAATTGCCCAAAGTCACACAGCTAGTAAGTGGGTCAAGTGTCTGAGGCTGGATTTGAACTCAGGTCCTCCTGACTGCAGGGCTGGTGTTCTAATCACTGTGCCACCTAGCTGCCCCAAGAGAGGCTATTTTCAAGAAAAACACTGGCACTTATATGTCTAAAGAATATTGCACTAGAATGGGATGTTGACTATAAACATATGAAAAGGTTCTCTCTCTCTCTCTCTCTCTCTCTCTCTCTCTCTCTCTCTCTCTCTCTCTCTCTCTCTCTCCCCCCCCCCCCTTTCTGTCTCTGTGTGTCTCTCTCCCTCCCTCTCTCCCTCTCTCCCTTTCATAACTTCCATCTAATTGTACCTTTTGTTCCTTTGAAACCCAAGCTTGCTTCAACACAATGGTCTAAGATCAACTTAATAATAACAATACTGCCCATATATGTACTGTTTTATGGATGCAAAGTATAACAAGTGCTTAAAATATAAATAGAAAGCCAGCCCCTGCCCTGAAGGAAATTACATTCTAATGGGAAAGATCTAGCTTAATAAATATTTGTTGCTGTTAGTTAAGATATGCCCTCATTTTTTTAAATGTAATCATTTTGAGAAAAATACTAGTTCCGACAAAAGTCTTTTCTTTTAGAAGCAAGATCTTGAACAAATCACTTCTTTTTTCTGAGCCTTGATTTCCTCTTTTTTATGACGAGAGGACTGAAACAGATAAATGCTGAGGTTCTGTTTTTTTGGGTTTTGTTGGGTTTAACAGGTTTCAAGCCTATGATTCTAGGGGAGAGTGCCCCAGCTCCTGTAAGTTCCCCTCAGAAAATGGTATCCCTACATCAATAGCTGTTTGGAAAAAAGAATTTCCCTGGAGTATTACTAATTACTAATTTGGTTATATGCTGCCCTTGAGTATTAATTTAGATTATTAATCTAAATTTCAGCAGATTTGATTCTCCTTCCTCAGAGCTAACCATACCTCCTAACTGCTATCTAAATTAAAGAGAAAATTCAGCTACCATCAATGGAATTTGCATTCATAATAATTTTCCTCTATTATTATTATAATAAATATTCTTAAAATCTGTGTTTTCCTTAAAATGGAGGAAGGAAAATAAGGGTGATAAAACAGGAGGCAGTGAGACAAAACAACCAAAAACAAGCCTTTTTTTCCTCCAAGGAAATAATATTTTTGTAGTGCTTGTATATTTACAAAGGATTTCGCTTACAATAAATAATTCCATGGGAAGAGTGTTAAGTACTACTCTCCCCACTTTACAGGTTCAGAAATGGAACCTTCAGAGAAGAGAAATTATTTGCTGAAGGTCAGATACCTAAAAAGTATCAGAGAAAGGAGTCAAACCCAGTTCTTCAGATTCTCCTGGCTTTTCTCTTTCCATGACATCAAATTGCCTTATAATAATTCCTGTCTCCATAGTGCTTTCAAGCTTCACCGAGCACATCCCTTCCAAAAACTCCATGAGGCAGTAATTTAAATGTTGTTATCCCCATTTTAGAGCTAATGAAACTGAGGCTCTGAGAGGCTGTTTTCAATAAGGAATGTTATGCCCATTTTATAGCTCAAAAAGGTAAAGTGCTGGGACTGGAACCCAAGCATGCTGACTCCTGGGTCTGGTGTACTTTGCACAATCCCACGATGGCTCATCTGTCAAACATTGCTTGAAATGTCACAGTTCAACATCATTACTGCTGTTGCTGTTATTAATAACAATAGCTAGTCTTTATAGAGTGCTTTGAGATTTACATAGCATTTTAACACAGATTCTCTCATTTGAACTTTACAGCAACCTTGGGAGGCAGACATCTGCCTCAGTGTCCTCATCTGTCAAACGGGGATTATTGTGAGGATCAGAAAACATTTTTACAGTAATCAGCACAGTGCCTGGCACACAGGAGATGCTATATAAAGCTTAGCTCCTTCCCTTAGGCGGGCTGCCCGGGGTCACACAGCTAGTTTCTGAGGCATCATTCAAACTCAAGTCCTCTCGCCTCTAAGGCTAGCACTCTGTCTGGTACACCACCTGGCTAGCTAGCATACAGCAACCCTTACACTGAAGGGGGGGTAAAAGTCTTCACCCAACTTATGTAAACATGTGATTTTAGAAAATGAAGATCTTTATTCCATAACGATCCATTTAATTTAAGAATCATTTATGAAGCACCTCTCCAGGCTCTGCTAGGAAATGAGGAAGCTGCAGGGATGTATAAGGCAGAGTCTGAGCCCACAAAAAATAATTACAAAATACAGCAAAATATGATAAGAATCCAAAGGGAGGCTCAAACACAGGGGCAAAGAGGCAATGAGGGGGAGTGGGAAGAGCACTAGATTCCAAGTCCAGGCTCTGCCATTCGATATTCGCGTGTGTGACCTTGGGCAAGTCACAGATACTTCTCTGGGCTTCGGTTTCCTCATCTGTAAAATGAGGGGCTGCAACTAAATGACCCCTGAGGTCTCCCCCCAGCTCTAAATCTGCACTGTATAAATCTGGCCTGGGTTTGAATTCTGACTCTTCCCACTCACTACAATTCTGCAACCGGGCAAGCGGTTTCACCTCTAAAATGAGGGGGTCAAGCTAGATCATACCAAAGGTTCTTTCCAGCTGTGTGGTCTCTTTCCCAGTGGAGAAAGAGCATTTCTGGCTGTAATAATCTAAAAATGGAATAAATGAACGTTCAAAACATGAAAAGAACATCTAAAAACATACTTCCCACTGATTAAAAACTAAGTGCTAATTATTCTACCTCAAGGGCTCTATATATAGCTGATGAGTTCCCAATTTATTCAAGTGACACAAGCAATATGTCCCTTAGAAAGGCCAAACAAGGAAGTGTATTACCTTGCAACTCCTCGTATCCCAAGCTTTAATTTCTGGGCTGAATCCTCCACAAAGAAAAACATTAGGCTCCTTTGGATTAAATTTCACAGTGCTGATTCTAAATCCATTTTTGCAGCTAAACAACTGTGTCCCTAGGATGGGGAGAAAAAAAGATGAAAAAGGGTTAGAAAACATTTAAACCAAAAAAAAAAATGTTCCCAAGAAGTCATACTGAGTGAGTGAGTGAATGACTGTGAAACATCAGAACATGCTATCTGGTTAAGTAATAAGTTTCCTGTTCCAAGAGGTATAAAAGCAGAGATCGGACTATGTTCAGGAATACTATAGAGGGGGGATCACATGTAGGGATGGGCACTGGCCTACATTATCTCAAATTTCCCTCCAGTTCTGAGATTTTGTGATTCTATTGGTAAGATCATAGGAGCGAGAGGAGCTGCCCAACAGGAAGTCTGAGAATGAGACAAGGGGAATATCCACTGATTCTTTCTTAATCATACACACTTACTGATAAGCCATGACCTCCCCTTATAGGAACTCAAGAATTTGCACTAATTTATTCGATAAAAATTTATTGAATTCATAAAGTGATGGAATGTCAGAATCAAAGGGGAAAATCACTGGCTTCTAGACCCAGAGTCATTTCAGGAACTCTCCTTACATTCTTCAGCCTGCATGAGTTTGCCATCACAACATTAATCATTCATTCCACAAACATTCATCAAGCACCTACCGGTTATACAGCATTGGCAACAATGGCAGGCATTTATTAAGTATCTACTATGTGCCAGGCACTGTGCTAAATGCTGGGGGTATGAAGAAAGGCAAAAACAAAGCCCCTGTTCTCAAGGAGTTCACATTCTAATGGGGAAGACAACAACATGCCAAGAATTATGCACGTATCAGATATATACAGAGGAAGATATATATATATAAAAGATATATACACATATATCTTACATAAGATATATATAGATGAAAGAGGATCTCAGAGGGAAGGCATTAGCAATGGGAGGAATGAGAAAAGGCTTCTTGCAGAAAGTGGGAATTGAGTAAGTCTGGACAGAAGCCAGGAGGAGGAGGTGAAGAAGAAGAACATTAAGAAATGAGGAATAGCCTATGAAAAAGCAGTGTCAGGAGACAGAATGCTATAGGTAAGGAACTGCAAGAAGGCAGAGAGGGGTCACTAGATTATTGTGTACAAAACTTGGGAAGGTAGAAAGGGGGTAGGTGGTGAAGGGCTTTAAGCACCAAATGAGGGATCTTCTATTTGATTCTGGAGCTAAGAGGGAGTCTCTGGAGTTTACTGGTGCAGGGGGTAGGGGAAGAGGGCATGGTCTGACCTCCAACTTAGGAAGACACTTTGGCAGCTGAGTGGAAGATGGCCTGGAGTGAGGACAGACTTGAGGCTGGGACACTGGCCAGTAGACCTCTTGGTGTGAGGTGATGAGGGCTTGTACCAGAGTGACAGCTATGCCAATGAAGAAAAAGGGACACATATGAGACATTGTGAAGTTAAAAACAACAGGACTTAACAACAGACTGGATATATGGGGACAATGCAAGGGAAGAGTCAAGGATGACAACAAAGTTTCATGCCTGGGTGACTAGGAAGGTAATAGCACCCTCAATGGTAATAGGAAAGTCTAGAAGAATAAAGATCTGGGGGAGAAAGATAATGAGTTCTGCTTTACACATGCTGGGCTTGAGACATTATTGTGCTAGGTTCTGGGAAAGGCATACAATTTAGCTAAGATACGCAGTTCTTGCCTATGTGCAGCTCACAATCTGAAAGGGGGTAGGGGTGGAGGGAGGTGGTACAATAAATTTAAGAAGAAATCTTATATAAAATAGAACTTATTCATAAAATAGGTACGAGCAAAGTGTGATGTAATGTCTGAGGGCAAAAGGGTCACCTCCTATTCTTTTGGGGGGGAGCGGTATTTAAGAAAGGCTTCATGTCAGAAGGACATTTGAGGTGAGCTGAAATAGTTGGTTAGGATTTCAATCAATACATGTGAGTATGATCATTGAGTATTTATGCAGTGTCTACTATGTACAAGGTGCTAAGTTCAGTACTGTAGGTCCAAAGGCAAAAGCAGGCACAATCCTTCTACTCAAGAAGTATAAAATTTCTATGGGAGATAAGGTACATTTGAAAGGAACAAAGGACAGATCTAGACAAAGTGTCCTTGGAAAACCTGAGAAGGGAGTGATGACTTTCAGCTGGGAGGATTTAGGGACTACTTCACAAGAAAGCAGTGCCTAAATTGCGTCTTGAGGGGATAAAAGGATTTCAACAAGCAGACCTAAAAAAGTGATGGCTCCTATGAAGGCATGGAAATTAGAGAGGCACAGGAGATGATTGGGGAACCATTAGGAGTCAAGTCTGGCTGGGGCGTTCAGTGTATAAAGAGGACTACTGTGCAATCAGGCTAAAAAGACAGGCTGAAGCCAGTCTGTGGAGGCCCTAAATGCCAGGATCAAGAGTTTATAGTTTAAGCAATAGGGAGCCACTGGTGATTTTTGAGCAGGGAAGTGACACTGTCAAATTTAGGCACAAGGAAAATTATTTTGGTAGCTATCTGAAAGACAGATTAGAAAGAAGAGAAACTGGGAGAGGAAATGTGAGAGATATTGTGGTATTAGAACCTACAAGATATAACAACTGACTGGATATTAAGGAAAAGAATCAAAGTTAACACTTTGGTATTTGCAAAGGTAGGAAGACTACAGTTGCAAAAATGAGAACTACAGTTGCAAGATGTTTTGAGGAATGCTAATCATCAAAGTAACAAAAATAGCAATATATAACTAATTCATGTTTTAATAATGATATTACAACTAATGACAGCAGCTTATATTTATAAAGTACTTTACAATTTACAGAGTGTTTTATATAAGTTCTCTCACATAATCCTCATGTGTGATCAAATTTTGTTTCGTTGGAGGGAGAGAGGGGAGAGGGTCTTTACTTGTGAGTTCATCAATGTGGGGAGCTCCTGGTGTGAAAAGCCCTCCACCAACACAGTTCAGCAATTCCTCTGTAGCTTATAGTCTTAGAGAATTGCTTGGGGTATTAAGAGGAAAGATGCCTTTCACTTTGCGTATATTCATTGAATTGGTTGACTAGGTGCCTTGTTAAGCTGGTAAATATTTCCTAACTGGACTTTGCTTCAAATACTTTAAAGTAATACAGAAATGTCAGTGTTTATTTCATATTATTTCTCTTCATGTATTTTATATTCTAGTCAACCAAATCTATTTTGTGATGGAAACTATAATCAACTCATAAGGTCTTACTTGAACTGAACCAAAAAAGTTGCCATTCAAAAGAAGTGTAAACATAACCCTAATTCATGAACTTCCTAATTGTTCTTCCTTGTTGCCTACATCATGAGTTCAGATATCAGCCTTAATAGACATATCACTTAATAGTTAAATATACAAGGGATAAATGAGGGGCATTTCAGCAAGATTATGTTTGGTCCCTTTAAGTGAGGTGTTAGCTAATAAATGGAACTGCTGTATAAAATAACCTCAAATGAAATTGTTTTTCTTACAGTTGACTCTTCTCTCCCTTTCCTGAAGCTTCATGCTAGAACCCACCTTTTGCCTTTCCTTTTATGCAGGCCAGTTGGTAGCCAGATACAGAAGAAGATGTGCCCAATTACTGAACTCTCCTGTGGAGGGGGAAAAAAAGTGTGTGGAGTATTTCATCCCATATTCTTTCTGACAATATGGGCTCAAACAACCCAGTATCAGTTAGCTTCTTGCTCCCTGGGAGCAGGAAATGGGTCAGCTAACAGGCCTCCAGAAGTTTATTTTTACCAAAAATTAATAGCAATCTATTCAGAAACATGAAGTGGAACTACAAAATCGTGGAACCATAGCATGCTGAAGAAAGAAGGGACCTTGGAATCCATAGGATGTTAGCACTGAAAGGCCACAGAATCATGAAATAAGGAATGTTGAAGCTAGAAGAAACCTTAAAGTTGTGTTGTGTGACCTGTACTTCTAGACACATTCATGAACTCACTGGTTGAGAAAAAAAAAATTACCCACCAAAGAAAATTCATTCAGCTTATTGCCCTATCCCTCTTCTTGTACTCCCATAAATTCAAGCCAAATTGGAAAGTGCTCTGCCCCATGCACTCCTGACTCGGTGCCTTTAGCCAGATTTCCTATTCCAGAAATTCCCCTAAATACCTCACTCTCTTCCTATCTAGATTATAATATGGAAATATGTTTTGCATGACTTCACACATATAATCAATATCATATTGCTTGCCTTCTCAAGGAGTGTGGGAGGAACAGGAGGGAGGGAATTTGGAACTCAAACTTTTTTTTAAATGAATGTTAAAAATGTTTAAAATGTAACTGGGAAATATTTAATGAAATAAATAAAATTATATTTTTGAAAAAAATAAGCATAGTTTCCAAGAATAAAGAAGTAAAAGAACAAAATCTAGCTTTAATGTACTTTCTTGCAGCATTTTTAACAGTAATTTCAGCAAGTCTTGTTGCCTTTTGAGGATGGCTTAAGTCCTGAAAAATCCTTGGCAGTATATTTCTTCCCAGCTCAGGAAGAGAAGCTATTGCAATATTGGAATAGGAGTTTTTCTGCTACAGTGGGAGTTTAAAATTTCTCTGAAGAAAAATACGGAGAAGAGACTAGGGGTTTGGGGGTGGGGGGAGGAATCTCATGAACTGAGCCTGAAACAATCAAAAGCTTTTGGGCAACAGGCAAAAGGAGAAGAAAAAATACGACTGAGCTGCAGCAGAGAGGAGAGAGATCAAGGAGTCCAACCACTGGCACTACAGCCATCTCAGAGCAAGAAGACTCAGGCTGAAGCAACCAGAGGAAGCCACCTCTTCAAATACTGAGGGAATTTTCAAAGAAAGACCCACTCCTTCCCCACCTTCTCCCAATCAGTGTATTTTTTTATAATCAAAATGCTGGAATATACTCTGCTCGCTTATTTACTCAAACGTTTTCCTGTAACCTGAATGGTGCCGCAACCATAAAGAGGCCAGAATTAGCTAGAGATAATAATAAATTTAAATTCAGACAGAAAGCCAAACTTTTGCCTAAATGTTAGGAATCTTCTCAACTGAGGGCTCTGAATGTTATGACTGTACTTCTCATTTTTGGTTTACCATAAATTTTGCAAGGCAATGGTTCAGGTTAAAGATAATACTGCATGAGAACATTGGTTAACAAGGCTCTATTGCTACTCACAGAGACATGAAAAGAACAGAAGTCATGTTGTATGTGGATATGGCCCCTGTGGTCCCGTTGTGGTATGGGGGAGAAGGGGAAAAGGGGAAGGAGTCAGACATGCAGAAGGATATCCAGTCAGTTCAAAGGCCCTGAGCCACCTACATAGACAGAGCCCTTAAACAAAGAGCCAATCTGGCACCAACAGGAGACTGCCACACACCAATGCTCCATTCTCCAGTGGGTTAAGGCAATTATGAGTTGAAAATATTCTCTAGATTGCCTAATGAGGAATGAAAAGCAAGGAAAACCAAGAATCTCAATTTTAATTGTGACCCAAGGCACCAAACAAGGGAGTAAAGATAAAAACTTCACCATAGCAAGCAAATGGGTGGGGATCAGTCAGTGAAACCTTCACATGTGTACATTATGAGCCATACTAGGGGCTGGGCTGAACCCTGGGCTCCTGCTGGCTCACAAAACTCCATAATGCATCAAAGGAGGGGACCATGCGGAATGGAGGGGCCACTGTATCGTCCTTGGGCTAAAAATGCGCTTATTTTTGTAATAGGGTATGGCTGATTAAATCTCTAGAGAGAAAAGAAATAGGGAGGAAAGGGGAGTAACTACTTGCACATGCCTTGATGTCCCCAGATGGAAGTTATCCTCACAGAACCAGAGAAGCCCAGAGGCAATGGAATTCCTCTACCAGAACAAGAATCTCCTTTATAACTTCCCCAAGTAGTCGTCTAGCCTTTGCCTGAAGACATTTAGTGAGGGGAAAACAATAACCTCCAGAGACAGCCCATTTCACTTTGGGATAACTCTAATTTTAGGAAGGATTTTAGAATAATTTTAGGATAACTCTAATTTCTCGGATGTCTATACTTCAAGCCTAAATTATCTTCTCTGCAGCTTCTACCCCTTATTCTAGTCCTATCTTTTGAGACTGAGCAGAACAAATCCAATCCCTTATACACAAAAGAGCTATGGTGCCCCTTCCCACAGTTTTCTCTCTCCAGGCTAAATAGTTCCAGTTTCCTTAACTGGTTTGTGTATAAAGCATGATCTCAAGGACTCTCACCATTCTAGTCTCCTAGAGTTATCTGGGCTCTCCCTAATTTATTAACTGCCTTACTAAAATGAGGCACTTAGAACTATCTGCACAGAACACTCCAGATGTAGTCTAATAAGGGCAAAACAGCTGGACTCTCACATCCCTCATTCTGGACATATCAAATTGAAAGAGGACTGGCTTAGAAATAAAAGAATCTGTAGAGTTAAATTTAAATCCTTTTTCTCCGACTCTCCCACTCTTCTTCCTCCTACTCAGCTTCAGCTTCCCTATCTACAAAATAAGGAAACTGGACCAGATGACCTCTAAGGTACCTTCCAACTCTAAATCTATGATCTCATTGAAAGACAATGAAGAATACAAATAATTACATTACATGTAGGGTGTAAAAAGCGCCTTAGAGAAATATGGTCAGAGTGTTCTAAGTTTCTAAGTTTCATGAAAGGTGAAGCTCAATGTAATTGAAGAATGCAGAACAGCCAAAATAAGCAGTATAGTGAGCTCCCCATCCTCTGTATCATCTACATCACACTCAAAACTCTTCTTAGGCCTATCTTGCCTAAGGAGCAGCCTGAAGGTGGCTCCTCACCAGAACTATCATTATTTTTGGTGCTTTATCCACACAATTCATGAAATGGTTAAAGACCCAAAATGTACCAGAAACAGAAACATATTAAGTCAAGTTATCTTTAATACTACTATTTAATATTTAATTAAGTAGTATTTTGTACTATTATTTAGACTTGCCAAGCTCAGCCCTGGCTTTTATAAATCTGGACATTATCAGAAATTAAAAACAAAGTGATAACAGGGCCAGTTCTTTCAGGATTCAGAGGAAAAAAAGAATACAAACCAGCATCCAAGGCAACTATAGGCACTAAAGTTTCTGTGAGGTTAGCAGGAGATGAAGCCCACCCCAGAGTTTAGGATGTGTTGCCAGATTCAAAAACTTATTGGTTACTTGAAATAAGACAGGATTATTAGCATACGGTAATGGTCTAGATTTGTGAACAGCTTTGAGGAGGTAAAGACAGTGAGATATATTGTAAAAGACTAGGTCTGGAGTCAAGAACTCCTTGGATTTGAATCCAAGCTCAGATGTTTACAACCTATGAGAAAGTTGAAGGATAATAATACTTATACATGACCTATAACTCCAACTTGTTGGGAGGAAAGCAATTTGAACACTATGAAATAAGAACTATTATTCCTATTAGTAGGAAACTGTCTTGAAAGAGGTAAAATAGAAGTTGAAAGAATCCACTGATTGCCTCCTGAAAAAGATCCCAAAAAGAAAACTCCTAGGAATATTGTCGCCAAATTCCAGAGCTCCCAGGTCAAGGAGAAAATACTGAAAGCAGCCAGAAAGAAATAATTTGAATATTGTGGAAACATAATCAGGATAACATAAGATCTAGCAGCTTCTACATTAAGGGATCGAAGGGCTTGGAATATGATATTCTGGTGGTCAAAGGAGCTAGGATTAAAACCAAGAATCACCTACCCAGCAAAACTGAGTATAATGCTCCAAGGCAAACTATGGATTTTCAATAAAATAGAGGACTTTCAAGCTTTCTCAATGAAAAGACTGGAGCTGAATAGAAAATCTGACTTTCAAATACAAGAATCAAGAGAATCATGAAAAGGGAAACAAAAAAGAGAATTCATAAGGGACTTACTAACTGTTTTGTTTACATTCCTACATGGAAAGATGATGTGTGTAATTCATGAGACCTTTCTCAGTATTAGGGTAGTTGAAAGGAATATACAAATATATAGACAGAGGGCACAGGGTGAGTTGAATATGAAGGAATAATATCTAAAAAATTAAATAAAATTAAGGGGTGAGAGAGGAATATATTGAGAGAGGGGAAAAGGGAGAGACAGAATGGGGCAAATTATCTCACAGAAAAGTGGCAAGAAAAAGCAGCTCTGTTGGAAGGGAAGGGGGGCAGGTGAGGGGGAATGAGCAAATCTTGCTTTCATTGGATTTAACTTGAGGAGGGAATTACATACACACTCAAGTGGGTATCTTACCCCACAGGAAAGTAAGGGGAAGGTGATAAAAAAGGGGGGACAATAGAAGGGAGGGCAGATGGGGGAGGACATAATCAAAAGCAAACACTTTTGAAAAGGGACAGATCAAGGGAGAAAACTGAATAAAGGGGAGACAGGATAGGATGGAAGGAAATACAGTTAGCCTTTCACAACATGAGTATTGTGGAAGTGTTTCACATAATGATATACGTGTGACCTATGTGGAATTGCTTGGGTGGAAAGGGAAGAGGGGAGAGAATTTGCAACTCAAATTTTTAAAAGTAGATGCTCAAAAAAAAAAGTTGTTTTTGCATGCAGCTGGGAAACAAGATATATAGGGAACGGGGCATAGAAATTTATCCTGGCCTACAAGAAAGGGGATTGGGGGGGAGGAGTCGGGTGACAGAAGGGAGGGTTGGCTGGGGAACAAGGCAATCAGAATATATGCCATCTTGGAATGGGGGGGAGGGTAGAAATGGGAAGAAAATTTGTAACTTAAAATCTTGTGGAAATCAGTGTTTAAAACTAAAATATTAAATAAAAATGATAAAATAAACTAAAAAAAAATCAAGGAATTCTAAGGGGCAGAGGAACCTGGCCTCTTCCTACCTTTCTTGCCTTCTCATCCTTGACTCCATTTTACTCCCACAACAATGGAGCCACCAAGGTGTACTTTCTATTTGTCACCAATAGCAATCCCTTTCCCCTCTCTGTGTCTTCACAGCTCTGTCCCCCAAGTCCCCAGTGTTCTCCCTCCTCACCCCTGCCTCTCAGCTCCAACCCTGCCATTTGCAGGAGGCCTTTGCTGGTCTTTTCAGCTTCTCGTGCCTTCCCCTTTGAGGTCACCTTCCATTTATTCTATGAACCCAGTTTTCATATTTGTCTCCCCATTTAGAATGTAAGCTACTTGAAGGCATGGGCTATTCTTGCCTCCCACTTTCCAGAGAGAATATTGAATTCATCCTGGGTTTAAAACTCAAGGCTCCCTTGAGATGATTTACTTTCTCATTCTTCCTCATTAGTATTTTGCATCTTCTCCAAAAGTATTAATCTGTTCCTATTAATCTTGGTATATCAGTAGGGAAATACAATTCAATAAAACCCTGTTTTCTGAATTTGAGGTACATAGCACTTCAGAGAGTACAGCCTTCTTACTCCACACTCTGCTATCATGAAGGAGAAGAGCACAAAGAGCCAGGGAAGAATGGGGAGAGAGGAGTACTGCAGAACTAGGCCTTGGGTATGGAAAGGAAAACTAGAGTACACAGGACCCAAATAGAGATAGAAACCATACAGGAAGGGCATCTAAACAGGGGAAAAAACCTTCCCTAAACCCCACCATCCCACTGAGCTTAAGGCCTCCCCTTCCCTGCTACCTGTTCATTCTTCAATCCCTTTGCAATCTGGCTTCTTCCAATCCCACTATTCTACTAGGATGTTTCTCTGGAAGGTTGCCAAGAACATTAACTGCTAGATCTAGTCTTTTTCTCAGTACTCATTCTTTATTGGGGTGGGGAGGTAGAAGGGGGGAGCTAGGTGTTGCGGTGGACAGAATGCTGGGCCTGGAGTCAAAAAGGCCTGTGTTCAAATCTGGCCTCAGATAGTTACTAGCAGTGTGACCCTGGGCAAGTCATTTAACCCTGTTTGCTTCAGTTTCCTCATCTGTAAATTGAGCTGGAGAAGGAAATGGCGAATGACTCCAGTAGCTTTGCCAAGAAAACCCCAAATGGGGTCGTGAAGAGTCAGATGTGGCTGAAATGACTGAACAACAACATTCTCTATGACCACGAGTCAGCTTCCAACACTACTGAACACTCCCTCCCTCCCTCCCTCAGCTTTTGAGACACCATCTTCTCCTGGTTTTCCTACGGACCTAACTATTCCTCAATTTCTTTTGCTGGTTCTTTATCAAAATTCTATGCCCTAAGTCTGGGCATCCCCCTAAAATGCAATCCTAAGCAGTCTTATCTCTTCTCTGCTCTTTACCTTCCAGCTCAGTATATCTGATGTATGGCTTCAATTATTACACACAGATGACACAAAAATCTATATGTGTGATTTTAATCTTACTCCTAAACTTCAGCCCTATATGTCTACCTGCAGCCCCTATGGACACCTCAAATTCAACATGTCCAGAAGTTAAATAAACAACTTTCCTCCTAAACTCCCCTCTCCTCTAATACCAATTTCTATTAAGGATACGGCCATGCTCTCACTCATTCAGATTCAAAACCTCTCAAGGATCCCAGAATAACAGCCTCAATTTAGAAGAGACCTCAGAGACCATTCATTCTAAGCTCATTGCAGCCCTGCCTAAGGATCATCTCCACAACATTCCCAGCACCTGCTGGAAGAGTTCCAGAAGAGCAGCACTGCTATCAGAGGCACACCTCTCCATCTTTGAATAGCTGAAAACGGCAGGGAGCTTTTATTTAGGGTGAGCTGAAATTTGCCTCTTTGCAGCCTCCACCTCTATAGCTACGGCTCCTGCTTCTGCCCTCTGGGGCCAAGCAAAACAAGTCAATCCTCTTCCTGTGAGTACCTTTCAGATACCTGAAGGGTGGCTATCATGATCCACAAAGATCTGCTCTTTCCCCAGGCTAAACACTCATAAGTCCTTCAAATGATCCTCATAGGGCACCACCTCAAGGCCCTTTGATGATCCAGGTCTCCCTCTTTCCCACACTCTTCAGCTTATCAACCCCTTCCTCAAATGTGGTTATTAAAATGTCATTCTAGAACATAGTACTACAGGTGTAGTCTGACCAGGTGGAACTGTCGCCTACCTAGTCTTGTACACTCTATACAGAGTTATCACTTTATGTAGAGGGCTGGTAGACTTCTACATAGATTGATTTCTATTTAATGCGAATTTGCCCATGGGGAAAGAAGGGAGAAGGACAGAAAGGGGGCTGTGCAACCATGGAGGGAGGGGCAGGCACACAGTTCAAGCTCAAGTGGGGGCTGGGGACAGAGAAGAAAGAGCAGGAGGAGGAACATGCAGGGTGCCAGGGATAGACATGTGGTATTGAAGCGCTGGTGGACAGAAGGGGGGTGGGGGTGGGGAAGTGTTGGACACATGGGAAGGTGAATGGAGTGGGGCAAAGGTCTCCATTCTCACTGGCCTAGGTCTCAAGGCAAGTCCCCATGTACCAATGGCAGTGGTGGCAGACTCTCCACCCACCCTTCCTCTTCTTTTACTGGGAGCATGTTTTTTTAAGGGTTTTTTTTTCCTTTTGGGGGGCGGGGCGGCGGGGAGGGAAGGCTACAGAGAGAGAGCATGCAGCATTGTTTACTAAAGTTGGCATAGGTTGGTTTTTTGGGGAATGTGGATTTCTTTCAGAATTATTTATGTAATGCAAATTTATGTAAAGTGAGAACTCTCTGCACCTCTCTTCACACAACTTAAAATCACATTAGTTTTTTGTTTTGGTTTAGTTTAGTTTTGCTCTCATCATCATCAGGAACTTACAGCAGCATGGAACCTTAGAACATGACTAGTCCAAACTTCTTATTTTACAGATGAGGAAATCAAGGCCCAGAGAAATTAATTGATTTGTTCAAGATCACTAAGGTAATGAGTAGCAAGACTAGAATTTGAAGTCTGGTCCTTCGAGTTTAAATCAAAAAATTTTTTTAACTATACTACACTATATTAATATTGTTGAAAAAGAGACAATCTTTGCTAATAATATTACCATATTATGGTAGCATAAAAAACAAACTGAACAATTACAACCTTAAATGTAAAAGTACTGAATTCTCCTATTTTCAAAAAGTTATTGAATGCTCCCTACACACACACACACAAAAAAAAAATAATCCAAGAAACATGCATTTTTAAAAAAAACAACAGAATAGACTAAAATTTATTTTACTTCAAATGATTTTAGAAAAATTCTAATTAGAAAATATTGAGATGAGGAACAAGGGTACTATAAAGGGCTTAAAAGTGCCACTGATAAAAAAAAAAGAATAGAAACATCATATTTTTACTCATATTGAGTTTATAATCCCCTAAAAGGCCCAGATAGTTTTCAGACGGACTAGTCAGCCATACTTTCCCCATGTTGTAGTTGTGAATCTGATTTTTAAACCTAATATAAGACTTAGATGACTGAACCATATATTAAATTTCATCTTATTATATTTAGTCCAAAGATCTTTTAAGAAGAGATCATCAAATGTGTTAGTTATCTCTCCTAGTTTTGGGTCATCTAAAAATTTAATAAGCAGGTCATCTCTTCCTTCAACTATGTATTTATCACTGCTGACTACCTTTTCCTCCTAGATACCTTCTATTCTCTGGGTTTTTGTAATTCTCCTCTCTTTGGTCCTCCTTTATGCCTATGTAAGGCCAATCAGTAAGTGAAAGATCTTTCCAACCCATTGAATAGGCCTCAGGAGGGGCCAACAAAGGGAAGCCTGATTAGAGGCAGGCCCACACCCTTTCACTAACTAGGTATGAGGCCCAGGCCCATGCCCTTTTGCCAGTTAAGCTGATGTTGACCTGAAGCCCTTAGGGCCCTAAGGGGAGTTGCTAAGACCAGAGCCAATGGTATGTGCACTGAGTTCTAGTCAATCAAATGCTGGCTAGGACTGTATAAAAAGAGAGCCCAGAACTGAGAGTGGTAGGATTCAAGGACATTAAGAGAGTGAGAGCTACAGGAATCAGAATTCAGCCCAAGGAGGAGGAGCAGGAACTTGGAGTCTACAGAGCTGCAGAAGAGAGTGCTGAGAGGAGAGTTAGGATTCATGAGTGATTGTTTACAGGGAGGCCCTAGCAGAGGAAAAGGTGTTAGAGGATGATTTGGCTCCTTGCTATAAAATTGTGTTACAATTTCCTTGTTGCTACAGTGAGGTGGGCTTACTGGCTTTGGAACATTATTGCTACTACATAGAATCGGAATTACTGGTCCTGGGATTGGATTCTCTAGTGTCTAAATAAACGCTATACTTCCTCTGCCTTTTACCTAGAGGATTTCTTATACTTCACAATTCCAAGCCATTCAGGCATGCTCATGGTCATCCTCAAGGTCAGGAATCTTGCCTTACTGCTATAGCCTAATTTAATAGCAATTTAGATTTGAAGATCTTTCCCACCCATTAATAGGCCATGTGACCTGCTTACATCACAGGAAGCCTAAGTTACATGTGGTGGGACCAGCCTGCTGAGAGGAAAAGGAAGTTGTGTCACAGGAAATGCTGAGAGAGCAGTTATGGCAGTTACGACAGTTAGAGCTGAGGGAAAGAGAGCTGACCTGCGACAGCTGTGCTGTAAGCTTGTTTTGTGGGAAGGCACCAGCAGGGGGCAGAGAAGTTTTGGGATGGTGAGGCTCTATGCTGTGATATTATGTATCGAATCCTTTGCTGCTGTGATGGATTGGGTAGGTGGCTTGTGGGATCTGGTTCTCTGGTGTCTGAATAAATGGTTTACCTCTTCTACCTTCCGTGTGGAGAGTCTTGTATACTTTGCAATACAGAACCACAATTATCATCTACATTGTTATCCCTGATACACCTGATTGCTCATTCTCTGTCTGGATCTTCCTTCATATCCCAACCCATAACTGGGAGTATACCCTGGGCCCTCTTCTCTATATTCTTTCTCTTCATGACCCCAACAACTCTCCCTGGTTCAACTACCATATCTATGTAAGACAACTCCTATATTATATATACAACCCTACCTAATCACTCTTCTAAGGTTTAGACCCACATCACCAACTGTTTATTGGATGTTACTAGATGCCATTAGGCATCTCAAGCCACATAGCCAGAACAGAACTCATTAGTTTTTCTTCAAATGTCCCTCTTTTCTTTTTTTGAGGGAACTCCATTCTTATATTCCTCCTGGTTTACAACCCCAAAGACATCTTCATCTCCTCCTTCTCCTTCCACCTGCATATGAGAAGACCAATTGCCAGGTTCTATCAATTCTGCCTCCATAAGATTTCTTGGATCTGTCCCCTTCTCTCTACTTACAAGGCCACCTCCTTAGTTCAGGCCCTCATTAACTCTTGCCTAGACTACTGAAATAAGCTTCTCTTTGGTCTCCCTACCTCAAACTGGTCATTCCATACAGCTGTCAACACAATATTCCTAAAGCATAAATCTGACCATATCACTCCCACACTCAAAAAGCTTCAGTCAGTTGTTCTCTCATGTCTCTAGGATAAAACACAATTTTCTTTTTCCGTTTGATCTTTACAGCCCTTCACAATCTAACTTCGGCCTACCTTTCTAGGCTGATTTCATACTGGAGTCACCCTTGACTCTGCCCTCTCCTTTTCCCCTGACATTCAATCAAGTTGCCAAGTATTATCAATTCTATCTTCACAGTATATCTAACAGTCATCTCCTTCTCTCCACTCAAAGAACCACATCCTCATTCAGGCTCTCCTCACCTCTCACATGAATCACTGCAATAGCTTAATTGGTCTTCCAGACTCTAGTCTCTCTCCTCTCTAATCCATACCCTACAGAGCTGCCAAACTGACATTCCTAAAACACAGATCTGACTGTATCATTCCCTTCAAGAAGCTCCAGAGGCTCTCTCTTGTCTATAGGATAAAGTACAAACTCCTCTATTTGGCCTGGAAAATCCTTTACAATCTGTTTCAACTTACATTTCCAGTCTTACTATACATTAATCTCTGTGTTCTACCCCTGAGGGACTGAATGCTATTCCCTGTACATGACATTCCATCTCTAGTCTCCCTACCTTTGCCAAGGCTGTCCCCCAGGCTGGAAATAGGCACCTTCCTTACCTTCTCTTCCTCCACCAATCTCTAGCTTCCTTCAAAGGTCAGTTCAAAAGCTTTGCTCATATATGTATATACATATGCACAGATATGTTCATATATAGCTCAGCTAATATCTATTATATATGATATATATGATTTTATACACAAATATATACAAATATGTGTGTGCATAGATATAGAAACAAAATGTTTCCCTCAAACATATATAAGCTTGTTAAAGACTATTTCATTTTTGCCTTTATATCCTAACCTCCTAGAATGGTGCCTGTCATGTAGTCCCTTAGTCAATGCCTGCTGAATGAATGAGCATAGGTTAGAATGCATTGTTGAGGAAAGTTTTAAGGAAGAGGTGAGACTTGGGCCTGGGATTTAAAATGAGTGGAATTCAGATTGCTGTACAGGAACAGGAAGATACCCTAGGAAGCATCTTTAATGCTTCAAAATAAGTATTAGTAGTCTCCCTACCAACACACACTGTAACCCATTTGAGCCTAACAATTGTTTTGGTGAATTCCTATGTCCAAAATCTTCACCTCTCTTAGCAAGGCTACCTCCTAGATGACTGACACAATCTGTAACCAGGCCTGAGTCCAAAAAGCCTTTTCAGCTCGGGAGGCCCTACCAGCATTTTAACCCTGCTGACGAGAACTCAAGGCCATCTCCACACCTTGAAAAGGCATTGACAGATGATACAGGGCAAGGCAGGGAGGAAACCACATGACCAATGACTCAGGGCTGGGTATATTCAAAGACCAGGATGATAGGATTATAGGCCAGAAAATGATCCAGATTTGCTGTAATTGAGGCTTCATATTACAGCAGCATGAGAAATAAAGAGAAATTGGAAGATGGGGCCACTATGCATCACACTATCACTGTCCTTTAAATAAAATGATGCTGCTACTGAGAAGCAATTTTGTGTCTGTTGGGAGATGGGCAGAGGCTGCATGACAGCTGAAATTTAGGTGTAACCAGAGGCCAGGTCTATTCATTAAAAAAAAAAAAACAACCACCATCTATTAAGTGTCCAGCCTGTACAGTGGGCTGGCCAGGCACTGGAGATAATCCAAAGGAGCATTTCAGTTTACAACTGCTATTGACAAAGCTTGGCTTTTTTGAAGATGATCCCTCTAAGTGTGTTAGCACCAGCCCATCAGTCACTGTGATGAGCCAGGTCATTCTATCTGCTAACAGTCATCCTCTCCCAGAACTACAGGACATCTGAGGACGGGGACTCAGTAGAATGGTGTTAGAAGCAGAGGTCAGCGTCACCTACGGAAAACTTGACAGTTTTCTCACAAGCCAGTACTGACAAGAACCATTCTTTTTGTATTAGATTAGGAGTCTGGAACTAGTATTTGGAAGAAAATGAGGATTAACTGCCCAGCAATAGGATCACTGAATCACAAAAAAGATAAGAGTTAGCAGGGATTACATCTTGGCAGTCAGTCAGTCAGTCAACAATCATTCATTAAATGCTTTCTATATATAAGTGCTAGGCTTACCAAAAAGTTCCTACCCTCTCTGTACCTCAGGGAGAGTATATTAATTAACATGAGAAAAACTAGTCAAATCTGTATTTATTTTTTAACAAGAATCAACTCTAAAATATCCCCAGCAAAAAAAAGTCATCTAGTCTCCACATGACTATTATGTGGCAGAGACATTAATGTTAACCTAGTCTTCTGACCCCAAATCCAACACACATTCTGCAACACCATTCTATCTCCATAATATTTCATTGCTTCAAGAGCCACGAGTACCCTTGTGGGCATTTCTATTGTTGACAGAAATCACAACCCCTCCATGCCTTGGTAAATGGTTTCATAACAGCTTATATTTATATTACACTTTAAGGTATAATTCTAGAAGAAAGGTAATATGAGGATCCATTTTATAGATGAGGGAACTGAGGCTAAAAAAAGCTCAGTGACTTACCCAAAGTTACACAGCTAAGAAGTGTTGGAGTCTGGATTCAAGCCCAAGTCTCCTGATTCCATATCCAGCATTCGTTCCACTATGCCATATGAGTTGTTGTGGACAAAAAAAAAATTCATTGCCAGGTGGCAGCCATCTGGCAATAAGCATCTCTGCAATTTATTAGGCTGGTCCTCCGACTGGTCTATTAATGGGTCCATACTTAGCTAAAAGCAGGGCCTCTGAAAATACACATGTAATCCATCACCAGTCCCGTGCTTGAAGGTTTTCCAGCTTGGCAGGTCCTGCCAAGAGTGTGCCCTGCATCAATATAGATTCGTAGAGTGCAGGATGACCTCAATGCCCTGAGGATGCACTGGAGAAGGACTTCAGGGAAGGAAAGTAGCACAGAGTCATAGAATTTAGATTCATGAGGTACCTTACATGAACCATTCAATCAATAAGAATTTAATAAAGATTATCAAGTCAGTTCCCTCATTTTTCAGATTAGGAAACTGAGACACAGAAAGCTGAGGTGATTTGCCTGAGTTGACACAGGCCGAAATTTCCATCCCCCAGTTTCTTTTTCAAGTGCCTAATGATTTGCTGTTTTTATTTTTTATTAAAGAAGTTCTTATCTTGACCCAGTAGCAAAACTGGGACTCTAAATCTAAAACTAAACTCATCTTTCCACCTTAAAACCTTTTCTCTTCCAAATTTCCCTATTTCTGTTGGAGGCAACCTCAGCATTATCCTCAACTCTTCTTTCTCCTTCACTCCATGTCTCTAACCAATTGCCAAATGCTGCCATTTCTACCTATACAGCATCTGTGGCAACCAAACCCCATCTCTATTCACACACCTACTGCCTTAGTCTGGGCCCTTAATGCCTTTCCCCAACATAACTGGCCTCCTCATACAGGCCCCGAATTAGTCTCTCTACCTGAAGTCTCTCACAACTCTAGTGCATCCTACACATTGCTGTCAAAGTAATTTTCCAGAAGTTCAAACCTTACCATGAGATTTCTCTTCCTATTGACACTAGAATAAAATACAAACTCTTCTGTTTAACTTTTAAAGCCCTTCCCAACCTGGCCTCAACCTACCTTTTCAGCCTCACTGGACTGCACTCTGCCACCTGCCCTCTACAACCTAGACAATTTGGTATTCGCTCTGTTCCTCACTAACAACCTTCCGTCTCCAGTCTCTGTGCTTTTGCACAAGGCATCTCCCACTCCTGGAATTTTTTTACCTCCACTTCAGAGTCCCTCTCTTCCTTTAAGATACCACATCAGATTTAAGGTACCATTCAGATACCATCTTCTGCATGAAGCCTTTCCTGATCCTTCCAAATGCTACTGCCTTCCCTTCCATAGTATTCTGTATTTAACTATATTATGTGTGTGTGTATACATATACATATATAGACACACATATATATTTACATATGTATTAACTTCCTATTTATGCTGTAGATATTTTTATATGCACTGGTTGTCTCCTTAATTGTAAGGATGGATTTTATTCTTTGTACTTGTATTCCCAGCTCCTAACACAGTGCCTGGCACATAGCAGATGCTTAATAAATACTTGTCAATTGACTATTGTTAATTAAAACTCAGGTCTTCTGACTCCAGGTCCAGTGGTCTTTCCCTTCTACCATGCTGAAGTAACAAATCAAATCCAGGTTTCTCCAGTATGCTGAGGGGTTCCCCTTCCTTTTGGTAATATAGCTAAGTCAAGTGGAAGGTGGTTGTTTCATCCCATCTCCACAAACAACTCAAGTTTTCCCTCTTGAAGATTATTCACGATTCTCACACGCATTCTAAAAATAAAGGCAGGGGACATTTTGCCCTCTCTGAGCCACTTCTCTAACATTCTTCTTACCACAGACAGTAAAAGAAGTCATCCATGACATCTTGCTTATAAGAACAGTGAGCTATTACCGCATACCCCATGTTGCTAAAGAACAGTATGAAAAGGAAGGACCTGATTCATTACAAATATTTCCCAGGAGGACCCAGCAAGAGTCAGATACCACTTTAGAAGCTTAGTCAATAGAACAAAATTTTCATTCCTCTGCTTCTTTTTCAAGTGACTGATGATTTGCTGAAGCTTGTTTTTATTGTGTTTTTTTCCTTAAAGAAGTTCTTACTTATCTTGATCTAGGTACTTTAAAAAAAATGTCAAGGATATGCCAGGGATAAACTGTTTTCCCCAGTGAGGCAGCCATCTAAGCTAAGAAGTACTTCAGTACTGTAAGTTAATCAGAATAATCTGCTCTGGTCAGGCCACATCTAGAATACTGTGCTCAGGGCTGGGTGCCACGTTTTAAGAAGGGCATAGACAGACTAGAGCTTGTCCAAAGAGGGTGATCAGGGTAGAGAGAGGGATGGGGGAAATGCTCTATGAGAATAAGATAAAGGAACTTAGGAGGTTTAGTTCAGAAAAGATTTAAGGGGCTATGATAACAGTATTCAAGTATTTGAAGAGTTGTTTTGTGAAAGAGGGATTAGACTTTCTCTGCTTAACCCTTGAGGGCAGAAATAGCAGCAAGGGATAAAAATTACATAGATGCAAATTTGAGGTTGATAAAAAGAAAGTCTTGCCTCAGACACATGACTGGCTATGTGACCCTGGGCAAGTCACTTAACCTCTTGGTGCCCTAGGCAACTCTCTAGGACTGCTTTGCAGGGAAGATGTCTATCTCCATTGGTAAAGGGAGTTCATCATCTAGGAGTTCACTGAACCAATGAAATCACAGGTCCAGTGCCCATCCCTGTCCCTGTCCCCAGATGAAATGGGCTTTCCTCAGAGATGCTGGGATCCTGCTTACTGAATGTCTTCAAGCAGAAGCTGGATGACCACTTACAAGAGGAATTCTTGGTCTGGTAATAGTTAGAATAGATAGCCTTTGAGGTCTCTTCCAATTCTTGGATCTTGTAGATCATTTAAGATAGACCAAAGGTTTATGACTGCAAGTCTGTAGTAAAAGAATACAGAAAAACCAGAGTAGGGAATAAAAGGGGAATTTACAAGGCTTCTATAAGGTCCTGCTGGAGAAAGAAAGGAAGGGAGGGAGGGAGGGAGAAAGGAAGAAAGGAAGGAAGGAATGGAAGGGATGGAGGGAGAGAGGGAGGAAATAGCCAGCTAAAGGTCAATTAAGCTCAGGGTTCAATTAGGACAAGAAGAAGATTTAAAGAAGCCTAGTACTTCACAAACTAAATTAACGGATTTGCTCAATTAATGAAAAAGCTCTTATCAAGTACTTACTTTGTGCTAAGCTTTGGTGACACAAATAGAAAAGCAATACAGTCCCTGTACTCAAGGAGCTCACATTGTAATAGAGAGAGGCAACGCACATGGGAGGTTTCAGCTGCAAGTCAGATGAAAAGGTCCCATGGTCCTTAGAGTGCAATAGTAAAGCAGATGGCAATGCATCTTCTTTAATGGTATTTCCACTGAAAAAAAAATCTTCATTTCTGATGTTGAACCACTTGACAAGACTTTGATGTCAAGAACTTTCTTTCCTAGGTCTTCAGTAGCTGTGGCTAAGGATGCAGGGGCTGCAGAACCCGAAAAGACAGTTGCTAGGTTACATCTCCACAAGGGTTGATATGACGGTTGTGGGAGCTAAGCTGGAATCAGAGCCAGTGTTCTTGGAGGTGATGCTCATCCCAGGGTTCTTGGGCTCAGGATCCTGAATTGTCTCCATCATGATCTGAAGGGAAGTGTATGTTGAGCATATATACAAATAGATATCTCTTCTCCCATTCGTACTGTGGTAAGCACCTGGTTTGTCTTCTCTTGTGCTTGTGTGACCTACTTCTCTGGGTAATTTCCTGCTGGCCACCATTCAAGTAAGGTCAATGCAGCATCATCAACAGGGTGAGAAGAATACAGCCCTTTGCGCTCCCACCAGTTAGGAGACAACCTGATGGCAACACCCTGTTAGTTCAGTTCTATTTGGGAGTAAAATGAGGTACTCATAAGTCACTGAATAGTTAACAAAAAGAGGTTGACTTCACACAAAGATATGCAACGATGACACAGTGACACTGAGCTTCTAAAGACATGGACCTCCTCCTCTCCTTATGGAAACTCATCCATCCAGCTGGGCAGGATGTACTGACTCCTGAAATGCATCTTTCTCTAAAAGGATGATCTTTAGACATCCACCAAGTTAAAGGGACTCTAACTCCACGTGAGGGAGAATCTTTATGCATTTAGGTGACCAGGGAGCTGCATCAAGGGAGGCAGGAGCCAATCAGGTACTGGGGACCTGTTGCCCTTTTGAGAAAACTAGTCCCTTAAGCAAGAGAAAGAAAGGAAGAGGAAGCCTGGTCCCATCACATAAAACCCAAATAAAAACCAAAGTGCAAATCTGGTGAACAACTACTCCAGCCACAATTTGTGAAGCAAGGCAGCTGAGCTGGGATAACAGGAAGCACACTGCTGGTGCAATTAGTCCTATCAAGAACTCTTGCTGAAGAGGCCCGTAAGAGACAACTTAAAAACAGGGCACGTTGAAAGGACAGAGAACAAACGAGTCTTTTGTAGCAAAGAAGTACAACTCTTGGAAGTCTGATTACCTGTGTGGCTTACCTTGTGTATCTATGTTGATGTTCTCCCCGACTCATCTGTATAGATGAATAGGGCATCACATACTGGGTTGTGCTATAAGATGCCTGGGATCTTAGGAACCAGATCCCAAGCCAGTGGATTGGCTGGTGACAAATCTGTGTCACAAAGTTGACAACAATAAATGTGTACTTGACAACCCTCTCTGAGCCTTCCCCTATTCTCCCCAGGGAGGACTATGTCAGAAATGGGATGCTTGCAAAAATACCTCACCATTGCACAAGCATTCCACAGTTTAGAAAGCACTTTCAAATCATCTTTGTATCCTCTGATACCTAGCATAGGTGCTTCATAAATGTCATTTATATGAAATGTTAATGCAAGGAGGTAGAAAGAGGGCTCCAGGGAAAGTTCTCCAGCTCACTGCGCTGCTACGTCATGTCGCTTCTTCCCTTCCCTACTCTACCAAACATCCGGAACCTCTCTTCTCCACATCGCTACTTCCTCACCACTGTTTCTTCACTCCTTTGAAGTCTGGTTTCCAGCCCCTCCACTCTACTGAAACTGCTCGAAGCGAACCACTGATCTCCTCATCACCAAATTCAAAGTCTCTTTCACTCTGTCACAACCTTATTTAACATCTATGTTATTTAACTTCCTTTAGTGGTCCCTGTTCCTCTCCCTGATGCCTTGAGGTATGAATTTTCCAAGTTCTCTGTGTGTGTATGTGTATACATGTATATGTGTATGTGTGTATATATATATGTGTGTGTGTGTGTGTGTGTGTGTATGTTTTACATATATATATATATATATATATATATATATATAATTTGTGTACATTTTCACTGACTCCCTTGGCTTCAACTGTCACCACTGCACAGATCACCTCTCTCTTAAGTTACAGATTCTTTTCTCTAATGGACTATAGGACACCTCTACCCACATGTCCTGTCCACACCTCAAGCTCAAAATACATAGAATCAAGTTCATTTTTCCCCCTTTAAACTTGCTTGTTCTTCTGGATTTGCTATTTCTATCTGTAGCATCATCACTCACCCTGTATGCCATCTCAAAACCATAAAGTTTATCCTTGGTTCTTCACTCTCCCATCCCACATCTAATCAGTTGCCAAGGCCTATTGAATCTATTGACGTAATATTTTTCACCCACATTAGCAAAGGCCCTCATTACTACTTTCCTGGACCATAGCAATGGCTGTAAGGCACTAAAACTGGAACCAAATACCAGTTCAACTATGACCCAATTCAGATAACAAATATTAGAGAAAATTCTACAGTCCTCATAACTGCTTGCTCCTCTTTAATATGTACTATATGGTAACATTAGAACATAAAATACACAAACTGCTGTTGAAACAAACACTTGGGAAAATCTACATACCTACATACCCTAAGGACAACACAGGGAAGGAGACTGAAGATAAATAACACAACATTCTGCCACAGTGTTCCCAGCTTGTTCTGCTCCTTCCTGGTACTTAATTCTCCCTTGCTAAATAGCACACAACTGACTATAACCAGTTACTTCCCTGTGATGCTCTTATACTCTGCACATCAAGGCTGGTCCCTTCATCTGCCACCTTCTACCAGACACCAGCAATACGTCTCTTTCTAGGAATCCTACTGTGGAACCGCAAGCGATTGATTCCCTCCTCAGATACTTCAATGTGGTGACAGCTGTGGAAGAAATTTTCCCAAATGAACACCAACATCTGCACCTCTCTTCCCATCCCAGCTATATTTATCCTAATCTTCTGACAGTCAAATGTCTTCCCAGTTCCATTCTTTCCTTGCTCTAAACCACATATAATATATATAGAAATAGATATAGATATGGGTATTGTGTATATATATATTTCTATATGTGTATGTGTGAGTGTGTCATGGTCCCCCTCAATGCAAAAGCCTGCAGTGCTTCACAAGGACCTAAGGAATAAAATCCCTACTCTTGATTGTGGCATTCAAGGCCCTGTACAATCTGGTGTCACCCTATCTACCTTTCTATCTTTATCTCACACTACTTCCCTAGCTCTGTCTGTGAATATCCTACGCATCCTTCCCATCAGGGAAAAGACATTGTCCTTCAGACCTCAGATAAAACTCTGCTTTGCACCTTTCATTTGCATTTTGTTTTGCACTTTTCATGTAATGTTATGTATTATAATTATCTTGTTATAATGACATATAGAGATATAACGATCCTACTATAAATTCTACATCTATATTTATATAAATATATTTATAAGCATATTATGCGTAACATTATATATATATATATATATGATCTTATTATAATATCCCCCCACTAGACTAAATGCTCTAACAGGTCTGCGACTATGTCTTTTTTTTTTGAGGGGGGAAGGCAGGACAACTGGGGTTAAGTGACTTACCCAAGGTCACACAGCTAGTAAGTGTGTCAAGTGTCTGAGGTTGGATTTGAACTCAGCTCCTCCTGATTCCAAGGCTGGTGCTCTACTCACTGAACCACCTAGCTGCCAAATGTGACTATGTCTTATCTAAACTTTATACTATCTCTCAACTTTCTAAAATAGCACTCTGAACATAGTGACGCATTCATTTGTTCATTCCTCATATGAGATATATGAGGAATGAACAAATAAGTGTGTTATCAAATTTATTGCACCAATATATCCAAAAAAAAGTATGTGCTATGATCCAGTTGGATTTATATCAGGAATGCAAAGATAATTCAATATTTGGGGAGAAATTAGGATAATTAAGGATAGATTAGACTTGAGATTTCACTGGTATAGGGAACTTCCAGGTGAGGAAACTCCCTCTACTAACGCAGACTGGTGCCTTCTCTGCAATTTATAATCTTAGAAAGTTGCCTAAAGCACTGAGAGATCAAGTAACTTGGCCAGAAGCACACAACCAGCATATAGTATAATGTATAGGATATAGAGCATACAGTATAGTGTCAGAGATGGGACTTAAACTTGTCTTCCTAACTTTGAGGCTAGCTCTCCATCCATTTACTCTATGTTGCCTTTCATTAACACAATCATATTAAAAACAAAAACATCCAAGATGACAATATCATATTGATAGATGCAGAAAAAAGTCTCTGGCAAATTACAATACTTATTTATGGTGAAAAAAAAAACAAAACAAAACCTACAAAGCAAAAGCATGGAAGCATCATTTTTAATAAGATAAAAAAGTATCTATTTAAAACCAAAAACTAGCATAATTTGCAATGAGAAAACACTAGAAATTTCTCCAATAAATGAAAGAGAAAAATAAGATGTTCCCCCTTCCTCACTGCTATTTGGCATGTTTCTAGAAATGCTCGGAATGGTAGTAAGACAAAGGCATAAAACAAAACTATTCTTATTTGCTGATACAATGGTTTATTTAGAAAACTCCAGAAAGTCAACAAAGAAAATGAGATAAAGAATACCTTCAGTAATGCAACAAGGTACAAAGTAACCCTACAAAAATTAGCAGCATTCTGGCATAGCAATAACAAAATACAGGAAGAATTAAGAGAACAGGAAGTCCCATTGAAAATAACTACAAATTGCACAGAATACCTGGGAGTTAACATGTGGGGGCACACTTAAGGCTTAGATAAATACAATTAACAACACTCTATAAAGAAATAAAGACTAAAATAATTACAAGGATATACATTGCTCAAAGTTGGGCTGTAACAATATAGTATAAAGTGATACTACCAAAAATAATTTGCACTATTCCAATTAAACTACCAAGAGGATACTTTGAAGAACGGGACAAAATAGTAAAATTCACTTGGAGAAACAAAAAATGTAGAATATCAGGGGGAACAACGAATAAAAGAAACTGAAGCTGAAGGGAGCCCTTACTGAATTTGTGGTTCCCCCAGTCCATGTGATAAGATTATATGATGGAGATCTTTGTTAGACTGGAGTACCTCCAATGGAACAGGATATGCAACCTCCAGAAGTCCATATATGTTCATCTGAACACATGAAGGAGGCAAAAGCCACCAAATCAAGCTCCCTATCGCTGGTACTACATAAGAATGAAGAGGATTAATACTTCCAGGTCTCAAATTATTAAAACAGTAACCAGGCAAAACTTTTGTCACTGGTTAAAAAACATCAATGTAAATCAACCCAACAGACTAGATAAGAAAGAATCGGGGGCAGCTAGGTGGCGCAGTAAGTAGAGCACTGGCCCTAGAGTCAGGAAGACCTGAGTTCAAATCCAGCCTCAGACACTTGACACACTTACTAGCTGTGTGACCTTGGGCAAGTCACTTAACCCCAATTACCCTGCATTCCCCTCTGCAAAAAAAAAAAAAAAGAATCAGAAACAACTGAATTCAATAACTTAGTGTTCAATAAATCTGATGACAAATTATTTGGGGAAGAATTCTCTATTTTAACAAGAATTACTGGGAAAACTGAAAGGTAGTTTGGCAGAAATTAGGTCTAAAGAGACATATTAATCATATGTATGCTCAAAATAAATACATCACCTGAATTTTTTTTTTGCAGGGGGGGAAGGCAGGGTAATTGGGGTTAAGTGACTTGACCAAGGTCACACAGCTAGTAAATGTGTCAAGTGTCTGAGGCCGGATATGAACTCAGATCCTCCTGACTCCAGGGCCAGTGCTCTACTCACCGTGCCACCTAGCCTCCCCAATCATCTGAATTTTTATGGCCATATCATAAAAAAGTTAGAAGAACCAGGTCACATATCTATCATCGGTAAGGCTGATGAGCAATTTCTTAATCAAAGGAAAGAAGCAATCACAAAAGATAAAGCAGATAATTTTGATTACATGACACTAAATTTTTTCACTAGCAAAATGAATACAACTAAGAACAGAAGGGAAATTATGATTTTTGCACCAAATATTTCTGATAAGGATCAGATATACAAAATGTAGAGGGAATGAACACAAACATAAGACCAAGAGCCATTCTCCTATGGATAAATGGTCAAAAGTTCTCAAAAGAAGGAACTACAAAAACTATTAGCAACAACAGAAAATTCAGAATTTCTAATATAAAGAGAAATCAAATTAAAACAATTCAGAGGTTGTTTCAATTAACACCTCATACCCAATTAATTGACAGTAATGACAAAAGACAGGAATGGTCAACGTTGGAAGGGCTGTGGAAAGACAGGTGCATTAATAGGTAAAATTATAAATAGGTCTGACCATTATGGAAAGTAATTTGGAACTATGTTAGGAAAATGACCTACGTATCCATAACCTTTGAAGCAGAGATCACAGGGCTAGGCACATGGCCTAAGGAGGTCAAAATAAAAAAGAAAGGCCCATAAATGTCAAAATATATATATAGCAGCACCCCTTTCTGTAGAGCAAAGACTGGAAACAAATTAGATGCCCACTAATAAAGACATAGTTAAACAAATTGTATTGCATGGACATAATGGAATATTACTGTATCATAAGAAACTATGAATGTGAAGAATTCAGAGAAGTATAGAAAGTCAACATAATACCAAGTACAGAAAGCAGAACCCAGGAACATAATATATACAATGCCTACAATAATGTAAATAGAACAATTTTTAAAAAAAAACTACTGAAAGGTGTATAATTATAATGACCAAAGAAGAGATAGGAAAATGTACTTTCTTCACAGAGGCAAGGGACAATGGGTATAAATTACTGTATTTCCAGATTTGGCTGGTTTTGCTCAGCTCCTTTTTTCCTCTTCTTTTATAGTTTTTACAAGGGATGGCTCTCTGGATCAGGGATGGAGGAAGGATATACTAGTCAGTCAGTCAATATGCATTTATTAAGTATCTACTGTGTGCCAGGTGCTGTGATAAGCAACAGAGTTACAAAGAAAGGCAAAAGACGGTCCTTGACTTTAAAGATCACAATTTAATGGAAAACAAAAGTGATATAAAAACATGGTAATTTTAAAAAATTTTAAAGAAGCATCAAACACACAAAAAGAAAATAAAGTTAAATCATTAATTCTCACTGTTTTTTTTAAAGGAGAGAAGGAAAAAAGAAGAAAGTAGATGAGAAGAAGGAGAAAGAAGACATCAAAGAAAGAGGAGAAGAAGAATAGAAATAGAAAAAGGAGTTTGGAGGAGAAAGGAAAGGAGGGGAAGACAGAGAGAATGGAGAGTTGAAAGATTAGAAGAAATTAAAAAAAGAAGATGAGGAAGAAGGGAAAAGAGTAGAGAACAGGAGGAGAAAGAAAACAAGAAGGAGGTAAAGGGGGAAAAGAAGAAGCAGGAAGGAGAAAGAACAGAGATGAGGAAGAAGGAAAAAAGAAAAGGAAGAGAAGAGCTGATTTTTATTTACAATATTTCCTCATACAAACTTGGTCATGAAAGTATTTTTATCTCCATGTAGCAGCTGGATAGTGAGGCTTGTAAAGGTGAAGACCAGGCATACAATTAGCATTCAAAGAAACCAAGTAGCCCAGGTTTTCTGACTCTATATTCACTAGACAAATACTTTCTTGCCAGGAACCCCCAAACTGCAGCTCTCAAAGAAAGGCCTCACATACTATCAATTCTGAATCTTATCAGCATCAAATGCAAAATAATAGTGTTGTCCCACGGAGACCGTTTGGGATGTGGCTGGTTTCTATCCCTTTGTTCAACAATAAAACCCCTCCCTGTTCTTTGTAAGGGTAGGGGCAAGTAGCTGGGTGGGGCAATTTAAAGCAAATGAAAGGGGGAACCGATTAGAAATAGCGAATCTATATTTGGCAACTTTAGCAAGCCAGTTAATAAAAAAATTCAGAGAAGTTGACTGAGAAAACAAGAAACATTTAGAGGTCCTTGGAGCAGACCGCTATTCCATAGAGATAGGCCTGGATGAAAGCGCTGGTGATACTGAAGTGGGAAGATTACAGGCTGAGGAGACAAGCACACTAAAAATAATTAATCTGTGAGAGACTTTTATTTAAGTTCTGATTCATGGTAGCTCTCTAAGTCAAACAACCACTCAGTGCTATAAATTAAGCCGATAAAATATGGCTTTATGAGGTGAGCACAGCTTGTTTCAGACTCTTATATTGACATTTAGAATCTACAGATTTTTAATGATATTGATTTTGAACCCCAGAATAAATGTCCTCACTGCCAAATCCCCACTAATGACGATAGACACTGTGTGTGGATAACCCCCTGGGTACTGCTGGGAAACCAAACCCATTACATTATATTGTTTGTGCATTTCTATTACGGGGGTGAAGGCGGGGGGGGGGGGGGGGGGGGGAGCAAACCTTGTTGGGGTGGGGAAGGTGGAGGGAGGAAGAAGTGTAGCCTACGGAGTAAGGGAGAAAAGCAGAAACAAAAAGAAGACAGTAGAGCATAAACAAACTCTGGATTAAAGCTGCACAGAGGGAGGGGCCTGTAAGAGTTCACGTTTCTCTACCCCAGTGAAGTAGGTAATGCAGGTAATATTATTCTCTACAAGTGACAGATGAAGAAGCTAAGGCTCAGAGGCTGTGACCTGCCTAAGGTCAATGAGCAAGTTAGGGGCAGATCTAGGCCTGTAATCTAGCTCCTCTGACTCCACACTGGCTCGAGCAGGTCACAAATGATTGGGCAAATTTAGCTTCCCAGAGACCATCACACCTGATGGCCCTGAGGCATCTAGAAGGATGCAAAAAGAGCTGGGGCCTGAAGCCCAAAGGCCTGGGTTCCTGTCCCTGTTCTTATCGTCTGCCAGATGTATAACAACCTCCCTAAGCTTTGCTTTCTTCATCTGAGAAAAGGGGGTCCTGACACATGTTTGGCCTACCTAGGAGGGCTGTTTGTGAGGGAAAGCACTTTGTAAACTGTGTAGTTTGGGAATAAGGAATTCCTACGGGAACGGGAACTGCTATCACAAACTATTAAGGAGGTAGTCCCTACATCTCCCTGTGAGCTTCAATCTATCATTTCCTGCACTTTTAAGCAAGCAAGGAGGATGGGCGGAGGAAGAAAGGAAATGTTCTCTTTATATTTGCCCCCTCTGACCATGCTATTCCTTACTTCTCCTTGTAGGACAGGAAAGAGAAATGAGAGAGGGGAGGCGTGAGGGGGGAGCAGTCCAATTCTGAGTAATCTGCCATCACAAAAAAAAAAAAGGATAGTCTGAGTACAGGCAAAGGAGACTCCCATATGACTCCAAATCACTGTTTTCTACTCCTTTCCTGATTCAATCAATTCAATAAGCCTTTATTAAGCACCTACGGCCCTGCTCAACATGGCAAGATAAATGAAGATTAACAAAATGCAGTCTCTGCCCTCACTGAGCCAAGGGGACTATTACCAGTGCCTTGGCCCGGGACACAGTCATTTCATAAATGTGGCCTGAGGAGAGCAAAAGTTTGCCTGGCGGCTACCGCTCTGCTCCCATTTCTTGAGCCTAGAGTCCATTAAAGCCTTTTATACCTTTAAAACACGAACTGCTTTCTAGATTTCTTGGCCTATACTTCTGCAGCTGTTTTTTTGGATCCAAGTGCAGGCCTGATTTGAGCTTTAAAGGCTGCATGGGAAATCAGCACTTTCTCCATCTATAAATAAAGGTGTTGGCTAGAAAACTGTGCAGTTGCAAATTCTCTGATCTTCTGATCCTACGAACAGGTGGAACAGCATGAGTAGGGCACTCCAGAGATCAACGTCGTCGTCGTCGTCGTCGACATCGTCACCATCAGTCATCTTCATCACCATCACCAGTATTTATATGTTAGTTTGCAAGATGCTTGACAAATACTATCTCATTTAATTCTCACAACCACTCTGAGAGGCCGATGTTATTTTTATCCCCATTTTACTGAAGAAGAAATGAGGCAAATGGGGTTAAGTGACTTGCCCAAGGTCACATAGCTAGTAAGTTTCTGAGGCCAAATTTGAATTCAGGTCTTCCTGACTCCAGGTTCAACAATCTATCCACAGCATCGCTTAGCAGCTGACAGGCACCTTCAGACACCCAAATGGCTCTGTGATCATTGTTCCCTACAAAGATACAGAGAACAAAGCACACATGTCCTTCCTTAAGTTTGCCAGAGAGGATCCGCCCAGTGTGCTAGACAACTGCCTCAATTTCTAGATTCTTCTTGAAGTTGAGAGGATGCCAATGGAACCCATGGTTTATCCTTCCATTATCCCTCATTCTTACCACATGATTGGCTCGTTTTTAAAAATCGTTGTCTTAGATAAAGGCACAGACAGCATGCTCATTAAATTTGAAGATGACACTAAGCTGGGAGGGACAACTAACACACTGGATGACAGAATAAGGACCCAAAGTGATCTTGGCAGGCCGAAGCACTGGGCTTAATCTAGTAAGATGAAATTCAATAGGAATAAATGCTTTATACTTGGATTCAAAGAAACAGCTCCACAGGTAAGCAGTGGCAAGGCACGCTCAGATAGCAGCTCATCTAAAAAAGGATCTAGGTGTTTGCAAAGACTGATAGGTCAATATGGGTCTGCAGGATGGTGTGGCGACTAAAAAAAGCTAATGCCATCTTGATCGGCATGGAGAGAAGCTTCAAGGAACAGAGAGGGGACAGACCTCACCAGCAGTAGTGGGTTCAGTTCTAAGTGCCAAAGCTAAACGACACTGACCCACTAGTGTGCCGCCACAGATGGGCAACCACAGTGGCGAAGGGCCTTGAGTCCACATCTATTAGAATTGCCTCTACCAACTCGGGAGGCTTAGCCTGGAGAACACAAGTTGGGGGGTGGGGTGGGGTATAGAATGAGGGCTGTCTTCAAGGATTTGGAGACCCGACACATGGGAGAGAGATTCAGCTGGTTCTGTTTTGACCCCAGAGGGCAGAACCAGGAGAAAAGAGTGGAATGAAAGGCAAATTGAGGCTTGATGTCTGGAAAATTTCCTCACAATCCAAGCTGCTTGAAAGTTGAATGGTTGCCCTAGGAAGTGGTGGCTCCCTCTCCTTGGAAGTGTTCAAGCAAAGCCTGAATAACCACTTTGTCAGGTGTAACCGCTTTGTCAGCAGGGCTATACTTTACCCTCTGGGCGATGGGCTGGACTACACAATCACTGAGGTCCCTTCAGGCTGTCAAATTAAATCATACATTTCCTTTATTTTACTTCTCTCTTAGGATTTCATGCTATCTCATCAATGGCACTCCCTTCCACATGCTCTTAGATCCAATTAAAATAGACGAATTGTCATATATGGACTCCCTAGATCCCTAGACAGAATGTAATTCCCTCTATGAGGGCAAATAAATGAATAGATAAGTATTTAATCAGCGCCTTCTATGGGCCAACCATTATGCTAGGGCTGGGGATACAAGCAGAAACAATGAAATGATCCCTTCTCAACATGAGCAGCAAGCTGCTTTACTTTTTCATTATATGCCCAGTGTCTAGCACAGTTCCTGGAACACAGGAGGTGCTCAGTAAATGTTTATGAAGTGACTATCTTGTTTTCATAGCTCTGCCACTGTTCTTTGGTTTTCCTGAGTACTGTAAGATAAAGCTGGACAGGTAGAGGGCTGTATATGTCAGACAGAAGAGTTTGAATTTTATTAGACAATAGGGAGCCATTAAAAGAGTTTGAGGAGAGCAGCAGATAGGATCAGATGAAGAAAATTACAACATGATGAAGATTACTTTAGCAGAAATATGAAAGGAGGAGGTCAGAAGACTTGTTGGCTGGTGCTGATGGGATCCACTCCCAAGATGGTGGCAACTACAGGGGTAGGTAAAGCAGAGAGAAAGGGGTTAAGACCGGATGGACAGGTAGAACCAAACAAACTTAATAGGCAGTCCAGTGCCGTGGAAAGAACAGTGAATTTGGAGTCGGAGGCCTTGGGTTAAAATCCCAGTTCTGCCTCTTACTGCCCATTGAACTTAACCTTCCTCACCTATAAAACAAGGGTGTAGGATTAGATGGCCTCTGATGTCCTTTCTGGGTTTTACATCTGCAATCACATAACTGTCTGGAGATGAAAGGTGAGGAAGAGGAAAGGGTCAAAGACAAACACTAACAGAAACAGAGAAGCCAGAAGGAAAAACAGGAAAGATAATTTCCCCAGACCAATTAGAACCAAACACACCCAAAATTTTATAATTTAACAATTCCTGTGAGTTACCCTTTAGGGTAAAGTAGGAAAGTGCATTGCCCTGAGAGTTTGGTTACCTGAGTTCAAATCCTTGGGCGTGAGAGGAGAGGGCTCTATATAAGGTCTTCACGATCTATTCCAAATCTGACATCCTTTTTGGAGGAAAAGCCCTGAACTCAGAACAAAAACACCTGGGAGCAAATCTCAGTTCTAAGTACTAGCATGGCGCTCAGTTTCCTCTTCTGTAAAATGAGGCAGCTAGAATGAATAACCTCTAAGGTCCCTTCCAGCTCTCAACTTTATGATCCAATTCCATGATTCCTGCATTATTCCAATAGGCCATAAGAATCCAATCCATTCACCCACCCTCTGTGAGCTGTCCTTTCTTCCATTTCTTTTGGCTAGAATCCCAGTATTGCTAAATTGGGCAGCTCCCTTCTCAGCCAATGGCCCCCGAGGATTTGTCCAGACACAAATCCATCTCACCAGAATGTCTTTTCAATTTGGAGCATTAAAGCTCAACTCTTTTGGAGAGGTTTTCTCATGGGCCAGAATTATTCTTTATTGCCTTTCAAAAATGTAAAGTTACAGAAATGCTAAACGGATTCTCCACAAACGATGCTGTAATAAAGTTAAATCCATTTTAGTACAAATGAAGTGTCAAAGGTTTATTAAAAATCCATTCTTTTATCAGGCCCTGTAGTAACATAAAATGAAGAGGCTTGGCAGAGACTAAGCTTATAATATCTATCCTCTGGGGTTGGTTGGGAAGCCTATCATGGGGCTGATTTTATGGCAGTCCTGAAACTAGAATGGCATTTATCTCAAAGAAATATTTTATAAGTCAGAACACTGAGTGTATTACAGAGAGAATCACAGTGCAGAAAGCCCAGGTCATGCCCCCAGTTCTGGGGCAGACAGGGCTGAAATGAAATCCAATGACTTAATCACAATACATAAAATTGTACCTGTTTCAACATCCGTCACATGAAGCTCAGAATCAAAGCCGCCACTGAGGATCTGTCTTCCACACGAGGACCACTGCACAGCACGGACAGCACTGCTGTGAGAGGAATAGGTGTTCAAACAGCGACCAGTATCAATGGCATCCCACACCTTTAGGGCAAAAGACAAACAGGCAGTTCTTAGTGATAAAATCTCACATTTCTTAATGTTTAATCACTTTTTTTCCCCCACAAAAACCTTGTGGGCCAGAGAGTGAAAGTTTTTGTAGCTCTGTTTTATGGATGAAAAAACAGAATTTAGAGATAAATGACTTGCATGAGGTCCCATAAATAGTGTAAGAGGTGGGATTCAAACCCCGGTCTCTCCTAACTCCCAATACAGCCCTTCTCCAAGCCAAGCTGACTCCCTGAAATGAATGACCTTTCTTTTCACAGACTTCACAGAGCATGTTGCTTATACTTCTCTCTTGCAATGTATTACTACATGTTACAGTTATCAGTGAATTACAGGTCACATCCTGCTGCTAAAGATCAAGCGATGGATTGTAGAGCCATAGCTAGAAGGAAACTTAAGAGTCATCAGGTCCATTCCTCGTAACTTCATAGACTAGGAACTGAGCTCCAGAGTGGCTGTGACAAGTAGTGACAAGCAGTGACGGAGCTGGAATTTGAACTCATGCCCCGTGATTCCAAATCCAGGACTCTGTCCACTCTATCACAAATGGGGAGGTCATTATCTTCTGATGCAGCCCACTCCGCTTCTGAACAGCTTTAGTTATTAGAACATCTTTTTCCCAGGTGGCACAGCAGATAGAGCACAGTGTCTAGAGTCAGAAAGACCTGAATTCCAATCTGACATCAGACACTTACTAACTGTTTAACCTAAGGCAAGTCACTAAAGCCTCTGTTTGCCTGAGTTTCCTCAACTATAAAATGGGGAGGGCTCTTGTGAGCATCAAATGAGAGAATGTTTGTGAAGCTCTTAACATAATAACTGGTACATAGTATTGGTGCTTAAAAAATGCTTGTTCCCTTCCCTTTTCCCCCCACGTACAGGAAAAATCTACCCCTCTGAAACTTCTACCCCATTACTCCTAGTTCTTCTGCCCTCTGAGAAGAAAACAAGGTTAATCCCTCTTTCAAATGCCAAACCTTTAAAATAAGAAGACAGTACCATATTCTCCACCACCTCTTACCTCCCCTCCCATCCCCAATTTTCCCTTCTGTAATAACAATTTGGCTGGCAGCTACTTGTGGCTGTGTAAAACCAACAACAACCAGCACAAAGAAGGCCTGCTAACACAGGTTCTTTTGATCTGCTTTACTAAGGAAAGCAATGTTAAGGGGTTAACAATCTTACTTCAATCACACATACAAATATAACTCCCTTGGTTCAGGAGGAAAAGCTAGCACCCTGAACTTCAGAGCAAATACAAATATACACAATATAAACAGACCAAATCACAATTCATAGTTACCAGGAAAGCATCCACATCTGTGTTTACAAGCCAGGGGCTCTTAAATTGGCTGTCCAGAGTTCCATGCCACTCTTTCAGGAACTGAGAGCCCCAGACAAAATGCTAACCTTTGAGTTTTTATACTCTGTTCAGGGCCTGAAGGATTCACACCTAATCAGCAAAAGGATGTGAGCCTGGGGCTTAGCACTTAATTAGCAAAAGGGTGTGTGCCGGGAGCTTTGCACCTAGTGAGACTTAATCAAAGGCACTTAATTAATTTAGCATTCTAAAAGAGAAAACAGCAAAAAAAAAAAAAAAAAAAAAAGTCCCACCTTAATTACCAATATGCCTTTCTCAGGCTAAACATTGCCATTTCCTTCAGCTTTTCCTTCACATGGTCTCCAGTCCCTTCATCATCCTGTGTCCTTCCTAAAATGTGATTCCCAACTGCTATTTTAAGTTCTGTGTGACCAGGCCAGAGGATACCAAGATTATCATCTCCCTCAGTACATCGGGGAGGTCACTAAAGCTTCTGGGCTGTTTTCACATGCACCACTTTCTAGCTACTCCCTCCTCTAACCCCCTTCCATCCTTTACCTGCTTAGGTGTTTGTTTGTTTTTTTAAACCCAAGTGCAGGACATTTACTGTTGTTAGGTTTCATCTCATCAGATTCAATACAGTGTTCCAGACCATTGAGATTTTGGGGGGATCCCAACTTAGTTTATTCCAGCTTAATATTATCCACAAATTTGATAAGCATGCCATCTATGGCATCATTAAAGTCATTAATGAAAATGTTGGATGCTATTTAATTAACAGTACTGAATACTATTTAAAGGTATTTATTGAGTACTAGAGCAGATGCTGTAGGAGACCAGGTTAATATACACATTCTCTGCCATCCAAGAATTTTAGCTGTGCAATCTAAAATAGAAGAAATGTATAACAGACCTATATATAGCTAACACAGGCACACTGTACACACACACACACACACACACACACACACACAGAGTCCATTCTTTCTGAAAAAGAAGTTAGTTTCTAGTATCTCACACCACTGTACTCAGTGATGGGAAAAGGGAGCCCAACATACACATCTTGGCTCGAAATTCACTTTAAAGCTACTATGTGTACAAAGCGTAGGACAAAGACAATGACCGACATGTTCAGAGATTGGGTAAGTAGTAAAAACAAAGGAGACATGGTGAGTAGTGATCTGTAAATGAATTTTCATCAGCTTAAGAGGAAAAGTAACAGCCCCAGTGATGGTCAAGTCATTCATAGAATCCTAGATTCAGAGCTGAAACGAACCACAAAGTTCATCTAATCCAACTCCATCATTTTACAGATGAAGAAAATGAAATGTGTGTGTGTGTGTGTGTGTACATATATATATATGTGTATATATATATATGTATAGACACAGATATATGTGGTGGGTGTGTAGGGGTGTATGTGTGTGTGTGTGTGAAAGATGAGTAAAAATTATGAGAGAAAGTTTCCAGGTATTAATAACCAATTTCTTAACAAGGCTAAATAATAATCAATAAACTGAAGGTCAGTGATGGTTTCTCTTGGTAACCAAAGACCCCGAGGGAGGTTCTGAAACATCTTAAATCAGGTGTGTTCCTCCTGACAGGGAAGTCCCTTGACAAGTGAAATTCAACCCTGATTTGGTGAACATTTAATGAGAAGGTGGACTAGAAATTCTCAGTCCTTCCCAAATACTACATTATAGGAACAGGGGCATCAGCTGAGAATGTGGCCTGGTCATGAGTTTTGAGCTCCCTCTAGCAATCTGGGCACCACAACCAGGTTCTCTCTGCTTTGGTTTCTCCTTCATGAGCTGAGGTTGTTAGTTAGTATTTATATAGAACTTCTAAGGTTTGCAAAACACTTTACAAATCTCATTTTATCCTTACAACCACCCTGGGAGGGAAGTATAAATCCAAAGTATATACAAAGTAATTCCAGGAGCGGAAAGCATTAATAACTGGAGGGATCAGGAAGGGCCTTGTATAGAATATGGAACTGAAGCTGAACTGTGAAGGAAGGTGAGAGGCAGAGGTGAGGACCCCAGGTATGGAGTTATCATGAGCAGCAAAAGAAAGAACAGATTGGCTGGAACTGTGCACGAAAGGGGTCATGAAATGAAACAAGTCGAGGGACATCTGGGTGAATGGCCAGACCCAAAGAGAAAACGTTAACACCTGGAATGAACCACTTTGAAGAGAGGACTCCCTAGGGAACTGGGTTTGACCCTGTGTTACTTAACATTTTTATCTCGGATGTGGATAAAGGAATAGATGTCATTCGAATCAAGTTTGTAGATGACACAAAGCTAAGGATGGTTAACACAATGGATGACAGTCAGGATTCAAAAAGAGTGCAACAAGCTAGAATACTGGGTGAAATCAAGATGAAATTTAATAGGGATGCATGCTACCTTCTGTCTTATGCTTCAGTTCAAAAATCAATTTCACAACTAAAAGATGGTGGAGGCATGGTTAGATAGCAGTTTGCTAAAAAGATCTGAGGATTTTAAAGGTAGGTAGGAAAGTTTAATGTGTCAACAGTTTAATATGGCAGACAAGAAAGCCAATGCAATCTTATACCGAGGTGAGGAATAAGATCATAATCATTCCATTCTTCCCTTCTTTGCTAATATTAATAGGAGTGCTGCATTCTGTTCTAGACATCGCATTTTAAGACAGGCATCAATAGACTGGAGAACACCCAGAAGAGGGTAACCAGAAAGATGAAGGGTCATAGGAGGCCTGGTCAAAGGAAATGTGGATGTTTAGCCTGAAGGGGGAACCTGGGGACCCGTGAGCATTGTCGGCTTACCCAAAGCAGGATTTAGAAGAATGGTGGAAGGAAGTTGCAGAAAGAGAGGAATTTAGGCTTGTTTTAATGAAAAAACTTATAACTATGGGAGCTGTCCAAAAGCAGAAGCAAATGATCAATCAAACAGCAAGCGTTTGTCGTCTGCTGTGTGCCTGGGGACACGAAGGAAAAAAATACTTTTTGTTCTCAAGGAGCTCATGTTCTGTCAGAGGAGAAAACACATACATGTATAAGCACATACAGGATAAATACAAAATAAATACAGAGGCATTTGAAATCAAGCTAGTTAGAGCGGATGAGCACTAGTTAGGTGCAGGATCAGCAAAGGCAGAGATGGTCATTAAGTGGAGTCTGGTGATTAGAAGCTGCTGATTAGAAGGTGGATCAAGCTGAGTCTTGAAGGAAGGGATTCTCCCAGGCCTCTGTGGGGAGAGGGTGCTTTCTAGACTTGGGGACAGCCAGGACAAAGGCACAGAAATTGAAAGACTGCTGTGTGAGAAGAGAAAGAGAGCCAGTTTGGTTGCACTACAAAGTGAGACACAAACTTAGGCTAGAAAGATAGGTTTAGAATAAAACAAACAGAGGAGTTTATATTTTATCCTAGAGACAACAGGCAACCAGCAGGTCTCCTCTTTGATCCAGTGAACAAGACCCTCCATCTCTCCACTCCAGGCATTTTCTGAGATTACCCCCCATGCCTGGAAAGCTCCCCTTCCTCTGCTCTGACCACCGACCTCTCTGGTTTTTTTTAGGCCCCAACTAAAATCCCACTTTCTACAGGAAGTCTTTTCTAATTCCTTTTCATTCTAAAGCCTTTTCTTTTTAAAATTATTCCCTATTAATCCTATACATAGCTTATTTTTATAGAGTTCTTTGTTCATTGTCTTCCCCATTAGACTCTGAGCTCCTTTTTGTCTCTTTTTGTATTCCCAGCACTTACCATGGTGCCTGGCACAGAGATACTTAATTAATGTTTATGGACTGACTATTGAATAAGGGAAGAACTTCATGGTAGCTGTATATGGAAGGGATCGGGAAGGGGAGAATCTTGGAGCAGAGAGACCAATTTGGAGGTCAATTACAAACCTGACACACTGGAAGAGTAATGGAGCCCTAAATGGACATAGGGAAGTAGAAGTGGACTGCTATGGGGAGTGGTAGGTTTTCCCTTATGGGGGTCCTCAAGTAAAAGGAGAATGATCACTGGTCAGTTATGTTGTAGAGGGAATTTTTTTTTAAATAAATTTATTTATTTTTAGTTTTCAACATTCACTTCCATAAGATTTGGAGTTCCAAATTTTCCCCCCATCTCTCTCCCCTCCTCTCCAACCCAAGATGGCATGCAATCTGGTATTAAACCTACATTCACATTAGTCATGTTGTAAAGACGAATAAGAATCAATGGGAGAAACCACAAGAAAGAAGAAACAAAAAAAAAAGAGAGAGAAAGTAAATAATATGCTTCGATCTACATTCAGACTCCATATTTCTTCCTCTGGATGTGGATAGCATTTTCCATCATGAGTCTTTTGGAGTTGTCTTAGATCCTTGCATTGCTATGAAGAGGTAAGTCTTATCAAACTTAGTCTTTGCACACTGTGGCTGTTACTGTGTACAATGTTCTCCTGGTTCTGCTCACTTCACTCAGCATCAGTTCATGTAAGTCTTTCCAGGTTTTTCTGAAGTACACCTGCTCATCATTTCTTACAGCACAATAGTATTCCATTACATTGCTATACCACAACTTGTTCAGCTATTCCCCAAATGACAGGCATCCCTAGAGGGAAGTTTTTTTCAGATAAGGGTTTGATTACATGGTCGCTGATGACCCTTCCAAAATCTAAAATTCTGTTATTCTGTGAAAGACAGCTGGTGCCAAATTCTATAGGACTTCAAATGCAACAATGGAGCTTATATTTTGCCCTAGAGACCTAGCGAGCCACTGAAGACTCTTGAACTTGGAGTGATATGGTCAGATTTATACTTTGGCAAACTGTATGGAGGATAAAGTGGAGAAGGGAAAAACTGGAAGCAGGGAGCCCAATGAAGTCTTCTACAATAGTTGAGATGAGAGATATAGAGGGCCCGAACAAGGATAGTAGCTATGTGAACAGAGAGAGAGAAACACATATGAGAAGTTGTGGAGGAAGAATCAAGAAGATTTGTCAACCTGCGTGGGATATGAGGGATAAGGCAGAGTGGAGCACACTCCTGAGGCCACACACCTGGGAGACTACAAGAATGGTGGTGACAATATTACCTGCCCAACCTATTTCACAGGGTGCCTGGAAGGATTAAATGAGGTAGTGGATTTGTAAAGCAAAAAGGGTTATATAAATAAATAGAAATTCTTAATAATGGTTGCTGATAATAATCAATAACAATAAACTGCAAAGAGAATTCTTTTTTGGGATAAGGGATTGTAACAGACACCCTTTAAGGATCCTTCCAAAATCGAGATCATATGGCTCTTCTTTATATGTTGAGGCTTTAAAAAATAATGTTTTCCAATGGCAAGAACTCCTTGAATTGATTTTCACTACACCAGTAAAGTCTTGTTCTTTTTTCCTTCTTAATGAGCTCAGTAGTCTTCAAAAAGCAAAGGAAAAAAAGTAAACAGTGACCACACCATGAACACCAATCTGTGAACGAAATTCCCCATGAAGATAAAAAACCTCATTTTGGCAAAGTCAGAAGGAGCTCAAACTTCAGAGGATTCAGATGCTAAGAGAGGATTTTCCCCTTAGAAAAATGTAGCTTTTGTAAAGTCGGGGGTGGGGGGGAGAAGTATTTCAACAGCTGGTTTTAAAAATTCAAACTGAATTGGATAAGATTAACAAAAACATATGGATATAAATGTTCCCTTCCTTAAAGGTTTAGAAACTTTCTGAAAGAGTAAAAGAATCATTGTCCTCCTTTTACAGATGAGAAACCTAAGGTTCAGAGATCATTCAGTTAGATCAGAACCAAGACATAAACTCTGCTTTTCTGATGCCTATATCAGCTGACACCTGATTTAATTCTACAAACATTTATTAAGTACCTACTATGTGCACACTTCTGTGCTGAACAATGGAGAGACACTTAAAAAAAAATTTGAAGGGCTCTCAAAGATCTTACGTGGGCTGGAGGGTAGAGGAAGTGTAGTAGACAACACGTACATATGTAATTATAATGCAAGGTGATGTGAGGTTCTAACAAGGGTGTGAGAAGGTTCAGGGAAGCATTCCCAGGTGAAATAGGACTGGAGCTTGTGAGAGAGGTGAACCTGAGAAGGGAATGCATTACAGGTATAGGGAGGAGCCCCAGTAAAGCACAGATTCAACTAGAGAGATGGGCTGGCAAGGTGAGGTAACAGCCAATGCTAAAGTATGGCTGGAACACAATTTATGAAATAAAGGCTGGAGAAGTTCACTGCAGTCGAATTATGGAAGAATGTAAGTTGAAGAATTAATATTTTATGCAAATTAAAACAACTCTGAGGTACCATCTTACACCTATCAGACTGGTTAATATGACAGAAAAGGAAAATGATAAATGTTGGAGAAGATGTGAGAAAACTGGAACACTAATGCATTGTTGGTGGAGTTGTGAACTGATCCAACCATTGTAGAGAGCAATTTGGAACTATGCCAAAAAGGCAATCAATCTGTGCATAACCTTTGATCTAACAATACCACTTCTAGGTCTGTATTCCAAAGAGATCATAAAAAAAAGAGGAAAGAACCCACATGTACAAAAATATTTATAGCAGTTCTTTTTGTGGTGGCAAATTGTGGAATGGCTAAAGAAGCTGTGGTATATGGATGTAATGGAATGCTACTGTGCTATAAGAAATTATGAGCAAGCAGATTTCAGAAAAATCTCGAAAGACACATGAATTGATGCAGAGTGAAGTGAGCAAAACCAGGAGAACATTGTACACAGTAACAGCCACATTGTGCAATGATTAAGTTTGATAAGACTTATCTCTTCTTAGCAATACAAGGATCTAAGATAACTCCAAAAGATTCCTGATGGAAAATGTCATCCACATCCAGAGAAAGAACTATGGAGTCTTCATGCAGATCAGAGCATACTATTTTCTCTTTTTTGTTGTTTTGATTTTTTTGTGGCTTTTCCTTTTTGTTGTGTTTCTTCTTTCAAACTTGACTAATTTGGAAATACGTTTACATGACTGAACATGTATCACCTAAATCAGACTGCTTGTTGACTTGGGGAGGGAGAATCAGAGGGAGTGAGGGAAGGAGAAAAAACTTGGAACTCAAAATCTTATAAAAATTAATGTCCGAACCTATCTTATGTGTAATTGGAAAAAATAAAATACTATTTTAAAAAAAGAATTTATATTTTATCCTAGAGGCAACTAAGTCATTGGAGGTTTTACATTTACAGGATGATTTACATACTTATCTCATTCATTGAGTAAGCTCTATAGTCTATACCTTATCCCATTTGATCTTCATAGCTACCTAGGGAAGAGAAAGAGAGGAGTGAGAGGAGGGAAAGGAGAGAGAGAGAGAGAGAGAAAGATGGAGGGAGAAAAAACAGAGAGACAAAGAGAAAGGAGGCAGGGAGGGAGAGGCAAGAAGGAGAAAGAGAGGGAAGAGAAAGGGAGAAGGGGGAGGAGAAACAGAGAGAAACAGGGAGAATATGAATGTTTTTTAAGCACTTGCTATGTGCCAGGCACTGTGCTAAGCACCAGAGATAAAACGGAAACAAGCAAAACAGTCTCTGCTCCTAAGGAGCTTATGGTCTATTTGGGGGAAGGTGACACAGAAAGTGGGGGAGGGGTGGAGGGCAGGGCTTCCATGGTATAAGCATTAGTAGTATTTGGGTGGAGACCAAAGTTCTTCTGGTGGAGGATGGTCCCAGTGGAGAAGGCATGGTGTGGAGATGAGTGGGAGCAGCTAGGTGATGCAGTGGACAGGGCTGGGCCTAGAGTCAGGAAGGCCTGAGTTGAAATCCAGCCTCAGACTCTACCTAGCTATGTGGCCCTGGGCGAATCACTGAACTTGTTTGCCTCAGTTTCTTCATCTGTAAAGTGGGGACCATAATAGCACCTACCTCCCAGGATTGTTGTGGGGATCCAATGAGATGATAACTTCAAAGCGCTTCAGATAGCGCCAGGTACATGTCAAGTGTTATAGTAAACCATCTCTCTATAGAGAGACAACTGAGGTGAAAGGAGGGGTGCTCCTCCCACCCCTAGGGCCCATCAGGAGAGAGACCACCGTTATGCTTGAGGAGAGAGGAAAAGACAGTGACTCACCATAAGCCTGCATGTGAGGCCCGTGAAGAAGGGGTCCCCTTCCTCCCCTCTAACAGCCCCTCAAATTCTACCTGGGACATTCGGGGCTGTGGAGATCATATACAAAAGAAGGCTTAAGGATAATGGAAGTGAGGAAAGGGGGAGGGTGAGCTATGAAAACCTCTCAGAGATGTGTCCCCGTGAGGGTGAGGTTAAAAGGGGAACTGCTGAGCGACAGAGGTCAGGTACAGGAGCTGCGAATGAAGAGGAGAGCCAAGAGAACATGGGAATGCGGAGGACGGCCTGGGCAGTGAGACGATCAGCGCCTGCAGGGAGCTCAGGAGAGCCCCCACAGAGCAGTGGAGAAAACCAGGGGACAGCAGGAAAGAAGCCAGCCGCCAGAGGCAAGGGCTGCCCACAGCGAGCCACAGCGGAGTCAGCTGTGGACAGGAGCACCAAGGCAGGGGGCCCCAAATGCCCCTGACTGAAACCCTACCAAAGTCAGACTGTAGAGGACTCAGGGAAGGGCTGCTCACTGTGGGATAGCATTGCTTCCCATGGACTAAGGCACAAACCTACTTCCATGACTTCATAAATACAATTTTGTGTTTTAAGATTATATACTTATAAGGAGAGCTGGTGAATGCCAGACACTGAAGTTACTAGATCACATGGATGGGAGCAACAAGCCAGAGAAGTGAGAGGTTCCCAAAGTATAGCCAAGTCCTTTAGGTACAGTGGGAACCTTTGACTCATGGGTTATTACAGTAAAGTGCTATGTAAATTAGTTATTACGGACAGCTAGGTAACACAGTACATAGAGTGCCAAGCCTAGAGTCAGGAAAATTCATCTTCCTGAGTTCAAACCTGGCCTCAGACACTTACTAACTGACCCTGGAAATGTCACTTAACTCCATTTGCCTCAGTTTCCTCATCTGTAAAATGAGCCGGAGGAGGAAATGACAAATGACAAACTATCCCAGTATCTTCCCCAAGAAAACCCCAAATGGGATGACAAGGAGTAAGGCACAACAGAAACATGACTGAACAACAAAAATGAATTACTACAATAATAACTATCATTGCTTCATTACCATACTCCAGCTACAGTGACTAGGTTATAATCTTACCCCTCTATGCCTGAGACTCTGCCCTGGCACTCTGTCCTGATTTTATTGTCAAACAAAGTTGGGACAATATATCTGTATGTCTCCTTCCTGCAGTTTCTACAGGAGGGCCCTGGTTTTACTTCAGGGTCAAAGTTTGTCTTCCTGCCTCAGTATCACTTTTCACGGTACTGAAGAAGAAAAAAGGCTCAGAATGCAATTGAGTTACATCTTGGAAGCGTGCTAGTTCCCAGAGGCTGTGGTCAAAATGCATTTCATCTCCCTTAAAACTATGAAGGCCAGGTCACAACCCCAATTTAATCCTATGATACACATCCAAACAAGACAAAACAGGTCCCTACTCTGTAATGTGTGTGTGTAAAGGTATGTAATCATCCCTATCATAATCATCAATCACAATTCAATTAGCCCCATAATAATCATAAAATATATCACAATTCTATTTGTCCCATTTTAAAGATGAGAAAATTGAAATAATGAGAGGTTAAATGACTTGCCTAGAGGCAAGTGTCAGAGTATCAGAGCCAGGATTCAAACTTGGGTCTTCTGACTCTAAATACAACGCATCTTCTTTCTGCAATATCAGGCTGCTTTGAAAAGAGACGTGGAACTAAACCCCTAAGTTCCAAATTCTATGGAACAAAATACCAGGGATTTGCACCAACTCTCACACAGAGCATGTTTGAGGATGGGCCCCTCAGACCAACACAAACATAACAGCTCCCTTATAATCATGATTGATTCGATGAACAATCGATCAAGAAGTATTACAATAAGCACCAACTATATGCCAGGCACTGTGCCAGGTGCTCAGAATAGAGGTACAAAGAGTGAAAAAAATTCCCACTCCCCAGGAGCTTATACTCTAATGAGAGAGACAAAAACCCAACAAATATGAGCATTTCCATGTAAAAAAATAGAAAAAAGATAGCATATAAAAATGTGAATTTATAATATAGAGCATAGGCTTTTTTAAAGTATATAATAAATTCAGCACATTAGTTCCAAAGCTGTGTTGCTTGTCTGTATCTTCTCTAAGCTTCCTTTTGTTCTCTTCTGTGTATTTTTCAAAATGCTTCATTGACCCTCTTTTTTGGTATATAGCTGGGTTTTTTGATAAAGCTTTTCTAGTTTTCCTTTTTCTTTTCTTTAACATACCGAATTCACTGTTCTTTCTTCTGTTAATGAAAGTGTTTTAGCGACAGAAATTTTCACCTCAGCATTGCTTCAGAAGTATCCCCCAAAGTTCTGGTACATTGTTTCATTGGTGTCATTTTCTTTGACAAAATTACATATTGCTTCTATACCTTCTTCTTTGACACATTCATTCATTAAAATGAAATCATTTAGTATTATCTTAAGTTTGAATTCTTTTGTCAACGGTCCTTTACTGACCATGATTTCTATTACATTGTGGATAGTAAAGGATGTTCAGAATTTCTGCTTTTCTACACTTGTTTGAGGTTTTTATGTTCTAGCACACAGTCAACTTTTGGAAAGGTGCCATTCACAGCTGAGAAATATGTATATTCTTTTCTATTCTCATTCAATAATCACCAAAGATCTAGCATGTCTAACTTTTCTAAAATTCTATTCAGGTCCTACACTTTTTTTTTTCATCCTCTTGTTGGACTTATCTAGATTTGAAAGGGGCACATTGAAATCCAATGATTATTGTTTTGTTGCCTACTAATTCCTGCAAATCAACCAACTTTTCCTTCAAGTACTTCAATGCTATGCCATTCAGTACAAATATTAAGTACCAATATTATTTCATTGCTTATGGTAACTTTAAGCATAATGAAATTTCCTTGTTTAGCTCTTTTAACTATGTTTATTTTTACTATCATCTTCTGTGAGATCATTATTCTTACCCTGAATTTTTTTGTTTGCCTGAAACATAATAAATTCTACTATAACCTTTATTTTAACTCTGTAAATCTTTATGTTTCAAGTGTGTTTCTTACAAACAATATATTGCTGGAGTGTGCTTTCTAATCCATTCTGCTATCCTCTCCATTAAATGGATGAGTTTATCCCACTTACACTCACAGTTATGATTGTTAATTGTGTATTTTCCCCCATAATATCTTTTACTCCCTCTTTGCCCCTGTATTCCTCTTTAGAAAGATTATGATGCTGAAAAAGAAGAAATGTGATCAAAACTAGCAATTCTCCCACTCTACTATTCCTCCTCTATTCCTCCAAGCCCAGACCAGTGGTTCTTAGATTTTCTTTCCTTTTAATTATCCTTTTTATAATTTATCCTCTGAAGCTGCTTTGCTTTCCTTGTGACTATCCATCCCCTTCAATCTACTTGTTCAATTGCCTCAGTTATATCCAACTCTTTGTGACTCCATTTAGATTTTTTTTTTTTTTTGCAAATATACTAGAGTGGTTTGCCATTTCCTTCTTCAGCTCATCTTACAGATGAGGAAACTAGAGCAAACAGAATTAAGTAACTTGTCCAGGGTTACACAGCTAGTAAGTATCTGGGGCCAGATTTGAAAGTTCCAATCCACTGTGCCAACCCCACCTAGCTCCCCTCAGTCTTCCCTCTCCTATCTCTTCTATTGCACTTATTCACCAGTTTAGTTTGATAAACACTATCTGTGTTCAACCCTACTTTATCAAGTCCTGATAGAAATGGGGTTCATGTCATGCCCATTATCTCTTCCCGTTCTTCCACGTTTGTACTCTCTTCTCCTCATCCCATCTTCCTCATTTCTTCCCTGGCATATTCCTTTTTTCTCCTCCCTTTTCTTTCCTCTCTTAAAACCACAACAGATTTGAACTCAGGAAGATAAGCGTTTCTGATTCCAAGCCCAGTGCTCTATCCACTGTACTGCCTAGGTGCCCCATCCCCTGCCATATACTCACCCACATACTCTTAGATGAGGTAATCAAACCTTATTTGATCCTGACCTCATTTTTGTGTGCTCCTACCACTGGTTTCCATCTCCCCTTGCATGTCTGTACCCAAAGTACTGGGAGATTCCAGACCTCCCAAACACATCTCAGGTCAGAGTGTTGTGGACTTCTGGCTCCTGGGAACAAAGCATTTCAAATAGGTGCCCCTGTAAAATCTATGGTCATCTATGTGCCATATGTTTCCTCAAAACCAAACGGGCTACTCTAAAGATCATCAGCATTAGCCAATGCTCTGACACTGTTACAGAGCCACATTCTCAGCGGGAAATGATTTAGAAGCAGGTTCACCCAGTGCTTGGTCAGCTACTGCTAAGCTTGTACCCCAGATCCTGCTTCCTAGTGTGAGCCCATCACCAAGGAGGGTGGAAGGTGGGGAGAGGGAGGAAACCTTGTCTTCTGTTTGAGCTTAAGCTGATGGTATTCCTTTTGTCATTGTGCTCGGAAGAAAAAAAGGCTGCCACCAGCAAACTCCCTCCCCCTTAACTGCTGATCTTTTCACTGCCAAAGAAAACTTGGCTCCCAAAAGTTCCTGCTGCTACTTGCCTTATTTTATTTTAGAAGCATTTTCCCCTTCTGTTTGCCTGCTGTGCCCCCCGCTACTACTCTGGCTTTAAAAAAGCACTTTCCATCCTCCTCCTACTGCCTCTCTCAACCATCACTGGTCCAGATGTAAACCATGAGAGTCCTCCTCACAGCAGCAGGGTTCACTCCTCTGGCAAGTCAGCTGTTCAGGATCCTGTTAGGAGGTATCTGAAGTATAATGGAAAGAGTGCTAGATTTAGAGTCAGGAGACATGCGTTCACATTCCAGCTCTTCCAGAGACTAGCCATGTAACCCAGAACAATTCATTTTACCTCTCTCCATCTCATCTGTAACATGGGGATAATAGAAATGAATATTAATATAAAGCCATTTACATGCAAGCCAGGATTTAGGAAATTTCATGTTAATGGAACTCTACAAAATAATTATGGAACCCCTCAGTTGCTTACTTGTAAAATGAGCAGTTGAGATTAGATGGTCTCAAATCACTATTCACTCTGAAAATCTATGATCCTGTGATTTTAAAATCTCCTTCAGCTCTGATATTCTTCAATGGGTGATTTCCTAAAAGGACATTGGGTTCTAGTTCTCCTCCCCACCTCATGCCATTTGCTAATCCTATAACTTTGGGCAAATCCTTTAGCCTCGATTTTCTTATCTGCAGCAGGGATTATTACATGGTTGCTAATGGCTACTCATATAACTTTGAGCAAATCACATAAACTTGGTGGGGTTCAGCTTCCTCATTTGTACAACGAGGAGTTTGGATTCTGTGATCCCTAAGGTCCCTCCCAGCTCAAAACAATATAAGTCATTTGAGAAAGACCATCCAAAAGGCATCTGCCCTCACCAAATTGGGGCCATTCCCAAATTTGAAAGATGGTTAGATGGACCGTCTCAGTAAATGTTCAGTTCCCCATCTCTTGAAGTGTTCAAACAAAGAGCGGAGGCCCCTTGGTGTTGCTACAGCAAGAATTCACCAATCAGACAGACACTTGAACTAGACAAAGTCTCAAGTTACTTCCAACATGAAGAATCTATAAGCATCTACTGTTAGAGTTCAGTCATTTTTTAATCGTTTCCGACTCTTTGTGACCCCATTTGGGGTCTTCTTGGCAGAGACACTGGAGTGGTTTGCCATTTCCTTTTTCAGCTCATTTTATTGATGAGGAAACTGAGGCAAACAGGGTTAAGTGACTCGCCCAGGGTCACACAGCTAGCAAGTATCTGAGACCAGATTTGAACTCAGGTTTTCCTGACTCCAGGCCCATCACTCTATCTACTGTGCTACCTAGCTGTCTATCTATTACTACTATCCAAAGGGAGCTGAATATAGATGTGTCATCACAACTTGATGTATTATTAGTAGCAAAAATAATAAAAAAGCCATTGACCAAAGTTAAGGCTTTCTTTCAAGCCTGGACTATGAGAGGATGAAAAACTATGTATAGGAAAAAATTACCAAAGTGTCCATACCCTTTGAGCCCGAGATCCCACTGATAAGAGGTCAAAGCCAGAAAAAAATGGCATATACACCAAAATATTCAGAGTAACCTTTTTGTAGTACCAGAAACACTCTCAAAATCCCTAGCTTCCTTCAGGGCTCTACGTGAAGCCTTTCCTGATTCCCTAGAGGTTAGTACCTTCTCCTGAAAAACCATCCTCAATCTATTTGGTATATACCTTGTGTGTACTTATATATGTACATGCTATCTCCCCTCACTAGACTATAATCTCCATGAGGGTAGGGGCTGTCTCACTTTTGTCATTATATCCTCAGTGCCTTCCACAGTTCCTGGCATACAGTAGGCATTCAAATACTTGTTGGCTGACTGGAACAAAGTAAATTCCCATACACTGGAAAATGGGTAAACAAATTACGGCACAAGAATGTAATGGAATATTACTTTGATATAAGAAAGGAATATGAGTAATTCAGAGACGCAGGGGAAGACTTCTGTGAACTGATGCAGAATGAAATAAGCAGAGCCAGGAAAGCAATATACACAGACTGCAACAAGGTAAGTTAAAACCACAATAACCTAAACCGTGTGATTTTAATGGCCAAGCTTGATCCCAGAGCAGAAATGAAGAAATACACCTTCCTCCTTTCTTTGTAGAGGCGGGAGAACATGAGTGTGCAAGATTGCACATCCACACCGTGTCAGACAAGTACTGGTTGTCACTGCTGAGCTGCTTTTTTTCCCACTGTTATTTATTCCTTGTTACAAAGAATGGCTAGTAGGGAGGCAGAGGGAGAGTGAGAAATTAAAGGATATAAAAACACAAGATTTAAATTTGTTCTAAGTTGCCAGGATGCATCTCCCCACCACACTCCCACCCTCATCCTCTGATGCTCTACCCCTCTTGTCTCTGTAAGTCTCTGGAAGGGGTTAGTCGGGCCACTAAGGATGTGCTGCTCCACCTCCTGGCCTCCCACTTGTTACAGAATGAGCGCCCAAGGACAGAGAAACTGATGAGGAGCATCTATGATGAGTGCAGAGCATTCCAAACAGGACCTGGAGAGGGTGCAGGGTAGGAAAATACAACAAAGCTTGGGCCCGGTGGGGCCTGCCTGCTCACTCCCTGTGCACAGGCTAACGCTATGGTGAGAACTCAGGTCTAGGATCAGGGCATCAGGCACTACCTGTGCCTCCTTCACTCTCTCTCTCTGAGCTTCTCTTCTTAAGTTTCCTCATCTACACAGTGGAGGTAACAACACCTACAGTGGCTTCTTCCCAGGGCCAGTTGTTGGCTGTCAGCACTCGTACAGAACCTGTGGTTTCATTAGTATATTCAGCTGCCAGAGAAAGAAGTCCCTTGACATATCTCGCTTGGCATATTACAGTCTTAGAGAACTACTTGGGGCACTGAGAGGGACCTGAACCTAGATCTGACTAACAGGGCAGTCTGTACTGCTAGTAGCTAAAATCCAAAATCATCCATGCACTTATCAAGCTGACTCTGGGAGCTCTAGCTTGAGCCCAGGCAAATACTAAGTTCACAGAACCCTAATCCACCGACACACAACTTGCACCCAACATGCCTTCCTTCTGAAGCTGCTCTCATCAGCTTGAGCCCAAGCCCTGGGGGAAGACAGTTTACTGAGGCCTATTCTTAGGCCTGTTTCTCTGGTGTGTTCTACCAGGCCCCTGCATCATTCCTACAGTCCTCCTCTGACCTCAACAGCTCTCAACATCCCTCTTCCTCAACCCTCAAGCTGTTGATGTGATCAGGTCTAACCCAGTCACCCAGGTAGGTAAGTTTTCACAGGCCTATTCCCACTAGTTTCCCCTTGTTCCAAACACTACCCACCCTCCCTTCATCCCCTCTAGCCCAACAACTGGGAAGACAAGTATGGAGAAGCTCATCCATTAGTCCTATTCCTTAGGTCTGTTCCACCAGCCTCACCTCCAACCCCTCTCATCTTCCAACCACCCTTCCCCCAAAACTACTGCTCTCATCAGCTCCAGGCCAGCCCCTGTAGGGGACAAATTTGTAAAGACCTCTTCTTCAGACCTATTCCGCCCATCAGTTCCACCAGCTTCCCCCAACTTGCTGCAACCCACCAACCTACGCCTCAAATACATGCTTCCCATAAGACTGCTTTTCTTGTAAGCTCCAGATCAGCACCTGATCCGCAGACCTTTTCCATCATTTTCCTTCCTTACAGATGAAGAAAATGAAATGTGTGTGTGTGTGTGTGTGTACATATATATATATGTGTATATATATATATGTATAGACACAGATATATGTGGTGGGTGTGTAGGGGTGTATGTGTGTGTGTGTGTGAAAGATGAGTAAAAATTATGAGAGAAAGTTTCCAGGTATTAATAACCAATTTCTTAACAAGGCTAAATAATAATCAATAAACTGAAGGTCAGTGATGGTTTCTCTTGGTAACCAAAGACCCCGAGGGAGGTTCTGAAACATCTTAAATCAGGTGTGTTCCTCCTGACAGGGAAGTCCCTTGACAAGTGAAATTCAACCCTGATTTGGTGAACATTTAATGAGAAGGTGGACTAGAAATTCTCAGTCCTTCCCAAATACTACATTATAGGAACAGGGGCATCAGCTGAGAATGTGGCCTGGTCATGAGTTTTGAGCTCCCTCTAGCAATCTGGGCACCACAACCAGGTTCTCTCTGCTTTGGTTTCTCCTTCATGAGCTGAGGTTGTTAGTTAGTATTTATATAGAACTTCTAAGGTTTGCAAAACACTTTACAAATCTCATTTTATCCTTACAACCACCCTGGGAGGGAAGTATAAATCCAAAGTATATACAAAGTAATTCCAGGAGCGGAAAGCATTAATAACTGGAGGGATCAGGAAGGGCCTTGTATAGAATATGGAACTGAAGCTGAACTGTGAAGGAAGGTGAGAGGCAGAGGTGAGGACCCCAGGTATGGAGTTATCATGAGCAGCAAAAGAAAGAACAGATTGGCTGGAACTGTGCACGAAAGGGGTCATGAAATGAAACAAGTCGAGGGACATCTGGGTGAATGGCCAGACCCAAAGAGAAAACGTTAACACCTGGAATGAACCACTTTGAAGAGAGGACTCCCTAGGGAACTGGGTTTGACCCTGTGTTACTTAACATTTTTATCTCGGATGTGGATAAAGGAATAGATGTCATTCGAATCAAGTTTGTAGATGACACAAAGCTAAGGATGGTTAACACAATGGATGACAGTCAGGATTCAAAAAGAGTGCAACAAGCTAGAATACTGGGTGAAATCAAGATGAAATTTAATAGGGATGCATGCTACCTTCTGTCTTATGCTTCAGTTCAAAAATCAATTTCACAACTAAAAGATGGTGGAGGCATGGTTAGATAGCAGTTTGCTAAAAAGATCTGAGGATTTTAAAGGTAGGTAGGAAAGTTTAATGTGTCAACAGTTTAATATGGCAGACAAGAAAGCCAATGCAATCTTATACCGAGGTGAGGAATAAGATCATAATCATTCCATTCTTCCCTTCTTTGCTAATATTAATAGGAGTGCTGCATTCTGTTCTAGACATCGCATTTTAAGACAGGCATCAATAGACTGGAGAACACCCAGAAGAGGGTAACCAGAAAGATGAAGGGTCATAGGAGGCCTGGTCAAAGGAAATGTGGATGTTTAGCCTGAAGGGGGAACCTGGGGACCCGTGAGCATTGTCGGCTTACCCAAAGCAGGATTTAGAAGAATGGTGGAAGGAAGTTGCAGAAAGAGAGGAATTTAGGCTTGTTTTAATGAAAAAACTTATAACTATGGGAGCTGTCCAAAAGCAGAAGCAAATGATCAATCAAACAGCAAGCGTTTGTCGTCTGCTGTGTGCCTGGGGACACGAAGGAAAAAAATACTTTTTGTTCTCAAGGAGCTCATGTTCTGTCAGAGGAGAAAACACATACATGTATAAGCACATACAGGATAAATACAAAATAAATACAGAGGCATTTGAAATCAAGCTAGTTAGAGCGGATGAGCACTAGTTAGGTGCAGGATCAGCAAAGGCAGAGATGGTCATTAAGTGGAGTCTGGTGATTAGAAGCTGCTGATTAGAAGGTGGATCAAGCTGAGTCTTGAAGGAAGGGATTCTCCCAGGCCTCTGTGGGGAGAGGGTGCTTTCTAGACTTGGGGACAGCCAGGACAAAGGCACAGAAATTGAAAGACTGCTGTGTGAGAAGAGAAAGAGAGCCAGTTTGGTTGCACTACAAAGTGAGACACAAACTTAGGCTAGAAAGATAGGTTTAGAATAAAACAAACAGAGGAGTTTATATTTTATCCTAGAGACAACAGGCAACCAGCAGGTCTCCTCTTTGATCCAGTGAACAAGACCCTCCATCTCTCCACTCCAGGCATTTTCTGAGATTACCCCCCATGCCTGGAAAGCTCCCCTTCCTCTGCTCTGACCACCGACCTCTCTGGTTTTTTTTAGGCCCCAACTAAAATCCCACTTTCTACAGGAAGTCTTTTCTAATTCCTTTTCATTCTAAAGCCTTTTCTTTTTAAAATTATTCCCTATTAATCCTATACATAGCTTATTTTTATAGAGTTCTTTGTTCATTGTCTTCCCCATTAGACTCTGAGCTCCTTTTTGTCTCTTTTTGTATTCCCAGCACTTACCATGGTGCCTGGCACAGAGATACTTAATTAATGTTTATGGACTGACTATTGAATAAGGGAAGAACTTCATGGTAGCTGTATATGGAAGGGATCGGGAAGGGGAGAATCTTGGAGCAGAGAGACCAATTTGGAGGTCAATTACAAACCTGACACACTGGAAGAGTAATGGAGCCCTAAATGGACATAGGGAAGTAGAAGTGGACTGCTATGGGGAGTGGTAGGTTTTCCCTTATGGGGGTCCTCAAGTAAAAGGAGAATGATCACTGGTCAGTTATGTTGTAGAGGGAATTTTTTTTTAAATAAATTTATTTATTTTTAGTTTTCAACATTCACTTCCATAAGATTTGGAGTTCCAAATTTTCCCCCCATCTCTCTCCCCTCCTCTCCAACCCAAGATGGCATGCAATCTGGTATTAAACCTACATTCACATTAGTCATGTTGTAAAGACGAATAAGAATCAATGGGAGAAACCACAAGAAAGAAGAAACAAAAAAAAAAGAGAGAGAAAGTAAATAATATGCTTCGATCTACATTCAGACTCCATATTTCTTCCTCTGGATGTGGATAGCATTTTCCATCATGAGTCTTTTGGAGTTGTCTTAGATCCTTGCATTGCTATGAAGAGGTAAGTCTTATCAAACTTAGTCTTTGCACACTGTGGCTGTTACTGTGTACAATGTTCTCCTGGTTCTGCTCACTTCACTCAGCATCAGTTCATGTAAGTCTTTCCAGGTTTTTCTGAAGTACACCTGCTCATCATTTCTTACAGCACAATAGTATTCCATTACATTGCTATACCACAACTTGTTCAGCTATTCCCCAAATGACAGGCATCCCTAGAGGGAAGTTTTTTTCAGATAAGGGTTTGATTACATGGTCGCTGATGACCCTTCCAAAATCTAAAATTCTGTTATTCTGTGAAAGACAGCTGGTGCCAAATTCTATAGGACTTCAAATGCAACAATGGAGCTTATATTTTGCCCTAGAGACCTAGCGAGCCACTGAAGACTCTTGAACTTGGAGTGATATGGTCAGATTTATACTTTGGCAAACTGTATGGAGGATAAAGTGGAGAAGGGAAAAACTGGAAGCAGGGAGCCCAATGAAGTCTTCTACAATAGTTGAGATGAGAGATATAGAGGGCCCGAACAAGGATAGTAGCTATGTGAACAGAGAGAGAGAAACACATATGAGAAGTTGTGGAGGAAGAATCAAGAAGATTTGTCAACCTGCGTGGGATATGAGGGATAAGGCAGAGTGGAGCACACTCCTGAGGCCACACACCTGGGAGACTACAAGAATGGTGGTGACAATATTACCTGCCCAACCTATTTCACAGGGTGCCTGGAAGGATTAAATGAGGTAGTGGATTTGTAAAGCAAAAAGGGTTATATAAATAAATAGAAATTCTTAATAATGGTTGCTGATAATAATCAATAACAATAAACTGCAAAGAGAATTCTTTTTTGGGATAAGGGATTGTAACAGACACCCTTTAAGGATCCTTCCAAAATCGAGATCATATGGCTCTTCTTTATATGTTGAGGCTTTAAAAAATAATGTTTTCCAATGGCAAGAACTCCTTGAATTGATTTTCACTACACCAGTAAAGTCTTGTTCTTTTTTCCTTCTTAATGAGCTCAGTAGTCTTCAAAAAGCAAAGGAAAAAAAGTAAACAGTGACCACACCATGAACACCAATCTGTGAACGAAATTCCCCATGAAGATAAAAAACCTCATTTTGGCAAAGTCAGAAGGAGCTCAAACTTCAGAGGATTCAGATGCTAAGAGAGGATTTTCCCCTTAGAAAAATGTAGCTTTTGTAAAGTCGGGGGTGGGGGGGAGAAGTATTTCAACAGCTGGTTTTAAAAATTCAAACTGAATTGGATAAGATTAACAAAAACATATGGATATAAATGTTCCCTTCCTTAAAGGTTTAGAAACTTTCTGAAAGAGTAAAAGAATCATTGTCCTCCTTTTACAGATGAGAAACCTAAGGTTCAGAGATCATTCAGTTAGATCAGAACCAAGACATAAACTCTGCTTTTCTGATGCCTATATCAGCTGACACCTGATTTAATTCTACAAACATTTATTAAGTACCTACTATGTGCACACTTCTGTGCTGAACAATGGAGAGACACTTAAAAAAAAATTTGAAGGGCTCTCAAAGATCTTACGTGGGCTGGAGGGTAGAGGAAGTGTAGTAGACAACACGTACATATGTAATTATAATGCAAGGTGATGTGAGGTTCTAACAAGGGTGTGAGAAGGTTCAGGGAAGCATTCCCAGGTGAAATAGGACTGGAGCTTGTGAGAGAGGTGAACCTGAGAAGGGAATGCATTACAGGTATAGGGAGGAGCCCCAGTAAAGCACAGATTCAACTAGAGAGATGGGCTGGCAAGGTGAGGTAACAGCCAATGCTAAAGTATGGCTGGAACACAATTTATGAAATAAAGGCTGGAGAAGTTCACTGCAGTCGAATTATGGAAGAATGTAAGTTGAAGAATTAATATTTTATGCAAATTAAAACAACTCTGAGGTACCATCTTACACCTATCAGACTGGTTAATATGACAGAAAAGGAAAATGATAAATGTTGGAGAAGATGTGAGAAAACTGGAACACTAATGCATTGTTGGTGGAGTTGTGAACTGATCCAACCATTGTAGAGAGCAATTTGGAACTATGCCAAAAAGGCAATCAATCTGTGCATAACCTTTGATCTAACAATACCACTTCTAGGTCTGTATTCCAAAGAGATCATAAAAAAAAGAGGAAAGAACCCACATGTACAAAAATATTTATAGCAGTTCTTTTTGTGGTGGCAAATTGTGGAATGGCTAAAGAAGCTGTGGTATATGGATGTAATGGAATGCTACTGTGCTATAAGAAATTATGAGCAAGCAGATTTCAGAAAAATCTCGAAAGACACATGAATTGATGCAGAGTGAAGTGAGCAAAACCAGGAGAACATTGTACACAGTAACAGCCACATTGTGCAATGATTAAGTTTGATAAGACTTATCTCTTCTTAGCAATACAAGGATCTAAGATAACTCCAAAAGATTCCTGATGGAAAATGTCATCCACATCCAGAGAAAGAACTATGGAGTCTTCATGCAGATCAGAGCATACTATTTTCTCTTTTTTGTTGTTTTGATTTTTTTGTGGCTTTTCCTTTTTGTTGTGTTTCTTCTTTCAAACTTGACTAATTTGGAAATACGTTTACATGACTGAACATGTATCACCTAAATCAGACTGCTTGTTGACTTGGGGAGGGAGAATCAGAGGGAGTGAGGGAAGGAGAAAAAACTTGGAACTCAAAATCTTATAAAAATTAATGTCCGAACCTATCTTATGTGTAATTGGAAAAAATAAAATACTATTTTAAAAAAAGAATTTATATTTTATCCTAGAGGCAACTAAGTCATTGGAGGTTTTACATTTACAGGATGATTTACATACTTATCTCATTCATTGAGTAAGCTCTATAGTCTATACCTTATCCCATTTGATCTTCATAGCTACCTAGGGAAGAGAAAGAGAGGAGTGAGAGGAGGGAAAGGAGAGAGAGAGAGAGAGAGAAAGATGGAGGGAGAAAAAACAGAGAGACAAAGAGAAAGGAGGCAGGGAGGGAGAGGCAAGAAGGAGAAAGAGAGGGAAGAGAAAGGGAGAAGGGGGAGGAGAAACAGAGAGAAACAGGGAGAATATGAATGTTTTTTAAGCACTTGCTATGTGCCAGGCACTGTGCTAAGCACCAGAGATAAAACGGAAACAAGCAAAACAGTCTCTGCTCCTAAGGAGCTTATGGTCTATTTGGGGGAAGGTGACACAGAAAGTGGGGGAGGGGTGGAGGGCAGGGCTTCCATGGTATAAGCATTAGTAGTATTTGGGTGGAGACCAAAGTTCTTCTGGTGGAGGATGGTCCCAGTGGAGAAGGCATGGTGTGGAGATGAGTGGGAGCAGCTAGGTGATGCAGTGGACAGGGCTGGGCCTAGAGTCAGGAAGGCCTGAGTTGAAATCCAGCCTCAGACTCTACCTAGCTATGTGGCCCTGGGCGAATCACTGAACTTGTTTGCCTCAGTTTCTTCATCTGTAAAGTGGGGACCATAATAGCACCTACCTCCCAGGATTGTTGTGGGGATCCAATGAGATGATAACTTCAAAGCGCTTCAGATAGCGCCAGGTACATGTCAAGTGTTATAGTAAACCATCTCTCTATAGAGAGACAACTGAGGTGAAAGGAGGGGTGCTCCTCCCACCCCTAGGGCCCATCAGGAGAGAGACCACCGTTATGCTTGAGGAGAGAGGAAAAGACAGTGACTCACCATAAGCCTGCATGTGAGGCCCGTGAAGAAGGGGTCCCCTTCCTCCCCTCTAACAGCCCCTCAAATTCTACCTGGGACATTCGGGGCTGTGGAGATCATATACAAAAGAAGGCTTAAGGATAATGGAAGTGAGGAAAGGGGGAGGGTGAGCTATGAAAACCTCTCAGAGATGTGTCCCCGTGAGGGTGAGGTTAAAAGGGGAACTGCTGAGCGACAGAGGTCAGGTACAGGAGCTGCGAATGAAGAGGAGAGCCAAGAGAACATGGGAATGCGGAGGACGGCCTGGGCAGTGAGACGATCAGCGCCTGCAGGGAGCTCAGGAGAGCCCCCACAGAGCAGTGGAGAAAACCAGGGGACAGCAGGAAAGAAGCCAGCCGCCAGAGGCAAGGGCTGCCCACAGCGAGCCACAGCGGAGTCAGCTGTGGACAGGAGCACCAAGGCAGGGGGCCCCAAATGCCCCTGACTGAAACCCTACCAAAGTCAGACTGTAGAGGACTCAGGGAAGGGCTGCTCACTGTGGGATAGCATTGCTTCCCATGGACTAAGGCACAAACCTACTTCCATGACTTCATAAATACAATTTTGTGTTTTAAGATTATATACTTATAAGGAGAGCTGGTGAATGCCAGACACTGAAGTTACTAGATCACATGGATGGGAGCAACAAGCCAGAGAAGTGAGAGGTTCCCAAAGTATAGCCAAGTCCTTTAGGTACAGTGGGAACCTTTGACTCATGGGTTATTACAGTAAAGTGCTATGTAAATTAGTTATTACGGACAGCTAGGTAACACAGTACATAGAGTGCCAAGCCTAGAGTCAGGAAAATTCATCTTCCTGAGTTCAAACCTGGCCTCAGACACTTACTAACTGACCCTGGAAATGTCACTTAACTCCATTTGCCTCAGTTTCCTCATCTGTAAAATGAGCCGGAGGAGGAAATGACAAATGACAAACTATCCCAGTATCTTCCCCAAGAAAACCCCAAATGGGATGACAAGGAGTAAGGCACAACAGAAACATGACTGAACAACAAAAATGAATTACTACAATAATAACTATCATTGCTTCATTACCATACTCCAGCTACAGTGACTAGGTTATAATCTTACCCCTCTATGCCTGAGACTCTGCCCTGGCACTCTGTCCTGATTTTATTGTCAAACAAAGTTGGGACAATATATCTGTATGTCTCCTTCCTGCAGTTTCTACAGGAGGGCCCTGGTTTTACTTCAGGGTCAAAGTTTGTCTTCCTGCCTCAGTATCACTTTTCACGGTACTGAAGAAGAAAAAAGGCTCAGAATGCAATTGAGTTACATCTTGGAAGCGTGCTAGTTCCCAGAGGCTGTGGTCAAAATGCATTTCATCTCCCTTAAAACTATGAAGGCCAGGTCACAACCCCAATTTAATCCTATGATACACATCCAAACAAGACAAAACAGGTCCCTACTCTGTAATGTGTGTGTGTAAAGGTATGTAATCATCCCTATCATAATCATCAATCACAATTCAATTAGCCCCATAATAATCATAAAATATATCACAATTCTATTTGTCCCATTTTAAAGATGAGAAAATTGAAATAATGAGAGGTTAAATGACTTGCCTAGAGGCAAGTGTCAGAGTATCAGAGCCAGGATTCAAACTTGGGTCTTCTGACTCTAAATACAACGCATCTTCTTTCTGCAATATCAGGCTGCTTTGAAAAGAGACGTGGAACTAAACCCCTAAGTTCCAAATTCTATGGAACAAAATACCAGGGATTTGCACCAACTCTCACACAGAGCATGTTTGAGGATGGGCCCCTCAGACCAACACAAACATAACAGCTCCCTTATAATCATGATTGATTCGATGAACAATCGATCAAGAAGTATTACAATAAGCACCAACTATATGCCAGGCACTGTGCCAGGTGCTCAGAATAGAGGTACAAAGAGTGAAAAAAATTCCCACTCCCCAGGAGCTTATACTCTAATGAGAGAGACAAAAACCCAACAAATATGAGCATTTCCATGTAAAAAAATAGAAAAAAGATAGCATATAAAAATGTGAATTTATAATATAGAGCATAGGCTTTTTTAAAGTATATAATAAATTCAGCACATTAGTTCCAAAGCTGTGTTGCTTGTCTGTATCTTCTCTAAGCTTCCTTTTGTTCTCTTCTGTGTATTTTTCAAAATGCTTCATTGACCCTCTTTTTTGGTATATAGCTGGGTTTTTTGATAAAGCTTTTCTAGTTTTCCTTTTTCTTTTCTTTAACATACCGAATTCACTGTTCTTTCTTCTGTTAATGAAAGTGTTTTAGCGACAGAAATTTTCACCTCAGCATTGCTTCAGAAGTATCCCCCAAAGTTCTGGTACATTGTTTCATTGGTGTCATTTTCTTTGACAAAATTACATATTGCTTCTATACCTTCTTCTTTGACACATTCATTCATTAAAATGAAATCATTTAGTATTATCTTAAGTTTGAATTCTTTTGTCAACGGTCCTTTACTGACCATGATTTCTATTACATTGTGGATAGTAAAGGATGTTCAGAATTTCTGCTTTTCTACACTTGTTTGAGGTTTTTATGTTCTAGCACACAGTCAACTTTTGGAAAGGTGCCATTCACAGCTGAGAAATATGTATATTCTTTTCTATTCTCATTCAATAATCACCAAAGATCTAGCATGTCTAACTTTTCTAAAATTCTATTCAGGTCCTACACTTTTTTTTTTCATCCTCTTGTTGGACTTATCTAGATTTGAAAGGGGCACATTGAAATCCAATGATTATTGTTTTGTTGCCTACTAATTCCTGCAAATCAACCAACTTTTCCTTCAAGTACTTCAATGCTATGCCATTCAGTACAAATATTAAGTACCAATATTATTTCATTGCTTATGGTAACTTTAAGCATAATGAAATTTCCTTGTTTAGCTCTTTTAACTATGTTTATTTTTACTATCATCTTCTGTGAGATCATTATTCTTACCCTGAATTTTTTTGTTTGCCTGAAACATAATAAATTCTACTATAACCTTTATTTTAACTCTGTAAATCTTTATGTTTCAAGTGTGTTTCTTACAAACAATATATTGCTGGAGTGTGCTTTCTAATCCATTCTGCTATCCTCTCCATTAAATGGATGAGTTTATCCCACTTACACTCACAGTTATGATTGTTAATTGTGTATTTTCCCCCATAATATCTTTTACTCCCTCTTTGCCCCTGTATTCCTCTTTAGAAAGATTATGATGCTGAAAAAGAAGAAATGTGATCAAAACTAGCAATTCTCCCACTCTACTATTCCTCCTCTATTCCTCCAAGCCCAGACCAGTGGTTCTTAGATTTTCTTTCCTTTTAATTATCCTTTTTATAATTTATCCTCTGAAGCTGCTTTGCTTTCCTTGTGACTATCCATCCCCTTCAATCTACTTGTTCAATTGCCTCAGTTATATCCAACTCTTTGTGACTCCATTTAGATTTTTTTTTTTTTTTGCAAATATACTAGAGTGGTTTGCCATTTCCTTCTTCAGCTCATCTTACAGATGAGGAAACTAGAGCAAACAGAATTAAGTAACTTGTCCAGGGTTACACAGCTAGTAAGTATCTGGGGCCAGATTTGAAAGTTCCAATCCACTGTGCCAACCCCACCTAGCTCCCCTCAGTCTTCCCTCTCCTATCTCTTCTATTGCACTTATTCACCAGTTTAGTTTGATAAACACTATCTGTGTTCAACCCTACTTTATCAAGTCCTGATAGAAATGGGGTTCATGTCATGCCCATTATCTCTTCCCGTTCTTCCACGTTTGTACTCTCTTCTCCTCATCCCATCTTCCTCATTTCTTCCCTGGCATATTCCTTTTTTCTCCTCCCTTTTCTTTCCTCTCTTAAAACCACAACAGATTTGAACTCAGGAAGATAAGCGTTTCTGATTCCAAGCCCAGTGCTCTATCCACTGTACTGCCTAGGTGCCCCATCCCCTGCCATATACTCACCCACATACTCTTAGATGAGGTAATCAAACCTTATTTGATCCTGACCTCATTTTTGTGTGCTCCTACCACTGGTTTCCATCTCCCCTTGCATGTCTGTACCCAAAGTACTGGGAGATTCCAGACCTCCCAAACACATCTCAGGTCAGAGTGTTGTGGACTTCTGGCTCCTGGGAACAAAGCATTTCAAATAGGTGCCCCTGTAAAATCTATGGTCATCTATGTGCCATATGTTTCCTCAAAACCAAACGGGCTACTCTAAAGATCATCAGCATTAGCCAATGCTCTGACACTGTTACAGAGCCACATTCTCAGCGGGAAATGATTTAGAAGCAGGTTCACCCAGTGCTTGGTCAGCTACTGCTAAGCTTGTACCCCAGATCCTGCTTCCTAGTGTGAGCCCATCACCAAGGAGGGTGGAAGGTGGGGAGAGGGAGGAAACCTTGTCTTCTGTTTGAGCTTAAGCTGATGGTATTCCTTTTGTCATTGTGCTCGGAAGAAAAAAAAGGCTGCCACCAGCAAACTCCCTCCCCCTTAACTGCTGATCTTTTCACTGCCAAAGAAAACTTGGCTCCCAAAAGTTCCTGCTGCTACTTGCCTTATTTTATTTTAGAAGCATTTTCCCCTTCTGTTTGCCTGCTGTGCCCCCCGCTACTACTCTGGCTTTAAAAAAGCACTTTCCATCCTCCTCCTACTGCCTCTCTCAACCATCACTGGTCCAGATGTAAACCATGAGAGTCCTCCTCACAGCAGCAGGGTTCACTCCTCTGGCAAGTCAGCTGTTCAGGATCCTGTTAGGAGGTATCTGAAGTATAATGGAAAGAGTGCTAGATTTAGAGTCAGGAGACATGCGTTCACATTCCAGCTCTTCCAGAGACTAGCCATGTAACCCAGAACAATTCATTTTACCTCTCTCCATCTCATCTGTAACATGGGGATAATAGAAATGAATATTAATATAAAGCCATTTACATGCAAGCCAGGATTTAGGAAATTTCATGTTAATGGAACTCTACAAAATAATTATGGAACCCCTCAGTTGCTTACTTGTAAAATGAGCAGTTGAGATTAGATGGTCTCAAATCACTATTCACTCTGAAAATCTATGATCCTGTGATTTTAAAATCTCCTTCAGCTCTGATATTCTTCAATGGGTGATTTCCTAAAAGGACATTGGGTTCTAGTTCTCCTCCCCACCTCATGCCATTTGCTAATCCTATAACTTTGGGCAAATCCTTTAGCCTCGATTTTCTTATCTGCAGCAGGGATTATTACATGGTTGCTAATGGCTACTCATATAACTTTGAGCAAATCACATAAACTTGGTGGGGTTCAGCTTCCTCATTTGTACAACGAGGAGTTTGGATTCTGTGATCCCTAAGGTCCCTCCCAGCTCAAAACAATATAAGTCATTTGAGAAAGACCATCCAAAAGGCATCTGCCCTCACCAAATTGGGGCCATTCCCAAATTTGAAAGATGGTTAGATGGACCGTCTCAGTAAATGTTCAGTTCCCCATCTCTTGAAGTGTTCAAACAAAGAGCGGAGGCCCCTTGGTGTTGCTACAGCAAGAATTCACCAATCAGACAGACACTTGAACTAGACAAAGTCTCAAGTTACTTCCAACATGAAGAATCTATAAGCATCTACTGTTAGAGTTCAGTCATTTTTTAATCGTTTCCGACTCTTTGTGACCCCATTTGGGGTCTTCTTGGCAGAGACACTGGAGTGGTTTGCCATTTCCTTTTTCAGCTCATTTTATTGATGAGGAAACTGAGGCAAACAGGGTTAAGTGACTCGCCCAGGGTCACACAGCTAGCAAGTATCTGAGACCAGATTTGAACTCAGGTTTTCCTGACTCCAGGCCCATCACTCTATCTACTGTGCTACCTAGCTGTCTATCTATTACTACTATCCAAAGGGAGCTGAATATAGATGTGTCATCACAACTTGATGTATTATTAGTAGCAAAAATAATAAAAAAGCCATTGACCAAAGTTAAGGCTTTCTTTCAAGCCTGGACTATGAGAGGATGAAAAACTATGTATAGGAAAAAATTACCAAAGTGTCCATACCCTTTGAGCCCGAGATCCCACTGATAAGAGGTCAAAGCCAGAAAAAAATGGCATATACACCAAAATATTCAGAGTAACCTTTTTGTAGTACCAGAAACACTCTCAAAATCCCTAGCTTCCTTCAGGGCTCTACGTGAAGCCTTTCCTGATTCCCTAGAGGTTAGTACCTTCTCCTGAAAAACCATCCTCAATCTATTTGGTATATACCTTGTGTGTACTTATATATGTACATGCTATCTCCCCTCACTAGACTATAATCTCCATGAGGGTAGGGGCTGTCTCACTTTTGTCATTATATCCTCAGTGCCTTCCACAGTTCCTGGCATACAGTAGGCATTCAAATACTTGTTGGCTGACTGGAACAAAGTAAATTCCCATACACTGGAAAATGGGTAAACAAATTACGGCACAAGAATGTAATGGAATATTACTTTGATATAAGAAAGGAATATGAGTAATTCAGAGACGCAGGGGAAGACTTCTGTGAACTGATGCAGAATGAAATAAGCAGAGCCAGGAAAGCAATATACACAGACTGCAACAAGGTAAGTTAAAACCACAATAACCTAAACCGTGTGATTTTAATGGCCAAGCTTGATCCCAGAGCAGAAATGAAGAAATACACCTTCCTCCTTTCTTTGTAGAGGCGGGAGAACATGAGTGTGCAAGATTGCACATCCACACCGTGTCAGACAAGTACTGGTTGTCACTGCTGAGCTGCTTTTTTTCCCACTGTTATTTATTCCTTGTTACAAAGAATGGCTAGTAGGGAGGCAGAGGGAGAGTGAGAAATTAAAGGATATAAAAACACAAGATTTAAATTTGTTCTAAGTTGCCAGGATGCATCTCCCCACCACACTCCCACCCTCATCCTCTGATGCTCTACCCCTCTTGTCTCTGTAAGTCTCTGGAAGGGGTTAGTCGGGCCACTAAGGATGTGCTGCTCCACCTCCTGGCCTCCCACTTGTTACAGAATGAGCGCCCAAGGACAGAGAAACTGATGAGGAGCATCTATGATGAGTGCAGAGCATTCCAAACAGGACCTGGAGAGGGTGCAGGGTAGGAAAATACAACAAAGCTTGGGCCCGGTGGGGCCTGCCTGCTCACTCCCTGTGCACAGGCTAACGCTATGGTGAGAACTCAGGTCTAGGATCAGGGCATCAGGCACTACCTGTGCCTCCTTCACTCTCTCTCTCTGAGCTTCTCTTCTTAAGTTTCCTCATCTACACAGTGGAGGTAACAACACCTACAGTGGCTTCTTCCCAGGGCCAGTTGTTGGCTGTCAGCACTCGTACAGAACCTGTGGTTTCATTAGTATATTCAGCTGCCAGAGAAAGAAGTCCCTTGACATATCTCGCTTGGCATATTACAGTCTTAGAGAACTACTTGGGGCACTGAGAGGGACCTGAACCTAGATCTGACTAACAGGGCAGTCTGTACTGCTAGTAGCTAAAATCCAAAATCATCCATGCACTTATCAAGCTGACTCTGGGAGCTCTAGCTTGAGCCCAGGCAAATACTAAGTTCACAGAACCCTAATCCACCGACACACAACTTGCACCCAACATGCCTTCCTTCTGAAGCTGCTCTCATCAGCTTGAGCCCAAGCCCTGGGGGAAGACAGTTTACTGAGGCCTATTCTTAGGCCTGTTTCTCTGGTGTGTTCTACCAGGCCCCTGCATCATTCCTACAGTCCTCCTCTGACCTCAACAGCTCTCAACATCCCTCTTCCTCAACCCTCAAGCTGTTGATGTGATCAGGTCTAACCCAGTCACCCAGGTAGGTAAGTTTTCACAGGCCTATTCCCACTAGTTTCCCCTTGTTCCAAACACTACCCACCCTCCCTTCATCCCCTCTAGCCCAACAACTGGGAAGACAAGTATGGAGAAGCTCATCCATTAGTCCTATTCCTTAGGTCTGTTCCACCAGCCTCACCTCCAACCCCTCTCATCTTCCAACCACCCTTCCCCCAAAACTACTGCTCTCATCAGCTCCAGGCCAGCCCCTGTAGGGGACAAATTTGTAAAGACCTCTTCTTCAGACCTATTCCGCCCATCAGTTCCACCAGCTTCCCCCAACTTGCTGCAACCCACCAACCTACGCCTCAAATACATGCTTCCCATAAGACTGCTTTTCTTGTAAGCTCCAGATCAGCACCTGATCCGCAGACCTTTTCCATCATTTTCCTTCCCCAAATTCCAATTACTCTTTCCTCTTTAACAACCATCCCTCTCCCTCTAAATACGTTTCACCAGCCCCCCCCTTAGTACATCCTCCTTTCCTTAGCTCTAGCCCAACATATTGAGAACTAAGTTTGCAGGCACCCACCAATGGATATATCATCATTCCCACTGGAACTCGTGCTAATGCTTTAAACAAGCTCAGTCGCCAAATCTGTGAATTAGAAAAGACCTCAGAGACCCAACCCATGTTGAAAAAGTAAATCATCCCTGTCAAGCAGACAACCAACCTCTATTTGAAGACCTCTAGTGACAGGGAAATTCACTACCTATCTAGACATCTTACTTACTTTGGTATAATTTTAATTGTTAGAAAGTTTGTTCCTTAACTGGGCTGAAATCCATGTTGCAAGGCCCTTCTATTGTCCCTACAGCCTTCTGAGACCAGGCATAAGAAATCTAATCCCCTTTCACATTCTTGGGTACAGCTGTCACACAGAACCCCTCAGTTTTTTTCTTCTCTAATCTAATCTCCTCAGTTTTTCAAGATGACACTTTTGTTTATGGCATGGTTTCCAATTACTGCATAATTTTTTTCAGATCAGACCTGTGATTTCGTTGGTATTGAGAATTCCCAAGAAGGAAACTTTATCAAAAAAGATTAGCACCTGTTCTGCAACTCTTAGAGAGCTGCCTTGGGCAGTGAGAGATTAAATGAACAGAGCCAGTGGATGATGGAAGTAAGCCTTGAATCCAGGCCGTCCCAATTCTGAAGCCATCTCTGTATCCACTGTACCATAGACGCCTCTTGTAAAATATTCACATATTATATCTTTCACGTGCTTTAAACTCCAAGCAAAGTATTTTGTCTATATAAGTTCTGCTATAATGTTTGCTTTGAAACTGCTAGTTTGTTCCAACGTGATTGATATTTTAAGCAACAACTAGAGAATAACACAAATTTTGCTTTTGCTTCCAGGCAATTTCATCCATGAGAGACAGTAAGAAAATAGGAAACTATACCACTTCACAATAACTCACAAGCTACATCCCTAAAGGCACCCATTTCCCCAGACTATGACATACTATGTGCTTTCTATATATCTATCTATCTATCTATATTTTATTATATATGATAGGTCACACATATTAATTATATGTGTGTATAGATATAGAGATATAGAACTTGGACAGACAGTGGGAAATGGACAAGTTGGGCCTAGAATTAAACAGTAGAAGGAGAACTGGGTGGATTGCTCCTTTCATGACCACAAACTTCTCCCACAAAACAAAGACCTACAGTTTTTAATGCTAGCTTTTCATGAGCATTTTTTTCTTTTTTGAAAATTTTAAAAATTTATTTATTTTTAGTTTACAACATTCAGTTCCACAAGCTTTTGAGTTCTAAATTTTCTCCCCCTCCCTCATCTCTCCCTTTTCCCCCTCCCCAAGACAGCATGCAATCCGATATAGGCTCTACATATATGTTCACATTAAGCATATTTTCACATTAGTCATATTGCAAAGAAGAATTATAACCAATGGAATGAACTACAAGAGAGAATTTATCAGTGTTTTTTATGGCTATGAGTCCTAGAGGACCATAGCCCCTGAAGAATTAAAAATGAATATCAGTAAGATGTCAAGGAGAGGCACATGGAGGGTGTGAGTAAGCTGCAACACATAACAAATAAGTACCACAAAAAAGAAATGGAATAAAAAGTGTCATCATGCTAATATGTGATCAAAAAGGGAAGTCAGGCTTGTCTGATGATCAAAGCAAGGGATAACTGACAGACAACCTATGCATTCACTGGTTCCCTGGTGATGTCAGGAAAAAGTGAGTACTGGCTTCACATACCGGCTAGCTAGACCACCTGTGGTGAATTCATGGGATGGTATGGACGAGACTGGGAAGGCATGAACGAGCTGTTGTTGGAGGGAAAATCTCCACTGATGAAATCATAGATTCATTTGACTCTCTTAGTAAATTCAAAGTGAGACAGTTGTGTGAATTAATTGCCAAAAAAAAAAAAGCTAATTTAATTTTCAAAGAATACAGTCCAAAATGAGTAAGGTAATTGATGGTCCTCATGTGCTCTGCTCTAGAGCTCAGTCAGACATCGAAGACACCAAAGGCATCCAACTGCATCCTGGGCCATAACCAACCAGTCATCTTAACTTTTGTCCTGCCATTGGACCTCAGTGACTCTGGAAGAGATAGTGAGGGTGATGACGTTGTGCAACTCTACCTCACTTAAATCCAATTCATGCGTAAGTCAAGACACCACTCACGTCACTGAGCAACAAGAGCTCTAATCAGACCACATTTAGAGATAAATTGTGGGCTCCACATTTTAGAAAGAGCTTTGACAAACAGATAGGCATCCAAAAGGGGAAGAACTAAGACTGTGAGGTAAACAATGTTACATTAGAAATGGCCAAAGGAATTAAGGATGCACAGGAAGCAGAAGAGAAGAGATAATGTGTCGTTTGTTGGGAGGTGGATATCTACTTGTAATAACTTAATTCCAAGGACCCAATCCCAAGGAATCTTTGACTTAAGATTTTAATAACCTTCAGTAATCTGAGTTATTAGTCATTTTCAACATCAATACCCCTTTCTTCCTATTCTCCAAGAATTTGGAGAATAACTGGTGAGTATATAGATTAAGACCCATCACATATTTGAGGCTGAAGTTTCCCCAACATTTTCTTTCTGGACCTTTTGCATGTTTTATGAGACTTTTAAATTGGTACAAATTGAAGAGTTAACTGTCATTTGAGTGATCCTTCCTATATGTCTGAATATTTGTTCATTTTGCATTAAGTGCCTATATCAGAAATTTAGCAGAAAGCTGTCTTGCCTCAAATGCAAAGGTTCTGATACTGGGTTTTTTGGTTTTTTTTTTGAAACTTAGAGATAAAAACTATGATGCACGAATCATGGGCTCCTGCAATGTGAGTTGGAATAAGCCTAAGAAGCATAGAGCAAAAGCAAAATATCATGGCCAGAAGGTACTTTAGAATCATGGAACCCTAAGATGACAGAGTCAGAGAGGGCCCTAGAGATCATCAAATCTCACCCCTCTAATTTTTGAGAGGAAGTAACCAAGTCTTCAGCCGGAAGGTGATTTGCCCAACATTACACAGCAAAGCCATGCAAATCAAAAACTAAAACTCATCCTTTTCCCACTCTATCACAATTTATACTTATTTTTGAGTGAAGCTTAAAATATATCATACTCTTCCAACTGACAACTAAAAATTTAGCATTAGTCATTCTCGTGCTGCTGCTACCACCAAAAAAACAAGATGCACTATTTAGTCCATGACTGTTAAGATGCCCTAAATTGGCTTTATAAATAGCTATTTCAAAAATCTACCAATCTATAGAATTCCTGAATATCCTTCCTAGAAACAAAAATTCAACCGTTCTACTCTGGTTTAAGTATGAATAAGAGCCAAGTCAAAGTAAATGTAGAGATGTCAGGATTCTTTCAAAAACTACACAGTGTAAAAAAGTTTCTTCAAAAATAATATTTATAAAGTAACTACATGGATTACTTTCCACATTTGAAAATAATATTTATTGTTAAATTATAAGATTATTTTCAAAATACCAAAGCAGTCTGAAGTATGTACCATCTGAAATTAATCAAACTTCCCATCTGCCTTTTCAAGACTCATTAATTCATTCAAACATTCAACAAATATTTGTTGAGCACCTACCACATCCAAAACCCTGCTGCTAAAGTATGGGAGACAAAGACACAAACAAGAGCCTGAATTCCCTCAGAACTTTTATTGCATTTTCATATTCATTTAGCACAATAAGGGAGGTAAAGCAATTAAGTTGTGAGGGCAGGAAGGTAACATGTGTCTAATAGTCCATATGAGGGGAACAGTCTCTCTCCCACTCCAAGGATGCTTTGAAGGAGAAAGAAGACAAAGAACTTCTGTGCTAGGTTTCCTAAACTGGCCCCTTATACTGTGGCTAAAGGTGGTTGTCCTGACAAGAGGTAAAGGAAGAAAGCAAGATAAAATCTTGTTGCAGCAGAGCAACGAGACAGAAGGGGTAACTCATTACCTGAATAGCTTTCTCTATGTGTCTGTCATTGTGGTTTCCTAAACTGGGGAATTTTTGTTTGACAAGCTATATTGCAACTATCTGGGGTCTTGGGCACAAAAAATTCTGGAGAGTTTGAGCAATGATGCCTCTGTTCCACAAGATCAGTAATAAATCCCTGAAAATAGCTTATAAACCCTTGGATGTGCCTGTGTCACAAGGCATAGGATTCTGATGTGTTCTACTTTGTAGTCATGTCTTATGCTCCACTAGTAGAGAATAAACTCAATGTATTCTTCTTTATATAGTCCACAGCCTAGCATAGTCCCTAAAAAGTGTCTGGCATATAGAAAAATGATCAATAAATATTTGTTGAATGAGTGTATAGTGAACTTATCCTATTAAATTTCCTTCTGTTGGTTTGGATAAAAGGATACTAGAATTAATGATTATTTGGGATACTAAGTTTGTCTGTCAATATTCCCTATTCCTCCAAGCTTTGTGTTTTCTGTAAATATGATCAGTCTGGCTTCATACAAGGTAAGCACTCACATGGTGGTCGAAAGAAGTGATACAGGTGCATTTTCAAAGTCTCTCTTAAGAACTTTGGAGTTGACTGTGTGACATGTGAGACACTGGCACAGAACCATCCAGCATAGCATGCCCTCAGAGAAGGAGCTATGCTCTATGGGCAAAGCAGAATTGAAGTAGTTCAAAAGAAACACAAGATGTGCAAATTTAGAGAATCCACCCCAAATATTCACATGGACTATTTGTGCCCAACCTGTGGTAGAGCATTCCAAGTACATATTGGTCTAATCAGCCAGTTGGACACACTGTAACTGGACTCTAGGATAGCGATGTCATTTTCATCCTTATTGAGAATGAAGGACAACCAACCAACCAACAAATATCTTTGACCATGACATCCCTGATAAGTGTCATCAATTAATCTAAGCAGCACTTTTGGGGCCTAACAATTCAATCAGCTTTGATATTATATACAAATTATGCAATAATTTCTGGTTTTTTTTTCCCACAAAGACATCATGTGCATTAGTTTCTTCATATCTCTACTAAAATCAAGATGCACTATGTCTAAAGCATCCCAATGACGTACCAATCTATTAAGTATCCCAAAATGAAATTATGTTCATAAAGAACCCATGCTAGCTTCTTGTGATCACTATTTTCTTCAGTGCTCATAAACTAACAGTTTTGGAATTCATGCTAGAATCTTTCTCAGGATTATGTCATATTAGCACATCTGTCACTTCAAAAATCTACTTTCTTCCTGCTTCCCTCCCTCCTTTCAATAACTAGGAAAACATGTACCCATCTCTACAAAGCTTTCCCCCACTCTCCAGCCTCTCCCACTCTTCATGACTTCTCACAGATCACCAAGAGTGGTTTTTTAACCATGAATACCCTTTGACCTAGCAATATTACTACTAGGTCTGCATCCCAAAAAAGATAAAAAGCAAAAAGGAAAAGGACCTATATGTACAAAAAAATATTTATAGAAGCTCTTTTCTCATGGCAAAGAATTGGAAATTGAGGGGATGCCCATCAACTGGGGAATGGCTGAACAAATTGTGGTATGTGATTGTGACGGAATACCATTGTGCTATAAGAAATGACGAGTAGAATGCTCTCAGAAAAACCTCACAAAACTTACAGGAGCTGATGCAAGTGAAATGTACTGTGTACAAAGTAAAAGCAATATTGTAAGATGATCAGTTGTGAATGACTTAGCTATTCTCAGCAATACAATGATCCAAGACAACCCTGAAGGACTTATGATGAAAAATGCTATCCATCCCAGAAGAGAGACAGAGAGAGAGCTGATGGTGTCTGAATACAGATTGAAGCATACTTTTCTCAATTTTTCTTGAGGTTTTTTTTTGGTCTTCGTTTTCTTTCACAACATGACTAATATGGAAATGTTTTGCATGACTACACATGTATAACCTACATCGAAGTGCTTGCCTTCTCAATGGGGGTGGGGGGAGGAGAGAATTTGGAACTCAAAGTTTTAAGCATAAATGTTGCAAATTGGTTTTTGCATGTAACTGGGTGGAAATAAAATACTAAATAAATGTCCCCCCGCCCAAAATGAGAAATGTATTTATAGAAAGTTTTTTTAAAAATCAATGGTTTTTAACCACATCTGCAAGTACCTTCAGCATGCCAGGACACAATGCCAATAAACCTAAAAACCTGAGTCCATTTAAAGAGGCAAAGTGCTCTCTTATTAACAATTTAGTCAATTAGTCAACAAGTACTTATTAAGCCCTTACTGTGTGTAAAGAACTAGGAATACAAAAACAGTTCCTGCCCTCAAAAAGCCCACAATCTCCCTAATGGGAGAGACGGGCAAATAACTACGTGCATTCAAGATACAGGAAGGGTAAAGTGAAGGAATCCTCAGATGGAAGGCAGTAAGGGGAATCAGAAAAGGCTCCTTGCCGAAGGTAGGATTTTAGCTGAGAAGTCAAAGAAACCAGGAAGGAGAGATAAGAGGAGGAGTACTTTAAAAACGCAGGACAGCCAGTGAAAAAGCATGGAATCTAGAGACGCTTGTCTTGTGGAAAGAAGAACAAGAAGGCCATCAACAAAAACACAGAGGAGAGGAAAGCATAAGATTGGAAAGGCAGGAAGGTGCCAGGTTGCGAAGGGATTTAAAGGTCAAACAGAATAGTTTATATTTGATCCTGGAGATAATAGGAAGTGAATGGGATGGATAATTGTGAAGACTTCACAGGGTATGTCTAAGGGAGTAGGAGAGGTTTGGGATTTGGCCTTGTGATTCTGGAAGGTCAGGGCCTGGAACTGTGGGCACGCCCTTCCCCCTCTCTCTCAGATATTACAAGATAATGAAATTCAAATGAGCTATTTGTTCTCTGCTCCAGAAAGGTCCCTCCTCCCCCCCACCCCATTTCTTCTCCTAGACTTTCAGATGCCACCCTGGCAGTTGAGTTCTGATAGGGAAAAACCTGAATGGACCGGATCAACCTTGGTCCTCTGTGTAGTTTTCGTGCCTAGACTGTAAGCCCACCTCCCAGCCAATGGTGAGAAGGGATAGAGGTGGGTGGGAATCTTTTCATTAAAGACTATAAATTAAGGCAGGTTCCCTTTTACCTCGCCTCCTCCATTATGGAGGTGTGTCCAAATCTTGCAAGGTTTGTAAAATAAATTTACTTTGTTTCTCCTAAAGATGTCTCTCCTATTATTTAAAAATCCTGTCCCAAACAGAAGTTAACAGAGTTTACTGAGCAGTAACATGGTCGATCCTGTGCTTTAGGAAGATTCCTGGAGACTGGTAGGAAGGACTAGGATGGGGAGAGACTATAGGCCAAGGCCCTAAGCAGCAGGCTGCTGCAGTCATCCAGGTACAAGGGGATAAGGTCCTATACTGAGGTCAGCAGAGAGAAGGGGGTATACACAGAGAGAATGCAAAGGAAAAATCCAGCAAGAACTCAGATATGAAAGTGAGAGAAAGTGAGGAGTAGAGGATGACACCAGCATTGTGAACCTGGGTTGTTGGGTGGATACTGGTATCCCTGACAGTAACAGGGAAATTAGAAAGCAAAGAGGCTTTGGAGGGAGGCAGAATAAGTTTGGTTTTGGATATGTTGAGTTAAGGATGTCTATGGGACATCCAGTTCAAGATATCCAATTGGCAATTGGAGAGCTGAGACCGTAGGTCAGGAGAAAGGTCTAGTTTGAAAAACACAGAGTGTGCTGAAGCCAGCTTAAACTAGCTTGTGAAAGCCAATTATGAAATTTTCAGTATGAGACTTGAACCTCAGAAATCCACAAATGCTACAAACTGGGTTTGAGTTGATTTCTTTTGACTGTCTAGACATAAAAAAAGATACATAAAATGTTAGTAATGCAGAGTAAACTGAAAAGTGGGTCTGTCTTTGCATACTCTTGGATAAACAGCCCTTAGAATCATCTGCATAGATATAAGTGAATCCACGAAAGTGAATTAGATCATTAAGAGAAATAGTATGGAAAAAAAAATTTTAATTTTAAAAAAAGAGAAATAGCACGGAGGGAGAATAAAAGACAGCCCAGGGCAGAGCACTGGGGGACAGTCACAGTTATCTGGCATGACTTGGTTAAAGATGAAGCAAAAGAAGCTGAGAAGAAAGATGGACAAAAAATATAAGACAGCAATGTAACAATAACATGGAGAGAAAAGAGTACCAAGGAAAAGAGACTAGTTGACAGTGGTAAAAAGTAGCAGAGAAATGAAAAAGGCTGAGGACTGCAAACAGGCCATTAGGTTGGGCAACTAGGAGATCACTGATAACTTTGGAGAAAGGAGTTGAATGAAGAGGCCTGAAGATATATTGAGAGGAAAACAAGGGGGAGGACAATAGAGTTACCTATTGTAGACTACTCTTGCAAGGGGGTTAACCACAAAAGTGAGGAGAATGAAAGGATAACTAGTAAGGATGGATGGCTCAAGTAATTTTTTTTTAAGGATAGAGGAGACATGATTGTTTTTGTGGGCAGCCAAAAAAACAGTCCGTAGACAGGGAGAGATGGAAAATTAGTACGAGTGGAGATGATATGGGGCAGCTAGGTGGTGCAGTGAGTAGAGCACCGGCCCTGGAGTCAGGAGGACCTGAGTTCAAATCCAACCTTAGACACTTGACACACTTCCTAGCTGTGTGACCTTGGGCAAGTCACTTAACCCCAATTGCCCTGCCTCCCCCCTCCAAAAAAAGCATGCGGATGATAACAGAGACAATGTGCTGAAGAAGACAGGAGAAAATGGGATCACATGTATATGGAGATGATTTTGCCTTGACAAGAAGATGAGCCATCTCTCCATGTGAGAATACTGAGATAGTGGAGGAAAGCATCTGACTGATGTGAGATGAGGACAAGTGGAAAAGAGGAAGTGCTCAGCAAATGGCATCAATTTTCCTAGTGAAGTAGTTGGTAAGGTTCTCAAGTTGGGGAGGAGAGAAGAGGTGCCATCGTGCCATGAAAAGCTTTGGAAAAGCTATTGTGGTGACTTGGATAGTGAACTGATTAGGGTGTTGTAAAAGGACTGCTTTGTTGCAATGAAAACCCAGTTGAGATTATATAGCCCAAATCTATAGCAAACCCAGTCATCATGGCTTCATGGTTTTCTCTGGCAGTTTTCATCAGCCCATAAATAGAAGCAATGAATGATGGAAGTAATCCAAGATCAGGGCTTGGCAGGACAGGATAAGGGGGCAAGGAATTAGAGAGTACATAATAGTGTAGAGTTGAACTGGTTCACTAAGAGTTCAAGATGGGGGCAGCTAGGTGGCACAGGGAGTAGAAGTCAGGAGGACCTGAGTTCAAATCCGGCCTCAGACACTTGACACACTTGCTAGCTGTGTGACTTCAGCCAAGTCACTTAACCCCAATTGCCCTGCCTTCCCCCTCCCCGCAAAAAAAAAAAAGAAGAAGAATTCAAGACAGGGGAAGGAGGAGGTGATGGTCTGACGACTAAAAGATGGAGAAATTATAGGTCATAATCAGGAAAAAAGATGAAATGATAAAAGATTATGATCAGATAAAGGAATTTCGGGGTTCATGGACATGAAAGTGGAACATTTGTGGATGACAGCAAGATTGCTCTATGCTTTCTAATTATTCTTTTCTGAAGAAAATGAAGCAAAGTGAAAGTTGAGTAGTTCTATTTTCCCTTCTGTAATTGAATGCCCTTTAGAGCAGTGGGACTATCTCTTCTTTGTTTTTTATGTTGTTGTTATAAACACAATCTTGACCTTTTGTCCCATTTTCTTTTTATGGTCCAAGGTCATGCTTTATTTTTTTTTATTTTTTTCACTTTCTTTTTATTTAATATTTCAGTTTTGGGCATCGATTTTCACAAGACTTTGAATTACGAATTTTCTCCCTATTTCTACCCTCCCCCCCCACTCCAAGATGGCATATATTCTGATTGCCCCATTCCCCAGTCGGCCTTCCCTTCTGTCATTCCACGCCCCTCCCATCCCCTTTTCCCTTATTTTCTTGTAGGACAAGATAGATTTCTAGGCACCATTGCCTGTATATCTTATTTCCTAGTTGCATGGAAAAAAAATTTTTTTTAACATCTGCTTTTAAAACTTTGAGTTCCAAATTCTCTCCCCTCTTCCCTCCCCACCCATCCTCCCTAAGAAGGCAAGCAATTCAACATAGGCCACATGCATATCATTATGTAAAACCCTTCCATAATACTCATGCTGTGAAAGACTAACAATATTTTGCTCCTTCCTATCCTATCCCACTTCGTTCAATTTTCTCCCTTGACCCTGTCCCTTTTCAAAAGTGTTTGCTTTTGATTACTTCTTCCCCCTATCTGCCCTCCTTTCTATAATCCCCTTTTTTATCTCCTTCCTCCTTCTTTCCTGTGGGGTAAGACACCCAATTGAGTGTGAATGTTATTCCCTCCTCAGGTCAAATCCGATGAGAGCAAGATTCACTCATTCCCCCTCACCTGTCCCCTCTTCCCTTCCTATAGAACTGCTTTTTCTTGCCACTTTTATGCAAGACAATTTATCCCATTCCATCTTTCCCTTTCTCCCTCTCTCAATATATTCCTCTCTCATCCCTTAATTTGATTTTATTTTTTTAGATATTATCCCTTCATATTCAACTCAGACTGTGCCCTCTGTCTATATATATATATATATATATATATATATATATATATATATATATATATATATATATATATGTATATATATTCCTTTCAGCTACCCTAATACTAAGGTCTCATGAGTTATACACGTGATCTTTCCATGTAGGAATGTAAACAAAACAGTTCAACTTTAGTAAGTCCCTTATGATTTCTCTTTCTTGTTTACCTTTTCATGCTTCTCTTGATTCTTGTGTTTGAAATTCAGATTTTCTATTCAGCTCTGGTCTTTTCATTGAGAAAGCTTGAAAGTCTTCTATTTTATTGAAAATCCATATTTTGCGTTGGAGCATGATACTCAGTTTTGCTGGGTAGGTGATTCTTGGTTTTAATCCTAGCTCCACTGCCCTCCAGAATAGCATATTCCAAGCCCTTCCATCACTTAATGTAGAAGCTGCTAGATCTTGTGTTATCCTGATTGTATTTCCACAATACTCAAACTGTTTCTTCCTGGCTGCTTGCAGTATTTTCTCCTTGATCTGAGAACTATGGAATTTGGCAACAATATTCCTAGGAGTTTTCTTTTGGGGATCTTTTTCAGGAGGCGATCTGTGGATTCTTTCGATTTCTATTTTACCCTCTGGCTCTAGAATATCAGGGCAGTTCTTCTTGATAATTTCTTGAAAGATGATATCTAGGCTCTTTTTGTGATCATGACTTTCAGGTAGTCCAATAATTTTTAAATTATCTCTCCTGGATCTATTTTACAGGTCAGTGGTTTTTCCAATGAGATATTTCACATTGTCTTCCATTTTTTCATTCCTTTAGTTCTGTTTTATAGCATCTTGGTTTCTCATAAAGTCATTAGCTTCCACTTGCTCCAATCTCATTTTTAAGGTAGCATTTTCTTCAGTGGTCTTTTGGACCTCCTTTTCCATTTGGGTAATTCTGCCTTTCAAGGCATTCTTCTCCTCATTGGCTTTTTGGAGCTCTTTTGCCATTTGAGTTAGTCTATTTTTTAAGGTGTTGTTTTCTTCAGTATTTTTTTGGGTCTCCTTTAGCAAGTCATTGTTTCTCATGGTTTTCTTGCATCCTTCTCATTTCTCTTCCCAATTTTTCCTCTACTTCTCTAACTTGCTTTTCCAAATCCTTTTTGAGCTCTTCCATGGCCTGAGACCACTTCATGTTTTTCTTGGAGGCTTTTGATGTAGGCTCTTTGACTTTGTTGACTTCTTCTGGCTGTATGTTTTGGTCTTCTTTGTTACCAAAGAAAGATTCCAAAGTCTGAGTCTGAATGTGAGTGTGTTTTCACTGCCTGTTCATGTTCCCAGCCAACTACTTGACCCTTGAATTTTTTTGTTGGGATATGACTGCTTGTAGAGTATGGAGTTTGTTCCAAGCTTGAGGGGATGTGCTGTTGTTTTCAGAGCTATTTCTATACAGCCAGCTCTGCCACACCAGTGCTCCTCCTCCCCCAAGAATGGCCAACCTGGACCAGACTCAGATCTTAACCAGGCTTTGCACTCCTGCTGGGATCCACCACTTAATTCCTCCCTTCAGGTGGGCCTGGGGCTGGAAGCAACTGCACTTGTAGTTCCTCAGAGCTGCACCACATCCTCTGCCCCCACTCCTTTCACTCTGTCCCTGCATTTTTTTCCCCACTAACCTTCTCTGTTGTCTTTGGTGTTTGTGGCTTGAGAAGTCTGGTAACTGCCACAGCTCACTGATTCAGGGCGCTAGGGCCTGTTCTACCCAGCTCCCAGTCTGGTTGGTCTGGGCACAACCCACACTGGGCTCTGTTCTGCTCTGCTCCCAGCTCCGTGGGATAGACCTTGCCCATCGACCATCCAGGCTGTCCTGGGCTGGAGCCCTGCTTCCCTCTGCTATTTTGTGGGTTCTGCAGTTTTAGAATTTGTTCAGAGCCATTTTTATAGGTGCTTGGAGGGTCCTGGTGGAGAGCTTTAGGCCAGTCCCTGCTTTCCAACCACCATCTTGTCTCCACCCCCTTGTTCCATTTTTTCTCTACAGAATTCCTCTCTTCCTTGAAAACACAGGTCACGTTTTCCTTTTGCTGGGATTGTTTAGGTGAACTATGTAGCACAAAGAGCACTGGATTCATCTCCCAATTCTGCTAACCACCTATATAATGTTGGACAAATCACTTAACCTCTCTGGGCTTCAGTTTCCTCCATTTTCAAATATTTGGGTTACCAAATAGGAAAAGGAGCCACATGTGTATACAAATATTTATATCAGTTTTGTTTTTTTTTTTTTGTGGTGGCAAAGAATTGGAAACCAAAAGGATGCTCATCAAATAGGAAATGGCTAATCAAATTATGGCCTACCAATGCCATATGGCATATCAATGCAATAGAATATTATTTATTTTTAGAAAAATCATGAAGAGGATGGTTTTACTGAAACCTGGGAAGACTTGTGTAAATTGATGCAGAGCAAAATCAGCAGAACTAAAAGAACAATTTATGTAATAACAACATTGTAAGGACAAACAACTTTGATAGGTAAAATGATTGACAATTATTCCAGTGGATTCATTATGAAGCCTGTTACTATGGTGATAATGTGATTAAAGATCTCCGCCCCGCCCTCCCCCAACAAAGGACTGATTGTGATGCCAGTCAGTGATTAAAGATCTTTCCCAAGCTCTTTTGCTAAGTAGACACTAAGCCTCAGGCCCACACCTTTTTGCTGATTGACCGTGAAGCCCTCAGGCCCTAAAAAGAGTATATACACCCAGAAGGTAGCCATTGAGAACTGAGAATTCAGAATCCAGCCCAAGGAGGAAAAGTAAGAACCCGAGAGATGATAGAGTTGCAGAAAGAGTGTGGAGTGGAGAGTGGAAACTAGGCTGCTGCAGAGACCAGAGAACTAAGAGGGGAGAGAACACAAGCAAGTAAACAGTTAGGATTTGTGAGTGTTTATGGGGAGGCCCCAGCAGGGGGGAAGGTTACAAGATGACTTGGTTCTTTGCTATAATACTGTGTTATAGTTTCCTTCTCACTACATTGAGGTGGGCTTACTGGTTTTGGAATATAATTACTACTATATCAAATTGGAGCTATTGGTCTTGGCGTTTGATCCTTTGGTGTCTAAATAAATGTTATACTTCCTCTGCCTTCTACCTAGAGAGTTTTTCATATTTTGCAATTCCGAACCATATAGGTATGGTCTTGGTCATCCTCAAGGTCATGAATCTTGCCTTACTGATATAGTTACCAACCTCCTAACAGAGAGGTGATGGACTCAAAGTGCAAAGTGAGAGATTTTATTAAGACATTGCCAAGCACGGATTCTTTTTTTTTTTTTTTTTTGCTTAACTATATATACATATTTGTGCTTGAAGGCAGCTACAAAGGCAGCAGCAACAGCTTCAGGAGCTGTCAACTCAGACAGAAAAGAGAGTGGTTAACTGTTCAGAAAGAGATTACAGAAGCTCTGAGAAGAAACTGGGCACAAGACTAGGTGCTGTTTGGCAACTCCACTGCCCATAGGCAGTTGTGGATTGCAGTTCCAGGGCAGAAAAGAGTGTCTTTGGCCAGTCAAAAGGAAACAGAGGCCCTGGTTGCAAGTCCAGGGCTTAGAAGAGCACTATTGCTTTTAGCTGCAGGGGAACAGGAGCTCTTTCTGGATAAAGATCAGACACCAAGAGAACAGTGATCACATCTCTCCCTGGATCATACCCCTTGAAAGCACCAAAAACATACAGACCATTAGTACCAACTCTGAAAACTACAGCAAGAAAAAGCCTGAAGGTTGGGACAGTGCCTCACTACGCCCATGTGAGCAAAGCCCAAGTTTAATGTAAAGCTCAAAGTAAAGAAGAGACTGGAAAAAAAGAGCCTGACTGTAAAAAGCTACTATGGTAGCAGGAAAGATCAATACACAAACTCAAAAGTAAACAACAACATGAAAATAGCTACAATCAAAGCCTCAAAGAAAAAGTACAAATTGGGCACAAGCTTAACAAGAATTCCTGAAAGACAGATATGAGTGGTAGAGGGAAAATTGAGAAGACGTGAGATGATATAAAAGAAAAATTATGAAAAGAGAATTAACAACTTAGTAAAAGAGGCACAAAATAATGTTGAGGAAAATAACACCTTAAAAAACAGAACTAGTTAAATGATAAATAAATAAAACAAATGATAAATAAATAAGGCAAAAAATTTCACTAAAAAAAAGAACAACTTATAAAACAGAATTGGCAAAATGGAAAAGGAGCTAAAGAAGCTCACTTCAAAAAATAATTACTTAAAAATTAGAATTGAGCAAGTGGAAACTAATGATGTCATTAAACATCTAGAAACTAAAAAACAAAGTAAAAAGAATGAAAAAGTAGAAGAAAATGTAAATTATCTCATAAGAAAAACAACTGATCTGGAAAACAAATCAAGGAGAGATAACTTAAGAATTACTGGACTACCTGATCATGATCAAAAAAAGAACCTAGACATCATATTTCAAGAAATTATAAAGGAAAACTACCCTGATATCAGATTTAGAGGGTGAAAAAGAAATTGAAAGAATCCATCAATCACCCCCTGAAAGAGATTCCCAAAATAAAAACTCCCAGGAATTCAGAGTTTCCATGTCAAGGAGAAAATATTACAAGCAGCTAGAAAGTAACAATTTAAATATCATGGAGCTACAGTCAGAATCACACAAGATTTAGCAGCTTCTCCAATGAAGGAGCAGAAGGCTTAGAATATTATACTCTGGAAGTCAAAGGAGCTAGGATTACAACCAAGAATCACCCACCCAGCAAAACTGAGTATAATCCTTCAGGAGAAAAAATAACACATTTAATGAAATAGAGGACTTTCAAGCATTCCCAATGAAAAGACAAGAGCTTAATAGAAAAGGTGACATTCAAACACAAGACTCAAGAGAAGCATAAAAAGGTAAACGTGAAAGAGAAATAATAGGGGACTTAATAAGGTTGAACTATTTACATTCCCATGTGGAAAAAAGACGCATGTAACACCTAAGTACTTTATCATTTTTTGGGTAGTTAGAAGGAGTCTACATAGAAAGAGGGCAGAGGTGTGAATTGATTATGTTGGGATAATCTCAAGGACTGAGAAAGAGGGATATACTAGGAGAAGAGGGAAGAGGGAGAAAAACGGGGAAAATTCCATCATATGAAAGAAGCACATAAGGAAGAGCTTTTACAGTGGAGAGGAAAATGGGGAGAGGTGGAGGGCAATGCTTGAATATCACTGTCATCAGAACTGGTTCAACTAGGTACAGAAATCTACACTCTCCAACAAGGAAGTAGGACAGGAAAAGGATAAAACAAAGGAGGAGGGTGATAAAAAGGAAAATGGATTAAGGGAGGCAGTGGTCATAAGCAAAACAGATTTCTGAGAAGAAATAGGGTAAAGAGAGCGAAGGATAAACAGAAGAAAATAGGATAGAGGGAAATATACTGTTAATAATTATAACCATGAATGTGAACAGGATGAACTCACCCATAAAATGAAATGGCAGAATGGATCAGAAACCAGAATTCAATATGTTGTGTACACTTGACACACAAAGACATGAACAGAGTTAAATTAAGCGGCTGGAGCAGAATCTATTGTGCTTCAGCTGAGGTAAAAAAGGTAACAATCATGATCTCAGACAAAACAAAAGCAAAAACAGACCTAATTAAAAGAAACAATCAGGGAAACAACATTCTACTAAAAAGTACCATAGACAATGAAGATCAAAAAAATTTACAGCAAGTTCTCTGATAAAAGGTTTCATTTCTCAAATATATAAGGAACTAAATCAAATTTATAAAAATAAGAGCCATCGACAACTGATAAATGGTGAAAGGATATGAATAGGCAGTTTTCAGAAGAAATCAAAGCTATCAATAGTCACATTAAAAATGCTCTAAATCACTACTGATTAAAGAATGAAAATTAAAACAACTGAAGTGCCATCTCACAGCTATCAGATTGACAAATCTGACAGAAAAGGAAAATGACAAATGCTGGAGGGGATACAGAAAAATTGGGACACTGAAATACTGTTGGTGAATATATAAAGTGGTCCAACCACTCAGGAGAACAATTTGGAACTATGCCCAAAGGGCTACAAAACTGTTCATACCCTTTGATCCAGCAATGCCACTACTATGTCTGTATTACAAAGAGATCAAAAGAAAAGGATCTATGTGTGCAAGATATTTTATAGCACTTATTTTTGTGGTGTCAAAGAATTGGAATTTGAGGGGATACCCATCAATTGGGAGAATGGCGAACAAATTGTGGTATATGATTGTGATGGAATACTATTGTGCCAAGAAATGACAAGGGAGGTGGTTTCAGAAAAAAACCTGAGAAGACCTATATGAATTAATACAGGTCTTGAATTGAACAGAACGAAGTAATGGCAATATTGTAACAATGATCATCTGTGAAAGACTTAGCTACTCTTGTAAATACACTGATCTGAGACAATTCTAAAGGACTCATGGCGAAAAATGTTATCCACTTTCAGAGACAGAATTGATGAACTCAGTACAAACTGAAGTATAATTCCTTCACTTTATTTTTTTTTTGCTTTTTTTTGTAACATGGCTAATACGGAAATGTTTTGCATTATTTCACATGTACTATTGATATCATATTGTTTGTCTTCTCAATAAATGGGGAAGGGGTTGAAAGGATGGAAAGAATTTGGGAAAGAAGTTTTAAAACAATGTTTAAATGAATAATTTTAGAGCTACGTGTATTTGTTATCAGGGTTTTTGTTCTTTCTTTTTCAATTTGGGGGTGGGAGTAGAAAAAAGGGAAAGTAGACTTTTACTAAATGAAAAAATAAATTTTAATAGAAGAGAAAAATATATCCTAAGTTTAGTAATAATATTCAACAAATTTTGAGTAAATTCAAAATAAATAAAAACAAATGTGTAGTTTAAACTGAATGATCTCTAAGGACTCTTCCATTTCTAAATCCTATGATCCTATTTAAGAAAGAGAAAAAACGAAATAATATTTTAAGTTCCCTTCAAGCACTATCTAAAGCTCAATAAAAACCAAGGTAGAAAGAAGATACTGTGTTACAAAAATATGTTCATTGCATCTATAAAGAGTCTTCCAAAAAGCAAGAAAACTTGGGCTCAGCTAGAGCAACAGTGTTAAATATAGATAAAATGGACAAACAGATCCAGCAGGTCCCAAAGATATACTGCATTGCTACAAAGCATATCTAAATAAATGCTTGTAGAATTGAACCTGCTTCTTTTTATTCTTCCTTATGTTACCAAAGAAGAAAACTCAAGTATTTCTCAACATAGCTTCATACAAAGAATCAACTCAAAAGGAAGGAAAATTTAGAAGTTAATAGAGTCCATTCATAAGTACTCGTTTAGTCTTAACAAAAATCCTTCAAGGATTGTAGTTATCATCCCCATTTTATAGATGAGAAATCTGAAGCCTAGAGAAGGGAAATGACTTGTCTAAAGTCATAGAGCTAGTAAGTGCCATACTACCATACAATTTCAGAGCTAAAAAGGACTTTGGAGATTAATGAACTAATTTCTTCATTTTACAGGAGGAAATGGAGGGAGGGAGGGAGGAAGAAGAGAGAGACAGAGAGAGAGAATTTGCCCAAGGTTATATAGGTATCAAGTGGCCAGAACATTCATTCATTCATTCAACAAACATTTATAAAATATCTACTGTGTATAAAAACTTATGTTAGGCACTGGAGGAAATACAAATCTTAGATAAGAGGTGGGCCCTTCCTACAGTCTAGTGGGTTATAAGACACAAATGCCAATAGCTATAATATATATGTAAAAATAAAAGATATCAATAATTTTTAAATATAGTACAAAATAACACAGGTTAAGAACATTAGAGAGATGTAGAATGAAGTGTTATATGAGGTATATGAGTCCCCAGAGGACAGGTCATTACTGGGACCAGGGGGGGTGGGGTGGGAGGCAGGTTAGGGAAGGTATTATGAGATAGAGCTAAGTTGGCTTTTAAAGGATGGCTAGAAACCTAATAGTTCAGTGCCTTTTCAAACTGGGCAAAGGATAACTCAGTTTGACTAGAGAGTAGAGTGTATGTAAAAGGAACAACATAAGACAGAGCTGGAAACGTAGGCTGGCAACAGATGGTGAAGGATCATGAGTAGGTCTCTTGAATCTCAATTTGATTTGATTCAACAAGCGTTATTAAGTGACTGTGCCAGGCACTGTTGATACAAAGACAAAAATGAAAGTCTCTACCCTCTAAAAGCTTACACTCTACCCTTTAAAGCTTATGTTCTATAGTTTAAACCCCATTCTACTATATCAAGATGTCAAAAAAACCCATAAAAGAACCTCAGAAACAATGTAGGAATGATTACTACATTACTAGATGCAGATCGTTCATATCCCCACAAAACGCCACAGATCTGTTGCTTAACTTTCATGTCAAACTCATTAGAAATTACCTTTGGGGTTTATTGGTTGGTGGTCTAGGGGAAAAATAGTAGTAAATTTATGTTTCTATCTCTTAGAAATTGTTCCTGGACAGCTCTGAACACAATGTGTAGCATTTATTATATAAGCTTTCTTGAAATGGAAATTTATTGTATATTTTGAATCCTCTCTTACATTCTGCTGTGCACATGGCAATGCTTTTTCTTTTCTTTTTGTATTTAAGTTTTAACATTTAAGTTTCTTTTTCTTTTCTTATTGTGTATTTAAGTTCTAGTATTTAAATTTAACTCTTTTTTAAAAACCTAGAAATTGTTCCTGAATCAAATTTACTTCTAAAAATGCCAGTTAAGGGACATTTAAAGTTTCTGAGCACAGGATGTGATGCTCAAGCCTGGTATTTTGGGTTTGTTTTTGTTGTTGTTTTCACTTTAAGTACATGACTCTTTATAGCTAAGTCTGGCTTTAAAGCCTTAAATGGTATTATAAATGGAGCTGAAAGTGCTCTAACGGTATAGCATTAATCTGAATAATTATATTACTTCAACAGAGATAAAGTAATTTTTGCCTAGAAAGGTTTAACAAGCTACTTCAAGGGAAAAATTATGTAATGTGATAATAATGATGCTTCTGTCACACTCGAGTTGAAAATTCCTATATGTAGTAAGCAGATTTCTGATTCATTTTGTATTTAATATTTTAGTGGAGATAAATATGACTACGGAACCCAATTTGGGAAATGCTGCTTTAATTTTTACCCACCAGCCCTCTCAGTAGTTGTGACCATGGTGATGCAGAGTGTCATGTAACTTTATTCCTATGGTGTGTACAGCAGGGCCAAAGAAAACTGTTCTAAGGCAGAGCAAAAGGCAAGCTTGGCTTTCTCAAAAAGATGGCTCCCATTAATCCCATTTATCATTACTCTGAAATTCACTTACATCCAGGAATGTTCTTCCAGTGGCCATATGGTATATAATACAACACAACATAATATGGACCTCCTTTGTCTCCAACTCGCAACAGCAGAAAAGCACAAAAGCAGAATCCTCCTAGAATGGATGACTAGGTGACTCTGGAGGTGGATTCACATTCCAAAAACTATAGGTCATGAACCCCCACTACTGTGTATATCTTTAACAGGTAACCTAGGGACATAATTAGTTCCAAGCATTTACTGAAATGGCAGGCATATATTTTGCCTAGAAGAAGTGATAAGAAGAACTTCTATTTTAAACCTGATTCTAACCAACAAGGTGTAACTGATTGCTCTAGTCCCATAGCACCCACTACCTATCAGACAGATTTAAATGAATACTCCACAGGCATCTCAAACTCCACATGTCCAAAACAGAACTAATTATCTTTATCACCATTCCCCAAACCTACCACTCTTCCACATTTTCTATTACTGCCAAGAGTACCATCATACTCCCATTCACCCAGATTTACAACCTCAAGAGTCATCCTTGGCTTTTGACTTTCACCTGACATATAGAATCAGTTGCCAAGTTGTATGTTTTCTGCTTTTACAACATCCCTTCTATAGGTCTCTGCTTCCACTCTCAGACAGCCACACAGCCTAAATTTAGGCTGTAATCACTTCTTGTCTAGATTATTGCAAGAGCTTCCTCCTTGGTCTCCCTGCCTCAAGTCTCTCCCTACTCTAATCCATTCTCCACTGCCTAAGTGATTTTCTTAAAGAGCGGGTGTGATCAAGTCACTCCCCTACTCAATAAGCTCCAATGACTCCCCTATTACATCCAGGATCAACTATAAACTCCCACTGGTAAGTTTTTTAACAATCTGGCCCCAACCTACCTTTTCAGGATTATTAAGCATGACTCCCCTTGTCAAACTGGCTTTTTTACAGCTGCTCAAACACAGTATTTAATTTCCTTCCTTCATGCCTTTGCATTCCCAGTCCCCCGGGCCTGGAATGTACTTCTTCCTTACTCTACCTCTTACAACCTCTAGTTTTCTCTAACATTCAGCCCAAAAACTACCTTTTACATGAAGCCTTTTGTAATCCTACCTGCCCTCCGGTTCTAGTGGTCTCTTCCAACCCCAAACCTTGTCATCATTTATTCTGCAAGCCTATATACATAAATGTTGTCTCCTGAGGTCAGCGACTGCTTCCTTTTTGCCTTGCATTCCCATTCATCAGGACGGTGCCTGGCACGTAGTGGGCATTTAATGAATGCTTATTTATTGATTGATTGGTTTGGTGAGGTAGCCTGCTGTAGAGGATGGTATCAGACTTTCAGTATGGAAGACTTGAGTTCAAATTGCAGCGCTAATACTTCCTATCCATCTGACCACTCTGGGTCTCAGGCTCCTTTTATCTGTAACAAGTAATTATCTGTGAGACTTACTTTGATAGGTTGTTGCAAAGATTAACTAAATTAATGAATATAAAAGGTTTTGACTAAGAAAGGGAGGGTGGAGCCAAGATGGCAGCTGGAAAGCAGGGACTTGCGTGAAATCCCCCTACGTCCCTCCAAAAACCTATAAAAAATGGCTCTAGAACTGCAGAACCCACAAAACAGCAGAGGGAAGCAGGGCTCCAGCCCAGAACAGCCTGGATGGTCGCTGGGTAAGGTCTATCCCACAGAGCTGGGAGCGGAGAGGAACAGAGCCCAGCGTGGGTGGCGGCAGGATCAACCAGACTAGCACCCGGGTGGAACAGGCCCTAGCACCCAGAATCAGTGAGCTGTGGCAGTTACCAGACTTCGTAACCCACAAACACCAAAGACAACAGAGAAGATTAGTGGGAAAAATTACAGGGGGCAGAGTGAAAGGAGTTCGTGGTTTGGCCACCACCCTGGGGGCAGCGCAGCTACAGAACTACAGCTGCAGTTGCTTCCAGCCCCAGGCCCATCTGGTGGGACGAATTCAGTGGTGGATCCCAGCAGGAGTGCAAAGCCTGCTTAAGATCTGAGTCTGGTCCAGGTTGGCCATTCTTGGGGGAGGAGGAGCGCTGGTGTGGCAGAGCTGGCTGTATAGAAATAGCTCTGAAAACAACAGCACATCCCCTCAAGCTTGGAACAAACTCCATACTCTATAAGCAGTCATACCCCCCCAAAAAAATCAAGGGTCAAGTAGCTGGCTGGGAACATGAACAAGCAGCAAAAACAGACTCACATTCAGACTCAGACTTTGGAATCTTTCTTTAGTGACAAAGAAGACCAAAACATATAGCCAGAAGAAGTCAACAAAGTCAAAGAGCCTACATCAAAAGCCTCCAAGAAAAATATGAAGTGGTCTCAGGCCATGGAAGAGCTCAAAAAGGATTTGGAAAAGCAAGTTAGAGAAGTAGAGGAAAAATTGGGAAGAAAAATGAGAAGGATGCAAGAAAACCATAAGAAACAAGTCAATGACTTGCTAAAGGAGACCCAAAAAAATAATGAAGAAAACAACACCTTAAAAAATAGACTAACTCAAATGGCAAAAGAGCTCCAAAAAGCCAATGAGGAGAAGAATGCCTTGAAAGGCAGAATTACCCAAATGGAAAAGGAGGTCCAAAAGACCACTGAAGATAATACCACCTTAAAAATGAGATTGGAGCAAGTGGAAGCTAATGACTTTATGAGAAATCAAGATGCTATAAAACAGAACTAAAGGAATGAAAAAATGGAAGACAATGTGAAATATCTCATTGGAAAAACCACTGACCTGTAAAATAGATCCAGGAGAGATAATTTAAAAATTATTGGACTACCTGAAAGCCATGATCACAAAAAGAGCCTAGATATCATCTTTCAAGAAATTATCAAGAAGAACTGCCCTGATATTCTAGAGCCAGAGGGTAAAATAGAAATTGAAAGAATCCACAGAGTGCCTCCTCAAAAAAAAAATCCCCAAAAGAAAACTCCTAGGAATATTGTTGCCAAATTCCATAGTTCCCAGATCAAGGAGAAAATACTGCAAGCAGCCAGGAAGAAACAATTTGAGTATTGTGGAAATACAATCAGGATAACACAAGATCTAGCAGCTTGGTGATTGGATTAAGTGATGGAAGGGCTTGGAATATGCTATTCTGGAGGGCAGTGGAGCTAGGATTAAAACCAAGAATCACCTACCCAGCAAAACTGAGTATCATGCTCCAACGCAAAATATGGATTTTCAATAAAATACAGGACTTTCAAGCTTTCTCAGTGAAGAGACCAGAGCTGAATAGAAAATTTGACTTCCAAACACAAGAATCAAGAGAAGCATGAAAAGGTAAACAAGACAAAGAAATAACAAGGGACTTACTAAAGTTGAACTGTTTTGTTTACATTCCTACGTGGAAAGATCATGTGTATGATTCATGAGACCTTAGTATTAGGGTAGCTGAAAGGAATATACATATACGTGTGTGTGTGTGTGTGTGTGTGTGTGTGTGTGTATAGACAGAGGGCACAGGGTGAGTTGAATATGAAGGAATGATATCTAAAAAAATAAAATTAAATTAAGGGAAAGAGAGGAATATATTGAGAGAGGGAGAAAGGGAGAGATAGAATGGGGTAAATTGTCTTGCATAAAAGTGGCAAGAAAAAGCAGTTCTGTAGGAAGGGAAGAGTGGACAGGTGAGGGGGAATGAGTGAATCTTGCTCTCATCGGGTTTGACCTGAGGAGGGAATAACATACACACTCAACTGGGTATCTTATCCCACAGGAAAGAAGGAGGAAGAAGATAAAAAGGGGGTACAGTAGAAGGGAGGGCATATAGGGGGAGGAGGTAATCAAAAGCAAACACTTTTGAAAAGGGACAGGGTCAAGGGAGAAAATTCAATAAAGGGGGATAGGTTAGGAAGGAGCAAAATATAGTTAGTCTTTCACAACCTGAGTATTGTGGAAGGGTTTCACATAATGACACATGTGTGGCCTATGTTGACTTGCTTGCCTTCATAGGGAGGGTGGGTAGGGAGGTAAAAGGGGAGAAAATTTGGAACTCAAAGTTTTAAAAACAAATGTTCAAAAAAAAAGTTTTTGCATGCAACTAGGAAATAAGATACACAGGCAATGGGGTATAGAAATTTATCTTGCCCTACAAGGAAGTAAGGGAAAAGGGGATGAGCTGACTGGGGAATGGGGCAACCAGAATATATGCCATCTTGGAGTTGAGGAGGAGGGTAGAAATGGGGAGAAAATTTGTAATTCAAACTCTTGTGAAAATCAATGCTGAAAACTAAATATATTAAATAAATTTTAAAAAAATAAAAAATAAAGTTTACATATGAAAAAAAAAGGCTCTGACAATTTTAAAGTTCTATATAAGTGATTACTAACAATGACAACAACAGTGATCTGATGACTCTAAGAATCAACTCTACATAGACACTTCCCAGATCTATACATCCAGGTCTAGTCTCTCTCCTGAGCTCCAGTCCCACATGAAAAACTGCTTCTTGGACATCTCAAACTCAGCATGCCCACAACAGAACTCTTTATCTTCTCCACAAACTCTTTTCTTCCCAAATTCCCTTCGCTCTAGAGGGCACTAACATCTTCCCAGTCACCAGACTTGTAATCTCAGTATTACGTTTGACTCCTCACCATCACTCCACATAACCAATATGCTGTCAAATCCTGTCATTTTACAATACCTCTACCTTCATCTTTCTCTCATAGGTCCTCTTCTTTCTACTCACACAACCACAACTCTAGTCCATCAACCTTCCTCTGGACTTGGCAATGGATTTCTAACCCTACTCCCTGCCTCAAGTCTCTCCCTACTCCATTCTATCCTCCACTCAGCCACCAAAGGTAAATTTTCTGTTTTTTATTATTTTTTTGTTATTTTTTTTATTTTTAGTTTACAACACTCGGTCCTACATAATTTTGAGTTCCAGATTTTCTTCCTTCCCTCCCCCCTCCCTCCCCAAAATGGCATGGAATCCAATATATCTTCTACGTATAACTTTGCATTGAACTTATTTACACACTAGTCAAGTTGTGAAGAAGAATTATGACCAATGGAATGAATCATGAGAAAGAAGAAACAGAACCAGACAAAAGAGAGGGGGAAAAAAGGCCAAGCATAAAGTTTGCCTCAATCTGCATTCAGACTCTGTAGTTCTTTCTCTGGATGTAGAAAGCTCTCTCCATTGTGAGTCCTTTGAAGTTGTCTTTGAACCTTGTATTGCTGAGAAGAGCAGTCTATCAGGGTTAGTCCTCACAGAATCCATATATCTGTGGTTGTGTATAATGTTCTCCTGGTTCTGCTCCGCTCACTCAGCATTATATCATGTAGGTTTTTCCAGGTTGTTATGAAGTCCATATCATCCCCATTTTTTATAGCACAATGGTATTCCATTACCTTCATATACCACAACTTGTTCAGCCATTCCCCAATTGATGGGCATCCCCTTGATTTCCAATTCTTAGCTACTACAAAAAGAACCGCTATAAATATTTTTGTACATATGGGTCCTTTTCCCACTTGTGTGATCTCTTTGATATACAACCCCAGAAGTGGTATTGCTGGGTCAAAGAGTATGAACATTTTTATAGCCCTTTGGGCATAGTTCCAAATTCAAAGGTAAATTTTCTAAAGGGTATTTCTGACCATGTCACTCTCCTGCTCAATGAGCTCCAGTGGCTCCATATTACCTCTGAGATCAAATAGAAACTCCCTTATTTGGCACTTAAAGTCCTTCCAAACCTGGCCCCTTCCTGCCTTTCCAGTCTTCCTACACTAACTTCACTATGCTCTCTGGGTTTGAGCAACACCGTGTTTCCAACAACTGCCTCCTTGCAGTTCTTTAAAAACAACACTCTATCTCCTGTGTTTTCACTCACTGTCTTCCATAGCTTGAATGCTCTAACCCCTCACTTCTGCCTCTTAAGTTTCCCTTCAAGACTCAGCTCAAATCCTACCTGCTCCAGGAAGCCTTCCTGGACCTATTCCCTCCCCCCTCTCAATTGCTAATGCTTTCCATTTAATTCTACTGACCCCTTCTGTACATATTTTGTATCAACCTAATTGGTTGCACTTTGCCTACCTCATTAGACTTTAAGCTCCTGGAAGGCAGTAGTAGTCTTTTTTACTTTTTTTTAATCCTCAGAGCTTAATTAACACAGTGTATGGCACAGAGTTAAGTCCTTGATGAATGCTAGTTGATTTAATGTGACTTAATGATGATGTGGAAAAGGCAGGTGGACAACTGGATGGGTCAGTGGATAGAGCACTGGATCTGGAGTCAGGAAGAATCATCTTTCTGAGCTCAAATCTGACCTCAGTCACTTACTAGCTGTGTGACATTGGGCAAGTCACTTAACCTTTTTTGTCTCAGTTTGCTCTTCTGTATAATGAACTGGAGAAGGAAATAGCAAATTACTCCAGTATCTTTGCCAGAAAACCCCAAATGGGGTCATGGAGAGTCAGACATGACTGAAACAACTGAACAACAAACAACAACAAAGAAAAGGTAGAACTATTAAATTCTTACTTTATTTCTGGTTCTAAGATATTAATCACAGGAGCTGATGGAGCAGGGGTTAAAAAGTGGTTAACAGGGAACTGAAGCTCAAGAGAGTAATGAGTTGGTGACTTGAACCAAGTGAACTACATCTCAGGATAATGAAAAAATTAGTGGATTATCCCATATGATTGCTGAGTTACTGCCAATGGTCTCTGAAAGATCATAGAGAAATGGAAATATGACAAAGGACTAGATATGGGCAAATATGGACCTGGTTATCAAATAAGGGAAGAAGTTGCTTTTTTAAAAAATATAGGTTGTTGTTTGTCCTTCATTCTTGAAGAGGACCATGACCTGGTTATCAAATAAGGGAAGAAGTTGCTTTTTTAAAAAAATATAGGTTGTTGTTTGTCCTTCATTCTTGAAGGGAACCATGTCATCAGGTAATGCCATGACATGCAAGTGAATTGGATTTAAGTGAGGAAGAGCTGTGCAAAGTCACCAGCCTCACTTTCTCCTCCAGAGCCATCTGGGTCCAGTGGCCAGAAACAGGTCAGGATGACTGGAAATAGCCTCCTGAAATACAAGTTAATTGAAGCTTGAATTCAATTCATAACCACTTTATTGCTTCGATTATCAAAGGACCAGTTAATAAAAATGTGGGCAAGGAAATTATGATCACCAAGCATAGCTTCATCAAAAACAGGTTTTGGTCACCTGACTCCAAATCCAGTAACTTTTCTTGCTATACCATAAGGAGTAGGGTAATGCTACAAAAACTGCTGAAAATGAGGTTGTGTTGCACAATGGATATAGTACTGGACTTGAAATCGGGTAAATCTGAGTTCAAATTCTGCTTTTGACACCTACTCCATGTGTAGTCTTAAGCAAATCCTTAATCCCTTTAAATCCTCAATTTCTTTGTCTGTAAAATGGAAACGTTACCAATGGTTTCTATTTCACAGGCTTGTTTTAAGGTTCAAATTAAATAACATATTTAAAGCATTTTTAAAACTTTAAAGTTTTGTGAATGTCAATTATTACAATGGGGGGCAGGGAATACCTTTGGGAGGAAATCATGCATTGGTAAGGAAGGGGGAGTTAGGGTGAATAAACTTGGTTGTCATGGAAATTTTCTCCAAATTGGAAACACAGTCATGGAGAATTCACAACTTGGTATGCCTCTAAAATCTCTTTTTTCTAGAGAAAAAAAAAGCCAAGTTGGAGGGAATAATCAAGTCACAGGGGAAAAATTCTCTCCTAAGCAAAGAGGTATTGGGGTTATGATCAATAGAAGACACCAAATGACGTCCTGTGAGTAAACTTTTTTCACATAAGAGGAAATAGCAGAAGTGTCAGTAAGTGGCAGGTAGAACTAGGACATGAGCTCAGACCTCCTGATTCCAAGTTGAGTCTTCTTTCCACTCCACTATGATATCTGCCTCTATAGCGTAAATCCACAAATTCAAAAGTAACCACAAAAACCATTAATTGTTGGTGGGTTTCATTATTCCATTAAGCATTACATCATGATCTTCTTTAACTTGTGATATACAGTCATGGCATTCTTTGGCTTGCAAAATATACCTATGCTATTGATAATGCAAATTAACTTATATAGATAAGAAATAAACATGCCTGATTGGTGTAAATAGCCCTTTTTCCTTGGGAACCCAGTACAACAAACTGTTGTACAAAATCTTATTCAGGACAAGTGGGAAGCAATATTAGTATAATTTAAGTTACTAAATTTGATATAAACATTAAATACTATAGAGGTTCAAGAACAGGAAAAGCAATAAGGATGGGCATAATTAGAGAGGTTTTCATCTAGAAGGTAGAACATAAGCTGGATCTTAAATATAGGTGGGATTTGATTAGACATAATGAGAAAGAATTATATTCAACAAACAGTTATGAAATGCCTGTATGCTGGGAACTGAGGATATACAAAGATGAAAAAGCAACCAAACCTGCCAATAACAGAAGGAGAAATGGGAAAACGCACAGGTTTTGGAGGAAAGTTGATAAGTTCAGTTTTAGACATAATGAGTTGGAGGTGTCATGGGGAGGTCAACAAGCAATTAGAGACAGGAGGTCAGAAGCTCAGGACTGGAAACTGCATTTTGGAAATCTCCTATATAGAAGTGTTAATTGAAGTCATGGGAATGGATAAGGCCGCCAAAGGAGAGGAAGAAAAAAGACTGAAGCCAGAAACTTTAGGGACACTCACACCTAGAGGTAGGAAAGAAATGGGTGAAATAGGCTTAGAAGTTAAGAGAAGCAAAGGAGAAGTGTCACAGAAGCCATGGGAAGAGGGCAGGGGTAGGGGTTAAGAGCATCAAAGCAGAAAGGTTAGTCAAAGAAATGACAGAGAAAGATTTTTTCTTACATATTCACATCATTTTTGTATAATAGTTTTATTTCTATTGAACCCTCCATACTAAATAAGACTGACCAGAGGCCAGTCCATTCAGCAAATCTGAAGTCACTGGTGAGAAAATATGGTACAGCAGAAAGACTTCTGGATTTGGAGTTGGAGGGTTTGACCTTGGGCTTGAAACTGAGTTCCACCACTTACTACCCCTGTGTGACTTTGGCAACATTGCCACCTCTCTCAGCTTTAGTTTTTTCTCACTTTGAAATAAAGTATTTGGACTAGGTGATCTCTAAAATACCTTCCAGCTCTTAATCTGAGATTCCATGGAGTCAGAAGACCTAAGTTCAAATCTCAGCTCTGCTATTTATTACCTGTGTGAGCTTTCAATAAGCCTCCATTTCCATATGGGGGGAAGTGTTTCAGATTAGATCATCTTTAGGCTCACTTTCAATTCTAAATCTCATGAGCTTGAAAACAATACAGCAATAGGAAGAAATGTCAGATGGTATCGAGCAGTATGAAATTGGAGGCAGTGAGCAGACAATTTTTTTTTCTAGGAGCCTGGTGGTAAAGAGAAGGAAAAAGATAGGATGATGACTTAAAGGGGAGCTGAGATCAAAGTAAAGGTTTTGTTGTTTTGTTTTAAGGTTAGGAAGATGAGGCATCGTTGTGGGCACTGGGGAAAGAGATAACATAAGATTCATGAACAGGAGAGATATTTGATAGAAAAAAGTCTCTGAGGAGATGGAATTACAGACACAGGTAAAGAGTGACCTACTCTAGCAAGGAGAGTAACCTTTTCCTTTGAAACAAGAGAGAAGAGGAAAATGAGAGAAGAGACAGGGGGGTTATGAGCTATAGAGGAGAGGAGGGGAGAGAACTCACATCTAATGCAAAGTGACAAAAGTCTTCATAGGCTAGAGTAGGAGCACTGGGAACCAAGAATAGTACATGAGCAAAGGTCTGGCTTGTCTGGCTTATCTCTAGTCACCCGGGCTTTACTTCATTCAAAAGACATTTGAAAAGGGTTTATTTCATGTTTGTTTTCCTGTGATAGATTTCCTTGACCCACAAGTAAAAGAGAACTAAAATAATTCACCACATGAGCCTCTCAACATTGACGCAAGAACAAAAGTAAGTCTCAAGTTTCACATTTATAAATCACAATTCTTGTAACGTTATTCAATTAAATTGAACAATTATTAAAGATGTCTACTAAGTACAGTATCATGTCCTTGGTGCTGGAAAGACAAGTAAAAAAAAAAAATAAGATCCCTGCCCTCAAGAAGATTACAATTCCATTCAGGTATAAAACAGATACACAAAAAACAATGATACTGAGTAACATGAAAATATGTTTTGCATGACTACACATATATAACCAATATCAAATTGCTTGCCTGTTCAATGAGGGAGGAGGGGAAAAAAAGTAAAAAAAAAAATACTGTCCCTGCCATCAAGGAACTTACACTCTAAAGATAGAAACAATTAATCAATTAGGTAGATACAAGATATATACAGAGTACATAGAAGGGGTCAGTAGAGTTTAAATGGAAGGCATTAGCGATTGAGAGCAGGGAGGGAATGGTCCCGAAAGGCTTCCTAGAGCAGGTAGGATTTGAGCTGAGTCTTGAAGAGGAACTTAAGAAGCAGGAGTGAGGGGGTAAAGCATTCCAGGCATGGGGGAGAATGAGTAAAAACATAAGAGAGGCATTTGTTAGAAACATAGTGTTGCTAGAAGCCCAGAGAGCACAGTGAAGAGGTAGTGTAAGAAGACTGGAAAGGCAGGATGGGGCCAGGTTTGTAAGGGCTTTAAGTGCCAAACAAGGGAGTTACTATTTGATCTCAGAGGTAATAGGGAGCCACTGGAGTTCACTGAATCGTGAAAGTGACATGGTCAGATCTACACTTTAGAAAATTCACCAAATGGCTAGGGGATATGGGAAAAATGTGACATTAATGCATTGTTACTGGAGTTGTGAAATGATTCAACCATTCTGTGGAACAATTTAGAACTATGCCCAAAGGGCTGTAAAGCCCTTTGACCAGAAATCCCACTACTAAGTCTATATCACAAAAGAGATTTAAAAAAAAGTAAAAGGATCTATCTGTACAAAAATATTTGCAGCAGCTCTCTTCTGGTGGAAAAGAATTGGAAATTGAAGGGATGCCCATCAATTGAGGAATGAATAGCTGAACAAAATGTAATATGTGATTATAATGGAATACTTTTCTGCTATAAAAATGATGATTAGACCTGTCAGATTTATGGGAAAGGGAAGAATTCAAGACCCAACAAGAGATAGAGAGCATTACAAAATGCAAAATGGATAATTTTGATTATGTCAAATTGAAAAGTTTTTGTATAAACAAAGCCAAGCAACAAAGATTAGGAGGGAAGCAGAAAATTGGGAGAAAATCTTTATAACCAGAGTCTCTGATAAAGGCCTCATATCTAAAATATACAGGGAACTAAGCCAAATTTACAGGAATACAAGTCATTCCCCAATTGAGAAATGGTCAAAGAATATGAACAGGCAGTTTTCAGAGGAAGAAATTAAAGATATCTATAGGCATATGAAAAAATGCTCTAAATCACTATTGATTAGAGAAATGCAAAGCAAAATAACTCTTAGGTACCACATCTCTCCTGTCAGCTAACATGACAAAACAGGAAAATGATAAATGCTGGAGAGGATGTAGGAAAATTGGAACAGTGGACAGCACAGAATCCGATATATGTTCTACATACACCTTCACATTAAACTTATTTACACAACAGTCGAGTTGTAAAGGAGAATTATGAGCAGTGGAATGAATCATGAGAAAGAAACAAAACCAAAAAAGAAGGAGCAAGTAGTTTGTCTCAATCTGTATTCAAACTCCGTAATTCTTTCTCTGGATGTAGATAGCTCTTTCCATTGTGAGCCCTTTGGAGCCATCTTTGAACCTTGCGTTGCTGAGAACAGCCAAATCTATCAAAGTTAGTCATCACAGAAATAATATGTCTCTGGTTGTGTACAGTGTTCTCCTGGTTCTGCTCCCCTCACTCAGCATCATATCATATAGGTCTTTCCAGGTTATTATGAAGTCCGTATGTTCCCCATTTCTTATAGTACCATAGTATTCCATTATATTCATATACCACAACTTGTTTAGCCACTCCCCAATTGATGGGCATGCCCTTGAAGGTAGAGATATTGTAAAGGTAAAAATGACAACATCTGACAACAGTTTGGTTATGTGGAGCGACAGTGAGAAGTCAAGGATGAAACTGAGGTTACCAGTCTGGTGACTGGAAAGATGTTGGTGCCCTTTAGAGTGAAAAGAAATTGGGAAAGGAAAGTTTATGGAAAAGATAAAGAGTTCTGTTGTGGGCATGTTCAATGCTAGATGTTCAAGAAGCAGGAGAGAGACTAGGGCTAGACATAAAGACCTGGGAACCACTTGCATAGAGATGACAACTGAATCCATCATAAGGAGCTGATAAGATCAACAAATGAGATGTAGAGTATCAAAGACAAGAGGCTCTAGGACAGAACCCTAGAAGACACTCTCAGTTGGGGAGCAAGACATGGATGAAGAAACAGTAAAGGAACCTGAAAAGGAACAGCCAGTCAAACAGGAGGAGGCCCAGAAGGGGGCAGTGTCATGAAATCCTAGAAAAGTTAAGAGTCTCCAAAAACAGGAAATTATCAACAGGGTCAAATGCTGAAGGAAATCAAGAAAGATCAGGATTAAGAAAAGGAATTAAAAGATATTGGTGTCAAAGGATATAAACAAATAGTTTTTAAAAGAAGAAAAGCAAACTATTAACAACTACATGAAAGAATGCTCCAAAATATTAGTAATATGAGAAATGAACATCAAAACAACCCCAAGGTTTATTAACTAAGAAACTAGCAACAATGACAAAAGAGGGGAAAAGTCAATGTTAAAGAGGTTGTGGCAAGATAGGTACACTATTACATTGTTGGTGGAGCTGTGAATCAGTACAACCATGTAGGAAAGCCTTCTACCTTCAAACCATTTGGAATTGTACAAATAAAAATGTCTAAAATGTCCATATCTTTTTATTCAGTGATTCCATTACCGGACTTTTGCCTCAATGAGGCCACTGAAAAGAAGAAAGTCCCCATATACACCAAAATATTTATAACAGTACTTTTTATGATAGCTAATAGGAAACAAAGTAGATTTTTATCAATTAGGGAAAGATCAACCAAACTGAGGTACATTAATGTAATGGGTTATTGCTGTGCTATAAGAAATGACAAATATGATGAATACAAGAAAGCAAAGAAAGATCTTCATGAACTGATGTAGTGAAATGAGTCAAGTGAGCAAAGTCAAGAAAACAACGTACACATTGTAAACAGCAAGAACAAACAAACAATTCAGAAGTGAATACTGCAAAATTATAAGGAACAAGCATGCCTTGAAAGGAGAAATATGAGAAGGTACTGCCAACCCACCCCTCTGCAGAGGTAGAAGGCTCACAAGTGTCCATATTGTACATATTTTCAGATTCTTTCAATTTACTGATCAGTTGTGCTGATTTTTCCTCTTCTTTTTCTTTTGTCTTTAAAAAATACTATCTGTTATATGAGATAACTTCCAGAAAGAGAGAGATATTGGGGGATTATGATGATAAAAATAAATTAAAATCTATTTAAATGGAAAAAAGATCATCAGAAAATCATTGGAAGAGAGTAGTTTCAATTAGATGATGACATCAGAAATCATAATACAGAGAGTTCAGAAGAGAGTTAGTTACTCAGTCAATAAACATTCATTAAGCACCACTACTATGCTAAGTGATGGGGATACAAAGAAAGACAACAAGCAGTCCTGTTTTTGAAGAGCTCATGGTCTAATGGAAGAGACAAAGCATAAAGAACTAACTAGGTACAAATAAACTATATATGGGATAAATAGGAAATAATCAACAGAGAGAAGGGACTAGAATTAAGAAGGATTAGTAAATGCTTCCTGTAGAAGGTAGGATTTTAGCTAAGCCTTGAAGGAAGTCAGAGAAGCCAAGAGGTAAAGATGAGGAGGAAAAGTATTCAGGCATGTGAAAATGCCCATAGTCAGTAGATGAAATGTCTTGTGTACAGAAGATAGTGCCACTGGACTGATGAGTACATGGCAGGAAGGAGGTATACAGTAAGATAAAAGAAGTCTAGAAAGGTGAGGGGGTAAGTTATGAAAGTCTCTGAATGCCAGAGGATTTTGTATTTGATCCTGGAGGTAATAGGGAGATATTGGAAATTCACTGAATTAGATGGAATGACATGATCAGAACTGCACTTCGGGAAAATCACTTTGACAACTGAGTGGAACGTAGACTGGAGTGGAAAGCGATGTATTTCAGGTAGATTAACCAGCAAGCTACTGCCTTAGCCCAGGCATGAGGGAATAAGGGCCTGCGACAGGGTGGTGGCAGTCTCAAAGAGGAGAAGAGTGCATACGTGAGAGATTTTACAAAGGTAAAATGTACATGCCTTGAAAACAGATCATATATGGAACAGGAGAGTGAGGAGCTGAGGAAGACACCAAGGCTGTGAGCCTGGAGGCTGGAAATATGGTGGTGCCTTCAATAGTAATAAGAAAGTTCAGAAGGAAGTACCTAGTATAGATGGGTTTCTCAAGGAGCTTAACCATGAAGAGGGAGGAGAAATACAAGACAATAGCAAGCTGGGATTGTAGAATCAAGTAAGGGTTTATTAAAAATGAAGGAGACATGGATGTGTTTGTGGGCAGCAGAAAAGATGTTTGTAGGTATGGAAATACAGAAGAGATAATGGAGAGGATAGTACGGGCGACTTGCTCCTGAAGTCATGAGGAGACAGGTTAAGGGTTGGCTTTGGAGAAGACCGACCTCTCCATGAGAGAGTGGGATGAAGGGGTATATAGATATCTGAGATACGGATGAGGAGAGATGGGAGGTTTCGGTTAAATGTTCAAAACAAGTGTGATGGAGGAAGTGACAGAAAGATGGAAATTATAACAAAAAATTCAAAAGACAATGGAAAATCTCATGACAGACATGAATCAATAATGCATGCAGATGTAGTGTAGAAAGAACTGCTGGGGAAACTGGAAGGCAGCTGGTAGAAAATGGCATTAGACCAACTTTTTATACTATAATAAGTGTCAATTGGATATATGATGAATATAAAAGGTTATATTGTTTTTAAAAAATAGAAGAGAATACAAGCTACTCTTTCAATCTCCGGCTAGTAGTAGAATTCTTAAAGAATGGAGGTATTCATAAAAAAGATAAAATAGAAAATTTTATTTATATGAATTGAAAATGCTTTTACATAAATCAAATCAAATTAGAAATAATATCAATAGAAGTTGTTGGATGGATGATGAGCTTTGCAATAAATATCTAATAAAAATTCTGATAATCAAAATACGTAACATTGCTTGAAAAAATTAATAACCTTAGGATATAAAATAAATCTATGTAAATCATAAGTATTTCTGTATATTACCAATAAAACACAGCACCAAAGAATGAATAAGAGAAATTCCATTTAAAATAACTATAGGATGTATAAAATATTTGAGTGTCTACTTTCTAAGACACAAAAAGGAACTCTATGAATATAACCACAAAACAGTGTTCACAGAAATAAGTCAGGTCTAAATAATTGGATAAGTATTAATTGCTCATGGCTAACTGAACTAACACACTAAAAATTCCAATACTACTTAATTTACTTATTCTGTGCCATACCAATGAAATTACCAAAAGACAGAACTAGAAGAACAATAAAGAAATTCATCTGAAGGAACAAAAAGTCAATAATCTCAAGAGAAATAATGGGGAGAAAACAAGTGGGAAGGAAAGAAGTCTAGGAGTACCTGATCTCATACTATAATATCTGATCTCATACTATAATATCTGATCTCATACTATAATAAAGCAGAAATCATCTAAACTATTTGGTAACAGTTAGAAAACGAGAGGTAGGCCAGTAGAACAGATGGAATATTCAATATACTGAAGCAAGCAGACTAATAGTAAGTGTTCGATATACACAAAGACCCCAGCTACGTGAGTAAGTATACACTATTTTAAAAAAAACTGTTAGGAAAACTGCACAACAATCTGATAGAAGTTAAGTTTAGACCAGTCACTATCTCACACTATAAACCAAAATAAGCTCCAAATGGCTACATGACTTAGATATAAATGCCACATTACAACCAAATTGGAGGAACACAAACAAAAATACCTTTCAGATCTCTGATTAGGGAAAGAGTTCATCAGAGAAGATAAAATGGACAATTTTGATAATGTAAAATTGTGAAGCTTTTGCACAAACAAATCCAACAAAGCTAAAAATTAAAGGTAAAACAATTCTCTAGGGTAAAATTCTTTACATCAAGTTTTTCCAAAAAAGGTCACATTTCCAAGATATATAAGGAACTAATTCAAATTTATAAGAATAAGAGCTATTCCCCAATAGATAGTCAAAGGATAGGAAGAGGCAGTTCTCAGAGCAAGAAACCAAGATTATCTATAGTCATACGAAAAAAAATGCTATGAATCACTAATAGAGAAATACAAATTAAAGCAACTCTGCTGTTCCATCCAAAATGGCAAAGTTGACAAGGAAGGATGCTAAATGTTAGAGAGGCTGCAAGAAAACAGGCAGATGGATGCACCTTGGTTGGAGCTGGGAGTTGGTACAGACATTCTGGAAAGCAATTTATAACCGTGCCCCAAAAGTTATTAAACTGCGCATACCCTTTGCCCCAGCTGTGCTGCTAGTAGGTCTATACGCCAAAGAAATCGAAGAAAGAGTAAGAAGTCCTATGTGAACAAAAAAATTATTGTAGAGGCAATGAACTGAAAACTAAGGGGACGGCCAAAGTAAGCCACATGAATGCAATGGAGTATTACCGTATTATAAGAAATCATGAAATCGAGGAACACTTGTATGGAGTGATGCAAAGTGAAGGGAGCAGATCCAGAAAACCATTTTTTACCATGGCGATCTTGTAAAAGGTAAGAATTCTGATCAACACACCCTATCATGACTTCAGAAGACAGCTGTCGCAGAATGCTAAAAATAATAACATCTAATATTTATATGGCCCTTAAAATGGCCATGTCACGTGACCTCATGACAACCCCAGGAGGCGGGCACTATTATTATCCTCAATTTACAGATGAGGAGACTGAGGCAAACAGAGGTCAAGTGACTTATCCAGCTACTTAATTGTCAGAGGCCCAACCCTCTGTTCATCGCATTCCCTAGCAGCCCACCTCCTGACAGAGGAGAAGCGGACAATGAGACCCATCTTTTGGCATGGCCAATATAGGAATTTCTTTTGCCTAACTGCATATTCATTACAAAGGTTGCTTGTGTTGGTGTTGTTCACTTGGGTAGGCAGAGGGAGAAGAAAAATGTTTGATACCTGAAAAAAAAAAACAACAGACTTTGTTAAGGATATAGCCAGAAAGTAGATGGGTGGTCACTTAATAAGAATAAAAGACATGGATTTATCCAAGTGGTATATTGCTACCTCCCAAGACGCTAAAAAAAAAAAATCAATTGCTAAGTGCTTAGTAAGATTGAGAATAATTTCTCCAGTGCGTTAGGCACATTATCTTTGGAGATATGTGGGACAACATAGATAACAATCACACAAAATGAAAGTATGTGGAAGGATTGTAATATGTTGGTGAAGAAAGTACACATACCAAGGAAACCACAGTCGTTAAAGGATAAAGAGTTGTTTCTTTCTCTCCATTTCTAATATACCTGCATCTTTTTTTCTTTCCATGTTGGCCACTGAGACTACCACTTTATCGTGAGGCAATTTAATGTAGAAAGAAGACCACTAGTTTTAGAATAAAATAACCTGGACTTGAATCTCAGCTCTGTTGTTACTTGAACAAAAATCCCTCCTCTCTGAAGGACGGGGATAATAATACTTTTACTACCCACCTCACAGGATTGTTCTAAGGAAAGTACCTTATATAAATGTCAATTATGATTTTTACTACCCAATTTCACCAATTTAGCGTTGCTGCATTCAGCTGGAAAAATTTCATGGCATTTTAAAGCAACAGGAATCTCCAAGATCAAGTTGCATACTTAATACAGTCTTTTTCTATTGATAGGGTAATCATTTAAGGTTGCATATATTTCCCAACTGCACTCATTTAAAACCAGCTAAGAGCTCCCTCAATTAATCAAAGAACAGATTATACTATCATTAGCTTGGCTTAATTCTGTAATTAAGGAACTTTAAGACCTGATGGGCACCAAATAATTAACACTTCTGCAACATAAATATTCAGCTCTATGCAGAAAAAGAAACCAAAGGAACAGACAGCAGGACTGAGGAAGTACCATCAATAGTTTCTATTGCCAAACAATCAAGAAAACAATTGCAATTGGGGAAAATAATTTACATTTTAATTAAGAAAACTATTCATTGCTATGAGAGGGAACATGGGGTAATGGGTAGAGGGCCTAGTCTAGGGGTCAGAAATGCCTGGGTTCAAATCCTTTTTCTGCTACATAAGACAGACATATCACAACATCTCAATGGAAAAGGTAAGTTTTTAGGACTATTAATTATAAATGAATGGCCAGTCTATATCAGTGGAAAGCATCCACACCAGGTGTTCACCATATTGAGCAAAGTTCTCCTTCGTCTCCCAAACAAAGCACTTGCTAGCAGGTTCTAGAGGTGGGGATGTGGATTAGTAGAAACGCTGTTGGACTTGGAATCAGGAAAATCTGACTCAAGTTCTCAGCCTCAGTTTCCTCATCTTTGAAAGTGGGATAACGTTAACACCTACCTCCCAATTTAATTTAAAGCCCCTTGTAAGCCTTAAAGTGAGTTATAAATGTCATCTGTTGTGGTTATTGTTATTGTCATTACAGCAGCATCACTTAAGCCAAGAGAATCTAATCTTGTCCTTCCTTGGGGTTTCCAATCATTTCTATCACCCGCATAAAGAAATCGTCTTGAAATGATCAATCAAATTTGAGGGATTCTTCAGTCGGTATGGCACAAAAGGTGGTACATGTGTTAACATCTACCAGTACATGAATTTGTTGTTTGTGTTTAGGAAGAAGTATGTCTTGAGGAAAACATGGAGAACAGATCCTTTACACAAACTCCTTAAGCTACTGTATGCCACAAACCTTTTTGGAAGTGGACAGGAATGGGGCAAGAGAGATCCATGATTTCACTGGCATTAATAGATGTCTGGTGCCAAAACTTCCTTTAGCAAGATATTTTAGACAGTTTCCAGAGACAACGAAAGGTCAGGTGACTAGCCCAGGGTCACAGAGCCAATATGTATCAGAGGCAAGGGCTTGAACACTGGCCTTTCCCAACTCCAAAGACATCTATTCACTAGGTTCCATTACTCCTTTACCACAAGCATAAGTGTGTAAATTAGCAAGTGTACCATGATTTCTTTCAAGTGTGTCATGTCTCCACCAACACAGATCATAGTCCCTCCACACCTTACAATTTGGTTCTTTATGAAATGCTGCTGCCAAAGTAATTCAAATAACCTAATGTCGACCCTCCTAGGGATAAGATGGAAGAAAGACACACCGCCCATCATAAGGCCCACATTTAAATTCTCTTGGATACACTCTATCAATGAACAAACATTTATTAAGTGCTTATTGTGTACCAGAAACTGTGACAAGATAAAAAATTTAAGATGAAATAGTCCCTTATCCTCACAAAAGCTCATGTTGTAATGGAAGCTCAACCTGTACGTATATAAAGACACACATAGTATATACAAAATAAATACAAGGTAGTTGTGGAAAGCAGAGGCCTAGCAACTGTAAGGATCAAGAAAAGTTTCACGGAGAAAGTGATGTGAGAACTCAGTTCTGAAGTGTAAGAAATGGGAGGAGGAGTTTTGTTTCCACAGAACTAAAGGTGTACTTCCCCCACCCCCCACCCCAGCTTTAGCAGAAACCAGGCCTCAAGGTCAGTCAGGTGAGAGGTCAGAGGCTTGTACGCATGTGCATGCTTTTTGAGAAGGCAGTCTGGGGAATTAGAGAGGCCAAACCCACTTGAACCAGTTCAAGCTTATCTAGGGTCTGGTCTTGGTCGAGAATCCAGGCCTACTGATTTGCATAATTTGCATATGTTAAAGAGGGAAAGAAGGGGAAATAAAAGAATAAAGTTTAATCCTAAACTAAAGACAAGGAAAATCTAATTAACTTCACTTTTGCTTCTGTATCCTTATTATCCTACCTGTATAAACTGTATAACCTAGGAAAACAATGTAAAAAATAAAGACTGTAAACTAACCATAGCTCTAGCAGGAGTGGAGGGAATGGTTCCCCCCCTCCCCACCCAGGGATTATCACAGGGTTCTTCCTCAGGACTTTGGCCCTGTCTAGGAAGTCCAGTGATCCCCAAAGCCACATTTTCTCACAATTTGGGGAAGTCCAGTGATCCCCAAAACCATGTTTCTCACATGAAGGAAACCAAGGACTCCATGAGTGGGAGGTGAAAAGGGAAGCCTGTGCACGTACCTGTGAGTGCTCGACGATACTTGATATTTTGCCTTCTATTTATACACAACTTTGGTAAGCTTCAATAATTCCTACAAATTTCCATTCCACTACTGGCTCCATGGCATGTGGGTGAGGATAGGAGAAAATACACTTCATGTGAAATAGGGATCAATATGGAAAAGGGAATAAAATTACAACACAACGAAGCCATAGAAAAGATGGTGAACCAGATAACCTGCTTCTAAAATGAACAGTGGCTGAGATGCTGTTCTAATATGTGGTTAATCCTCTTCAACAAGTCATCAGATTGCATGTGACAGAAAGTAGAAATGCAATTGCTAGCTGAAAGAACAGTGAATAATATGAACCAAAAACATGGCCTAAAATCAGACCTGATGATGAAGCAGGCTACCCATCTCCTAACAGACAGGTGATAGAATCATGGCGCACAATGAGATACACATTTTCAAACATAGCCAGTATGAGAATTTGTTTTGCTTGACTATGCATTTTATTATAAGGATTTTCTTTTTCTTTTTTTCAACTGCAGGAGGAGGGGAAGGCAAACCCAAACTGGCAATTCCCCCTGAAGGAACTATAGCCATAGCTAAAAAGAACCTGAAAAGTAAGTTGCCTCATTAACGTCCTTGGGTACTGTCAAATGGTTCAACATTAGAAACGGTTTAAGTTTTATCAGTGGAAACGACATTAAAGAAAATGCATTATCATCTGCCGTGTAGCTAAAACCTCCTGTATGTGTTGTTCCCCCAAGAGAATACAAACTTCTTGAGAATAGGGACTCCCTTACTTTTCTATTTGTATCCCCAGGGCTTTGAATAGAAAGCGCTTAGTCAATGCTCTTTTTTCTTTCATTTACTTATTCATTCATATAACACTCTAAACAAATGGTCATTCAAACCAGTGGTATCAAACTAACTTAGAAAACTACAAGTTAATATTACCTATGTTATATTGTATTTTTGTTTATTTTGTTTAAAATGTCTCAATTACATTTTAGGGAATTTTCTGAGTCCTTACTGATGCACTGGTCCTTGTATTTGACATCTCTGATCTAGCCTAGGCTTATCAAAGACCTCCAGTAATAGGGAATTTGCTATCCCATGGAGCCGTCAGTGCTGGACAACTCTGATTATATCAAGTTTTCCCTTACATTGAGCCAAACGAAGTTGTAGCAACAATTACCTTTCCCTTCTCCCTACATCAAATGACTCATGGATTTACCTGGTGGTTCCAGGAGGATCATTCTCAATCAAGGCCTCAAGGGTATGTTCCATTAAACAATCATATAATATTGGCTATTGCTAAGGCTGGACACTGGGACAGTGATTTCTGACAAGATCCATCAACCATTCCTGGGAGTCCCACATGTAATACTGCCATAGTTCTGATGCCTAAGTATTCTGAGTAGCAAAGTAACAGAAGTCATTCTTCCACAGGGCATCATTTCAAGTGTGTGGATCCTATAATAATAGTGGTTTTCAGTTAGAAGCGTCATTAGAGATAAAGTATAACATCATTAGAGACAAAATCTTCATCTTACAAAGAAGAAAAGAGAGGAGGGGAAATGACTCGCCCAACATCATGTAGCTAGTAAGTGGCAGAACTGGGATTTAAATCCCAAATCCAGGGCTCCTTCCTCCACTGAGCCAAAGTGTCCTAACAGGAGATGCTAGAAACATTCATGCAGGAAATAAATAAAAATCTATTTATTGTTTTTACAAAACACTTTCTCACTCAGTCAACAAACATTTATCAAACATTTTTGTGCCATATACCAAGCTAAGTGCTAGTAATACAAAGACAGGTAAAAGATAGTCCTTCTCAAAAGATTCAGTCTGGTTAGGGAGATAACTAGGTACAAACAATGATACAGAACAAATTGGAAAAAAAACAGAGGGAAGGAATTAGGATCTAGAGGGATTAGGAATGGCTTCCTATAGAACCCTTTTTTGGATTTTAGCTGGGACAGGAAGAGATAAGGAGGGAGGGAGAGAATTCCAGGCCCAGGGTCAGCGAAAATGCCCACAATCCAGAGATGGAGGGTGTTGTTGAAGAACGGCAAGGGGGCTGGTCACAAAGAGTACAAGCTGGAGAGTAAAAGGGGATGTAAAGTGTAAAAAGACTGTGGGAGACAGATTATGAGGGACTTTGATGACCAAACAGAGAATTTTATGTTTGATCCTGGAGGGGATAGGGGGAGACTGGAGTTTATTGAGGGGACTGGAGAGTGATGACAAGGTCAGAAGTGAGCTTCGGGAAGGTCACTTTGACAGCTGTGTAGAGGGGAAAGATGTGCCAGGCCTGGGGCCCACAACGGCACCGTGGTAACTGAGAGAGGGGCATGTTTAACACAACCGTGCCATCAAAGGAAGCTGACCCGGGCAGACACCATGGCACAGAAAAATCTTCATTGGCCAGCCCACCTGCTGCATTCCTGGCCTGCTAACCTCTCTCTCCTGCCTCACACTGCTTTGTGTCATTTTCTATTTCATCCCTGCTGTCTCTCCCTCTAGGACAGTTTACTCCCAGAAACTGTTTGGCTCTAGAATGGCATTGTGATTATCCTGCATCATTGTGCAGACTGTGTGCTATCATTTACTATTTTTATAGTAGTAGTAACAATAATAATAATTCACCTTTCTATATCACTTTAAGGTTTATAAATAAGCACTTTCTTCGTGACAACCCTGAAGAAATTATTATCCTCACTTTACAAGTGAAGAAGGCTAAAAGAACATGTTACAGAGAAAGGGGTTTAAAATTTGGAGTCAGACCTGACTGGTTCAAAATTCAGCTCTCCAGTTTACTCCCTGTGTGAGGTATGTTACCAAATGACCCTGGGTTACAGTTTCCTCATCTATAAAACAACAGGTATTTTAAATATCTTTAAGGTCCTTTGCTATTTAGTCCAAAAATAAGTAATTGATCAATCGATCTACAAGCATTTATTAAAACTGTATTATTACTAAACATGTCAAACATGACATATTAAACTATGTGAGAAGAGGCTGGGATTTAAATGCCAGGACAGTTGATTCTAAATCCTTTGTGATTTCTATTACATGTTCTCTGCTACCTTTCTTTTTACTTTTTTCCCTCTTCTCTTCTCCCTAACCCCCCACCAATTTTCTCCCTCTGGGCTTATTAGCTGTCCTAATCACTGAAACCATCAGTTCCTCTGGCTGGGACCCAACAGTCTGGGTACCTAAGAGGAAATTCATCAGAAGTTTGTCTAATTATTTTAGGGTGAACTGAAAAAGTCAATTGCTTTTGCCATTAAAGATATCCCAAGAGCATAATCCCACTCTGCATGCAACATCTAATCTATCACCTGATAGTCACACATTCTCCCAGCTGCCTCGCTGTTTGGATTAATGTAGTTGGTGAGTTCACAGTGCATCACTCATTCATAAATAATAAATTTTAATAACTTTCTCATGAATAATTTTAACCTAAGACACATGCCCAGATACTATTTTGACCTATACCAAAACGGAAAACAAAAAAACAGAAAAAGATTTAAAACCTAGTAGAATGTAAAAAATGTTCATCGGCTCCTTTCTGAAGTGGTAACAGAAGAGGAAATCATGGCTAAAGGCCATGGAGGCCAGTTACAACTAAATAATTTCGGGTCCCTTTTCTCCACAACAGCACACAATGGCTTCAGCCCTTCGTCTATTGGCTAGAGACTGATGCCCTGCATCAACATGCCAGAAAAACCTGGCAAGGCCTTCTTTAAAAGGCTTCAAAAGGCTGCCAAGGCACAGAACTTCAAGGTGCCTGGGGATTCGAGCAGCCTAAATGTGAGCTGGAAACAAGCCATCAGCAACAGGTTATACACAATCTAGAAGGTTCTTACAACGCCCATGGGATGATTTCCTTGAGCCAAAGGTTGGGATTACTTCCAGAGAGGGAAGAATTAATTAATGTGACAACAAACTAATAAAATAAGTGGTCCTCTCCAAAAGGAAAATGAGAGCTATCAAAAATAAAATTAATTTTGAGGAAGAAAATTTCAACCAGCTTCATAAGTCTAACCTTCCACCCACATAGATCCCAAGCACCAGAACTGTGGCAATATATCTGAGTAGCTCAGGGGTTAGCTGATACAAGTCAGTCTTGTACTCAGAAATCAGCTACAGCAATAGCTTCTAAATCCCATGACCTTTTAACAGAGTATTGTGCCCTAAAGACATTCCAACTCCCAACCCCTCCATTCTTCAACAACCTTCCTAAGAGTTGTGGTCCCCCAAACTTTCATCACCCATTGGCCTGCCTTTTCACGATGGACCTCTTTGTACTTAGCTATACTGACCTGAAAATGACAGATGCGTAGAACCTGGCTCAAAGGCTTTCCAGTTTAATGAGACCTAAAAGGGTTTACACTCTATTGATGTAACCTTGCAGAATCCAAGATCATCTCTTTACCATGATAAGACGTCAGAAAAGGACTTTAGTGGAAGTTAGGTATCTGAGGGAAAAAATAACCAAAAAACACTTCCAGGGAACATCTAAGAGGGAATAGAGCCCCCAAAAGGTTGGGCATTCCTTGGGAAAACAACACTAAGATTCTGTGTGGTATGAAAGGTCAAATAATGAGAGAGGCATCTCTAGCCAAAAGCAAAGTGAAGTTATTGAATACAATCTCACGAGATGAGCGTCACCTCTCAGTAAGGTACTAGAGAGTGAGGCGAGGTACAAAGAAAATGTACCAATAGATATACCCTAACGCAAAGTTCCCGCCCACCTCTATCCCTTCTCGTCATTGGCTGGGAGGCGGGCTTACAATCTAGGGACAAAAATCTAGACAAGGAACCAGGAAATCAGAGCCAATCCATACATACTTTCCTTATTTGGCTACTGATGTGGCAATGATATGGCTAAGGTAAAAGAGAAGGAATGAGAAAGGAGCGGGGGACCTTCCTGGAGCAGAGAACAAACAGCTTACAGGTAGTCCATTATCTCCTTATTTGCTAGCACCGAGAGAGAGAGAAAGAGAGAGAGAGAGAAAGAGAGAGAGAGAGAGAGAGAGAGAGAGAAAGGGGTGGGGGAGAGGGAGGGAGGGAAAGGAGGGGCACCTACAGCTTCAGGCCCTGACTTTGTAGAAGTTAGGTAAGTCACTACAAAGTCAAATTCCAAGCCTCTCCTACTCCTTCAGACATTCCTTATTCCAGAAATATGAGAAGAGAGTAGCTCCTATATTCTTACCCTGTGAAGTCTTCACAAATTATATCCCTCTCACTCAATTCCAACATAAGATTCCATTCCTAAGCATGACAAAGCTAAGAGAGAATATAATTAGCTTTTTTAAAAAATAAGACCATATAAGGGATTATACTAAAAAGAATTCAGGAATACAAAGAGTTAAGAATCAACAAGATAGAAATGAAAGACCTTGTGATTTCAGACCATTCTCCTAACCTTTCTCAGCCTTAGTTTCCTCATCTATAAAATTATAAATCCTACACTATCTATTTCACAGGGTTATTTTAAAGGAAAGTGGTAAAATACAGGGAGCTGTATAAATGTAGTATATTACTACTATCATGATAGAGTGGTTGAGTGGACTCCTGTGAAAGATTTATGGGAAGACATACACAAGGGTGCCATAGGATGATGACAGGGCATGGATTATTAGATGCAGTCTGCATGACTGGGAGGTATATCTACAGGTACAGATACCTTGAACGAAGACTTGAAGTGGGGCTAGGAGGTATGTGACAGGGAGGATGGCAAATGATATGGGCCTTTATTAGATCAAAACAAGGGCTCCCCCAAATAACGGCCCTGGAGTATAATTGCCTCCTCTAGTCAATGTAGATGGGGCTGTGGAAAGACAGGCACTCTAGCTATAGCAGAATATTGAATCAATTCAACCATTTTGGAAAGCAACTTGGAATTATGCAAATAAAGTGAATAAAATGTCCATACCGTTTGACTCAGAGATTGCATTACTAGGCATATAGCCCAAGGAGGTATCCTGATAAGAAGGAAGCCCCATATGCAATACATTTATAACAACCACAACAGGTAATATTTATATAGTGCTTACTATGTGCCAGGCACTGTGATGAGCACTTTACGGTTATTGTCTCATTTTATCCTTTCAACAACACTGGGAGATAGAAGCGATTATTATCCCCAATTTACAGATGAAGAAACTGAGAAAACAGAGGTTAAGAGACTTGCCCAGGGCCATACTGCAAATAAGTATCTGAGGCTGCATTTGAGCTTAAGTCTTCCCAACTGGAGGCCCAGGGTTCTATTCACTGTGCCACCAGCTGCTTCATCCATTTTATTATTATGGAGAACAGTCCTTTCAAATTCTCAAACATGAAAGCATTCAAAAGGTAAACACTTTACTGATTTAACTATTGTTTAATACTTAAAGAAATTAAAGGCATCATTTTGAAGAGGAAGAAGGAAATCATGTCTTTTAATCCTAGTATTGTTAACAAATCATTGAAATAATTAATTAAAATGTTTTAAATTCTGCTAAATAAACTTTATTCTTTATCCAGAGATTTAGAGACCAGCTAGGAAAATATTATTTCACTTTTTCAAGACAAACACATGCCAATTTTCCCATGTGGATTTTTAAAATAACATATGCCTGACGCAATTTTTTCATATATAATATCAACATGATAAATCAAATTTATTTCATTTTCAGGAAACAAAGAGATACTATTAAAGATCTATTTCTAGCTTCCAGGCTGCATTTCAGCTCTACCGAAATTCAATTTGCCCAAAGACCAATTTTCAGGTTTGTTTTTTTTTTAATCTTATTGCTGTTAATATCTAGGGCCGTCAAACACCCCAGAAGAAGGTGGAGCCTCAGATATTAGAAACATTTATATAGCAACTTAAAGTTTGTAAAAGGATTCCTCACATTTCTCTGAAGCAGGCAGTGTACAACTCAGCATTTTACAGATGAGGAAGGTGAGTCTCTGAGAGGGGAACAACTCATCAAAGGATAAAGTCAGAGAGTTCATAAAGGTCAGGGTGAGAACCTGACATTCCATCTCTTGACTACATGCTAGTCTGCTTAATCAGGTGGTCGATCACTCTGGCTCTCACCAATCACAGGCCCCAGCCCAAGCCTCACTTGATCATTGTTTGGGTTTGATGGCTCAGAATGACTGTAAATAGCAATTATTTCTGTTCTGGCCAGAAACTCTGAGGGTCTTCCCCTCCCAGACTGCTTCTGAGTAGGCAAACTAGGTCATCTTTTGCCGCAATTCTTAACTAGACTTGAATCATTGAATGAGTGTCGCCTCAGACAACAGAGACCCTGGAAAGACTTCAGCTTAAAAAAGCCAGGGTCTCCCACTGCATCCGGAGCCATCGCCAGCTGTCCTGACCTATGTCTTGCCACTGGACTCTAATGACTCTGGACGAGTGAGGCTTATAACTTTGGCACAGCCCTGCCTCACTAAAATCAATTCACTTGCAAGACATGACCCTTCCGATGTCACTGGTCCTCTTCAAGAACAAAGGAAAAACAATGACAGTGAAGACTGTCTCTCATCTGCCTTTCCTTTTGGGGAATTGGCCCCCTACTTCAGGGCAGGTACAAAGCCAGGCTCAGCACACCGTATTCCTCAGTGCAGGCTCCAGGCATCTTCTCTGGCTATTCCCCATGCATGGAATGCTCTCCCTTCTCAATGAAGCATACTGACCTCTTGACTTCCTTTAAGACCCCACCAAAATCCCACCTTCTACAGGACACCTTCTCTAACAACACTTTCTTAATTATTCCCTATTTATTCTGGATATAGCTTATTTTGTATATATTTGCATGTTGTCTCCCCCCAATTACATGGTAAGCACCTTGAGGGCAGGGACTGCCTCTTGAATCTGTTTGTATCCCTAGCACTTAGCCCAATGCCTAGGACATAAATGTTTTTACTCAGTTGAGTTGAACTGAATATCACAATTCCCTCTGCCTACCCAGTGTGGAACATTTTATACCATTTTATATCATTTTTGTAATTTCAATAAGACTCAAAGTCTGAACTGACTAACCCGAAGAAAAGCCTGATCCTAACAGTCTCTTTGTTCTCTGAGTAAATTCAGAATACCTCTATCGTATGTCAGCAAGCCCAGATGGAGCATTCTTTCCTCTGTCCATGGCCATTAAGGATGAGACCTTTAGCCCCGAGAAATTATCTTGAATTATGTGACTTTCTTATCTTAATATACTATGTTATGGAATGTTAATGGCAAATTAAACACAGAGATCCTGGGTTGTGATTCCAATTGACACTTTGTTAACTATCCTGACTTGTTGTATTTACAACCTATTCCATTAAGGAAAATTCTTGTCTTTTATCATGGCTAAACATATATGAGGATCATAAAAGTTAAGTAATACAGACATGCTGAGTCTATTAAAGAAAAATATATATAAGCTTTCTCATCTCTTTGTTCATCAGTCAGATTTTGGTCTGACTCCATGCATGCATGTCCGCTATGCTTAAGGGAATAAATAAATAAATAATACGAATTTTTCTATCACCTAGCTCTGTTTGCCTCCTTTAACCAAACTTTCAGGTTAACACCAGGGTTTAAATATACCAGCAGAGCATACACAATACACAGAAAAAGAAGACTGGGAATTCCCCACCTACATAGAGCTATGCCCATCCCCATGCAACAAGGCTTACTTGGGTTGGTTCTTCTCTTCGGTGATAAACCAAATCTGCACATAGGCCAGTCTCCTATCTCCTGGCAACACTAACTACCCCCTTCATTCTCCTTAAATGATTGTGACGGCTCACACTGCTATTTATGTACCTAAATACTGCCTCCCCATGGGAAAACAGCAGCTCAGTACCTGTTACTCTTCCCTTCTGTTTTACAAGTACATTTACGTTAGATGCTTGAGTTTTATTTTGAATTGGAAATCCCAGTAACACTCTTTGTAGATGACCAAACATTAGCTATTACCTTTGGGACCTTGGGCAAGTCACTGTATTCCTCTAAACCTTGCTTTTCTGGATGACATTTGAAGTTTCTTACATCCCTAAATCCTGTGATCCTAATTAACTTTACAAGATGATAATGATAACAATAACAGCTGACATTTATATATGGCTTTAAGCTTTCCAAAGCAATCTTACCTACATTATATCATCTGACCCTCCTAATAACCCTGTGGGTTGGAGTTTCATAAGCATAGTTCGGGCTTTCCCAGACAATATCCTGTGGGAAACAATAGGAGGAATTCTGTTTCCACAGGATTAAAAGTACTCCTCCCCTTTGAGTGACAACAGAATGTAAGTCAAAGGTGACCTAGCAGAACGAGGCTTCTGATCGAGTTAAAGGTTAGAAACTTGTATGTATGCTTAATGAGCTGTTTGAGGGGGGCATGTGGGCAGCTTAGGAGGTTGCATCTAGCCAATGGAGAACAAGGGGGGAAATTCAAATTGGGTGCAGCATAAAAGGGCTGGCAGTTGTCTGAATAAGCTGTACTCTCCTTATGGGAAGTATCCATTCACTAGGAATATAGAATAACTGGCTAAAGGGACAGCTAAGTGGTGAAGTAAGTAGAGCATCAGCCCTGGAGTCAAGAGGACCTGAGTTCAAATCAAGCCTCAGACACTTGACACACTTATTAGCTGTGTGACCTTGGGCAAGTCACTTAACCCCGATTACCCTGCCTTCCCTCCTCAAAAAAAAAAGAATAATTGGCTAAAATAAAAATGTGCACTTTCCTGGCTTCACAATGAGTATTGTTGTGTTCAGAGTGAGCATGTTTCTCACAATTCTATAGCAAATAACCAAACAGAAGATACAAAAAAAATGCAAGATTTCACTTTATTGTTTGCTGATTATAATACCGCATTTCCTTCAGTAGAGTAAATTGAGAGCTGAATGAAGTATCTCCTATGTATATGCTAAAATGATATAAGATTGCTTCAGGATGAAAACACAGAGATAACTGTTCAATGACCCCCTGATTAACATCAAATGAGGCAAAAACAAGGAAATGTAGGATCATCAAAGGCAGGCGTCACTATAATGGAACATGTCCAGTGCAGAGTGCAACTCAAAGAGGGGTTCCCTGAAGACAGCAAGGCCTTCCAGATGCTCAGGTTATCCTGGTGATGCTGCTAACTCCAGCAAGCAACAGAACATTGCAGAGCTTCCTAAATAAGATCCAAACTTACTCCAAAAAGCTCATCCTAGGAATCCACGCAGACACAACCACATGGGCGAAGAATGTCAAACGTCTACATTACGACATCCATCTGTTATGAAAAATCTACAGAGCTGACCCATTAGAATTCACACCTTAAAGGGCCGCTGCAGATGAGCGATGCACTGCTGAAGAGGAAGAAAACACACTAGAATGAATTTGAGAAACTACATAGTACCGTTAGGGAGCCCCAAGCTCCCCTTGAAAAAAGGCCCGTTTTTAAAATAGTGATATTCTTCCAGTAGTATCACCCGGCTATGAAAACCTCTGAAGAGTTAAAGTTTTGGTTCAACTAAAGAACAATAAGGAGACACATAATGGGCATGACTAGGCCACCAGCATCACCAGTGAAGATCTATGAGATACACACAGTATAAAGCAGTGGTATCAAAGTCAAACAGAAATGTGGTCATACAGAAAGCTACCTTCAGCCCACATATTGACTTTGTTGTTGTTCCATCTTTCAGTTGTGTCTGACCCCTCATGATCCCATAGACCAGGGCTTCTTAAACCTTTTCCACTCGAGACCTTTTCGCTTCAGCACTTCTTAAACTATGGGTCAAAAAGCAACTCCACGGTTTAAGACATGCTGTTAGACTATAACAGTCTATGGGGTTTTCTTGCCAAAGATACTAAGAGTATTTTGCCATTTCCTTCTCCAGTAGACTAAGGCAAACAGACATTAAGTGACTTGTCCAGGGTCACACAGCTACTGAGTGTTTGAGGCCTAATTTGAATTCAGGTCTTCCTGACTCCAGGCCCAGCATTCCATCCACTAAGCCAACTACCTGTCTCACAGATTGACATTGACTTAGAAAACCTCATAGTCACATTACCTATGTTCTATTTTTTATTTATTTTGTTATTTTCCAATTACATTTTAATCTAATTCATTTACATTGGAGATTGCATCCAAGGCCATGTGTTTGACACTTCTGATGTAAAGGATACAACAATTATATAGATGTATGAATGCAAAAGTAGTAGGTTAGTCATGCAAAGGGGGTGAATGAGGATTTTTTGACCATCCATGTGCTCCTATGATATCCAAACAATGTCAACAGATCTAAAGGAAGACCACCAATGTTGGATAGACTTCTGTGGAGAGTTTACAGGAAGACAAAGATAAGAACTGGATGGGTTGATTTGTCCTGACAGGAGGGACTATCCGTATCCATGAGATCACAAATGCCTCAAAGGAGTTGTAACTTTGGACTGTAACACTGAAAATGAATCAAATGAGTTAAAATTTAACAGGGATAAATCTAAAGTCTTAATTTTGCATTCAAGAAAACTTCACAAGAATAAGATGGGAGAGACATTGTTAGACACCAGCTTGTCTGAAGATGATGCCAGAGTGAACAGCAAATCCAATATGACTCAGCAGCGTGATATAGCAGTCATACAGACACCAAAAAGATAATACAGTTTGGAGCCGTATTTAAAAAGACACTTCCAGAAACAAGGAGATGATAATCCCACTGCACTCTTCCCTGGTCAGACAACATCTGGAATGCTGTTGTTACACATAACCACGTTCAATTATGGACAACATCACACTAAGGCCTCCGCTACATTATAAAAGGGCAACTAGGTGGTTGTGTTGGTAAACAAAGTGGGCTCTTAGCACTCAGTTCAACCAAGTGCCCTTGGAGAGTTTGGCCTTTGTTTCCTTGATTAGATTTGGGAGTCCTTGGTGCCTCAGGGGAGGGCCTAGTTCACACATGAGTTTGAGTGACATTTTGGGAATCAGAGGCTTTTAGACCACGTGGTTTTAAGTCACCTTTTTGTGATGATTCTAGGTCACATGGGTTAGTCGCACGTGTGACTCACCCTTGACCCAGAAAAAGCTATAAAACCAGGGGTTGGCTTTCTCTTTTTCGGAGCTCTTACCTACAGCAGCGGTGGCACGTGTGACTTTGGGCCAGCCCTTGTTCTGAGCTCCCCGGCTAAACCTAGATGTCAGTAACTATGAATTGTATTTGGTCTGTCTGTTGGTGTTTGTAATTTGTTTGTATTTTTCTCTGAAGTTCAGGGTGCTGGCTTTTTCCCCTGAACTAAGTGAGTGATATTTGTATGCTGGATTAAAGTAAGCTTGTCAACCCCTTAACGTTGCTTTCCTTACTAAAGCAGATCAAAAGAACCTGTGCTTTTGCAGCGTGCTGGTAGCGTGCTTGTTGTTGGGCTTATGTTGGTCTTTCACCCCCACAACAGCTACTAGCCAGATTGTTGAAACAGTGGTGCAGTATATAGAGTGTGGGGCCTGGAGTCAAAAGACTCCTCTTCCTGAGTTCAAATCTGGCCTCAGACATTTATTAGCTATAAGACCCTGGGCAAGCCATTTAACCCTGCTTGCCTCAGTTTCCTCATCAGGAAAATGAGCTGGAGAAGGAAACGGCAAACCACTTTGCCAAGGAAACCCCAACTGGGATTATAAAAAGTCAGATCCAACTGAAAAATGACTGAACAACAGCAAATGTTATAAAAATTAAGAAATAATATTATGATATCTTAAGTTTTTGGTTATCACTTTGTGTGAGGTAAATAAAATGTGAAGCCTTCACAGAGAAGATATGTATAAATATCTATATCTATACTAAGAAATGTTTAAAAATCAAGAAATAGGGAAATAGGGAAGATAAAAAAATTCTGAGGCTGTGAGAGTCTGATGGCTCAGCCTCTGGGAAAGTTTACCCTGAAACTTTTTGTTCTTTCTTCTGGTTCTGGTTTAAAGATTTGTTCAGTAAGAATAGGGTCACTGTGACCTGCTTTCCTTTACTGTAAAAGAATGGAGAGGGTCTCCCCCTCCCCTTATCCTATTCTCCTTCTTCAGATTTATAGATGTCACCTCAATTGTAATCATTAACTAAGGGAATGGGAATTGGAGTTTCTGTGCCTCGATTTCCCGGTTCTTTGTCTAGGTTTCGTGCTCAGATTGTAAGCTCAGCTCCCAGCCAATGGTGAGAAGGGTGAGAGGTGGGCAGGAATTCTCTTGTGTTAGGTATAATTATGGGTGCTTTGCCCCTTGTAAAGCGCCTCCTTTGCTGGTTCTGCTCAGTGCTAGCAGAGGACGCCCAATTCTCGAGAACTAAATAATATTTATTTCTGTTCCCACCCTGAGATGACTCCTTATTAACTTTCAATAGATGAGGGTCTTTCATCCCACACAACTTCAATAACCTAATAAATCTTCCTTGAATAGAAGACTTAATGAATTTCAGCTTGTCTTATTTATTGTGATCAAACTAAGAGCAGAAACGTCTCCCGCTCCGCCCCAGACACTCACTGGCTGTATGAACCTGAGAAAGTCTCTCAACCTCTCTTAGCCTCAGTTTCCTCAGTGAAATGAGGATAATAATAGCACCCACTTCATAGGGCTGTTGTGAGAATCAGATAAGATATGTTCCAAGCATTACACAAGTGTCGGCCATACAAATTACTATCTTTGTTCCAGAGGCTCCCAAACGTGTTTGGCCCACCTCCTCCTTTTCAAAAAAAATGTCCTCAGTGGTCCCCTGGAAATCTTACAGACTAGGAAAGAAGTCTCAGATTAAGTGTACGGCGCACTCAAGGTAGTTCCAGCGCTCCCCAGAGCACAGTATTGCCCACTTTGGAAACCCCTGGAACCCATTTTAAAAAAACATAGCTCTTTGTTCGCCTTTGACTACGTTGAAAGGGGATTAAAGAGGCAATAATTGATTTCAAGAAGATATTTCCACCAAGGGTGTCTAGCATTAAACATCATTTTTGTACCACTTAGTTAATCAAAACCCTAAACTATGCATCCTTTTACAAAACTGCTGTGGAATTTTGTCATGGTTCATGATTTCCACAGAATATAAGTTGTAAGTTGCTTTGGTCAGAGAGTGAATTAGTAAGTGGAATTCTGCCCATCTGAACTTCTCTCCAAGCAGAAATGCTTATATACTAATAAACTGTCTCTGGCAAATTTTGTATAAAACACAAAGAATCAGTTGCCTGGGTTTTTATGCCCCCCACAACGGCTTAGGTAAAACACTGATAGTCTGGAGGCTGTCCAAAAGAGGCCAAAGAGGATCATGAAGGGCCATGAGTCCACATCATATGAAGATCAGTTGAAAGAACTGTGGATAATTATCTTGAAGAAAAGAAGTCATAATAGCTGCATTCAAATATGTGAAGAGCTGTCATGAGGAATTAGATTTGTCCAGTTTGTCCCCAGAGAGTACATTCAAGATAAAATAAGACTTTGCAACTTACTGGATATATGGTGGTTGAGAAGAAGGAATAATCAAAAAATGAGTTTATAAATCAAGGTGACTAGAAGGATGGTGGAACACTCAAGAGAAATAGCAGAATTTGGAGGGGAGATGAGTTTTTGGAGAAATACGATGAGTTCCATTTACATAATAATTTTAAGATGCCTATAGAACATTTAGGGGCACAGGGCCAGCTGGTAGTTGATGTAGATGATGCAGAATCAGATTTCAGGAGATAAAGCTTGATATGTAGATTTAGGACTCATCTGTACAAAGATGATAATTAAACCTATGAAAGTTGATGAGATCACTAGGAGAGGGTAGAGAGTAAGAAGGGGGCCCAAAATGGGGCCTTGGAAGACAGTCATGCTTATTTAACGTCACAACATGGATGATTGGCATTGATGTGGTAACTGTTTTAATAAAGTTTAGGCTCAATTAAAGACAACACTTTCCTAACCAAAAGTGGAACTGGATACCTTGGAACCTAGCAGCTTCCTCCCTCAGACAGTCTTCAAGCAAAGGTTGGATGAATACTCATTGGGGATGTTGGAGAGTATTTTTGGTCATGTATAAGTTAGAAGAGCTGAATTCTAAGATCCCTTCCAAATGAATGCTTCAATAATTCTATTTAATGAGTTCATGTGACAACAATCAATCAAGATCACCTGGTGCCTATCTGGTATTGATCCTTTCTTTCACCTATTCTCAAAGCTCTGTGGAAAATGCTAGAATTTGCCTAGCTCACAAGCAATCTGGGTTATCATCATTCCATGATGAGACATAAAAGGCCTCTGAACTATTACATATTAAATTATCATGGATCACTACGTCTCAATGAAAGCCAATATACTGATAAACAAAAGTATTGTTTTTCAATATCAATTTTACAATTTCATTATACGAATATGCCTGATATTCACATCTCATCTGCCCCTCTGATTGGATCCTTTAGAGAGCAGGGCCATGGGCTCCAAAGCCTCAACTTAAAGAAGGGGTTCAGCACAGTTTTCTCCCCATTTCCCACCAACTACACTGCTTTTGGACTTCTCTGGAACTCTCCTTCATGATCCTCCCACATGTTCCCCCCAACTTTTCAGGCTCCTTTTGCCTGTTGTTCTCCTCCATAACAAAGAAAACTCCTTGAATTTGTATTTGTATTTTATCTGTCTCCACAGTGTTAGCACAGAGTAAGCACTTAATAAAAGTTTACTGCCTACTGACAATATCAATTTCCTGTTTTAACTTGCCGAGAAACACTCTACTCCAACTTTCTGAAGGAAAATTTCTGGTTGCATTCATTCTGATCTCTATTCACAATATGTCCTCAATTAGCATACCTTATACACTTTGTCAGTGGCCATCTGCTTGAGGAAATGCAAATACCTAATGAGCTCTCTCCAGTCTAAAGATAAACTTATTCATAATCTGGAGAAAGTAGGAAGCACAAAGGACCTAAACTAAAAACCCAAATCCATTTGAAGCCTATGCATTTTATGTTATAATGACAGCAATGCCACCTTACTGGAGAAGTATGGGAGATAGTGTTAAGCATACTCTGCTTAGAAACAGAAAGCCTGCATCCACCCCAAACTGCAGGGCCTTAGGCAAGTCATAACACCTCAGAGCCTCAGTTTCTTCAACTGTGAAATGAAAATAATAGGACTTCACCTTGCAAGACCAATGTGAAAATATAGAAAGATTTTGTGACTATAATTTATGCTGTAGATACAAATATATACTTAGCAATATTGTAAAATAAGGGGAACATAGACTCTTCAAGTTCCCTACCAGCCCCAAATCAGTTAGCTTTCAATGAAGTATGTTTTGCATATATTATTTCATTTGACCCTCACTCCAGCTTTGTGAGGTAGGCAGGGAAGTTATTATTATTCCAATGGCTTATACAAATAAAGTGACTTGTGTTCCTACTTCGGTGACTAGTTGCTGATCACTCTGGGCACATAACTTCACTTCTCCCCACCTGTTTCCTTATTTATCAAATGAAAGAATTAGAACAGAGGATGTATAGAGTCTCTCCTAACTATAATTCTGTGATTATGTGATTTGTACAATATCCCTGATACATGGATGGCATCATTTCTGCTTCAAGTCAGATTTGTAGGACCTGTCTCCTCCTTTAAGAATCATAGCTTCTTATTCTCTTATTCTATATTCTCTTATGAGAATTACAGCTTCTCATCAAAATTATTTGTTACTAAGAAATAGAGTGGTGGATCAGTGGAATACAGGTTAGGTACACAAGACACAGTAGTCAGTGACTATAGTAATCTACTGTTTGATAAACCCAAAGACCCCAGCTTCTGGGATAGGAACTCACTATTTGACAAAAACTGTTGAGAAAACTGGAAAATAGCATGGCAGAAGCTAGGCATAGACTGCCATTTCACGCCCTATGCCAAGATAAGGTCAAAATGGGTACATAATTTAGCTATAAAGGGTGATACCATAAACAAAATAGGAAAGCAAGGAATAGCTTACCTGTCAGTTCTATGAAGAAAGGAAGAATTTATGGCCAAACAAGAGATACAAAACATTATGAAATACAAAATGAATAATTTTGATTACATTAAATTCAAAAGGTTTTGTACAAACAAAACCTATGCAACCAAGATTAGAAGGAAAGCAGGAAACTGGGAAAGAATTTTCACAGCCAGTGTTTCTGATAAAAGCCTCATTTCTCAAATATATAGAAAACCAAGTCATATTTATAAGAATATAAATCATTCACCAACTGATAAATGATCAGAGGATATTGTAAGAGATGACTGAACTTTTGTTTCTACAGAAATCATGTGATACATAATTTACAAAACCTAAGGAGTCATACTTATGGCTAATGTAAGAGATAAAATGATTGTAGTAGAAAGCAGTGAAGGATGTAGTACAGAGGTTGAGAGCAGACACTCTCTTTTGTTCTCTGAGAAGGCATGTCTTAACCCAGACACAATCTTAAATAATGGGACTCTTCTTATAGATATCCTGGGTTGAATCTTCAACTCATATTTCTGTCAATTCTCTTACCAATTGAGAAAACTCCTTTCTCATGCTATGGAGATCATAAAATATGAGTGATGAAGACATCCTGGGATGAGATTAAAAGCATTTATGGCTTGTCATTCCTTTACTAAATAAAGTGTAAAGAGAATGAGGATGAAAGGTTGGAGGGAACTGAAATGTGGAAATGAAAGATGTAAGCAGAAATGGAGAACAATGTGGGGGTGGGCTTTAGGTGTTTTTGGATAGGCTGTAGACCCTGAAATGCCCAGTCAATGGGGTACAGAGGAGGCGAATGTGAATAAAAGGCTTTGTAATCATCTTAAAGGGTGTGCCTGTTCCTGTTGGGTTACCCTTTACCACAAGCAGGTATCGGCCAGGTCACCAATCCAAAGTGATGTAAAATTAAAATCTTTTTCCTTAATTCACTGATGGCCATATGGAGTTTTTTGGTAAGATGATTATTTTCTGACAATACGAACAGACAGTTTTGAGATGAAATTAAAGCTATCTATAGTCATACGGAAAAAATGTTCTAAATCACTATTGATGAGAGAAATGCAAATTAAAACAACTCTGCACCTTACACCTATGACAGAAAAGGAAAACGATAAATGTTGGAGAAGATGTGGGACAATTGGAACACTAATGCATTGTTGGTGGAGTTGTGAACTGATCCAACCATCTGGAGAGCAATTTGGAACTATGCCCAAAGGGCAATCAAACTATGCATACCCTTTGATGGAGTAGAGTAACACAACTACGAGGTCTGTATCCCAAAGAGATCATAAAAAGGAGGAAAGAACCCACATGCACAAAAATATTTATAGTAGCTCTTTTTGTGGTGGTAAAGAATTGGAAATTGAGGAGATGCCCATCAGTTGTGGAATGGCTGAACAAGTTGTGGTATATGAATTGTGAAAAAAGATTTTTCTTAGTAATCATTATCTTGGAGACACAGAGCTTCCCCCATCCCCCTTTATCTAATCTAATGGCTCTATTCCTGCACATAGTGTTGCCCAGACAGGTCTGAGGAAATGTTAATTCCTCCCTATTGTCAAGACAGGTGATATGTAAATTGATGTCACTTTGACCTAACCCACATACTCAAGATCCTCATTTTTAACATAGCCCTCCTCCCACAGTGTTGACCAATGAGAGTTGAATGGCACCCCTTGGGAACGCCTAATCTTCGATAGGCATATAACTCTGTACCCCCAACCCCCAAATTGAGCCAGTTCTGGACTGTAACTCCCATGCAATGCATGTCACCAGCTTGTGAGAGAAATTAAATGTGGACACAGCCTGATTTTCATTTGCCCTTCTTAGAAGAAACTGAAAGTTTGACAGAATGTAATGGAATACTGTAGTGCTATAAGAAATGATAGCAGGCAGATTTCAGAAAAACCTGGAAAGATTTACATCAACTGATGCTGAGTGAAGTTAACAGAACTAAGAGAACATTGTACACAGTAACAGCAGCACTGTGTAATGATCAACTATAATAAACTTAGCTCTTCTCAGCAATACAATAATCCAAAACAATTCCAAAAGACTCACGACAGAAAATGCTATCCACATCCAGAGAAAAAAACTATGAAGTCTGAATGCAAATGAAAGTGTACTACATTCTCTTTTTGTTGGAGGAGGAGGAGAAAGAGGAAGAGGAGGAGGAGGAGGGGGAGGAGGAGAACTAGAAGCAGCAGCAGCTATGGTTCTAAATGGCAAAGCCAAAAATATAACCCAGGTCTCCCTCTCCTCTTTAGGTCAAGGCTCTGTAGGCAAGCACATTTTTACATTCAATGACAATATTTTTAAAGTGTCTTTTGAATTTCTTGAAGTATACAAGTGGATCTTCACACACAAAAAAAAAAATGAAGTGGTTTATGGAACAACGAAATACTAGGAAGGATTTTTTTTTTAATGAAAGGAATTCAGGAATCTTGTTTATAGAACAAAGGAAATTATTTAGCAGCTGCTGAACAAAGGAAATCATTTATTGGTTGCACTCATATTTACATAGCATCTAAAAGTTAAGCTTTATCACTATAAGTAGGAAATGAGAAATTAGTAACAAATGGTATGACAGAAGGGAAATTTTATTTAAATTGAAAAGGTCTAGGTTTGAATCCTGCCTCTGCGGTATACTAGCTATGTGACCTCAAGCAAGTCATTTAAATCTTTCTGGGCCTCAACTTCCTAAGTTGTAAAATAATGGAGTTGAATTAAAGGGTACTTTTTAGCTCTAAATTCTTTGATCCTCTATAGATTTTGGTTACATAAAATTTAAAAGTTTTTGCACAAATAAATCCAATGAAGCTTAGATTAAAAAGGAAATAGCTAATCAAGGGGAAAATCTTTGTAATACATTTTGTATATTTCCAAGACATATAACGAACTAATTCAAATTTTTAAGAATAAGAGTCATTCTCCTAATAGAAAAATCATCAAAGGATATGAAAGGCAGTTCTCGGGTAAGAAACCCAAGATATCTGCAGCCATATAAAGAAATGCTTCAAATCACTAATAATTAGAGAAATGTAAAATTAAAGCAACTCTGAGATTCTATCCAGAATGGCAAAGTTGACAAAAAAAGGAAAATGACAAATATTGGTGAGGCTATGGGAAAACAGGCTCATGGATACACTATTGTTGGAACTGTGAATTGGTACAGGTATTCTAGAAAGTAATTTTTAATCACGCTCCCAAAGTTACTAATCTAGGCATACCCATTTTGGCCAGTGATATCACTAATAAGCCTATATCCCAAAGAGGTTAAAGAAAGAGGAAAACATCCTACATGTACGAAAAGCCTCTAACGGGGCGTCCATCAGCTAGGGAACGGCTGAACAAACGACGGCATGTGACTGGAATGGAACATTATTGTGCTAGGAAAATATGAAAAAAACTTATTTCAGAGGAACTGAGGAAGACATGCATTAACGGACACATCCTTACGCGAGCACAATCAGGAAAACTAACAATTCTGAAGGTGTTTAACATTCTGATTTATAATAGCAATGATGATAACAATTAACACTTACGTAGTGCTTGCTACATGCCAGGCACCGTGCTTAGTACTTTACACTTATCTCATTTGATCCTCCCAACAATGCTGGGAGGTAAATGCTATTCTTATTCCCACTTTACAGATGAGGAAACTAAGGCAGAGGGGATGTGACTTGCCCAGGGTCACACAGCTAATGAACTTCTGAGGTTGTATTTGAACTCTGGTTTTTCTGACTCCAGGCCCAGGGCTCTCTCCACTGTTCCACCCAGCTTCCCCCAACGCAATGATCAAACACGATTCTGAGAGGTGAGATGAAGGGAAAAATGCTTGCTAATTGAAAAAAAAATTAATGTCTAAAAATGATTGAAAATAAATCCTATGATCCTAAAAATAAATGTGCCACAATGCTCTTAAATATTTCTGCAATTTCCAGAATAATTCTCCTACAAATTCCAACTGCAAAGCTTCTTGTGGTATGGAGGTAAATGTGAGTTATCAGTTATCCCAGGACGGCTCAATCTCTGACAGGTCTTACCAACCTGGCAAGGCTTGAAGTTCTCAAAGGACTATCCAAACTCAGTGTGGAGAGGTTCATCATCAAGTTGGACACAAAATAATGAATTTTCCAGCATCAGCAACTCTCAAAGTTATAGAGGCTTTAAGATTAGCACTAGTGGAAGAAGTAGACACAGAGAAGAAATCATAGATCTTTGAAGCAATGCAAAAATACCCTTCTGCTACGTAAATACACCAACTACTCTTCAAGAACAAACATTTGTTGACCTCTTTTTAAGTATAAGACTTTGTCCTAGGTGCGAAACAGACAAAGATAAAAACAAAATATTTCCTGTCTTCAAAGAACATACTTTCTCCTAGGAGAATATCTGTAGCAGAGAGGTGCTAGAACTAACTCATACCCGCTTGCCAGAGCCTGAGCATTTACCAGACATTGGCAAACTAAAAATCAGAGCTTGATGTATGATTTTGTCGATTGTCTAGACTTAAGAAAGTGATGGAGAAAATGTTAATAATGCAAATTAAAATTAAAAGCACGTCCCAGGCACATTTTTTCATAGAACTGGCTATGAAACACTTACCAGAACATCCCTGCATGTAAGTAAAAAATATAAAGTAATTTAAAGAGGAAAAAAGGATTATCAAATTGAGGGATGAGGAAAGGTTTCAGTAAAGAAGCTGCCTGTGAACTGAGACTTGAATGAAATTAAATATTCTGAGAAGGGCGAGCATGGTAAGGAGGAAGAGGTGCAGTTTGTAAAAAGGCAAAAAAAAAAAAAAAAAAAAAAAAAAAGAATGCCAAATCTGAGGAACAGCTACTACCCAGTTTGGTTGGAATTTATTAGTCTACCATAGGAAATAATACGAGACATCTAGAATGGTAGGTAGGGGCCAGATCATGTAGAGCTTTAAATATTTAGCACAGCAGTTTGTAGTTTACCCTATAGAAAAAAGGGAGTCACCAAATATTTTTGAAGGAGGAAGTGATATGCCCTTAGCTTAGAAAGATCATTCTGTCAGCTTTGTGGAAGATAGATTGGAAGAGGAAGGAATTTGAATCAAAAAGCTCAATTAGGAGGCTATTATAATAACATAGGGAAGCGGTGACAAGAGCCATAACTAGAAAAATGGCTATGTGAGTGGTGGAGAGAAAATGAATGAAAGAGAATTGTAGAGGTAAAAGCAACAAGGCTTGGTAAATGATTAGATATGATGGATGGCTTGGGGCAAAGGAAGAGTCAAAGATGAATTAAAGCTGGGTAATGAAAGGATAACAGAATATTCAACAGACATAGGGAAATTTAGAGGAGAGGTAAGTTGGCAAAGAGGTCACAGGAAGAAAGAGACTGGAAAGATGGAAGACAGAGGAAGAGAAATGATCAAAAAAGCAAGCTCCACGAGAAAAGTGAGGCAGATGAGATCAAGCGCCCAATTTATAGAATTGGCTTTGGCACAGAAAAAGTCTACTGATCCCTCAAAGACCATTGCAAAAAGATGAGAGAAGAGAAGAGAATGCAGAGGAATTTGGAAGTATAGAGAAGAGAAGTGGAAGCTTAAAGATGCTGGCCTCGATTTTTCCTAATAAAGAAGGAAACAATGTTTTCTTGTGAGAAGGAAAGGGAAGGAAGCAATACTGGGGTCTGAAGGGGTGGAATGAAGACAAAGTCAGGTAAGAGCAAAAGAATTGCTTCTAGCAGTGAAAGCCCAATTGAGCTTAGACAACAAATTTGTAATGGGTCCAGCTGGCATGGTTATATGACTTCCTCCACCAGTATTCAACAGCGTAAGAGGAGGAAAGAACAAGGCAGATGATGGAAGTATTGCGGGGAGGGGGGAGTTTGAGTACATTGACTATATATATCAATATATTGATAAGACAAAAGGGTTACAGTGGTAGTGAATAGTGTATTGTGGAACTTGATTCTAGAGCTCATGGAAAGAAAAAGTAGGTTATGACTTGGGAGAACACGAAAGAATAGAAGGATTGAGGTTCATAGTGAGTCTAAGGAATGGAATTAGAAGGAGTGTGCCAAAAGGAGAAATATAACAGAATTTTATGATCAGAAGAGAATTTCATAGTTCAGAAAATTGCAGTTAGCAGTTATGAGTGATGGTAGGATCTAAAGTCATTCCAGATGGTAACCGAGGTATACGGAAAATACAGAAGAACATTCAGTACTGGAGAAGGTGGCCAAGCATATAAGATAAGAAGAAGCAAATTTTCACTAGATACAACAATAAGGAAAAAGTGTAAGAAGAGCTATAAGATGTTAATCTATGTTAACTACACGTTTCCAAGTGCCCAATGGAAGGGGAAGATAGAAGAATACAGAGACTAGGGAAGGGAAGGGCTATACTAAAAAGGATTGAAAGACTGAAAGTAGGTATCAGGGTTTGGGTAGGGATAGGGATTGAAGAGGAAGACTTCTTTCCAATATGACCACACAAGCAGGTGGCAGGCAACATATCTTTGACACTTACTCCAGCAAAACCCTAGAGTTCACCCTAGACCAAATAATGATCAAGAAATTTAATTAGAAACTATAGTATAGTATACCTTTCACCCAAAAAATGCCCCATGAAATCCACCCGAAGTCCATAGGCTTCAGGAAAGGGGGTCTCTCAAGAAAAGCAGAGGTCAACGCTACCATAGATGGAATACAGATAACCTAATTAATGCTTTCTGTCCAAAAACAACAAAAACAGAGGGTCCCCTGAAAAAGCCCCAAGATGGCCAGAAAGCCCCAAGGTGAACAGCAGGGAATGGCAGCAGGCAGCCACAAGTACAATGCTACAGTCAGAACCAAATAGGCAAGCTCTTGAGGCTCTGAGGTCCCTAACACTCTGCCTTGAGATGACATAGAAGACCCTGAAAATCAACTCTGAACCTCAATGACCTGGGCAGGGGAGGAGTGTGTTACCCTGGGAGGTGACCCTCAGGTCTTGGAGGAAGCAGTAGTCTTTTTCTCTACCAAAGCCAACTCCATGACTGGGGCCCTTGATCCCATACGCCTCACTCTTTTCTAGGAGCTTGCCTTTTTAATAATTTTTCTTCCTCTTTCTTCTATCTCTCCAGTCTCTTTCCTTCCTCAACCCCCTTGCCAGCCTACTCCTCTAAATCTCCCTATTTCTGTTGGCAGCTCTATTAATTAAAATGAAAAGCATGTCCTGTGTACATTTTTTTTCATAAAACTGGCTATTTAACTGAACCTTGAGGTTAGTTCAAAAGCCTAGAGAAGCCAGGGTTAAATCAAGCAGGGCTCACCACCCCACCTAAAAGCAAAGGGAGGACTTTGGTCCTTGCACAAAGCCCAAATTCAGGAACTAAAGCTGGAGGACTGAGTAAATAAAATAAAATACCCACAAGCATAAAAAAATTCCAAATTTAACTCAAAACAACTGAAAATAGAGAATCAACGGGAAAAAATGGATGTTCCAAAGGGTTACATAAATACCTAGAAGAAAAAAAGCAAAGGATTAAAAATGAAATAAAAGCTTAGGAGGAAAGAACCAGGAGGAGAAAAGAAAGTTATAAATTTTACCCAAGAAGTGGATACCCATAACAGAAAGTAAGGATATGATATGAGCAAGAAATATTAGAAAAGAATTTTTTAAAACTGTAAAATAGAAGAAAATGTAAGACATCTGTTATCAAAAACAAATGACCTTAAAAAGAAATCAAGGAAAGATAATTAAAGAGTCACTGAGCTCCCTGAAAACCATGATTTTAAAAAAAGGGGGACAGGGGAGTATTACATTAAAAAAATCACAAAAGTAAACCACCGAGATCTATTTGAACTAGAAGGCAAAAAAAAAAAAAAGTAATACATAAAGATCAAAAAGAATCCACTGATTACCTACTGAAAAGAATCCTACAAGGAAAAAACCTAGGAATGTCATAAGAAAAATACAGAGCTCTCAAATCAAATAAAAAACACTACAAGCATTTAAAAAGAAGCAGTTCAAGCATCTGACCACCAGTCAGAATCACACAAGATTTGGTAGCAATTACAAAAAAACAAAGGAGATCTTGGAATACAATATTCTAAAAGGCAAAAAAAAAAGTAAGTTTGTGACCAAGAATAATTTACCTGACAAGCTGAATATAATTCTACAGGGGATAAATGGACCTTTAATGAAATGGAGACCTTTCAAATATCTCTGATAAAAAAAACAGAGCTGAATAGAAACTTAGAAATAGAATGGAAGAGTTCAGAGGAACCTAGAAAAATAAATTTATGTAAAAAACTGAAAGGAGCTAAATGATGATGTAATGCTAAAATTTAACCAGGGGAAATAAAACATATGCTCTTTTATATCTATGGTGTCTTCAAAGGTTATAGAGGGAAAAACAGAGGTCCTAGGAGTGGATTGCTCATGTTCTGAGAATTTGCAGAAGGAAAAGAGAAGGGAGGGTAAAAGGAGGAATATATTAATGAAGAAAGGAGGAAGGGGAGAGAAACTGTTATTTTTTCATGACTGAAGTATGTGTAAAAAGTATACAAAAATAGAGGAAGGGGTAGAAAAAGTAGAAATTATCTCCTATCTGAAAAAGACAAAAGAAGGTTGAATATACATACACACAATGTGATACAGAAATATATCAAACACAACAGAGAAATAAATGGGGATTTGGGAGGCAGGGTTGGTAGAAAAAAATAACACCAAAGACAGAATAGTCACAAGCACAAAACTAAAAATGGAACTAAAATGGGAGAGGAAGAGAAGAACATCAAAGAATGAGAATCTAAAAAGAGCAATGCCTTAGATTACCTCTTAGAGAACTGGGGAATATCTGAACAAATTGTGGAATAGATGTAATGGAATATTATTTCACCTTAAGTAATGACAAAAGAGAATTTCAGAGACTCTTAGAAAAGCAGAATCAGGATAACAAGTTATAGAAGGACCATAATACAGTAAAGAAAAACAGCTTTGAAAGACTTAAGAATTACGATCAAAGCAATAACTAACCATGTCTCCAAAGGACCCATGATGAAGCTCATTACCCATCTCCCAAAACAGAAGAAACAGACACAAGATATATATTTTTGGACGTGGCCTCTGTGTGGATTTGCTTTGCTAGACTATGGTTACTTGTTACAAGTATTTTTTCTTCCTTTCTCTTGGTTATTGGGGATTGGAGGGTGAGAATAGCAAATAGTGATGGGGGGAAAAGAACCACTGAAATATTCTTGAAAATGTACAAAAGGGCATAGAAAGCTTATAAGGAAACACAGACAAGCAAGACAGTTTTTGAAAGCAACATGTAAAAATTATCACATTTAAAAAAAAAACCAAGTGATATGACATGGAGATGCATAGTTTCATATGGCATCTTTTTCTGTTCTGACATATGTATGAAAATGCACTTGTTTAGTTAAGTTCAAAAATGAAAAAGACACAAATTAAAAGCTGTACAGGAATAAAACAAATGAGGGCAGGTTTAAATGGGTAGATAACAACTCAGTAAATGGGGACTAAAAGAAGACAAAGAGAGAATATGTTAGCCATATAATCAGGGAAGTACCACTTGATGGGATCTCTCCCCTCTACTTCAGGGGTTCATACATTTTGAGTGTCATAGATCACTTTAGTAATCCAGTAAAGCCAATGGAACCTTTTTCAGAATAACATTTTCAAATGCATAAAATGAAATATACAGGATTACAAAGGAAGTCACTTTTATTGAAATATTTTTTAAAAGTTCATAAACCCTAGTTTTAGAACCCCTATTACAGTTTTTGTTTTGAAATGAAAGAAGTGTGTCTTTGTAATTTCTTCTTCCTCCATTTTTACCATTTCTTTTCTGCCTTGGACAGAAGCAGTAGCACACGACTAGAGGGAGAGAATGCAAACAAGCAAGACTATTCATCATCTCTCTTTGAGACTTGGTAAAGCCATACATCAAAAGCATTTATCTTGTGAATCTCTGAACAGCTTGGCAGACATATGTATTTGTTCCAGCTTTTCCCTTCTTCTCTTTAACATGCCTTATTCAACTCTGAGAAAGTGTGATGATGTAGCTGGAGCTGTGTAGTAACAAATAGCAAAATGAAGCAGGAAAGATACTTCTAAGAACCCAGACCTTTGAATAGGAGACTGGGGTTAAATCCTGTGTCCAATTTGAAGCGACATGACCTTGATTAAATCCCTCCCAGGCTAGGAAACACTATGATGTTATAAGTAACTTAACACCTCTCTGAGTCTAAATTTTCTCACCTCTAAAATGGAGTAATACATACTTAAAACTAAACTTCACTGAGTTGTAAGGCAAACACTTTATAATTTTTTTTTAAATTGCTGTTTCCTTAAAATTTTACTACAAGAATACAAGAAGGACTTGTGGTCCTGTCGACTGATCTATGTCTCAGTAGATAAGTCCTAGGGAATTGCTTGAGATACAAGTGATTTACATAGCATCATGTAATTAACAAATTCCAGGGAGGACACCTGAATCTAGGTTTTCCTGAGCACAAGCCAAGAACTTTGTCAAAGTTCTCCCCATAACTTTGATAATCATCAGCAAAAAACAATGAACAAAAAGAGAATAAAAATCCATATAAAATCTTTAAGAGATGAAATTAATTACCAAACAAGCTGTTAAGATCTTAGCCCTCTTTCAGTTTTGGCTGAAGTTCTGCTACCTCTGGCTTTATTCTCTTCCTTTTTCTTTTTCTTATTCTCTTTATTTTTTTTTCACATATATAGTTCTGGTGAATATGAATACAGTTTTGATTCTGTTCATTTCCATTGCTTCATGTTATGTTACATAATTTTGTTTTGGTCCAGAGCTACAATTTCACTACCATAGAGATTTGGTGAAGAAATCCTTGCCAGCTCTCCTCCTACCTGCTACCCCAGCACCCCCAATTCAGATTAGTATCTTAGTTTTACAGAGCTTCCTGGGAGCATTGAGAGTTTAAGTGACTTGCATAGGGCCACACAAGCCTGTATGTCTGAGGCAGGACTTGAACCTAGATCTTTCTCACCCATTACACATGTCACATCTTTTTTCATTACATTTCACTCCTATATCTCATTCATCTATTCTCCAATTGTTAGAAATACACGTTGCCTCTAATTTGTTTCTATTATTTCTATTTAATATTCTGTAATACTGTTTCCATTATCACAGCTTCTATTACAAAGAAGCTATGTATGAATATTTTTGAACAGATAGGTCCTTTTTATATTTTATTATATTCTAGCATAAAGTATTAGCAATTGAATTATAAGAAATCTAATAGGTTGAAAGGCATTACTGGTTTTGAGAATCTTATTGAACAAAGCTCTATTACTCTCAAAAAGTTTGAACCAATCTATAGCACCACCAACAACATGTCTCTACCTCCCCAGGTCCGCCACCATTGGATTTTATCATGATTTTGCTATTTTTGCCATTCTGGTAGATGTAAGGTGATCTCCTACGGTTTTAGTTTGCATTTCTCTGATGACTAAGGAACATGAACATTTTTCATGAGGTTATTAACAGTACGCATTACCCTCCTCAAAATGACCAGTTCACATCCTTTGACCACTGCTCAACTGTGGAATATGTATCATAAATCTTATAGGTATACATTCTTTCCTTAGGCATTCCAAAAATAAGACCTTTATCTGATATATTTACTGCGAGTATTTTCACCAAGAAGTTTCTTTCCTTTTTATTTTAGAGAAATTAGTTTTTGTTATAAAAAAATTGTTCTTTGTTTACATAATTCAACTCAATGTTTTTGTCTCCGATCATTTCTTCTATTTATTTGGTTGATAAAATGGTCTCCCTTGCTGTAATTGGAACAAACATATTATTCCTTTTCTCCTGATCTTCTGCAGCAGTTTTTCATTCCCAATATCGATTTTTCTCTGGTGATTTCTTACTTTCCTCAAGGTCTTCTTTTATTTGATCTTGTAGTTTTCTTGCCAGAGCCAAAACTTACTTAATTCTTGGAACATGACATTTATCTATTTAAGATACCTTCTATCATCTCTTTTTTCATCTCCATTGCTTCTAGTATCAGTTTTTCTACAGTACTGGCACTTGACTGGTTTGTTTTAAATACTGTTTGATATTTATTTTCTGAAGTATCTTTAAACTCTTTTTTTCTTCTCTTTGGCATTTTTGGTGAAGAAGCTTGACTATTTTGATCTCCTTTAATAGCTTGGATTAGTGTTCAATCAGTAAGCATTTATTAAACATCTATTATGTGTTAAGATGTAGACGATGTATACAGCGTAATGTATACAATAAGCATATGGAAAATACAGACAAAATGAAATAAGGTACTTTGCAGAGGGAGAGCACAACTTGGAAGGGATCAAGAAAAGTTTCATGTGGAAGGTAAGGTGGCCGCTAGGAGGCACAGTAGAGTGTGGGGCCTGGAGTCAAGAAGACTCCTCTTGCTGAGTTCAGATCCTGCTTCAGACACTTATTAGCTATGTGACCCTGGGAAGGTCACTTAATCCCGTTTGCCTCAGTTTCCTCATCTGTAAAATGGGCTGGAGAAGGAAACAGCAAAGCACTCCTGTATCTTGGCCAAGAAAAGTCCAAATGGGATCACAAAGAGTTAGGCTCAACTGAAATGACTGAACAACAACAACAAGAAAAGTCATACTTGGGCTGAGCCTTGAAGGAAACCAGGGATTCCAGAAGTCAGAAGTAAGGACGAAGTGCATCTGAGGCACGACGGACAGCCAGTGAAAAGGAACAGAGACAAGAGATGGACCACTGTGTGCAGAGGACAGTTAAGTGGAAAAGGAGGGTTGGACTGTGGAGTTCATAGAGGGGGGCAATGCGTCAGAAGAGTGGAGAGATTTAAATGCCAAGGAGAGCTTGTTGTCATTGTTGTTTAAATATTGGATTCTAGAAGTAATAAGGCAAAGCACTAGCGCTTTCTGAGTAGAGTAAGTAACATGGTCAGATCTGCACTTCCGGAAAACCGTTTGTTGACTCTGCGGAGAAAGGACGAGAATGGGAAGAGATTCGCTTCAAGACAACTACTGCAATAGTCCAGATGAGTACTAAGGGCCTGAACCAGAGTGATGACTGTGGGAGAGGCGGATACGTACTCTACGAGCTTTGTGCATAGAGATGATAACTGAATCCAAAGGACCAGATGAGACCACCAAATGAAACAGAATGCCCCAGGACAGAGTCTTGGGCTACAGTGAAAAGTTAACATTCACATACTAAACATTTACTATATACTAGGCATTATACAAGAACTGATATATAAAAAAAAGGCAAAAACAGTCTCTGCTCCCAAAGGATCTTAGAGACCAACCAGCACGATAGTGCAATAGTCCAAGGGTAGGGTAATAAGGAAGCTGGCACTATGGTGGTGGCAGTATCTAAGGAAAACAGAGGCTTATACAAGAACTGTAGTGAAGCCTTTGATTACTGCTTTGATTACTTCTTATTGAGAAGCTTATAGCTTACTAAATTGTAAACTCCCTGAGGGCGGGAGCAGTGTCTTATTTTCATCTTTAACATCTAACATGGTATCCTGCAAATATTTCAATACTTTAATGGATCCATGATTTTGTTACAATTGAAATTAAGGTAAACTGAGGCAGGAAGTTTTGGGCATGTTCAATTTTGTTGGTAAAGCTAGCAATTCCCAATAACCTTGAATGGAAAGCCAACAGATCATTTTTACAGACAAAAGGAGGAGCATTCAAATACTAGAAGGCAGCATCATAGATGGGGAAAACAATATGATTGCTTACAAAACTGCAGGTGGGAAAACAATATGATTGGCTGGAAATTTGGAAGGCAGGGCTAGCAACAGCCTTTCCTTCAATCTTGTCGTTATGAAAGTTCATTGGTGGTGTCCACCTGTATGGCTAGTTAATGTCACAGGGATAATAGAGCGAACTATTTTGAAGGATAGTCAGTGTTGTAGAGATAACAGACCAGATTTCCTGGCATCTACCTCCATCCTTCAAGGATAACAGATTCCCTTGACACAAGAATAGAACAGTGATTAGCAGGAAAACTGAACTTCTACACAATTAATTCAGAAAGGAAATCTGAACTTATAAATTTAACTCAGAGACAAAGAAACATGACTTAGGCTGTATACAAAGTGTCACCAAAGATACAGAATAGAATCAATTAGAGAAGAGAATCAATTTTATTTTCTCAATTTCAATTCCCCCATCAGTGTAGACTGAAATTTATTAATCTCTTCTTATCCTGTGCAGTTCTTGTCCATGTTCTCACATACATCCTTCCCAAAGGATCTACTCAATGTTCCAGAAGCCTCCCCCTAGGATGCAACTTAACCAAAGACCTTCTATAACTCATAATCTTAAAGAGTTGTCTGGAGCTCTCCACAGCCAAGTGACTTCCTACCTATGGTTACACAGCTGGGTCTTCCTGACGCCATACCCAGCACACTATCCACTACTTCAGGCTATCGCGTATAGTAATATCATAACGTTGGAAATACTATAGAGTGTAGGGAAAGGTAATTCATGTATAACATCTATAATATTTATATCAACACGGTTTGTGGTAACAACAGGAACAATTAAAGAATGGCTACAGAAACCATGGTATAAGAATGTAAGGGAATATTGTTGTACTATAAGAAAGAATGAATTATGGAAAAACTTCAGGAAACTTAGGAAGACCCCTTCTGAAACTGATATAAAGAGAAAGAAGCTGAATCAACAGAAAAATGTATTCAACAGTCACTATAATGAAAGGTGAAAAAAACCTGAAAGACCTCAAAACTCTGGTCAATGTGGTGACTATTCATAACTCCAGTGAACTGCTGGAGAAGCTTGCCCCTTCCTCTCATCAAGGAGGTATTAGGCTTGAGGTACAGAATGAAGCATATGTCAAGAATGGAAAATGTGTTAATTTTTTTTATCTTAGTTATACTTCTATATTGTGAGAGAAGGCCTTATTATGGAATGATTGGGAAGTGGCGAACACATAGAAACATGCACAAATTAGACACCAATTTAATGTTTTTGAAAACTAAAAAATTATCTAAAGTAGCATATTATTTCTCCTCCCTGAGTACCCCATAGGCAAAGAAGAAGTTAAAATACATGCATATTACAAGGGATATTGAATTACTGTCGCTACTAAAGTACTCCTCCAATGTCCCTTCATGCCATCATTTATGACAATGGGGCACAGAATGGACCATAAACCTGTAACCTGGAGACCAGTCTAGATAACGTTTGGAAAGGTTCATCACCAGAATGATGGCTATCAGGTAACAGCTTTTCTTGACCACAGCAATTCATAAAAACCACCTAGAGAGGCAAAGGTAGGGATGGGGTAGATTGATTTTATAAAATCACACTTATCAAATCACAGGTCTATTGAAGCATTGGAGTTGACTTCCTGCTTCAGCCTTGTTTGAATATTTGCTCTCGGTGTGAATGGGAGCTTAGTCAACGATTCATTGATAAATGAATACTTTAAATACAAGTCTTCAGAGGCCTTGTAATGATACCACTGCTCTCCATTATGAAGTGAAGTTATGATGGCAAAATGATTTCCCTGGAAATCCATGAAGATGCCATTAAGAAGCCATTAAAATGCAATTAAAACTTGTGATCTCAGTGTAAAACTAATCCATTGAAAATTATATTGCTATAAAACAAATGCAACAAAGCCCTAAATATACTAAAGTGGTGTTAAAACAGAATTGTGGCCTTTCATCTAAAGTTTAAAAAAATTATAAACAAATAAATCACAACAACATTCTCAGATTAAATGGCAGAAGTCAACCAGTAAGGAAAATTTAATAGATTAAATCTATCACAAAAAGATAAAAGGCACAGCATTACTTACTTAAACAAAATGGCAGCCTATTCACTCTGAGATGAATTTCTGGTCCTCATTATAAAACCCTCCAATGGTCCTTCCTCTGGTTCTTTTTGTGTTTTATGGTTACTCATACAGCATTGAGGCTTTTAGACCTCACTATCGATATATGGAGCGTCTACCTCCATTTCTAATCAGATCAGACATGTGATAAGTGTTGTCTCTTCAGCTTCTTCAACTACTCTGACAACCAGCCTGCCACTTACTTGGGTCAGAACAAAGGATCCTTTTTCCCATGACCCCTTGTTCCTACTTTAGTTTCTTGAAATATCATTGGGCTCCAGCACCGAAGAGTGACTTGCACATAGTAGGAACTTTAAATATTTTGCCAAATTAAACTGCTAAAATTGGCATATACTTCAAATGATCTGAGACAGAGGGTTATAAAGAATCCAACCCAATTCTTCTACCTCAATGTGAGGTGCCTTGCCTTGGCACCTGGGTTTTCTTCTTTACTCTTCTCTCAACTTCATAATTTTTACTCTCTAGCTCGAGGCACTGGGCTCCCTTTAGCTTTTTGATCCCTGGACTTACTTTGCTCCCCTAGGTTCAAAGTTCTGTCATATCAAATCCCTGAAAATAATATAGTAATCGTGATGATAATAAATCAGATTTATACAGTGTTTACAGTGTACAGGACAATTTCCTCACAAATACCCTGTGAACAAGGTAGTAAAAGTCTTGTTACTCCAGTGGGACAGATGAGGAAATTGAGATTCCAAGAGAGGAAGGACCCTTAGCCAAGAAGGAAAGGGAAATCAAGCCTACAACTTCTAACTTGAAGCCTTCTCGCTTCTTTTATTTTCCACTCTTAACATTTCCTTGCATGAACTGATGTTGAGTGAAATGAGCAGAACCAGGAGAACACTGTACACAGTAACAGCAACATCATGTGATGATCAGCTATGACTGACTTAGCTCTTCTCGGCAAGTCCAAAAGACTCACGATAAAAAATGCTTTCCACATCTGGAGAAAGAACTCATGGAGTCTGGATGCAGATCAAAGCAGACCAGTTTCACTTTCTTTATTTTTTCAGTTTTTTCCTTTTGTTCTTTTTCTTTTTCTACATGACTGAATATGGAAATATGTTTTACATGATTGCACATTTATAACTTGTATCAAATAGTTTGCCATCTTAGGGAGGGGAGAGCGGAAAGAGGGAGGGAGAAAAATTTGGAACTCAAAATCTTATAAAAATGAACATTAAAAATTTTCTTTACATGTAATTGGAAAAAATAAAATACTATTTAAAATTTTCCTAATTCTCTTTCCCTCTTTTTCTATTACTAGCATCTCTTTATGGGAACCCCAGCATCAGCACCTACCCCTTCTTTTCCTTACCACATTAAAGGTATATTAGATTTAAGGATATTTATTTACAAGGGCAAACAGAATATAAAGATTCAGAAATAATACAGCAGATGTGCACATAAAAGAATACTCCTCTGTCTCAGCCTGGGTGGCGCTTTAACTTTCTAAACTAGTCTTTAACTGAAGTTCCTCAGGCCTAGGCTTAACCTTCAAGATTCTTCCTAGGCCAGACCCCACAAGAGAATTTAAATCCTTGCTCTGCTACCTACCTAACCCCATACTGTCCTAAGCAAATCACTTGCCCTCCTCCATAAAATTAAGATGTCCTATCACATGACCTCTAAGGCCCCTCTCATATTCTATGATTCAGGAGCTCTTTTCGGCTTTGACATTCTATGTTCTGTGAGTCCGGCAACACCTTCAGATTTACAGGTGACAGCATTCATTCAACAAACAGGTGTCCCCCAATTAAGGTGTACAATGAGTGAGAAGCGGAAGGTTTTCTTTGGTTCAATTTATAACACAATCCAGATCAAGCTGGTATAAAATCCTATTGTATGCACTGGTAAATTACTTGGCATGTGTACATTTGCAAAGATCCACATTTTTAAAAACTCCTAACAGTACGGCAATAAGGGCTCTGTAAATAAGGAAAAGGAGTGATTCTCATAGCCAGTAACATAGCAGCAATCAGTTTATGACGCCTTCTTTACATTAGTGTGCTTTTGCAAGTGATTTGTTTTCTTTTAACTATTCACTCTGGCAGATACCCTGAACTAATAACTGAGAAGTTACGAAACATCATTGCTGTTCTCAGTTTTCCTGTTTGGCCCAATAGTATATAATTCACGACATGCTGCTTGTAAAGTTAACATGACACAGCATGTGATCCATTCACTGAAAAAAGGAACCAAAAAGGAAAAGCAAGTCATCCTTAGAGAGAGAACAGCAAAAGAGGCTACAAGCAAAAGAAAAACTTCTCTTTCTAAATGATAACCCCTCATATTTCTCTGACGTTCACGGGGTCACAGAATTAAAGATGAGAGGAACCTTAGACATTATCTGATCCAACTCCTTCACTTCACAGATAAGAGACTGAGGTTCAGGGAAGGCAGGGCTCTTAGGGTCACACGAGCAGTGGGCGGCAGAATCAGTCTTCTGACTTGAAATCCATCATTCTCTCCGCTGCACAAACCATTTTCTTCAAAAACTAGCGAAGCAGCTTGTTAACAAGTCAAGTCAACAAGACTGATTTAAGCACTTACCACATGCCAGGCCCCGTGCGAAGCACTGAGTCACAAACCGAGACAAAAAGGAGGACAACCCTGCCCTTGAGAAGCTCACCTTCTAAATGGGAGAGACAACGTGAGAACAGCTGTGTACGTGCAAGATGCAGATACAGAAACATGCAAAGCGTAAGATTAAAAAAAGAACCAACTTCATTGGTTCCCCATTACCTCCAGGATTAAATATAAAATCCTCTGTTTGGTTTCACAACCTGGCTCCATACTGCTTTTCTAATTACATTTTACCTATATATTATGCACATATGTATACACACCCGCAGGGCAGTTGGGTGGCACAGCGGATAGAGTACCAGGCCTGGAGTCAAGGAGACTCCTCTTCCTATATTCAAATCCAGCCTCAGACATTTACTAGTGTGACCCTGGGCAAGTCACTTAACCCTGTTTGCCTCAGTTTCTTCATCTGTAAAATGAGCTGGAGAAGGAAATGGCAAAATACTCAAGTATCTTGCCAAGAAAACCCTAAAAGGGGTCATGAAGAGCTGGACACAACTGAAAAACAACTAAACAAAATACATACACAAATATTTATTTTAATTTATATTACATATACATATATGTTATATATGTGTGTGGGGGTGGGTGGGTGGGTATCTATATGTTTATGTGTATATATACATATATATGTATAATGTAAGATTAGAAAGTGGATTTTATATTTGATCCTAGAGATGATGGGGAACCAGTAGAGTTTATTGAATAGAGAAGTGACATGGTCAGACCTATGCTTTAGGAAGACCACTTTGAAAGCAGAGAGGACAGACTAGAATAGAGAGATAATTGAGGAAAGGATACTGACCAGTAAGCTATTGCAGGAGTCCAGGTGATGAAGGCCTGAACCAAGGCAGAAGCAGTGTCAGAGGAGAAAGGGGGCCTATATAAATCAACTGGACTTGGCAACAGATTAAATATGGTGGGAGTGAGAGGGTGTGTGTGTGTGTGTGTGTGTGTGTGTGTGAGAGAGAGAGAGAGAGAGAGAGAGAGAGAGAGAGAGAGAGAGAGAGACAGTCAAGGATCACACCTAGATTGTGAGTCTAGGTAACTGGATGGATAGTGGTATCACCAATGATAAAAGGGAAGTTTGGGAGAGGAGGGTTTGGGGGAAAAGGTAACAAGTTCAGTTTTACACATGTTGAGTTTTAAGATGTCTACATGACATCCAATTCAAGATGTCTATTAGGTGGTGATTTAAGATTGGAGCTGAGAAGAGAGGTTAGGGCTGAATAAATCTAAGATTTATCTGTCTATAGATCTAAGAATCATCTACATAAACATGATCATTGAATCCATGGGAGCTGATGAGATAGCCAAGTGGGATGAGAGGAGGCCCATGACGTACTCATGGGCAGTACCCGTGGTTTGACAGGCATGAACTGGATAAAATTTCCACAAACAAAACTGAGAAAGAGGAGTCAGAAAAGTAATAGGGGAACCAGGAGAAAGTGGTTAGTACAACTATTTTCGTACCCATTTTTAAAAAGAGGAAAGACTGAGGCTCAGTCTCAGAGAGTCCAAGTCCCATAGTCACACAGTTAGTTATATAAGAGCCTGGATTAAAATTTTAATTTACTAACTCAGTATGGTAGATTAGAACATGTATTAACTCTGGAGTCAAAGGACCTGGGTTCTGATCCTAGCTCTGCTACTTATTACCTGTGTGAATATGGAAGTCACTTGACCTCTCTGGTCTTCAGCCACCTCATATGTAAAAGGAGGAGGTTGGAATAGATGGCTTCTAAATTCACATCCATCTCTAAATCTGTGTTCCTTGGTTGTCCTGCATCAGCTCATTCCGCTTTGGGATAGCTCTAATTATTAACAAGCTTTTCCTTACTTCAAGCCTAAATTTCTTTCTTTGCAACCTCCATTCATTATGCTTAGTTCTGTCTTCTCAGGTCACTGAAAACAACACGAATGCCCTTCAAATAGTCGAAGACAGTATCATGTACACACACACACACACACACACACACACTGTACATCTCCAGTTCCTTTAACAGCTGCTTTTATGAAATGATCCCAAGGTCCTTCAGCAACCTCATTTCCCTCCTCAGCTCATCAATGTCTTTCCTAAAATGCGATACCTTAAACTGAGCATAATACTCCAGTTGTGGTGGGATCAGAACAGAATACAATGAGAATATCACCTCCCTGGTTCTGGACACAATGCCTCTCAATATAGAAAGGTCCAATTAACCTTTGTTGGCTAAGATAGGACACTATTTACTCATACTGAGATTAAAGCCCACTAAAAATTCATGTACTTTTTTCTTTAAAGCAAACTGCTATCACCACATCTCTCATATCCTGTACTTGTGAAATGGACTTTTTAAGCCCAAGTGCAACATTTCACATTTATCCTTATTAAATTTCATCTTATTAAATTCAACCCAGTATTTTAGCCTGTCGAGATCTTTTTAGAATCCAGCTCTGTCTTCTGGTGTGTTAGCTAATCTTACCAGCTTTGCATCACCTACAGATTGGATAGGTATTCCTCCAGGGCCCTCACTCCAATCAGACTTCTTGCCATTAATGACTTTGGATCTTTGGATCTAGTGATTCAACCAGTTCCAAATTCACCTAAAGTGTACTCTCTTCTAGCCCCATGGGTTTCAGGCTTCAGGCCCTCCAGCATCCCTAAGTCAGAAGGACACCAGGTTTCAGGCCTGGACCAGCCTTTCAAGCCCCACAATCTTCTAGTTGTCTTTCTGTGCAGTCTGGATAATGCAGTTTACTGTTGTTAGTCTTTGACAATCTTAATCATTATTTGATCCAGTGCATTTTTAAAATCTTTACTCGAATATATATCACAGCTAGGTAACACAGTGGATAGTGTGGTGCGCCTGGAGTCAGGAAGACCTCATTTCAAATCTGGCCTCAGATGCTTACTTGTGACCCTGAGCAAGCCACTTAATCTTGTTTGCCTCAGTTTCCTCATCCATAAAATGAACAATGGCAAACCACTCCAGTATCTTTGCCAAGAAAACCCCAGATGGGGTCACAAAGAGTCAGACACAACACAACAGAACAACAACAAGGAGTATATGTCAGAGAGCTGGGCTCCTCTATGACCTTTCACATCACCATTTTAACCAGAAAGACTCCTCTGTTCTTTAAGAAAACACTCCTACAAAGGAAAGGACTTATTCCGCTTGTCCCCAGAGAGCAGAACTAGGAACCATGGGTAGAAGTTTTAAGAAGACAATTTTTAGTTAATTACAAAGAAAAAATTTCTAATAATTAAAACTATCTAAAAGTACCACAGGTTAACTCTGGAAGCAGTTAGTTATTAATCACTGATAGCCTTCAAGTGGAAATTGGATGACCTCTTCTTGGGGATGTAAAAGAGGATTTCTGTTTCAGGTGCAGATTATACTAAATGACCTCTGGGGCCACTTCTAACTCTGGAATTCTAGGACTCTATCAATTCCTACTGTGAAAGCTTAATATTAGTCAAGAGAGGTATTTCAAAACCTGTTTTCTATTCATATAAATATTGTTTACCATCTATTATTCAGTTTTATCAATTATTTAATGTTATAGTTGTATGACCTTAAGCAAGCCATTTTTCCTTTTTCAGTCTCAATTTATCGATCTGCAAAATAAAGGTTGTGAACTAAATGACCCATAGAGTCCCTCCCAGTGTTTACATCCATTCCACTCAGTCTTCACTTTAAATATCCACGATTTTACAAGTATGGATAGTCCTTTCACCAGTGTTGTTCAAACCTCAGTGGACAGATTCATGAGGCGCTATGGCCGACAGAGTTCTTCAGTCAGTGGCCAATGGTCTACTGATAGGCATGGTCAGGCTAGATCATTGATAACAGTCTGTTCCAAACACTCTGAAGTTGTATGGCGTCCACCAAAGCTTGTGCTTCACAGACTTTTGAGACTCTTGGGTCACCTCTAGCCCACCATGAAGTACTAAAGAAAGACATACAATGAGAAAACAAAATATGCCTTTTCACCATACCATCCAGTGATGATATATCCTTTGGTTTAAACTTTAGCTTAATAAAAAATAGTGGCTTTGACTACGAAACCAAATTTCGTGCTGACTTCTGAAAATATGAGAAGAAAATGTAAACGTTGAAAAGAATAACTTCAGAGATATACCACAATATATAGTCCTATAACTTTTATTGATGGATAATTTAAGAAAACTTCATTTGTCCTTCTATGAGAGCTACTGAACCAAAGAACATTCATTTTCAAGAACTGATTTATAAAAAAGAAGGCTAATTCTATTTATTTTTTGACCAAATAATGCACAGTCACAGAAGGCATGTTAACAGTGAAATGATGCATAAAAGAGCCCAGCTATATCTTAATGCTTATGCAAATATAACTTCTGACGCAGAAATGTCAAGAAAAATATTCTTTGAAGATTTCAATTAAACACATTGCCTCTATTTGTCCCTGAGCTAAAATTCTAAGTTTTTCTCCTGGTGATCTGCTGTCATACATAGTGGCATTAAGTCAAGTGAAAACTATTTTAATTATCTGACACTCTCATCAGCCATAACAATTTCTGAGTACTAGGTACACAAACACTGTCTCTGTAAAACTAGAAGACTAAAAAGAGTCATTTCTTGATGAAAGTCATCATTTCAAAGCATTCTCCCACACAGAGTGGTCACAATGCCTTCCTAAACAGAGGCAAGAATACATTTGTCACCTATAACACCAAAATGTCAAGACAGAGTCAATAATTACCAGTCTGACAATGTATTCAGTCCTTAATGTTATTCAGGAAGACTGCTGCTCACGTCAAGTGGTATGGAGTGCAGAGACCCAAGTTCTAGTTCCAACTCTCACGCTTATTTAACGTGGAACCTTGGACAAGTTGCTTAAACTCAGAGTTCAAATTCCTTGTCTACAAAATGAAGGTCTACACCTGCTGATCTCCAATGTCTCTTCTGGGTGCTAAAATTTTATGACTTGGGTAAGGCATTTTAATATCTGCTTTCTAGTCACACAGGTGTGATTCGGCTGTCAGCTTAATCAGGTGTTTAATTCAGGAAGTCACTTCACAACCATATGTAAGCCACTGGCACTCTCTGGGTCTCAGTTTCCTTACATGTAAAATTTGATTTTCAATTCAAGTTAATTCCACAAAAATGTACTGAGTATGTGTGTTAAAGACCACACTCAACTACAAAGTCATGAAGCCCCTCTATAATATCATTCTTTTATAACACTGTTACTATGGAACTAACTGGCCCAATAATTTCATTCACTGTATTAATGATATTGGGAGAGGGGAGAGGCAGAAACCCCAAAGTCATCTCAGAAGGTGACACAATTATTCCAATAATATTACTCCTTAAAATATCTTTGAAACTCTTATTAAGGAATTATCTTTAAAGTCAATAGCAAATTATTTAAATATCTTCAATGGTGAAAATTTTTTTGAAGATCAATTTTTGTAAATATCATCTGGCATCAATTTCTGAGGCTAAGGTAGTGATCGATCTCATCAGCAGAGTACTCAGTCTTACCAAACAGAAAGGCTTGTATGAGCCTAATGATGAACTGTGCATCTCTCACCCAAGTACTAGTCTATATCAGGAAACAAAGAGACTCACTGTCAACTGAAGCAACAGTAATGCACCGAGACTACCTCAGAGGAATGAGGGCATTGTGAATTACTCATATAGATCAAATTACAGACTGAAATGGTAACTGATATACCAAAGAATATTCAACAGATTATAATACCTCCCACAAGAACCTCTATACATGTGGCCCTGTAAGGTAGGATTGAGACTAGGTCTCTCAACTCTTCCGCTAGGTCTTGGAGTCTTAGTCTAAAATTCCTCATCAGGATCCTCTTCATCTGCCACAAGTTCCTTGATACAGGGTTCCCTGGAGAGTCCATAGGAACCCTACAAGGGATGATTTTGTGTGCTTTAGAACAGGTTCTGTTTACCTCCCAACTCTAGGTCTCTTAGTCTCTCTGTTCCCGTCCCTCTGTTCTACCTTTTAAAGACCAACTCTAAGGATGGTCATGAATAAATCTATCACCCTTAATGTAGTGTTCAAAGAGCAAAGTACCTGGTACAAAGCAAGTTTACACCTTATCAGGGAGAAGGGCTTGTCAAGGAAATTTCATACTTTGTTCTCATTATCAGTATCACACTAGCCCTGATCAATGCAGGTGATAAGGATCTAGGACAATGCCTTAAAAGCACCTACATTTGTCAGTAGTGGTAGAGTGAGAAAGTTATGTCCCAGAGGAAAGAATCTGGGAGGCTGAACATTAGCTCCATTCCCTTGAAGAGAAGTAGGCTTTTCCCCACTGCTACCCCTCACCCCCAAGCCCAGACCTCAGAGCCCAAGATGGTACTCTGGGAGAAATAATGGTGTCCATCTACAATCCCTAACACAGTTCTTTCTCACTGAAGAAGACAAAGAAGTGAACTAGAGACTCCCATAGTAACAGCCCAACAGAAAAAAAAAAAAGGCTGCCAACAGTCAACAAGCACTTATTAAACAACCATATATTCTATTAGTTTGGCTAAGTGTCAGAGGTCACAACTAGTGGTAGTCAACAAGTCCTGGGTATCTTTGTTTAGAAGTTCAGAGAGACACTCATATCATTTACTGCAACAATTATTAAGACCTCAACTTTAATACAAAAATGTAAAGGTATGGGTTCTTGTTAGACAACCTTTTGGTGATAAACCTTTACATGCTTGAATAGACTTGCCCTTGGATGACATACACAAGTACATCGCTGATCCCAAACTTAAAAGCTTTTCAAATTTGGCAGGAACTACTGCAGCTTGAGTTCTTCTGGCATAGCCGTTGAAATTCTAGGATCACCTCCATGCCTTAAGGAGTGAGATATTAGTGGATCATAAATAGCCAATGGAAAAAAAATTCTATTTTAAGATCAAAATTCTATTTTAAGCACATACTGTATAATATGAGGAAATTTAATTTATTCTACCACCTCCTTATAAATAGAAATCATTTAAGTTTGAGAACTCCTTGTGGAAATAAGCCTCATGCAGGGCTCATTCAAAGAGCTAGATAATTGTCATTATCATAACAAAGGTAATGGAAAAGAATGTCAACGTATTTCTCTAGCCTGGTTTTTAACGTCCACTCAGTGACACAATTGCCTGTGGTGCCAATGTCTATCATGGGTTGCTATAATGGGTACAACTCCATGATTAACATGTTACTTATGTTCCTAGCACCCAAAGTTCAAAAAACCCAGTTATCATAACGAACAAATCTAACCTGATGGCTTTTCTCACCAAATTCAAAAAGCACTTCAGTCTGCAAAAGACCTTTATTATGAATTTCCAAATTGTGTCCCCAGAGTGAAATTGTGACTCCTTTTTTAAATTTAATCTAATTCAGTCTGAACAGGAAGGCTGCTGGTTGCTTGAGAATATTATCTTTTCTTTCTCAATAAGAAGCCTGAAGCTTCTTATCTGTATTAGAACTGCAGTTCCTGATTTGGAAATCAGACCTCATTTGTATTTGCTGTGTTACCTCTCAACACTATATCCAGACTTTAGCAACAAAGCTTCCCCTCATTTAAACCAGGAATGGTTATTTGTATCATGGGAATCTTCTTTTGTGTTCTATTGAAAACCGAGTGAATCTGAGTGGATTGTAAATGCATTTTCCAGAGACAAATTGACTTATTTTTTATAAATGTCACTGATGTGGCTGTATAAAAATGCTGGGAAAAGGAATTAAATGACTTATTTCAACTTTAGGACTGAATATAACAAACAACTACCCGGATTATCACAAAAATCAAGTCTTCCTACCTCTCTCCCCACTCCAATCTTCCCTTCATACTACTGTCAAAGTGTTTTCTTCATATGCACAAATCTGTTCACATAACTGCTCTGCTCAAAAATCTTGATAAGCTGTCCATTGCATACCTTCTGCCTGATATTTGAGGCCCTTCACAATCTGGCACCATCCTGCCTTTATGCTGCTCCCTTCTACACCCTCTACGAACTAGTCAAACCAACACTAACAGAATTCTGATGCCTATGTTTCTTTACTTAAGACGTTCCCAATACTGCAGGGCTCCATTCTTTCTGTCTGTTGAATTCAAAAAATCAAAGAAGCTGAGAATATGAAGAGAACTCAACAGGTTATCTAGTCTAGAGTACACATGAAAGGAATGCCTACTATAATATCCAATGTTTAGTCAAGTCTCTGCCTGGAGACCGCCAAAGAGAGGGAAGTTACCCATTCCACTTTTGGACAGATCAAAGGTTAGGAACTTTTTTTTTGAGGGGGAAAGGCAAGGCAATGGGGGTTAAATGACTTGCCCAAGGTCACACAGCTAGTAAGTGTGTCAAGTACCTGAGGCTGCTTTTGAACTCAGGTCCTCCTGACTCCAGGGCTGGTGCTCTACTCACTACGCCACCTAGTTGCTCCTCGTTAGGAACTTTTTCCCCCAAAACATCATGGCTAAATTGGTGTGTTAGAATTTTCCCACCCATTCTTCCTAGTTCAGCAATTGGGGGGCCAAACAAATTAAATCTAATCCTTCCTACAAATGAAAGCCCTTCAATTACCTGAAATCTGGATTATGTGCCCCAAGTCCTCTCTTCTTCAACTGATCCTCATAGAGCATAGACTTTAGGCCCTTCACCAACCTGGCCAACCTCTTCTGGAAGCTGTCAAATTTATCAATGTCCTTTGTTTTTTCCCCAAATATTTCTTTAATTTATTTAATATACTTAGTTTTCAGCATTGATTTTCACAAGAATTTGAATTACAAATTTTCTCCCCATTTCTACCCTCCCCCCACTCCAAGATGGCATATATTCTGGTTGCCCCATTCCCCAGTCAGCCCTCCCTTCTGTCACACACTCCCCTCCCATCCACTTTACCCTTATTTTCTTGTAGGACAAGATAAATTTCTATGCCCCATTGCCTGTGTATCTTATTTCCTAGTTGCATGCAAAAACTTTTTGTGAACATCTGCTTTTAAAACTTTGAGTTCCAAATTCTCTCCTCTCTTCCCTCCCCACCCAGCCTCCCTAAGAAGGCAAGCAATTCAACATAGGCCACATGCGTATCATTATGTAAAACCCCTCCACAATACTCATGTTGAGAAAGACTATATTTTGCTCCTTCCTAACCTATCCCCCTTTATTGAATTTTCTCCCTTGACCCTGCCCCTTTTTGAAAGTGTTTGCCTTTGATTGCCTCTTCCCCCATCTGCCCTCCCTTCTGTCAACCCCCCCTTTTTTATCTTCTTCCTCTTTCTTTCCTGTGAGCTAAGATACCTAGTTGAGTGTGTATGTTATTCCCTCCTCAGGTCAAATGTGATGAGAGCGAGATTCACTCATTCCCCCTCACCTGCACCCTCTTCCCTTCCTACAGAACTGCTTTTTCTTGCCACTTTTATGTGAGATAATTTACCCCATTCTATTTCTCCCTTTCTCCCTCTCTCAATATATTCCTCTCATCCCTTAATTTGATTTTATTTTTTTAGATATCATCCCTTCATATTCAACTCACCCTGTGCCCTGTGTTTGTGTGTGTGTGTGTGTGTGTGTGTGTGTGTGTATACTCCCTTCAGCTACCCTAATACTGAGGTCTCATAAATCATACACATCATCTTTCCATATAGGAATGTAAACAAAACAGTTCAACTTTAGTAAGTCCCTTATTATTTCTCTTTCTTGTTTACCTTTTCATGCTTCTCTTGATTCTTGTGTTTGAAAGTCAAATTTTCTATTCAGCTCTGGTCTTTTCATTGAGAAAGCTTGAAAGTCTTCTATTTTATTGAAAATCCATATTTTGCCTTGGAGCATTATATTCAGTTTTGCTGGGCAGGTGATTCTTGGTTTTAATCCTAGCTCCACTGCCTCCAGAATAGCATATTCCAAACCCTCAAATCCCTTAATGTACAAGCTGCTAGATCTTGTATTATCCTGATTATATTTCCACAATACTCAAATTGTTTCTTCCTGGCTGCTTGCAGTATTTTCTCCTTGATCTGGGAACTATGGAATTTGGCAACGATATTCCTAGGAGTTTTCTTTTTGGGATCTTTTTCAGGAGGCGATTGGTGGATTCTTTCGATTTCTATTTTACCCTCTGGCTCTAGAATATCAGGGCAGTTCTCCTTGATAATTTCTTGAAAGATGATATCTAGGCTCTTTTTTTGATCATGGCTTTCAGGTGGTCTAATAATTTTTAAATTATCTCTCCTGGATCTATTTTCCAGGTCAGTGGTTTTTCCAATAAGATATTCCACATTGTCTTCCACTTTTTCATTCCTTTGGTTCTGTTTTATAACATCTTGATTTCTCATAAAGTCACTAGCTTCCACTTGTTCCAATATCATTTTTAAGCTAGTATTTTCTTCAGTGGTCTTTTGGACCTCTTTTTCCATTTGGCTAATTCTGCCTTTCAAGGCATTCTTCTCCTCATTGGCTTTTTGGAGCTCTTTTGCCATTTGAGTTAGTCTATTTTTTAAGGTGTTGTTTTCTTCAGTACTTTTTTGGGTCTCCTTTAGCAAGTCATTGACTTGTTTTTCATGGTTTTCTTGCATCCTTCTCATTTCTCTTCCCAGTTTTTCCTCTACTTCTCTAACTTGCTTTTCCAAATCCTTTTTGAGCTCTTCCATGGCCTGAGACCACTTCATGTCTTTCTTGGAGTCTTTTGACGTAGGCTCTTTGACTTTGTTGACTTCTTCTGGCTATATGTTTTGGTCTCCTTTGCCACCAAAGAAAGATTCCAAAGTCTGAGACTGAATGTGAGTCTGTTTTTGCTGCCTGCCCATGTTCCCAGCCAGCTACTTGACCCTTGAGTTTTTTGTCAGGGTATGAGTGCTTGTAGAGTAAAGAATACTTTGTTCCAAGCTTGAGGGGATGTGCTGTTGTTTTCAGAGCTATTTCTATACAGCCAGCTCTGCCACATCAGCGCTCCTCCTCCCCCAAGAACTGCCAACCTGAACCAGACTCAGACCTGAGCAGGTTCTGCACTCCTGCTCTGATCCTCCACTTAATTCCTCCCACCAGGTGGGCCTGGGGCCAGAAGCAACTGAAGCTGTAGTTCTGTAGCTGCACCACATCCGCTGCTCCCAGGGTGGTGGCCAAACTGTTAACTCCTTTCACTCTGCCCCCCCGCAGTTTTTCCCACTAACCTTTTCTGTTGTCTTTGTTGTTTGTGGGTTGAGAAGTCTGGTAACTGCCACAGGTCACTGATTAAGGATGCTAGGGCCTGTTGTGCCGTGCTCCAGGTCTGGTTGGTCCAGGTGCAGCTCACACTGGGCTCTGCTCCACTCCGGTCCCAGTTCCATGTGATAGACCTTACCCAGCGACCATCCAAGGTGTCCTGGGCTGGAGCCCTGCTTCCCTCTGCTATTTTGTGGGTTCTGCAGTTCGATTTTTTATAGGTTTTTGAAGGGACCTGGCAGGGAGCTCACGCAAGTCCCTGCTTTCCAGCTGCCATCCTGGCTCTGCCCTATCAATGTCCTTCTTAAACTGTGGCATCCACAACTGAACATAAAATTCCAGAAAAGATCTGATGAGAGCACAGTACAATGGGACTAATCTTCCTATTCTAAAAACTATCTCTCTCTTAATGAAACTTAATATGACATTAATTTTTCTAACTGCCACATAATTCTGAGCTTAAAGTCCATTGAAATCCCCATATCTTTTGAGTTAAACTTCTGTCTAACCATGTCTCTTCAGTCTTGTACTAGTGAAACTGATTTTGAATTTAAGTGTAAAATTTTACATTTATCCTTACTGAATTTCATCTTATTAGATTGATTCCAATACTATAGCCTGCCAAGATCTTTTTGGATCTGTCATCCAATGTGTATGAAATATGGAGGAATCTAGCCATCTCTTTCAATTTTGTGCCATTTCCAAATTTGCCAAGCATGTGATAATATATCTTTATCCAAGTCACTGATAAATATGTGAACTAGTTTGCTGATTACATAATGGTTTACTTAGAAAATCCTAGGAAAATCAGCAAAGATACTAATTGGGACAATGAATAGTTTCAGCAAAGTGTCAGGGTACAAATGAAATACACACATATATACACACTAAAAAAAACCCAGATTTTTCAACAAAATCAAAGAGGCAATAATAGAAATGAAGACCAAATTCATAATAACTATGAAACACAAAAAATGTTGTGGATCAATCTATCAGAGCACACAAAACATTTTAATAGATTCAATAACAAGTGCTCATTGAAGAAATAACAATTTAAATAGTTGGAGGAATATTCAGTACTCATGGCTTATCCATGCCAATATAATAAAAATAACAATACTATGAAAGCTAATTTACACTTTTAAAAATTAATATTTATTTTTCCCCACTTACACATAAAAATGATTTTTAACATTCTTTTATTTAAAGTTTTGAGTTTCAAATTCTGTCCCTCTCTCCCTCCCTCCCGTTTCCCCTCCCTAAGAGAGTAAACACTCTGATATAGGTTATCCATGTGCAATCATGTAAAACATTTCCATATTAGCCATTTTGTGCAAGAGGATTCAAACAAAAAAAAAAAGAAAGTGAAAAACAGTATGCTTCAGTCTGTATTCAGACAACACCAGTTCTTTCTCTGGAAGTAAATAACATTTTTCATCATGAGTCCTTTGGGATTGTCTTAAATCACTGTATTGCTGAGAAGAGCTAAGTCATTTACAATTCTTCATGATACAATATTGTTACTACTGCATACAATGTTCTCCTGGTTCTGCTCACTTCACTTTGTATCATTTCATGTAAGTCTTTTCTAAGACTTCCATATAAGTCTACCTGCTCATCATTTCTTATAGCAAAATAATATCCCATTACAATCATTACTTGTTCAGTCATTCCCCAATTGATGGATATCCCCTCAATTTCCAATTCCTAGCCACCACAAAAAAAAAAAAGCTGCTAAAAATATCTTTGTATATATAGGTCTTTTTCCTTTTTCTTTGAACTCTTTGGGACACAGACCTAGTAGTGGTATTGCTGGATCAAAGGGCATGCACAGTTTCATAGCTCTTTGGGCATAGTTCCAAAGTGGTCTCCAGAATGTTCGGCACAACTCCACCAATAGCGCATTAATATTCTAGTTTTCCCACATCCCCTCCAACATTTATTATTTCCTTTTTTGTCATACTAGCCAAACTGATTGGTGTGAGGTAGTACCTCAGAGTTGTTTTAATTTGCATTTCTCTAATCAATAGGGATTTATAGCATTTTTTCATATGACTATAGATAGCTATGATTTCTTTGTCCAAAAACTATCTGTTCATATCCTTTGACCATTTAACAATTAGGGAATGGTATGTATTCTTATAAATTTGACTCAGTTCTCTATATATTTGAGAAATGAAGTCTTAATCAGAGATACTTGCTGTAAAAAAAAATTCCCAGTTTTCTGCTTTCCTTCTAATTTTGGTTGCCTTGGTTTTGTTTGTGCAAAAACTTTTTAAATTTATAAAATCAAAATTATCCATTTTACATTTTGTAACACTCTCTATATCTTCATTGGTCCTAAACTCTTCCCTCCCTATCTGACAGGTAAACTACTCCATGCACTCCTGGTTTGCTTACAGTATCACCATTTATGTCTAAATCGTGTACCCATTTTGATCTTATCTTGATATATGATATGAGATGTTAGTCTATGCCTAGTTTGTGTAATATCACTTTCCACTTTTTCCCAACAGTTTTTGTGAAATTATGAGCTCTTGTCTCAAAACCTTGGATCTTTGAGTTTAAGATTACTATGGTCATTGACTACAATGTTTTGTATACCTAGTCTATTCTACTGATCCACCACTCCATTTCTTAGCTATTATGAGACTGTTTTGATAATTACCACTTTATAATACAGTTTAAGATCTGGTATGGCTAGGCCATCTTCCTTCACATTTTTCTTCATTGATTCCCTTGATATTCTAGACCTTTTGCTCTTCCAGATAATATTTTTTTTCCTAGCTCTATACAATAATTTTCGGTAGTCTGAGTGGCATGGCACTGAATAAGTAGATTAATTTGAGAATTGTCATTTGTATTATATTGGTTCAGCTTACTCATGAACAACTAATATTTTTCCAATTGTTTCGCTCTAACTTTATTTGTGTAAAAAGCATTTTGTAATTATGTTCACATAGTTCCTGGGTTTCTCTTGTATTTTTTATTGTCTACAGTTACTTTAAATGAAATTTTTCTTTCTACTTCTTGCTGCTGAACTTTGTTGCTAATATGTAGAAATCCTGATGATTTATATGGGTTTATTTTATATCTTACAACTTTTCTAAAGTTGTTAATTATTAATTTGTACTTTTAATGCGATTCTAAGCTATCAAAGGAATATTTTACAGAATTCAATAAAACAACAACAAAATTCATTTGGAAAAACAAAAGATCTAGAATATGAAAAAAATAACAAAATGAGATAGGGATAAAGAGGGAATAGCACTTCTAGATTTCAAACTATATGATTAAGCAGCAGTCACCAAAACTACTTGGTACTAGTTAAAAAACAGAGAAGTATAACAATGAGGTAGCTAGGTGACATAGTGATTTGAGCCCTGGGCCTGAAGTAAGGAAAACCTAAGTTCAAATCCAATCTGGGCCATTTACTAGATGTGCGACCCCGGGCAAGTCACTGAACTTCTGTTTGCTTCAGCTTCCTCAGTTCTAAAACGGGGATAATAATAGCACCTACCTCCCAGGGTTGTTATGAGGATCAAATAAAATATGTATAAAGCACTTGGCACACAATAGGTCCTTAATAAATGCTTGTTCCAAAGAAAAAAGGAGAATCAGAAAAAAATGGAACCCAGAAAAACAAGAAAGATTTTCCTTTTGAGGAAAACTGCTAGGAAAACTCAGGCAGAAATTAAGCTTAGACCAACATCTTATACTATATTCCACAATACATTCCAAATGGATACATGACTTTAAAGCTTAAAGATCATACCATAAAAAAATTAGAAGTGGAGCTATGGGTAGGAGATGTATTCTTAACCAAACAAGGAATAGAGACAATTACAAAAGATAAAATAGAGAACTTTTACATGAAATTGAAACAGTATATACATACATACATATATCAGATAAATCCATATGTGTACATATACAATATACCCATTATATATATACATATATATATATGTGTGTGTGTGTGTGTGTGTGTGTGTGTGTGTGTGTGTGTGTGTATCTTGGATACCAAACCCTTATTAGATAAATTAGATATAAAGATTTTTCCCATTCAACTATTTCCCTTCTTATCCTTGGTACATTAATTTTGTTTATGCAGAAGCTTTTCCAATTCATTTAATCAAAGCTATCTATTATAGATATAGACATGGATATGTACATGTATACATATATAGGAATACACACACACACACACACACACACACACACACACACATATATATATATACTCACATATATATGACCAAAAGCCACTTGAACAAATGCTAATTATAAGAATTTGCAAACTAATAACAACTATTTGAAGGAATGTTCCAAATCCTAATAATTGGAGGAATGCACAGGAAAACAACCCTGAGTTGTTCTGTGTTTGTATTTCATGTCACATCTAAAAAGCTGACAAAGATGAAAAGGATAGGAATAGTAAATGTTGCTGTGGCTATGGAATGGTTGATTGACATATTACAGATTTCTAGAAGAGTTGTGAATTATGCAACTTGGAATAACGCAAATAAAGTGACTAAAATGTTCATACCCTTTGATCCAGTGTTTACACTACTAGGCACATACTCCAAAAAGGGTGTTGATAAAAAGAAGTCCCATATTCAGAACATTTGTAGCAATAATAATAATAGCTAATATTTACACGCCAGGCACTGTGAAAAACACTTTGCAATTATTATTTCATTTGATCCACACAACAACCCTCAGAAAGGTTGAAGAAACTAAGGCAAATAAAGATTAAGTCACTTGCCCAGTGTCACACAGCTAACAAATGTCTGAGACCACATTTGAACTCAGGTCTTCTTGACTCCAGGAAGATTCCAGTGCTCTCTACACTGTGCCACCTAGCTATCAGGAACTGAGCAGTTAGGTGATGAGAGGTGTTTGGGGAAGGGAAAAATCCATGACTCCCCTCAGTGGCAGCAGATGTTGCTAATCGATTTTCGGCAGCCACATGGAGGAATAGTTACAGAAGAAAAGAAGATCTCTTGTTCCTTCCAACATCACTGGACTTATAGCTGGCAGGCTGGAGAATGGGGGGAGGAGGTCCCACACAATACATGAAAGAAGATCAGAATTCTAGTTCCAGTCTAGTCTTATTAATCTACTAATAGCTAGGAGTATGACTTTGGGCAGGTCATTTTATCTCACTATATATCTCACTTCCTTCATCTGAAAAATGGGGAACTGCAGTAAGATAGTGAAGGCCCTCAAATTCTCATCCAGTACTAATATTCTATGATTCTCAAGTACATCTCCAAGGTCATGAAGAAGTTAGTTTGTCAGATTTTCTGTCAATTCAGTGTTTTCTGCTATGCCACACTCCATATCAACATATTATGTAGTACAATGCTTTCTAATGTGCATATCAGCCAATTAAATAGAGTAGTAGAATAACTAATCATATGAGCTTATTTTAGGAGTTGCCTAGAGATGAGTTTTTCAGAGATTGTGAAGATACGCTTGAGTCTTCCATCCCTCTCCAACCCACTCTTACATTAGTCCACTCCAGATATGGGATCCATTCCACTGTGCCTTCTGAAATGCCTGCTTCTTAATTAACAGATTCGTTTTCATCTTAAATATTTTCTCAATCCTTACAACTTCTGGCACTCACTGAGACTTAGGTCGCTCCTAGTGAGACTTCATCCTTGGCCATCCCTTGGTTAGACTTTCACTCAGACCTCAACTCTCTCCTGATTCAGTGGTTATGGTAAAGGAGGGAACAAACCATCTATCCCTAAGACATTCTCCTCTCTTTGTCTAGGAGTTTGGGACCTATCTTGGTCTTTCTCTCCTCCCCAGCTCTAGGGGTCTTCAGCACACATACTGAAGCTCTTCAACTACCTTAACTTCTTATGTCTTCAATCTCCTCGATTCCTATTACCCACTCCTCCATTCTGCTGCTCATTCAGCTGCACAGAGAGATGGTCATATTCTGGATCTTGCCATGGAAGTACACTTCCATGTTCATGGACTCAAAAATTGTTTTATCCGATCATACTCTTTTAAGATTCCATCTTTCCCAATGCTTTAAAACTCTTCATCACCTCCAATCCCTTCACCCCCTCAGTTCTTTCCCAGGCATTACCCCTGCACTATCTATAATCTCCTTGATTCCCCATCTTGATCCATGGAAAATCAGATCAATTCTCCACTATCATCTACACTGGGATCCCTTTCCCCTAATCCTATTACCTATCAAATTTTGCCAAACTCCAGATTTGTATTACTCCCACCATCTACTACCTGAACTCCTATTCACATGCTGAATGAAGCAGGAAAAATCATGATACTATAATGACCAGATTCACCATAAATTTATGTTATATAAACTCAATCTCAATCCTTCACTGCAGCAAAGCAATCCTTTTACCACTTCTTAATCTATTCATTATCTCTCTCATCACAGAAGTCTTTCCAAATCTTTTCATCCCTCCTCAAGCCTCTCATTGCTCCCTCTGCCCCCACCCTCTCAGCTGAGAAACTTATATTTTATTTCATTGAAAAATGTTGAGGCCACCCTCCTTTCCTCTTCTTATCTCACACCACACAGAAGCTCTTCCCCATTATCTCCTCTTCTGCAATCTTATACGAAGAAGTGGCTCTTCTCCTTACAAAGGCAAACCCCACTGCATGCACACATGATCCCATTCCATCCCATCTTCTCTAGCGGATTGCCACCTCTATCATTCCCATCTCTCCCTGTCTACTGGCTACTTCCTTGCTGCCTATAAACATGCCCACATACCTCCCATCCTTAAAAAATCCTCACCTGATCTATCCATACCTGATAGCTATGATCCTATATTTCTCCTCTTTTTCATCATTTCTCCTTGAGAAATCAGTCTATGATCTGAGCTTCTACTTCCTCTCTTTTCTACATAGTCCACAATCTGTGCTTAGCACAGTGCTTGGCACACAGTAGGTGCACTTAATAAATCTTTACTGACTGATTGCTTCCCCTTTCTCTCCTCTCCTTCTACAATCTGGCTTCCCATTTCATCATTCAACTGTAATTGTTTTTAGTTGCCAAATATGATGGCCTTTTCTCAATCCTCATCTCTATAGCTTCTGGCACTGTCAATCACCACCCTCTCCTCCTGGATATTCTCTCTGCTCTAAGTTTTCAGGACACTGTCTTCTGGTCTTCCTCCTCCCTGTCTGACCTCTCTTCATTCTCCTTTGCAGGATCTTCACCAAGGTCACACCCACTAATCATCAGTATCCTCCAAGGTTATATCCTGGGTCCTTTTCTCTTTTCCCTTTAAACTGTCTCACTTACTGATCTCATCAACTTCCATGGATTCAACTACCACCTCTATGTAGATGAATTCCATAGATAGATAAATCTCTCTCTCTCTCTCTCTCTCTCTCTCTCTCTCGATATGTGTGTGTGTGTGTGTGTGTGTGTGTGTGTGTGTGTGTGTTTCAAGCTAACTTCTCTCCTGAGCTCCAATCCCACATCACCAACTGCCTTTTGGACTTCTTGAATTGGGTATCCCTTAGATATCTTACACTCAACATGTCTGAAACAGAACTCACTACCTTCCCCACCCAAAAAAAAAACCCTCCCCTCTTCCCAATTTTTATATGACTTTTAGGACACCAGCAAAGGCTGAATCAACCAGGCTCACAATTTTAGGGTCTTCTTTGAAATCCTTACTCACTTTCACCTCACATATCTAATCTGTTGTCAAGTCTTATGGTTTCTACCTCTTCCCTCCATTCCCGTAGGACCATTGTGATGCAAGCCCTCATCATTAGCTCACACCTGAAATAGTGAAATAGGCTTCTGATTGTTCCACATCAAGACCTTCCCCACTATAGTCTATCCTCTACTAAGCATCAAAGTGGTTCCCTCAGAGCACAGGTCTGATTCCACTGGTTCCTTACTATCTCCAGAATCAGAAATAAAACCCTTGCCATTTAAGCCCTTCACAACTTGGTCCCTCACTATCTTTCCAGTCTTCTTACACTTTGCCACCCTCCATGTATTCTATAATCTGGCTACACAGGCCTCCTTGCTTCTGCTCACACACCAGACCCCAAGCCTTTTCATTGGCTGTCCTCCATGCCTAGAATGCTCCCCCTCCTCACCTCTACCTCCCGGCTTAAATGGTTTCCTTCAAGACTCAGCTCAAATCCCACCTTCTATAGGAGGTTTTTCCCAGTCCTACGTACTACCAGTCTTCCTTCTGAGATTACCTTCCTGTGAGAGAATACTGAGTAAGGGATATGAGAAGGAACCTAAGCACTCAAAGTACCATGAGCGAAGCAGTTTATTCCTCACAGGCATGTAAACATGTGTGGCTCCCTGTGGCTCAGGTACAGGCACACGGCAAGCTGCGTAACTTGATCAAGGGCCCAGATCTCCTGCCTTTATACTGGATTATTGTAGCTGGGCAGATTCACAGGGACTGAGGGGGAGAGGGGCTTAGGAGTCACCAATTATCATGTAGTCTAGATGTCAACCCCACCCTTGTCAACCACAAGGTCACTATGATATGTAAAGTTTTCTCACCTTACATACCTGATTAATGAAGTGCTAAGATGACAGTTTGCTGTCCTTGCATTCCTAACCCAAAATGTAGCTAACCAAGCCAGTTATTGGGTACAAGGGAACTTCTAAGTATGTAGAGGGTCAATCAAGTCACTCTGTCAGCCACAAGATAGCATAGCCCAACAACATTCCCATGCACAAGCACACAGACACACACAGAGTACACACACATATGTATATGTATACATCGACATCTTATTTACACATATTTTATGTTGTGTCTCTCATTAGAATGTGAGCTCCTTGAGGACATGGGTCACGTCTTTGTCTTTCTTTCTGTCCCCAGTGCTTAGCATTGTACCTGGGTCATATTAATAAATGCTTTTTGACCAACTAAATCTAAAGCAAGTGAAACTTGGAGAAAGGATACGGGGTCTGCACAGCCACAGTGGATGGCGTTCTGGAGCTGGGGTGAAGAGGTCTCATATACTAGAGCAGGTCAGGAAGTAGAATGATTGGGCCCAGGCCACTATAGGTGTTAGTAACAATAATGTGGGTATAACTGGTAGAATATTATGTGAATCCCTCTACATGAAATTTCTATGAGTAAAGAAGTGCCTGCACCAATTCCCTATGTCAGAATTACCCTTTCCAGAGCTATATGTCTGTTTTTGTTGTTAATAGCACAGTCATTTTTGGGTTGCCAGTTTAACAGTTATATTGTATTATGCCTGAAATTAGCAGACTCTGGTCACAGGTAGGGAGGACTCCCTTGTTTATCACTACATGATCCAATTAACCAACTTCAGAGGTAATCCATAATTTTCCACTCAGTTATTCCTATAAAATTAGAAAAAGCTAAGAGTATTGTAACCACATCATTTCTGAAGACAATTCTTAAATGACACACATTTTGAGTACTATTGAAAGAAAAACAAAACTCCCTATTTTCACACTTAACTCTTCACTTGCTGCTTACTACACAGACAACCTTGGATCTATCCTCAGATTTAAGTAAAACACTTTTTTCTACTTACCTGCCTTACATGGATGCTATGAGAAAAGCACTTTGTACAATATGGTGCCATAGAAATGTGAACTGATGTTCAATTATCCCCCTTGAATCTTCATCTCAGCTTTAGATGCATCCTTGGGGTTTTCCGCAGGCCTGTCAGTCAATGAAAACTCCTAAAACAGAGCCTAGTTAGGAGTTCCCTAACAAAAAATCTTGGACTGTCAGAAGATGTCTTCCCTGGTGAACCACATTCAACTTGTTTTCTACCTAACTTAGCAGGTTTTTTTTTTCCCCATCTCAGCTAGCATCAGGAGATGTGAAGGATAGGAAAGCAGCTAGGGCAGAGACATCGGAGATGTGCATAGGGTTTTCTCTCATCGGACTGTCTCTTCTTGATCTGATTTCTGACTTTCCTTTCATTCATAGTAGCAGAACTGTAGCAGTCACATAGGTCATGTCTATGTTTATGAAAAACAAAAAAACAACCTACAAAATAACAAAAACAAAATTCCCAATACTAGGACTTTTTTGATATAAGATTTATTTCTATCCGATTGCCTTTTTTTTTATGAAGAGAATTCATTTAAAGGTCTTTTCTCCCTTCCCCTGCCTTTCACCAATCAAAACTTTGCCCATCTCCTATACGAACTGAAATTTACATAAATAATCCTACATGGGATCAGCACTCTACCTAAATTTATTAAATTGAATACATTTCTGAAACAGCTTATAAGTACAAAAATCTCAGCTTATATCAGAAATTATTTTTGAAAGGGTCAATAAGTCTCCCAAGACAAACTATTTTTTCAATATTTAAACAAAAAACTTCATTTTTTTCCTCTTAAGAAATTCTCACCAACAATTATTAGCAAAGGAACCTGGCAACCCAGAACAAATTACAGCCCAAGAAAGGTGCTATGTGCTCCATTAAGTCTTTCTTGATCCACCCAGCTGTATACACAACAATCAGCACTACGTTTGGTTTTCTCTTTTGCATCTACCCTAATTTGTTTAAGCATTTTCTGAGGATATCTTACCTCCCCTACTAGATTGCAAACTCCTTCAGGGAAGAAACTCTGTCCTTTCATTCTGTATCCTAAGGACTAGCACATTGGCTTGTATACAATAATTCAATCCAATAAATATCTACAAAATGCCTTCTATGCACAAGGCTCTGTGTTGGGAAGTGCTCCTAGTTGAACTACACAGCCCTTGCCCTCAAGAAGTTAACAATATACCGGTGAGACACAAGATGTACCATGTGGTGCCTATACACGGCTAAGCATAATACAAAGTGGAAGGGGCAGCATGACATTGAATATGGGAAGGCTTCGTGAAACAGGGGACACTTACACTGGGCCCTGAAAAAGGAGGATTCTGAAAGGCAGAGCCAAGGAACAATGGAGTCCACACATGGAGGATAGTGTGGACAAGTGTACAATGGCAGAAAAGAGAATTTCAAATTCAGAAAACAGACCAGTTTTGCTAATACACATATGAAGAAAAATGAGACATCATCACCATGATCTTCATCAACAAACATTTATTAAGCACCAACGATGCACAAGGCATTATACTAAGTGCTGGGGTTACAAAGAAGAGCAAAAACAAAGTATCTGCCCTCAAGGAGCTCAGATTCACTTTTTATCTCTTACTTCATTTCTTCTAACCCTAATTCTTGTTGTCCCTGTAGACTATCCATTTTTTTCCTTTAAGTCTCTGCTTGCAGTTGTTATAGAGTTAGATTTACAATAATGTTTTATAGTGGGTGGCATTTTTTTGAGTTGTTCATTTCTCTAGCCTTAGTTCCTGAATTAGGGCTTTGGGCAAAAGCCAGGCTCCATCCCCTGCTGCTCTTCGGGATAGGGTGGTGGGCCCTACTTGGTATCCCCCCAGGTCTCCTGGGTTCCTGCACTGACTTGCCCCTCCTGGGATTTAGCCATCTTTGAGGTTCAGAGTGTTGTCAGCACAGGACTCTGAGATATTAAGGACCTCAGAGCCCCTGGGACTGGGCTGCTCTGGTCTGAGCACTTCAGATCATGCTGCTCTGTCCTCTGCTCCCTCCCCTGAGCTGCCCTCTGGGACTTCCAAGGTCCCCACCTTAGAGCTTTCTGACTACCCCAGGAAAGGAGAGCCTTCCACTCTTGCTGCCTCCACACAGAGAATGTTGCCCTACACTGGCTCTGGCTTTGCTGATAAGGCCTCAGAAGACTTTTTGTGCAGTCCTAAAGTGGAAGAAGACACTTACTGTACTTTGTCTCTGGATTTCTGGATCATTATTGGGAATGGTGCAAAATTCCGGGCTTTATTGGAATAGGAATATAAGAGCTAGGTGGCCCACCTCCCATTCAGTTGGCCATGTTGGCAAGAACTGAAGCCCAGAGAAAAGAAGTAACTAACTTTTTAAGGTATGATAGGGCCAGTCCTCAAGCCCTGATCTTCTGACTCTTAGATCAAAGCTCTTCCCATTACAACTGCCACCTCAGAGCCAGTCATATTATTCTTCTGCTCAGACTCCTATGGTGGCTCCCTACTGCCTACTTGGCAAAATTCACGCTCCTTGGTCTCATATTTGGAACACTCCCTAACATGGCACTGCTCTTCCTTTCCAGGCTCACTTCAAATACACTCTTTTAAATACTAGAGAATACAACCAAACTGTATCACTTGCAATTCTCCTTACATGCCCTGTGCTTTCCCACCTTTGTGCTCTCACTCATTTTGCCCCCTCTGCTCCTTCAACTGAGTTCCTATAGATCCTTACCTCCTCCAGGAAGTGCTCCTAGTCCCGTCCCCCCCCACCCAGCTAGTTATGTTTTTTTTTCTCCCTTTCCTCACAGAGCACACATTCTTCTGTTACATATTTATGTATTATTTTGTATTAAAGTCAGCTGTCTATATATTTTGTTCCCCCGCCCCCCACTGCAAGACCCATGAAGGCAAGTACGACATCTTGTTTAACCTTTGTGTCTTCCCAGAACTTAGTTAATATAGTGCTCTGCACACAGCAGGTGCTTAATAACTGGGTGCTGAATTACTGAACCGAAGACATAAAAAATATTCTTTTCACAACACACCTTGTTTTAAAACGCTGACAAAACCAATGGGAGGGAGAAGATTAGGCTATATGATTTTTAACAACTCTCCCAACTCTTAAATTTCCATGAGAAGAGAAAAATACATTTGGATAAATTTTACAAAAAGGTACTATGATTTAGGTAGAAGCATCGGAGGAACTGAATTGCTCTTTTCAACTTCCAAGAATATTTATTGCTGATTCCTATCACGGTCATCTCAATACATCATTGTAGCTCCCTAAATTATTTATTTAACTTTTACACAGAAAACTATATATGTAACAAAAACACATCTAGCATGTTAGAGCTACAGTGGCCCTTCAGAGGTCTTCTAAGCCCAATCTCTCCATTTTACAGATAAAAACACTGAGGTCCAAAGTGGCAGTGTGAGTCACCTGAAGCCACACAAGGTCAATGCATTGATTTGTTTTGCTTTACTACTTGAGGAAGACATAATTGATGGATGGCGGAGGAAAAGGAGGGAAAAGGGAAAGAGAAAAGAGCAGAACAAGGGAGAGAAGAAAAAGGAAGAGGGAGAGAAGGGGAATGAAGAGGAGAAGAGGATGACAAATGCCACATTAAAAAAATACACAGAAAAGAGCAGGGGGAAGTTCAAAAGGGACATAGACAAACAGGGCAGTCGTGTCCATGTTCAATGAAATATACACTTGTTTAAAAGACTAAACTGTTTATAACAGGAGTTTGCAATTTCAAGGGCAATCCTCTTTTCTGTTTTCTGAATAGTGAAATGTTCATGTTTGTTAAAGTTTAAGTTCAAAAAAAGAAAATGTGTATATGTGTGTGTATGTATACACATATATATACATATGTATATATGTATGTACATATATGTGTTTTAAAGTCACAGGAAGCAGAGCTAGGGTTTCAACATAGATCTTCTGGTCTCCAGAGTTCCAAGAGAGGATGATTTATATATCAACTTCCTCAATTAAAAAACTTCAAATTATGCTAAATTTATACATTTCCTTTGCTTAATTTACTCTCATCATACATTCCTAGGGTGATTGTCAGAAATTCAGGGAATTGACACAGCTATTCATTTTAATTCAACAAACATCTATTGATGTCATGTTTCTCACCATCAAATGATATTCATTTATTATCTGAATATTCCTCCATATGGAAGCCTGCACAGATTAATGGGAGGAACATTGAACAAATAAATGCATTCATGAATAAACATTTATCAAATAATTAAATACATGCAAGGCACACCATGCTAAGAAGTAGAGATATAAATACAAAAAGTGTCTGCCTTCAGGGAATTTACATTCTAATGGGTGAGATAACACATATAGGAGGGGTGGCAGCCAAGGTGTTTTGGTGTGGGAGTTACAGAAATGGTGTGTAGACTCATAGGGCAACTGATTGGCACATCCTTTCCAGGAATAACAGTATTAACTTGATTCCCTTTAACAGAAGCAGACAGAAGGAGGGGAGCCAGAGGTAAGCAGTTTGGCAGGAAGAGGGAAGAGGGAAGAGCATTGCATTGAGTCTGGTGCATTCTCTAGTCTACATGGTTAACTCTAATCAATCAGGAGCGCACAGTACCAGGGCCAGAGTGACAACAGAAGGTAGAGGGTAGCACAAAGCAACATGACAAGAAGATGGTAGGAGAGCTCAGTTGGGAGTCAGTCGACTTGGGTTCAAGTCTGAGCTCTGACACTAATTTGCTATTTATTCTTTAAAACATTAGGGGTTATCTGGTCAAACGTATACAAAAGGTATCCCTACCATAACATACCCAACAGATGGTCATCCAGCCTCTACCTGAAGACTCGGAAGCAGGGGGAGCCCATCTTCTCTAAAGTAACCCATCCATTTGACAGCTCTAACTGTTGAGAAGGTTTTTGGGTTTTTTTGGGGGGGGGAGCATTTTTTACTTCAAGCCTAAACTGGCCTCTTCAGCATATACTTATTATTCCTGATTCTGCTCTATGAGGCTAAACAGAACAAGTCTAATTCTAATTCTATAATAACAGCCCATTAAGTACTTGAAGAAAGTTATCACATCTCCCCTGAGTCTTCTCTTCTCCAACATAAACACTCTCTGATTCCTTTAAATAATCTTTATATGATATGGACTCAAGGACCTTCATCATCCTGAATGCTATTGTCCGGAAGCTCTCCATCTTGTCAACAGGCTTCCCAATGCTGCACCCGCAACTGAACAAAGTACCCCAGGTGTGTACAGACCAGGGCAGAGCACAGCAGCATTATCCCTTTTTGTTATCACATCACACTGCTAAGTCATTGAATTTGTCATCTATTAAAACTCTCAGATCTTTTTGAGTCAAACTACTATCTACCCATGTCTCCACTGTCCTATACTTGTGAACCTGACTTTCTGACCCCAAAGGTAAAGACTTTATACTTATATGAACTAAAGTTCATCTTATTAAATTCAGCTCAATGCTATTACTTCCTTTTTCTGTGCCTCAGTTTTCCCACTATACAATGAACTAAGTGATCTCTAAGACATTTTTAGTTATTTCTGTCAAATTAATGAAATGTTTAGGAAGCCCTCCATCAGCTTCATATAAGTGTTGAGTTTGGTAAACAACTTTAATAATGAAATTCAACATCTATTCAAGTCCTCCTCTGATACCTCACTGTGGCCCATGGTATGGTGGTATCAATGAAACACAAGTTCTGATAGGTCCTGCCAAACTGAAAAGGGTTCAGTTATGGGCCCAGCCAGGGACTTTATGTCTAGTGCCTAAGGACTTACCTAGACTTGCCTACCAAAGCCTAGAAAGACCCTTGGCCACAGGGCTATCTACAAAGTGGCAACCTTTTTTGATCACAGCAACTAACGAAAATAATACTAAAGCAGAAGTATCAAACACATGGCCAGAGACAACTGTCAGTACTCCTGAGCTCAGCAAGAACCAGATTAAAATGTAATTGGGAACTATTTAACAAAACAAATAGAAATGCAATAGAAAATTGATAATATTAATACATGGTTTTCTAAGTCAATATTGCAGGACCCCCATTTTTATTTGAGTTTGATATCACTACAGTAAAGCACTGTAGAATTAGAAATCTTCAGTCCTGGAGGGTATACCTCATACCAATGAAAACATGGGCCTTTTGAAGAATATAAGTATTGAAATCCATGCTTCATTACAAATATTTCTAGCCTGCTCACATTTTGAAATGCGGCCCACTGAAATTACCATTTGCCTAAGGAATACATTTTTAATAAGATTTCAATGGGAAATAATCACTCATGCAGGTAACACAAAAGCCCTAAGGCTAAAACAGAGCTTTCTTATACATAGGAGCACTATTACACTGTCTTATCCCGTACTTCAATGCTGATCACTTGAGTCCCTTCAGTCAAGCTTAAACATTCTAAGTGCTTTGAAAAGATTTAATGAGTCACTAAAAGTGTTCTGTGGCTGTTAACTATATAAATGACTATTATACAGTCTTTAGTAACCCCCAAGTGGTACCTTTTCTTACGTAATTTTCAAATATTCAGTCAAGCCTTTGAAGATATTACAGGTACAACCTATTCTTGATAATAAAAAAAAATACAGGCATACCAGAAAATAATGTTGCACCAATCAATATCATTTTACATTAATAACTAATGCATTATATTCTAATCACCAGACACACACCAGATGATTAGCAACAGTCCGACGGTCTGGAAATTGCCGAGTAGCAGAACATCTTCCTAGCGCCCCCTTCCCATGTCTAGTCAATACTTTGCTTGCTGCATCCAGATGTTAGACTTTAGGGGAATTTGACTGGTAAAGACAAGGTGTATGTGGTCATAAGTCCCCGATCCTGGTCCCTGGGCAAAGGTACTACTAACGTACAGGATTCATATGCCCCAAGAAAATCCAACCCTTACACTCCCAAACACAGAAAATCCCCAGGATTCCCTAATCTGTTAATAAGTAGGTGATTTCCTCAAAAAGAAATGCCCCAATCACAGCCTGGGTGATAACAGTTATCTGCCATCTAAGGATAAGTATTTCACAGGATACCCTGTCCTGCTGATAGGCAAATAATGTATACTTCAATTTAAGGGAAAACTAACAATCCGAATTGCTTGCAAATGGAACAGATTAACTCAGAAACAGTGAGTTCCCTGTCACTAAAGGTCTTCAAGAAAAGCTGGCTTAAAAAAAAAGACCTAGTCCTTGACCTCTGGGGGATACAAAATGTACAGAGATAAGTAAATACAAGGTAATTTGAAGAGAGATCAGGAAAGGCTACATGAAGAAAGAGGCACTTGGCACGGCTAGGTGGCACAGTGAGTAGAGCACCAGCCCTGGAGTCAGGAAGACCTGAGTTCAAATGTGACACACTTACTAGGTGTGTGACCTGGGTCAAGTCACTTAACCCCAATTGCCCTATCTTCCCCCCTCCAAAAAAAAAGCAAAAGAAAGAAAGAGGCACTTGTACTGAGCCTTGAAGGAAGATAAGGATACTAAAAGGTCAATAAACTGGAGAAACCTTTTTTCTCATTAGCAGTCTTGGACAAGAGGTGTGCATGTGTGTGTGTGTGTGTGTGTGTGTGCGCGCACGCACGCATGTACACACACATAACATATATATGTATATATATATATATGTATGTATGTATATATACATACACATACATACAGACACACATAGACAGCAAAGTTACTATAACCTGATATAAAATGTTGGTCTAACTCCACACTTAATTTCCGTCAGATCAGAGGAGAACTCTCAAACAAACAGAGATACACGTGCACGTGAAAGATAAAATAGCAACTTCAATAACATAACAACTGTTAAGTTTTTGCAAGTCCACAACACCAGGCATCGATCAAGAACTAGAAGTGAAATAAGTAAATGAGTAAGAGGAAGGCGACATAACTATTTTCTTTTCATTTCTTCTTCTTTTTTCTTTGGAAGGTGATTGGGGTTGAGTGACTTGCCCAGGGTCACACAGTTAGTAGGGTCTGTGGCTGGATTTGAACTCGGGTCCTCCTGACTTCAGGATGGGTGCCACCTAGCTGCCCCTATGATAACGATTTTCAAAGACATTCATATAGAAGCAGAATTAAACTTGATCTGCTTGGCCCCAGAAAGCAGAATGAGGGGACTAGGTGGAAGTTATGGAGAAGCAGCTTTAATTCTATTTAAAGAAAAACTTCCTAATATTTGGAGCCGTCCAAAATCAGCATGGGCCACCTCAAGGGATGATGGGTTACCCACTACCGAAGGTCTTCAAGAAGAGGTTGGACGACCATTTGCTGGGGATGCTATAAGGGGGATTCCTGCCTGCACTAAAGGACAGCCCCTATGTTCTCTTTCCAGGGCTTCACTTCTCTGAGATTATGTAACTATACAAGGGTACCTGAAACCATGTGTAATAATCATGATTTCTGAAACATATTGTTTGATGTAGTAGTTATAAATGGTAGGACTCCCATATGGAGTCACTTAGGTTGAATGGTCCTAATAATCATAAACAAATAAGCAATGACAGACGAGCTTGTATTTTCCCACTGTCCTAACTCACTCTGACCCTTTGTCAAGCATGTAGATGAATGGAGTTCCCAATTGGATGAGACTCCCAGCAGCCTGCAGGGGCTGTGTACCAACATCCATTCCTGGGGTCCTTGATTATCAATTTCAACCCTCACCCAATTTCGATCCCCATTAAGGAACCTCCTCTACCCAAGTCTGGTATGGATAAGTAGGAAATTTCCCCACCACATCTGGGTCTGATTAGGAATGTCCCTACCACATTTGGCATCAATTAAGTGTTTCCAATCAAGCCCATCTTAAAGGTATAAAAATTCTCTGCTCAGATCCCACTCTGTACTCCCACCAGGATCTTTGCTACTGTACTGTCTCTTCTCCCTCCCAGATGAGTGACTCTGGCCCTAGATGGCCAAACCACTATCTGTCTTTATTGCCATGTAATGTGTGTATGCACATGCGTGTGTGCATGCATGCACACAAGGAGATGAGGAGATACCTGCTTTCTGTGCCACAGAGTAGTACAAGCTCATGCTTATACTAGCTTCCTGAGTACCAATTTCCTGTAAATCCTCGAACCCAGGTCTTTGCTCTAACCCAAGCCATAATAGAAAGAGAATACCATGTGACTGGGTAAAACCCATCCTAGTAAGTTCAAACTCTGATATTTCTAAAGGAAATTAGATTAGAGGCACACGTCAAAAGAGGGTGGTGGTGGTGGTGGTGTTGGTATTTTTGTTTGTTTGTTTTATAGAGAAGCTCTCAAAATTGAACTTGGCCCATGGAATTTTTGATTCTAGGACAACACAGATGAAGTTAAGATATATCTACTGTCCATCAAATTTAATTTAATTCAACAAATAATTACTAAGTTCCTATTGTGAGCAGAATACTCTGCTAGGTGCAGAATAGATACAAGGTCTATATCAAACACAGTCCCCGACCTCAGAGGGCTTATAAGCCAAATGATTCCATCTCTACAACATTTCTCGTAATAGCCATCTCCTTTCTCTTTCCAGTGGTACCACCACAGTAGAGATTCTTGTTACTCCTCACCAAAACTACAATAATAGCCTATCAATCAGCAAACACATATTATACACCTACTATGTGTCAGGCACTATGCTAGGTATACTAAGACAAAAAAGAAATTGTCCTAGGTCTCAAGAACTGTTTCATATATAAGGCCATACACAATATACAAATAAGAGATAATTTGCCTGGGAGGGGAGAAAAGCAAGGTCAGGAAAGGCCTCGAGTAGAAGATGAAGTTTAAAAATTAGCAATTCTAAGAAGTAAAGAAGGTTAAAAGAATGAAGAGTGTGTACTAAGAACAACAAGCAGGTCTCTTCACAAGTCTTTCCTCCAATCTCTCCTTCCTCCAATTCTTCCATCACAACGATGCCAGGGTAAACTTCCTTATGAAAGGATCTGGCCACAGGATAATAGATTCGGACCTTTCATTTTACAGGCGAGAAGACTGAGGCAATTACATGAGAGATGTGGCATGAAAGATATCCAAAACATTTGTCTGAGGCTGGATTTGAATTCTGGTCTTCCTGACTCCAGGCCAATCACTCTATTCACTGCACCACCTGTGGTTGTGGTTGTGGTTGTGGGGTTTGTTCTTCGTTCTCAAAGAGGACCACCACATCAGAGAGATGATGACATGACTTGCAACTGACTTTGATTTGAGTGAGGAAGAGCTGTGCAAGGTCACCAGCATCACTTTCTCCTCCAGAGCCATCAGGGTCCAGTGACCAGATATCTATCAGAATGACTGGAGATGGCCCAGGGGGCCGTGGGAGACCTTGGCCCTTTAAAGTGAATTGGCCTCTTTAAGAAGTGAGTCAAGGGATGGCCCCTTTAAACAAACAAATAAAAAAAACCACTTAGCTGTCCCATCAAAGACATAGATGATAGGAAAAAGAGAGGGACATTTAACTATAGCAAGGAATAACTTCTAAGTCTCAAGAGCTGAAGGACTGATGAAATACCCAAACAACCAAAGGAAGTCTGTAAGCACACTGGAGGTTTTGTGTTCAGATAAGTAAGAATCACATGGGCTAGAAAGGTGAGGGGAGGTTGCAGATTAGATGAGCGAAAGGAGCACCCACATTAGCGAAATCACAGATTATCTGAAGAATTCACATTCAGAACTAAAGGGCCTTTAGTCTACTGACCTGGCAATCTAACTACCATTAATAACACTATTTCTATGGGAAGAAAAAAGAGCGAGATCCAAATAACAAACCTTTTGGAACATAGTCCAGTAGTTGTTACAACATGGTTGATGTTTATTCAATCAATCAATATTTAGTAGCCACCTTAGTCCATAGACTATGCTAGGCACTACAAAGGCTAGATGATACAAAATGTTTTAAAGTCAGAGTGGCAGAATTTCTAGCCAAGATGGCTGCCTGCGCTGACGTAGACTACCCAGCTCCATCATATACTCAAAAAATGTGAAATTTTCACCAAAGCAAATAATGATCAAAAAATCTAATGAAAAACTATAGTAAGAGACATCTTCCACACCAGAACTAAACAAGAAGCCCATTGGTAAGAGGAAAGGGAGGCCCCAGCAGCAAAGTCAGCACTAGCTCAAAGTCACCAATATGACCCAAGATAAGACCCAAGTAGGCAGGGCTCTGTGCTCTGAAAAAGCAAGAGTAGAGGGCTCCCCCGGGAAAGATCCAGAGTGTTCAGAAAGCCCTCAGGTGGAAACTTTGGGAGCCCTAGAGAATGGTAACAAGCAAAAAATATCAAATGGTGTGATTACTGTTATGTCACAGTACTGAGACCAGAACAGCCTGGGGCTACCACTCTATTCTGAGATGACAGAGAGGGCCCTGAAGATCTAGGGAAGGCAAACCCCAAGAGATATGGGTCAGATGAGGACCCTGGTTGATACACCAAGCAGGGCCTTCCATCCCAGTAGAGTGGAGTCTGGCTCTGTCACAAAGTCCCATTTCAAGAACTAAAACTTGAGAAATAAATTATTCAAAGAAAATTCTATCCAATATAAAAATTATAAATCTAGAGATACCAAATAGCCAAAAGAAGAGACTCAAAGGGGCAAGAGGGATTTTCCAGAAACACTACGTAAATATCCATAGGAAATGAAAAAAGAGGTTTTTAAAATGAAATAGAAGATCAAGAGGAAAGAACTAGAAGGAGAATAAGGAACTTAGGGAATAATGTGGTAAACCATATCCAAGAAACAGACTCCCTGAAAACTAGAATAAATCAAAGGGAAATCAAAGACTCCATGAGAGCAAGAAATACTAGAAAAGAATAAAAAGATTGACAAAGAGAAGAAAATGTAAGATAGCTAATTAACAAAAACTTGCCCTGAGAAATCAGCGGAGGAGAGAATTTAAGTAACACTCGATTCCCTAAAAACAATAATTTTTTTTTAAAATCCTGGATATTATATTTCAAGGAACCATAAATGAAAAAGTAAGATAGAAAGAATCCACTCAACACCTCCTGAAAGAAACTTGAGAAGGAAAAGTCCCAAGAGTATTACAGCCAATATCTAGAACTGTCTCTTCAAAGAAGAAATATTGCAAGCTTTTAAATGCTTTTGGTTCAAATATCATAGAACTTCAGTAAGGATCAAACAAGAACTAGCAGCTTCTACTAAAGCTGAGAGGAAATCTTGGAATACGATATTCCAAAATGCAAATATTCTAATTCTATTCAAATTCGAAAATAACTGGTAAAGTCCAATATAAGCCTATAAGAGGGAAATGGCCTCTCCATGGAGTATTTAAATACTTTCAAATATTTCTGATGAAAAGACAGAATTAAGCAGAACTTTGAAATACAAGCACAAAAGGCTAGAGAAACTTAGGTAAATTTATTTAAGCAAGTGAAAGATGCTATATGATGGTATGGGAAAAAAAAAACAAAAAACATTCCAATAAGAACAAGTATCCTTTCAGAACCTTAGTGTGTTCAAAGGGTATTGAGGGAACCAAACAGAAAAAACAGAGGTCAAAGCGGTGAAATGGCTCTATTATGAGCGTTTGGAAAGGTAAACGAAAAGGGAGAGTAAAAGGAGGTATAAACTAGTATAGAAAGGAGAAGGGGAGGGGATTTGCTATGTCTCATAACTGAGCTGAGTGAGAAGAATATACAAACATGAAGGAAAGGGTAGGAGGAGTGGGCATTAAATTAATCTCACACTTAACTGAAACAGAAAAAGAAGAGCTGAACACACACACATACATACATGTAAACAAAAGTTTGATGTAGAAATACAATCAGATTTAACAGGGAAACAAGCAGAGAAGTGGGGAGGAGCTAGTTAAGAAAGAGGATAATAATGCGAAGAAATAGTGAGAAGCAAAACAAACTTTCTGATCCTAAAGAAGAGTATAAAAGGGGGAGGGGGAGAATAAAGAAAACAATTCCAATCTAAAGGATTAGATTGCCTCTAAGACAGCTGGGGAATGGCTTAACAAATTATGGTATATGAATATAATGAAATATCACTGCAACAGAAGAAACAATAAAAGATTTTAGAGAATCCTGAGTGGTATGAATTGACACAGAGTTAAGGGAGCAGAATGAAGAAAACAATTTATATACAAGGACAGAAACATATTAAAGAAAAAAAAACTGTGAAAGACTTGAGAAATCTGATCAACGCAATGACCGACCAGTCTTCAGAGGCTCTATGATGCTGTTCATCTCCTGGCAGAGAAGTGATAGACACAAGGTGCAGAGACATACATTTTTGAACATGGCCACTCTGTGGATGTTTTGCTTGACTATGTTTATGTGTTACCAGGGTTCTTTTTTTTTAATCTCTTGATTTTTAATGGGGAATGAGGAAGGACAGGACTATGGACACTGTAGGTAACAGAGGTATAGGAGACACTGGTTTTTTTGATCAAGTCAAGAAGCATTTATTACATGCCAATTATGTGCTGAGCACTATTCTAAGTGCTAGGAATACAAAGAAAGACAAAAAAAAATGGCCCCTGCCTTCAAGGAGCTGACAGTCTAACAGAGAAGACAACATGTAAACAACTATATACATACACACAAGATAACCTGGAGTTAATCTCAAGACAGAAGACACTAGCACTAAGAAAAATAGGAAAGCCTTCTTGTAGAAGGTGGGATTCTAGCTAAGACTTTAAGGAAGCCAGGAGGCCAAGATGGAGACAGCATTCCAGGCATGGGGGACATCCAGTGAAAATAAATGGAGTGGATAGAGCACCGGCCTTGGAGTCAGAAGGACCTAAGTTCAAATATAGCCTCAGATAGTTACTAGCTGTGTGACCCTGGGCAAGTCACTTAGCCCTAATTGCCAAGAAAGGAAAGAAAGAGTAAAGGAAGGAGGAGGGGGGGAGGGAGGAAAGGAGGGAAGGAAGGAAAGAAGAAAGGAAGGAAGGAAGGAAGGAAGGAAGGAAGGAAGGAAGGAAGGAAGGAAGGAAGGAAGGAAAGGAGGGAGGGAGGGAGGGAAAGAAAATCTATGACGCAGGGAGATGCAAGCATCTTGTGCCAACAACAGTAAGAAGGCCAGTGTCACAGAGCATATGGATCACAGAGTATATGGAGGGTAATAGAGTAAGTGTAAGAAGGGGTCTGGTTATGAAGGGTTTTAAATGACAAATAGAGGATTTTATATTTGGTCTTCAAGGTAACAGAGAGCCACAAGAGTTTACTGAATAGAAGAATGATATGGTCATACCTGAACTTTAAGAAGAACACTTTGGCAACTGATTGGAGAATGGACTGGAGTAGGAAAATATTCGAGGCAGGGAGACACCAACTTACTGGATGAGTCCAGGTGTGAGGTGAGGCAAGTCTGCACGAGGGTGGTGGCAATGTCAGAGGAGAGAATGGGACATAAACAAGAGACACCAGAAAGGAAGAATTTATAGATTTTGATCACAGATTGGATAGGAATAGATGGATATGAGGAACAGAAGAGACTTGAGTTTAAATCTCCTCTTTGACACTGTTATCAAGAGAAAGTCCCAAACTTGGGGCTTCAGGGTCCTCGTTCATAAAAATGGGAATAATAACATGTAGAGTGTCTCCTTCACAGAATTTTTGTTAGGTTTAAGTAAGAAAATGAATGTAAAGCACTCAGCATACCTTAAAATGAGAGATGGAAGGGGCGGGGAGAGAGTGAGAGGGGAGGGGGAGAGAGAGAGAGAGAGAGAGAGAGAGAATTAGAGTTTTAGGTACTCAGAAATGTGAGATCAAATATGCCACAAAAATGACATCAACTGTCAGTACCTACTTCCAAGTAAGATATTATATATGACTTTGAAGACAGAAGTCAGAAACTAAATTAAATTAATTCTTCATTTGGCTTGTACTTCCCTACAACTACCATCAATTTCGATTCTCTAGAAGGTGCAAGACAAACAAGCTAGGATATTGATCACCACAGCATTTGTCTAGTTTCTAAGTCTGAGAACCAAGCTATTTATGTTAGAAAGCTACATATGCCATTCTATTTCAGTTAAACACAGTTTAATGCTTTATGCAACAACATTCATGAATCCCACAACTTCTCATCCTGACATCTAAGTCTTTCCATAAATCTTCCCAAGAGAATCCACCCAATGCATTAGAGAACTTCCTTTGCTTATTTTAATATTTCATGGATACCAGTGCAGCACTTAGGGTCTCCATCTCTAATCCCTTGACTCTTCCTTTTCTGGTTCTCTCCATCCTTTGTGTCTTTACTCATCAATGGTAAGGTGACACAGCCTAGCTATACCTGCCATCCATCTTTCCCTTGCCTTTGGAGCTACCTGATATTTTGGTTCTTTTCAGATTATGATATTCCACAATTCCAACCATAATTCACATTAAAAATACCAACATTAAAGAGATGGCCTTTCACTGCAGCAAATAGCTTTGGTTCACTAAAAGTACTATACAATTTCTCAAGTGCAATCTCACTTAATCGCTTCCTACTAGGAAGGAAGGAAGGAAGGAAGGAAGGAAAGTTTATTAAGCACTTAATATCTGAAAAGCACTGTGCTATCTTAGCACTGGGGATGCAGAGAGAAAAGAAAGACAGCCCCTGCTAAGCAAGAGCTCACATTCTAATTAGGGAGACAATACATATAGGTCTTAGCTGTATCTTGGATAAGATGATTTGATGGTCCTTAGGGTACATTGGCAAAACAGATGATAGTGCATCTTCTTCAATGTCATTGCCACTGATGAAATCATATCAGTTTCCAATGATGAACCATCTGACAGTGCCAAGGACTTTGGTGGCAAGTACTTTCTTTTCTAGGTCTTTAGTAACTCTGGCTACAGTTGCCAGTCTAAGTGTCAAAAAGGTTTACTTTCTGGAATGATGGCTTTGGGCACTGAGCTAGAAGCAGTGCTACCATTGCCAGGGCTATTAGGAGCTGGCAATGATAGTGAAGAAGGCAGAACCATTCTCTACAAGCTTCTCTGAATGACAGTGTTTGGGCCCATGCTGGAAGCAGGGCCAGGGAAGGGGGGCGGGGGTGGGGGGGGAAGAGGAATGACTGCTATTCCCAAAGTTCTTGGGTTCAAGGTTCTGAGCTATCAATTTTGAGCTCAGCATATCTTTAAAACCTTCTAAGATATGTAGACTAAAGTTTGCATTAGGTGAACTGCCAGCCAATTGCATATCATATTTGGATAATATGTTTTTCATCTACTCAAATTTTATCCAATCAAACCATATTTTACACTAATTTATAATTTCAGAGATTCTGCATCTTAATGTTTTATCTTCAGTTGGCACTTCCTATTACTCTTACTTGAAATTTCTCAACGTCTATGACAACTAGCTAGTAAATCTGTAAGTGATATTTAGATGTATTAAAAAAGCTCATAATTTCCCAGAACTCTGCCATGGATTCATCTGTGAAGGAAAGTATCCCTTGTAAGATGAATTTATCCCCTGGTTTATCTATTCTGCAAATTCAGGCATGAGAAAAACGAATTATCTTAAAGCAAGGTTATACCTAGTACAGCAAGTTTTATAAATATAGCACTTTGTGTGCAATATGAATGGCATTAGATTTCCAGGCAAGCTAAAAAGTTTCAGTAGCTACTATTCTTCCTTTAATAATGTCATATTTCAACATTTGTGAGGACAAATTTAGGAATACTGAAAACCCTTTTCAATCATAATTTAATAAAAATTTACAAGGACATCTAATAATCTATTCACTTCCATAGCTTACATAAGTACATAAGTAATAGTAAATATGTATTCACATTCATAGAGGAAGCCTTTCATGGTGCAAATAGCTGTTAATGCATGCATGCGCACACACACACACACACACACACACACACAAATTACATTTACTTTGCACATATTTTGTACACTCTTTTTTGTGTACACGTTTTCCCCAAAAGAATGTAAGTTTCTTGGGGACGGGAACTAACTCATTTTTGTCTTTGTACTGCAATATCACAGTTCCTAGTCCATTGTGAGTGCTTAATAAATGTTTCTTTAATATCCATGAATGGATATGATGTTTTATGCGTTACCAACTCTATATCAGAGAATACTAAATCTGAAAAAAGGGTATTAGAGATCACGTAGTTTATCCTGCTTACTTTACAAATGAGGAAAATGAGGCCTAAGAAGATAAAGACAGAGTTGTTGGAACCCAGGTATCTTGACCCCCAATCGAATGCTACTTCCTCCATATCACCCATTATTTGTCTTCTGAACTATTTGTAATGGAAAAAAAAATCCTAAGATATTAGCCAGCCACGGATTACTACGTAGAAAATCATTTTCTTGCAAGGAAAAAGAACCAGGGAAAAAAGAAGAAAAATAATTGCCTAAACTAAGAAAAAATTATTCTTTCAGAAAAGATGGATGAAGAGTTTTTGGTTTTCAAGTACAATTTTATGATACCGACGAGCCCTTCACACAGCAAGATAACAAGGATAAACATCAACCTATAAGAAAGAGCTAATGGGAAAGAGTTACAAACAGAATACCCCCATCCCTATACTAGGAGTAGAGGCCCCTTTTTTTTTAACACATACATGTGGTGATGTCATTCCTCCACTCAAAATCTTCTGTGGCTTCTTGCTATCAAATAAAGTTCAAATTCCTTTGCCTGGCATTCAAGGCCCTCCATAATCTGCTGCCACTCCTCCTCATTTAAGACTATTTGTCTCCACATACTCTGGACTTTCCTGCCATTGTGCTTTTCTTTTAGCTGTTCGCTATGCCTAGTACATCTTCCCATTCTTGGTGGTCTCACTCAAAGGCCACTTCATCAATGAAGCCTCTCCTCTCCCCATTAAACCATAATGATCTTCATCCCAACCTCATACAGCACTTCGCTTTGCAACTATTATACTTGTAACGCTAGGTATTACGCTTACCTCTGTTTGTGTCTTATTTCCTCCTACTAGACTGTTAACTCCGTGACACTGTCTGCTATCTCATATTTAAATGAATGAACAAAAAGGCATTTGTTAAGTACTTATTGAGAGTTGAGCACTGTGGTAAACACTGAGGACAAAAATAAAAAATCAAAGATCATCTCTTCCCTCATTGACTTTATATTCTAATAGACAGAGACAACATATATAGGAAATTGGTTACCAAAGAGTGAGCCAGATCAGGCACTGACCAATGAGGGGAGCGGGTGGTGAAGGCTGGAGAGTAGATAGCTTCAGAGTAAGGAGTAAAGTGACATATGTCTGGGGCCTCCCTCAAATAGTGGGTGAGGTGAGGCACTCACCAAATGTATCTTTTCTAGCACCGAGCACAGCAGATGTTTAATTTATTTTTGCATGAATGAATAAATAAATGAATGTTGAGTAATAATCTTTTATGAATTATCAAAGTCAAAAGCAAAATTGGGATTTTTTTTCACCTGAGGCAAAAAGAAGGTTTTGGGGGAGGGAAGAAGAAAAGAGATTCATTGGGGAGGAGGGGCACATGGGTTTGAAAGCATGGAAGCTAGGGGTAGCAGCATGAGCCATCGAATCACTCTGAGTATAATGTAGGGACAACAGTCTTTGTGGGAAGAAAGGATACCCACCCCCTGGAAAACTAGTGCTAGATACATGTGTTCACTGTTACTAGTACAGTAAAGATGGGTTCAGAAAACCTGACTGTAAAATTATAACAATTTTAAGTGACACAATTAATCAGTCAATTAAATAAGAAGTACTTATCGAGTACCTATTATATATTTAGCATAATGATCAAGGGAGATAACAATTGCAAAGACTCTTCAAACCTGACAACACTATCCTTAAAAAGTCAGCCATAGTAGTGGAGGAGGAGAAGGAGGAGGAGGAGGACTACTGTAGTAGGAGTAGTGTGCTATGCACTGTGATAGTACCAAAAAAGATAAGGTATGTTCCCTGACCTCAAGAAGCTTACAATCCTGGGCGGAGCCAAGATGGCGGCTGGAAAGCAGGGACTTGCTTAAGCTCCCCGCCAGGTCCCTCCAAACACCTATAAAATGGCTCTGAACAAATTCTAGAACTGCAGAACCCACGAAATAGCAGAGGGAAGCAGGGTTCCAATCCAGGACAGCCTGGATGGTCCCTAGGAAGGGTCTATTGCACAGAGCTGGGAGCAGAGCAGAGCCCAGCATGGGCTGCACCAGGACCAACCAGACCGAGAGCCAGGCGGAATAGGGCCTAGCACCCTGAATCAGAGAGCTGTGGCAGTTACCAGACTTCTCAACCCACAAACACCAAAGACAATAAAGAATAGGTTAATGGGAAAAAAATTCAGGGACAGAGTGAAAGGAGTTTGAGATTGGGCAACTGCCCCGGGGGCAGTGGAGGTGGTACAGCTCTGAGGAACTACAGCTGCAGCCCCTTCCAGCCCCAGGCCCACCTGAAGGGAGGAATTAAGTGGCATATCCAGCAGCAGTGGAGAGCCTGCTCAGATCTGAGTCATGGTCCAAGTTGGCGGTTCTTGGGGGAGGAGGAGTGCTGGTGTGGCAGAGTTTGCTGTGTAGAAAAAGCTCTGAAAACAACAGCACAGCCCCTCAAGCTTGGGACAAAGTACTCCATACTCTACAAGCAGTCATACCTCCACAAAAAAATCAAGGGTCAAGTAGTTGGCTGGGAACATGGCCAGGCAGCAAAAAAGCACTCAGATTCAGACTCAGACTTTGGAATCTTTCTTTGGTAACAAAGAAGACCAAAACATACAGCCAAAAGAAGTCAACAAAGTCAAAGAGCCTACATCAAAAGCCTCCAAGAAAAATATGAATTGGTCTCAGGCCATGAAAGAGCTCAAAAAGGATTTGGAAAAGCAAGTTAGAGAAGTAGAGGAAAAATTGGGAAGAAAAATGAGAAGGATGCAAGAAAACCATGAAAAACAAGTCAATGACTTGCTAAAGGAGACCCAAAAAAATACTGAAGAAAACAACACCTTAAAAAATAGACTAACTCAAATGGCAGAAGAGCTCCAAAAAGCCAATGAGGAGAAGAATGCCTTGAAAGGCAGAATTACCCAAATGGAAAAGGAGGTCCAAAAGACCACTGAAGAAAATGCTACCTTAAAAATTAGCCTGGAGCAAGTGGAAGCTAGTGACTTTATGAGAAATCAAGATATTATAAAACAGAACCAAAGGAATGAAAAAATGGAAGACAATGTGAAATATCTCATTGGAAAAACCACTGACCTGTAAAATAGATCCAGGAGAGATAATTTAAAAATTATTGGACTACCTGAAAGCCATGATCAAAAAAAGAGCCTAGATATCATCTTTCAAGAAATTATCAAGGAGAACTGCCCTGATATTCTAGAGCCAGAAATTGAAAGAATCCATCAATCGCCTCCTGAAAAAGATCCCAAAAAGAAAACTCCTAGGAATATTGTTGCCAAATTCCAGAGCTCCCAGATCAAGGAGAAAATACTGAAAGCAGCCAGAAAGAAACAATTTGAGTATTGTGGAAACACAATCAGGATAACATAAGATCTAACAGCTTCTACATTAAGGGATCTGAGGGCTTGGAATATGATATTCCAGAGGTCAATGGAGCTAGGATTAAAACCAAGAATCACCTACCCAGCAAAACTGAGTATAATGTTCCAGGCAAAATATGGATTTTCAATAAAATAGAAGACTTTCAAGCTTTCTCAATGAAAAGACTAGAGTTGAACAGAAAATCTGACTTTCAAACACAAGAATCAAGAGAAGCATGAAAAGGTAAACAAGAAAGAGAAATAATAAGGGACTTACTAAAGTTGAACTGTTTTGTTTACATTCCTACATGGAAAGATGATGTGTATAACTCATGAGACCTCAGTATTAGGGTAGCTGAAGGGAATACATACACACACACACACACACACTCAATATATATATATATATATATATATATATATATACACACACACATATAGACAGAGGGCACAGGGTGAGTTGAATGTGAAGGGATGATATCTAAAAAAAAATCAAATTAAGGGATGAGAGAGTAATATATTGAGAGAGGGAGAAAGGGAGAGATAGAATGGGGTAAATTATCTCACATAAAAGTGGCAAGAAAAACAGTTCTGTTGGAAGGGAAGGGGGGCAGGTAAGGGGGAATGAGTGAATCTTGCTCTCATCAGATTTGACTTGAGGAGGGAGTAACATACACACTCAATTAGGTATCTTACCCCATAGGAAACAAGGAGGAAGGGGATAAAACAGGGGGATGATAGAAGGGAAGGCAGATGGGGGAGGAGGCAATCAAAAGCAAACACTTTCAAAAAGGGACATGGTCAAGGGAGAAAATTGAATATAGGGGGACTGAATAGGAGGGAGCAAAATATGGTTAGTCTTTCACCACATGAGTATTATGGAAGGGTTTTACATAATGATACATGTGTGGCCTATGCTGAATTGCTTGCCTTCCTAGGGAGGGTGGGTGGGAAGGGGAGAGGGGAGAGTATTTGGAACTCAAAGTTTTAGAAGCCGATGTTCAAAAAAAATTGTTTTTGCATGCAACTGGGAAATAAGATATACAGGCAATGGGGCATAGAAATCAACTTGTCCTACAAGAAAGTAAGGGAAAAGGGGATGGGGGGCAATGGGGTAACAGAAGGGATGGCTGACTGAGGAATGGGGCAATCAGAACATATGCCATCTTGGAGTGAGGGCGGAGGGTAGAAATGGGGAGAAAATTTGTCCTTCAAAATCTTGTGGAAATCAATGCTGAAAATTAAAAATATTAAATAAAAAATAAATAAATAAAATTTTTAAAACCAAAAAAATAGAAGCTTACAATCCAGTTGGGAAGGCAATAAAGATACTAAACAATTAAATAGCATTATGTAACTCCTCTAGGATACCTCTCCCAATTTGGCACCAACAGATTTGGAAACTGAGTCCCTAGGGAGGTGACTTCTCCCTTAAGGTTCAAGGGTACCTTTTGGATTTTCACTCCTAAAACTACAGCTCACAAGAGCACCAAGGCATGAGGCCAGGCAGCAGACTCTGGGTCAGTGCCTGGAGCCATCACGAGCCACAGCTACAACGATGACCTTCAGCATCACAAGAGTTGTAAGAGGAGGGAGATGAGCTTTATGCTCAACACGCAGAGTGCTCTATGTGAATGATCAACCTGAGACAATAACGTAGGAGGAGTTAAGAAATGCCAGCTAAACTGCCGGTAAACTTCTGACAACAAAGAAATGGATAGGCAGTGTTACCTGGAACTGTTCATAGATCTATTAGACTTCCTAATGTCCATTCTGGTTATAGATTTGCTATTGGGAATATGGCTGCCTTGGACAGGAGTGACCCAGAAGCAGTGGTATCATCACCCATGGTGCCTGCTTCTTGAGAACTAACCTGGATGAAAGTGATAACCAGCCTATGAAGGAGTAGCTTGCCCAGGCCATATCTGACCACATTCCTATGGGAGTGAAATCAAAAAGAGTTATCCCAATCCATGCCAAGAACTATAAGGAAGCTCTGGAGAGAGGTGTGGACTGCTCTTTAAGAAAAGACATTGTCTGGGCCGAGGACGAGGATCACTATGAGCAATATGGTTGTATGCTGCAAGCTGACCTCAATAAACTCCACATATGCCTTAACAAAAAAAAAAAAAAAAAAAAAAAAGGCTTTTCTCAGCTTGTGATCCCGGGAACAGGAACCTATTAGGTGAAAACAAGGTTGTAGATGACCTTTTAAATGAACATGCTGCTAAGAAGTGGCATTGACCACAAAGGGCAGGTGTGCACAATAATCACAGTGGCAGCAAAAGCCTGAGCTATCAAGAGGCTACAGATACAATGGTAGCTATAGAAAAAGCTATGAAGGTTTGCAAGATGATTGTGAATGACCTCCAGTTAGCACGTGTTCTCATCTACTCCCTTGAGTAACAGAACTACCTAAAGGGAATTACAGCAGCTAAAAATTATGTCAACCCATCTTCTATGACTTTTTTGACCCAATCAATAGTCCTCTGCAAAAGTCTGCCCCCACATCCACTGATGACTTGGACTTACACGTGCTTTATGACATTTCCAACAGTATCACCAAAGAAGAAGAGCAAGTAGTGGATAGAAAAGAATGGACACTGCTGGTGCACAGAAAGGGATTCACCCAAGCCTTCCCTCTTCACCAGATCCTCCTTGCTGTTGCTTACCAGCTGACTGGACAACCAGTTCTCATCGGTGGAACCATGGGAACCTATAGTTATATTGCTGCTGGTACTGAGCAGAAGATGGCAAACCTTTGGAACTTATCTCAAGCAAAATCTCAATGTCATTTTGGACTCCCAGGATGTTTTAGATAAATTGGCTGACACAGGCAATGCAATCCATGTTGCTTCAACTAAATTGGTTGTGAAAGAGGCTCCTGAATCCTATCAAAACAAGACAGATGTTGGGAATACTAGTCATGATGCTACAATCAGCAAGAAAGTCATTGAGCTGAGACTGACAGCAGTTATCACAGGCTACCATCTCTACTGGGCTCACTTGAGACCACTGATTAACCAGACCCGACACACAGGTAGATCAAGGGGCTCTTCAAACGTCTAATTCACTGACCTCATTCAAAGGGCTCCACTGGACATTTGCCATTCCAAAATGACTGATGGGAGGGTGCTCCTTTAATTATCCAGCATGGGGAAGATACATTATTTTAGAAGCTGTGCTATCTCCTTCCCATTCAAAAAGGAATAAATATGTTTATCTCAAAAAAAAAAAACTATAGCTTACAGGCCCCTACTGGAATATTCACCTTTAATAATCAACCAGTAGATACAATTACCTCAAAGCAAAGACATTTACTAAGATGCCACTGAAGAAACAGCAGCTACAAAACATTCCCCCAATAAACCTAGAGCAAGCAGACTTTCCTACAAAGACACATAGTGACAGTGAGAAGGGGCACAGACATAGAGCACACTGGTGGTGAAACACAAACAAGAGAAACGTATGTGGCCAAATTGATAAGTGCCTCCAGTACTCCAGGAATCCTCCATCCATTATCTCCTCTAGAGCCTTCTTCACACTACTCCCCCTTGAATCCAGCACCTCTGCTCAGAGGCCACTTGGCTGGGCTCCTCTGTTCTCTCCCTTTGCCTTTTGATTGCCAAGACTAATTCACTCTTGAATCTACAGTTAGCTTCCTTTTGCCAGAAGTCACATTCTTTAAAGTTGTTTCCTATCTAGAATGCTGCTTTTCTCTATGTATATTTCTCCATTGAGAATACTTATCAACTTTCTGGAATTGCTCCCTCCTGGTTGTGGTTATCTCCTACAGGGCAGATAGCCTCACAGGACGGGGAAGACCATAATCAGAGTCACACTGCACAGAGCTGCAGCCTGTCTCCAACACCTGGAACTCTAGAACTGTCTCTAGAGCTGGTAGCCTTAGCTTTTAAAAGGGCTACCCAGAACATGATCAATTTTCTCAAAGTCAATGACCAACTTTTCCTTCAAATACAGAGAACTTTTTCACATTTCATAAAGGGATAAAGGCCTGTGGACACACAACTCTGTTACTTGCCACTCACTTTTCTGTGACTACATTAACTAGATAGAGGGAGGGGGAAATGGAAGAAAATAGCCCCCATCCCACCCCTCAACTAAATATATCATCTAGGACAGGGATAGGGACTAGAACTGCAATTTCACTGAAGAAAGGAAACTCTTACCAGTGCAGATTAAAGCCTTCTCTGTATATTTTCTTAGAGAGTTGATCAGAGCACTGAGTTTAGTGTGTGGATCACACAGTCAATCCTTCTATGCCAGAGGTAGGACCTAAACCCAGGTTTCCCTGGCTTCAAGACCAGCTTGCGATCTACCTTACAGACTCTCTATATAATCTGCACAGAAAATAAATGTGAAAAGAGAGGTCGGTGTAAGCCTAAGTTATCTAGAAGGCTGCAAAGCAAAGGGAGGACTTGAGCTGTGCCTTAAAGACTAGGTAAAATACAGATAGGCTGGGAGAAAAGGGGAGGCTATTATAGGATAGAGAGGAAGAGGTAACAGCACTAGCATCTGATAACTTAGCAAAAGCTTAGTGAAATTACTGCAAGGGAAAAAAACTGAATTATGAAACCTACAAGCAATAATTAGTTAAATTACTACTTCTATCTGAATAACTAAATGAGCTTATTTTCATTCACTGATGGTTTATTCATTACTGAATGTCTTTTCCGAAAATTTTTAAGTATGAATTTTCTTTTATTTAAAAAACTCCCATGAAGATTCACTAAGCTAATTTCAAACAATCTTCTGAAATCGAAAAATTCCCTAGTCGAGCAACATTAGTTACTACACATGTGGTCCATTACCAACTTTAATCAGAGAAATTGTGGGGAGACACTGTAGGTAGTTGTAAATTTATTCACAGAAAAAAACTGCCTGATTTAAAAATTCAGTACAGAAAGGAGGACATTTAAATAAGCACCAAGTGATTATGAAAATAGAAGGCCACAATCCGAGATAGTTTTACACTTCTATTGGGAAAAGCCTCTCACTAATGGAATGTAAACCCATTAGCATATTAAAATGTTTGCACTTCCACAAGTGTTTGCATTTCACAATTCTAACATTTTATACCAAGCAATCAGGCCACTCAACATTTTCATTTAACAAGAGCAGTAATAGAGACATGAAGTTTCTTAAAGCAAATAATTACCTTTGGGAAAAATTATAAACTTAAACTCACTACCCATAAGCTTTCCTTATGCTTGACTATTAGCTAGGATTAGTTAAGTAGTTAAATCCCGATTGTAGGTATTGTTAGGACTTCTCAATGTCTGGGTCCCCCAACTTTTACTACAGATACACCCCAAGGGAGAAAGAAAGATTCAGAAGGCACTATCAAGGCCACAACTTCCAATAACATTATAAACCAAATTCATTTACTTCACAGTCACATACCTTGTAGTTTTCTGTGCCAAAGTTTGGCCAAGAGGCCAAGTATATAAGACTCTTCAGGCAATCTCAAAGGATGAGGAAAATATATCAATAATTACCAAAGGAAAAAAGGGAAGATAAAAAAGAAGTATTAAGCACCTAATATGTGCCAGGCACTGTGCTTAACAAATATCTCAATTCATCCTCACAATAAACCTGGGATATAGGTGGTATTACTACCTCCCCTTTATAACTGAGTAAACTGAAGCAAACAAAGGGTTTTACCCAGGGTCACATAGCTACTAAGTGTCTTGGGGCTGGATTTGAACTCAGGTCTTCCTGACTTCAGACCTAGCACTCTATCCATTAGGTCACCTAGCAGCCAAAGGAAAGGAATCTAGTTATATCTAACCCTTATAGCTGTATATCTATGTTAGGATGAGGTCCTCCTTCTTTCCTCTTCTCTCCAAGACCTACAGGTTTCTCTATACACAGGGATGATAAGGGTTTGTTTCCAAACACTAGCATTGGAAACCCTGCCTAAATGTGCCATTTGAGTGAATCTCTGGCATGAAATTAAGGCTGGTATACTCTTCAGGGCTACTGCTACAGCTACTCCCTTTCTACCCCAAGGAACTCAAATGTGCTTTCTCATCATCCCTAAATCAGTACCAGAAATTACTAGCATGTCACATATGTGAATAGCACCTCTTTAAGCCTGTAAGGGATGAGTGGATTTTGTTTCCACAGAAATTATATGAAGCATAATTTGTGAAGCCTAAAAAATCATACGGACGGCTAATGTAAGAGATAAAACTGGTTGTAGTACAGGGCAGTGGGGGATGTTAGTACCTGTTAATCAGCATAGCTAAAAGCAGACTCCTTTTGTTCTGAGAATGCCTTCTTCCTGTGTATCAAAAACTGGGACCAAGTGTGGTTCACCAGAGATGGGGTCCATTGACCCAGATGCAGTCTTAGATAATAGGACCTTTCTTATGGATGTCCTGGGCTGAATCTTCAACTCCCAACTTTGATCAATTCTCTTAGCGATGGAGAAAATTCCTTTCTCATGCTATGGAGATCATAAAATCTGATGCAGACAAACGGGGAAGAGACTAAAAGCATTTTATAGCTTGGCATGTCCTTTACTAAATAAAGTTTAAAGTATGAGGATGAAAGGGGGAAAGAGAATTGAAATGTGGAAATGAGAGATGTAAGCAGAGGTGTAGACCCACATGGGGTGGGGTTTAGGTGTTTTCAGATAGGCTGTGAACCCTGAAATGCCTAACCAACGGGATGTAGGGAGGGAAATTCAAATCAGGATGGGTTATAAAAGGCTTTGTAATAGTCTGAAAGGGCATGTCTCCTTGTAAGTCACCCAGGCTCTTGCCATCTCTGGCAAGAGAATGATTAACAAAATCTTTCCTTAATTCACTGAGGGCCATGTGGAGGATTTTGGTAAGATGATTATTTCTCACAAACCTAACTGATGTGTGAACCTGAAAAAAAAAATTATTTCATTGGGGGGATTCTCACTCCAATAACGCAGATTACCCAACCCCTGGGTATATACCTCCAGAGACAACACTGATGCAGTTGCTGTGGCTGAAAAAAGTCCAGCTCAAAGTCCACCCTCTGGTGAAGATGAGCTTCTAAAGTGAAGTCCTCAGAAGAAAAATGTGCCGTCAACCTCTACCTGAAGACTTTCGAGTTTTACAGGAAATGCTGGAGCTTACACTCACTCAATTGGCAAAGTCATGGATGTGAGAAACATGGTTTTGGGGATCACTGGACTTCCCCAAATTGTGAGAAAACGTGGCCTTGGGGATCACTGGACTTCCTAGGCAGGGCCAAAGTCCTGAGGAAGAACCCTGTGATAATCCCTAGGGAAGGCTATACAAACCACAGGACTTCCAGAGGAAGACCAAGTGGTAGCCCCTCCCCTTAATCTGTGGGGATCACAGGCCCCCCTAGGGGTCAGACCCTAAGGAGGACCCAAGTGATGGCCCCTTAGGACAGTGGTAAGATCACAAGGCTCCCGAGACAGGGCCGGAAGACCCAAGTGATGTCCCCTTAAGAAGGCTGTGCAGACCACAGGGTTCCCCAAGGGAATCCAGAGTGGTGGCCCTCTTAACTCCGCAGTGGGGATCACAGGACTCCCCAAGGCAGGGTCAGGAAGTCAACCCAAGACTAGCTTCCGCTGCTTGTTGCTTTCCTGGTTGCATGACCTTGCAAAGATCCATGTGATTTGCCTGTTCTCACCCAAAGAACTCAGGACCAAAGTGGGCAGAGGAAGGCATTTATTACACTCCTCGAGAGAGCAGGTGTAGTGCTCGATATAACACATGAACCTATACAGTTGCAGGAGCAGGGGTAACCATTCCCCTCCACTCCTGCTAGAGTTATGGTTACTTTACATTTTTTTACTTTTTACATAGTTTTCCTAGGTTATACAGTTTGTATAGGTAGGATAATAAGGATACAGAAGCAAAAGTAAAGTTAATCAGATTTTCCTGGTCTTAGTTTAGGATTAATCTACATTCTTTTACTTCCTCTACTTTCCCTCTTTAACACATGCAAATTATGCAAATCAGTAGGCCTGGACTCTTGATGAAGACCAGACCCTAGATAAGCTTGAACTAGTTCAAGCAGTTTGGCCTCTCTAATTCCCCTGACTGCCTTCTCAAAAAGCATGCGCATGCCTACAAGCCTCTGACCTCTCACCTGACCGACCTTGAGGCCTGGTTTCTGCTAAAAGGGGGGGGGGGGGAGGGAAGTACACCTTTAGTTCTGTGGAAACAAAACTCCTCCTCCCATTTCTGTCATGGAGAACCCAGGCACATCTCTCCATCACAATAAGGCAAGGAAGAAAGACACGGGGCAAAGAAATACGAAGGTTATCCAGTTACTACTAGTGAAAGTTTGAATTTCAGACATAATATAGATATCAACTTTGATGGCTAAGGATGAGAAAGACAAACACCTGAATCCTAATTTGTTTGTTTCTGATAACCCTTGAATAAAATCAATCAAGCAAAGGTGAGTAGCACCTTAAATCATTATATCTGTTTTAGCTGTTATGTTCACATTTACCATTATACAATTTATGTGACCATTCATCATACTCTAGGAAACCCATTTTCCCTTGTTCCTGGTCTCTAGACTCCTAATCCTGGGTTCAGAACTTCCAAAAGTATGTTTTCTCATGCTGGAACTTCCTCTTAGCAACTGGAACATCCTCTCCCAGGACCATGTAACCACTCCTGGGGCCTTCTCAACATGGAACTTCCCCCTGAAAGGGCTGCTTCCTTGTCCAACTGGCAAGTTCCTCCTGGAGACTCCATTTTGTGAGGGGCATAGACTGACTTTCATTCCCTCATCACTTTGCGACTGGCTTCCAGACCTCAGAACCATGCCCCAGCACTGGGCACTTTTGATCCTTCCCCTCCCTTTTCAGCTCCCTTTTGTGTGTTGTCTTCCCCCGTTATAATGGAAGCTCCTTGAGGAGCTCCTTTTAGTGTATTTGCATTCCTAGTGCTTAGCACAGTTCCAGGCACATAGCATGCTTAAGAAATGCTCCTTTCCTTCCTTTCCTTCCACTTGACACACTTTTTACTCTAAAATTTCAAATGACTATATATACAAAACAACTTTTTTACCCTATAATCTGCTTGCACTTTAAAAAAAGAATTCTGAGGTAATATTGTGAAGGCTTACCTAATACTAGAATCCTATGTATTTCAAGTAATCTTCTTTATGGGTAACTCCAAAGTGAAGCAAAGCTCTTGATAGGTTTCTGTTTCCCTGGCAACAGCTTTACTGTCCCAGGGAAGAAAAAGAAGGAAATTGAAAACTGGAGGGGAGGGGGCGGCAGGGGGAGTGAAAAGAGGAAGGTGAAGGGGGGAAATGGTAGAAGAGTATCAGACTCACATAAGAAAGCTTAGCTCCTCCCCTTTCAAAAGGCCCTTACCAGTGCAGCTGCTTTGGTGTGGGAGGGAAGAAACCCAGGAGCCATGAATGACAGACACAGAAAACAACAACAGGAGGTAACACATCAAGAACAGACAGGAAGTCTCACTACATGGGCCTGGAGACAGGAGCAGCGGAGGTAATAAGCCAGGGCTGGACAGAGATGCCAAACTGCATGTGAACATGGAGAGAAGACTGCATCAAAGGCCACTGCATCCAGAGCGCCCCTACGAGGAAGCAGTTAGCACCACATGTGAGGGCAGCAGGGGGCTGAAGTGGGGGGGAAAGAGGAGGATGAGGCAGGGGACTAAAGACCACAGCGGATACCGGAAGTGAGGAACAATGAGGCATCAGCCACAACGTGAAGCAGCAAACTCAGTCATGGGACCAGCAAAGGGGGAGCAGGGTGTTAAAGGGTGAGGGGTGACTCTAGTGACCCTAAGCTACCTGAGACGGTGCTGTAAGTCAAGAGGACTGTGCAGACAGGCTCCTGTGTGGAAGGGGGGAGAAGAGAGGTTGTCTTTACAATCTGTGGGTTTGAGTCCACATCATTTCTCCATCTGTGTTGTATAAATAAAATCTTTTCGCTGCTGCCCAGACTAACCTGAGTGCTTATAGGTAAGTTTAAAATTCTTTGTGGGAAACAAAGTGAACCAAGTCCTTAAGTTCCCAGGGTATCCCCCAGTGAGGACATGGGCCAGATGGATTAGGTAAGGGTCCTCATGTTGGGGGTGGTGGGGGTGGGGAATGACCTACTCAAGGGTTACAAAAGCAAGAAAGAAAAATGGTACACCTAAAAATAAAAGGGGAAAAAGTGATCAAACAGAAAGGGTGGGGGGGGGGGGGAGAACAAGAGAAGAATACTAGGAGGAAAAATCACAACCAAGAGTCTGTACAAAAAATTATCAGCAAAGCCTACATATGCTAGTATTAATGGAATATACTTTGTTTTACTTAAAGAACCATAATAGTTAATTAGCAAGACAGAACCTAGGAGATTATCCAGTATAACTCTCACTTTATAAATGGAGAAACTAAATACCAGGAGAAGGTTGGTTCCTTGCCCCTGGTCACACAAGTAAGTAGCAGAGCCAATATTAAAATCGAGATGCTCTGGCTCCAGCCATCTTTCACTACACGATCTCAATTTCAAGTTGCTTTTTTTACATAGCACCATGTCTTGAACATAGTAAGCACTCACTAAATGTCTGATGAATTGAATTGCATCAGTGTGAGTGTAGGAGGGCACAACTCCTCTACGACTGAAGAGTCAATGTAATCCATCACTGTGGCCAGCAATGATCACCAATAGCCCAACACTCTAGTTTTGAGCTTCTGCATCTTTAAACAGGCTGGTCTGAATTTGCTCTAGTGCCTGGCCTGCACTCAGTCTTTCCATGTTGGCAAAACTTGTGCTCTACTGCCAAAATGTTGAAAAGGGAGTGAGTCTACTGGCAGAGCCCAGATCTCCCGGGCTCCAATTGAATGTTCCTTCTATCACGTTATACTGCTTCCCCCTCTCCTCCTAGTTTAACAATCAGAAAAATTTCATGTACCTACTTGTTTAAATGTCTCAATATCATAACACTTTCTTGCAATAAAAGTGGATTGTAACTCAAAGCATTCCAGCAACACCTCTACACCTCTGAGTATAGTATGTTAACATCTCCTGAGTGTTGCTGAGCAAAGAGTCTAAAATATATCTATTTGTTCTTTAAACATTTGAGAGAGAGCCTTTTTTCTATTTTTTTTTTCAAAAGAAAACTATTTTTTCCCTCTCTCAGAATTCTTCAGTCTATAGGCTCTCACTCATTGTGAGTATGCACGGAGGCAATCCTTAAAAAGGAAAATACCAAGAGGAACCTTCGATCTTACACTAAAAGGTCAAGAAGTTCCTATTTATGGGCACATGAGGAAACAATCTCTTTTAAAAGAAGTGGATTTTGATGCAAAATAATGTGTCCGTTTCCACAGCCAAGATAAATACTATCCAAGTAATCTCTTCCAACCAGGGAATCTGAGAAAGTAGAACAAGCCTTTTCAAAGATTATGGTTTCCTTGACAACAGCATTGCCTGAGACAAGCAGGAAAATAATTAAAAAGTAAATCGTCTTTGTTTCTAAAATCTGTAAACGTATGTTAGCAATAATGAACAAGGTTTTAAAGAAACAACAGGGATTTGATTAGACCCTGAAGACACCGAAGCAAGAAAATAAAAGTCCACCACTTTGTGCAGACACCCAATTACCTTTACAGAGGGCTTGGGTGACTTTTGATAAAAACTGGAGGAGAAACTTAGACCCACATAATATTTACTGTCTAAAACAGTCAAAATCCATCCAGCTTTATGCTTTCATACTATATTTCCTCAAATAATTGACTCTGTCTACTTCCCCCCTAATTTTTACTTTAAAATATAAAGTGGCAGAACATGGAGATGGCTGTTCCCCTATCTAGCTATCAACAGATAACTAAAGCCAGCAGGACATCTTGAGAATTAAGAGAAAGGTGTAACATCCTTGTGCCCAAAATATCTTCTTCATTCAGGTCCTACTACAGGATGCCTGAAATTTTAACACTTGAGTCATTCCTTTGGTTTTAAGTACTTCCTCTTCCTGTGGTACTCTCCAAAAATCAAACCCTCCCAGAAAAAGTAGCATAGTTAGAAAAGCCAAGATACAAAGAGCCCTGAACTTGCGGTCAGAAGACCAGGATTTGAGTCCGAGCCCTGTGAACCTCCCTGAAGGATGTAATGTCAGCCTAAGCGTCACAAGTGGCCTATACTACTTTAACAGCCTCCTAACTAGCCTTCTTGCATCCTCCCTCCACTCTTTCTCTACTCCAATCAATCCTTCACAACACTTAATTGGCCTAAAGCTCAGCTCTGATGACTTTAGTCCTCTTTGCCTATGGATTAAAGTATAAACTCTTACTCAAGCCCTCCCCAATCTGGTTCTGATTACCTTTCTAGCCTTATCTTACTCTCATGCAAGACTTCATTGCCTAAACCATTCCAGTGGTCTGCCATTGGTATACCCTGCTTCCAGTCTCTCCCACTCTAGGCTATCCTCCACTCAGTTGCCCAAGAGATCTTCCTAAATCTCAAGGTATAGCCATATAAATCTATAAATTCCAGGGGATCCCTATTACCTCCAGGATCAAATATAAAATCCTCTGTTTGGCTTATAACAACCATCATAACCTAACTCCTTTCTAACTTCCCAGTCTCCTTACGTTTTCCCACCTACCTTCCATATACTTTGCAGTTCAGTAATTACTAACAGCCTATGGGCTATTCCTTCCACATTCAGTCTCCAAACTTGATGCATTTTCACTCATTGTCCCCCGTGCCTGAAATGCTCTCTTTCCTCATCTCCACCTTCTAGATCCCCTGGATTTCTTCAAATCTGAGCCAAATCAAATCTCCCTTCTTCAACAAGCCCTTCCCAGTCCCCCCAGTGGTAGTGCCTTCCCTCTGAAATTACCCCCCCATACACATACACACTCTGTATGTACAGAGCTATTTGCATACTGTGTCCATTTGAATGTGAGCTCCTTAATCCATCTTTGCCTTTCTTTTCATCCCTAGCATTTAGCAGTGTATGGCACATATAATAAATAATAATAATAAAGTCTTGTTAACTGAATGATACACAATTGCCTTTCACATTACCTAATGTTGCAACCAAACTGTAGTTCACATTGCCTATTCAGATCCTTCTTCCTAATCAGGCTAAGTACATAAGGCACTTAGAAAACCTTCAAGTTCTAGGAAAACATTAGCTGGCATTATTATTGCTACTCTTTGTTCTTCCTGTTGTTATTTGTGGAAGCTTTCCTGAAAGCTCACGTGGTCAAACATTTTCATCGGCAATTTTAGGTCAGAAAGATGACAGATAATTCTGCTATCTCAGCCGCACATGCTCAAACATTCTACTATGTCAGGACATTCAAAGTTCCTGGTGGACTCCTACTCAGTTTCAAACAGAAGTATCTTCCAAGAACCACTATTAGTTAAGAAGCTCAATACACGCAGGCACATAACTCAGAATTTATTATCCCACAATTCATTTATACTGCAAATTCATCTTTGACTCCATCCATGGAGCCATAGAATTTTGACACTGAAAGAACCTAAGACAAAATTCAGCCAAGCAAATCTCTGACCCAGCAGAAAAATCACTTCCATAGCAACCAGAGAGACGGTCATCTAACTACAGAGGTCACCTTAAAGGGTAACAAACTCCACTTCGGACCAAGTGAATTGTTAGAAGATTAATGGTATGTAACTACCAGAGGCACTAAAAGGAGTTTGTTACAACAGTCTCACCCATACTGGCAACCCATGGCAAAAGACCTTAGAGATAGTATTAGAGTAAGAACAAATGACATAAAGAATTAAATGAGTAACTACCACGTGCTGAGAAATGTACTGACGGGAAACACAAAGTCTAGGGTTTCTAATATCAAGGAGTTTACCTAAATATAAACAAGTAGGTAAAATCCCAACACAAATCACAGTGTTAGAGAGGTATTTTTAAAGTGCTATTTATGAGGTCTAAGGTGGGGAAAAGCTCATAAAGAAAAGCAAAGATCAGAAAATCAAATAAAAAAGAATCTATGAAAAGGAAAACAGGAAGGGGGAGGGGGAGAACATGAGAAGAAAAGGAAAGAGAAGAAAGTCAACAAAAGAACGATCACTTTTATAAGGAGGGAGGGAAAGTTTACCTGAGAAGGCGGCACCTAGATTAGCAAACACCTCAGAAGAACAATATGAGTATGGCCCCAGAAATACCATTACTTACTATGGTAAACAGTGACTCGGATAGTTACCATAAAGGATTTAGAGCTAGAAGGGAGATGATTTAGTCCAACTCTCTAGTTCTATAGATGAGAAAATTGAAACGCAGAAAGGGGAATGACTTGATTGTTGACATACATGTATAATTATCTGAGTCTTGAACCCAAGCCCTCAGCTTCCAAAGGCAAGCTCTTGCCAGGACGCAGTGAGTTGAGGATATATTCAATAAAATGGGGGGTAGTACTGAAGAGGGTAGAACTACCAAAAGAGTAGAAGTTAATAAAATTCAACTGGAACCTAATTAAAACTCAATCAAGGGAACACCCTTAAAAATAAGTCAATCCTTCAAGATCTGATATAACTAACTAGATACCTGAACTAAACAACAACCAAAAAAAACACTTGATTGGATGGGGAATCAATCCTCATCAGAACTCAAATTTTATGATAAATCCATAAATATCAAAACTATCTGGTGTTGGTTTAAAAACAGAAAAATAGATCAATGGAATAGATTGTAGAAGCAAGACCTAGAAGCAAACATGTATATTAGCCTAGTGTTCAATAAACCCAAGAACACAAAAATCAATCAATGAGCATTTTTATTAAGATCCTACTATATGCCAGGCAAGGGCAGCTAGGTAGTGCAATGGACATTGTCTGGCCTGGAGTCAGGAGGATAGATCTTTCTGAGTTCCAATCTGGCCTCAGATAATTACTAGCTGCATGACCCTGGACAAGTCAATCCTGTTTGCCTCAGTTTCCTCATCTGTAAAATGAGCTGGAGAAGGAAATGGCAAACCACTCCAGCATCTTTGCCAAGAAAACCCCAAAAGCTGGTCACAACTGAAAAAGAACTGAGCAACAACAAAAATATGCCAGGTATTTTGGTCAGCAATAGGGATACAAAGAGTCTTCATTTGAAAGGAACGGCTGGTAAAATTAGAAAGCAGTTTAGCAGAAAATATGTTTAGACTATTATCTTACTATACACAGTAATACTGTACATAATAATAATATACAATAAATTCCGAAGAGGTAAAAGTTTAAAAGAATCAAACAATAAAAAAATTAAAGGAGAATGAAAAATCATTTTATAGGAGATTTCACAAGGACAAGATAGAGTAAATTACAAGGATAAAACAATTTTTAACAAATAAAATTAGGAAGGTTTTTCTACAAACAAAATCAAAGCAACCATAACAAGAAAAGATAGGAATTTGGAAAAAACTTGACATCGAATATCTCTGATAAATGTCTAATACCCAAAATTAATGTGAATTAACACAAATCTATAAGGCTATGAGTTACTCTCCAAATGACACTGTCACAGCAAAAAAAATACTTTTCAAAAAATATAAATATATATAAATACACATGAAAACTATCCCAAAATCACTAATGATAACAGAAACACTAATAAAACCAGTCAAAGACAGGCACACGATTTCACAACTAGTGGGGCTATGAGTTGATCCAGTCATTATGGAAAATAATTCATAATTATGCAAGAAAACTTACTAAATTATTCATGACCTTTGATCCGCTCCACTACTGGGCTTATACGCCAAAAAGATAAGTTATAGGGACAACAGTCCCACATGCACCAAAATAATCATAACAGCACTGCCTATTACGGCAAAAATCTGGAAACAATGTGTGCTCAGTAACTGAAGGATGGCTAAACAAACTGTGGTATAGTGACATAATGTGCCATAAGAATTCAGAGAAACACTTATGTATAAGTATATTTATAATAGCTCTTTTGTGGTGGAAAAGAACTGGAAACTCAAGGGGTGCCCATTAATTGGGGAATGACTAAACAAAACATGGCATACGAATAAAGATGGTAAATTATCCTCTGTACGAAAAGATGAAGGCCGTAGCTTCAGAGAAGCATGGGAAGACTTGTAGGGTAGAATGACCAGAACAAGGAGAACAATTTATAAAATAGCAGCAATGTTATGAAATCAAGCAGCTTTGAAAGACTTATCAACTCTGTTCAACACAATGACCAACCACAATTTCAAAGACCTCAGGATGAAACATGCTACCCATCCCTGATAGAGAGGTGATGGACTCAAAGTGCAAATTGAAACTTTATTTTTTTAGACATGACCAATGCAGGAATTTGTTTAGTTTCATTATACATGTTTGTAACAGGGGTTTTGTTTTTCTTGCTTTCTTAATGGGAGGGAGGAAAGTAGAAAGGAGAGAATGTGGATCTGAAAATAACATAAAATTTAATTTTTGAAAAACTTAAATGGGGAAACTAGATGGTACAGTGGATAGAGCACTGGCCCTGGAGTCAAGGGGACCTAAGTTCAAATCTGTCCTCAAACACTCACTAGCTGTGTGTGTGTGACCCTGGGCAAGTCACTTAACCTCAATTGCCTTCCAAAAATAAATATTTTTTTCAAAATTCAGAGAAACATGAGAAGTCTTATATGACATGAGAGAATACAGAAAGCAGAAGCAAAAGAACATACACAATATGACTATAATAATGCAATCGACAATGCTGATATACCAAATCAGTAAAGTTAAAACATATTCTATACATTACATTCTATATATTCTATAAATAGCCAATAAATGATAAAATTTGTAAGTAACATATACTATCATTCATAGTTACTATATTAAGCAGTTTTGCTTAACTGTCTTTAATGGGAAAGTATTATATAAGAGATGCCTCAAAATTTAGCAGTCAAACTTTTTAGCTTTCCATAAAGAGGAAAAAAGTAGAATAAAATTAAAAATACACATTTCTATGTTATTTTAAGATTTATGAGGGAGTGTTAAATATTACCATCCCCATTACAGAAGAGGAAATTGAGGTTGGGAGGGGCTACATGACTCAACTATGGTCAAAATCATAATAAAATCTTAGGGTTGGAAGGGACTTGAGAGGCCATCCAGTCCCATCTATGTAAAACAAGAATCTTCTCTGTAACATCTAGGACAAATGATTTACTTAAAAAATCTCCAAAGAATGGGAACTCACTACTTCCAAGGCAACCTACTGTCAACTTTTAGACGGCTCAAATTGTTAGGAAGTTGTTCTTTATATCAAGTTGAAATCTCCCCTTCTAAAACTTCACCCACTGGTCCTAGTTCTACCCTACAGAAGTATTGTCAGTTATAAGGTAAGCTCCATGAGGAGAGGGATTATATTGTTTTTGCTTTGTATGTCTCAGATGCTAACACCGTTGGTGGCACTTATTAGATGCTTAATACAGCCCTCATTCTCCCCCACAAAAAAGGCATCCCAGCAACCTGACATACAGAAGTTGTAAACTATCATAATAAGCACAGAATATTGTTCTATTTTATATGTTGCACAGTCAAGTTCTTATTTCTACTGCAACATGAAATTTATATGTAAAGTTAACATTTTAAAAACTTGTCCAACACACACACATAAAGCCTGAAAAAAAAATTTTTTTTTTGCCTTAAATCCACTGCAGTCTTCACATGGGCAAAGGGAGTATCAAGAAATTCTGTGCCCACAAAGATCTGATTCTATCTCAGTAGTTCCCATCCTGTGTTCTGCAGGCAGGCTGTCTTCCGCCCATTTGAAACTCCCCCACATTCACCACCCTTGCACGTTTACATAATTATGAACATACACACGAAGAAAAATATTCAGATTAGAAGAACATAATAGGCGTGGGAATGAGGAAGGAGAGAAGCATGCTGTCCTGGTTTTTCTTAAACTTTAGAACAGTTTCTAACACAAACCATGACACCACCTAAGTCCCTTCTCTGCCCTATCAAAGTACAGATTCCCCTTCTGTTTCCCTCATTACCAAGTTTTCCTCTCAATTTCCTATCTCAGGATTTTGTGCTGTAAGTGTCCCTTTATTTTATAAGTAAGAAAACTGAAACTCAGAGGGGAATAAAAATAATTCACATTTTTATATCACTTTAAGGTTCACCAAGTATTATCTTCACAAGAACCCTGTGAGGCAGGCAGCATGAGGATTATCATCCCCATTTTACATGGGAGAAAACTGAGTGTCTGTGAGTTAAGTGACCTGGCCCAACATCACAGAGCTAAGAAGTGTGTGAAACAGGATTCACACTCAGGTCTCCTGAATCCAAAGCCAGTGTTCTTCCCATAATACCACACTGCCCTCAAGCAATTTTTAAAAAAATATTTGGAAGGGAACTTGAAAAAGTTAACATAGTCACATATTATTAGGATTTAGAGTCAAGACGGCTGAACAGAACCAGCTCCCAGCTCTCCCATACCTACCCCAGCAAAGACCTGAAATTCCTACCAAATAATGATCCAGAAGGCTGATGAGAAGGTACAGTAAGTGGCTTCTTCCACCCAAGAACTGCATGTGCAACAGGAAATAGGTTTCTCAGCAAAACCAGTGACACAGGCAAACAAGATTGTAACCACCTAGTATGACCAAAGACAGGCCAGGGACATATGCAGACTTCAAGGCTCTGTGTTCAAAGGCAATGGAACAGAGGGTGCCACAATAAAGCCCCAGTGGAGTCAGAAACCAGACATAGAAGTTCTGACTTTTAGAAGTCCCTCCCAAAATGTGAATCATCATGGGATAAGAAATGATGAAAGAGATGATTTCAGAGAATCCTGAGTAATTAATAACTGATGCAGAATGAAGGAAGAAGAATCAGGAGAACAATATATACAAGGGCAATACACTTTAAAGAAAAAGACCTTTGAAGGACTTCAGAACTCTGATCTGAGCAACAACTAACCATAGATCCTGAAGACTTAGGTCGAAGCACATTGTCTACCTCCGGACAAAAAGGTGATGGGTATTCATTCTCAAGGCACAGAAGAAGACGCACATTTTTCTTTAATATAGTCACTGTACAACTAAGTTTATTTGTTATAAGTTTTTTTCTCTCTCTTGATTTTTGATTTGGGGGAGGAAGGCGGAGTAGAGAGTCAGCAATAGTGATGTCAAAAAAAGAGACAGAGAGAGAGAAAACAACAGAAATATTTTTTTTAATGAACAGAAGAGAAGGAAGTTCAGGAGCAAGGCCAAGCAGAACAGTTTGAAAGCTGCATGTCAATTTCATTATGTAGTTCCTTTTTTAAAAGCATATGGTATGAAATGGAGATTCCCAGTTTCATATATAATCCTCCTTTTGTATTCTATTGTATATATGGAAACAATCTCTGTTTTTGTTGCTTAAGTTGATAATTCAAAAATTAAATTTAAAGACGCAATTATTAAGGACCTACTATGTGCAACATACAGTGAAAAGCAGTTCTTTTACCTTCACACTGATCTTGTAGGTCAAGAATTCTGTTTTGTTGCTTTTTATCTGGCCAATTTTGTGAGCTAATTAAGTACCACCTAGGTACAAGGAACAATGCTAGGTCATGCTGGAGATACAAGAGTAAATATGATGCTGCCCCCGCTACCAAGATGATTAGCCTCATATGGGAGATGGCACATATACTAGGGAATTATAACATAAAATGGAATATGACAAATGCCATAAAATATAAGGCTAAAGATTTTTCAGTCTATCCATGTGCAATTATATGTTAACAACAGTAATATGAAAGTGAGCCTGTATTAAGGCTATCACCAGTGAAGCACAAGCCAGAAAGGCCTTGAGGACAGACTGGCAACAAACCAAGTTGTGATCAGGCACTCATCTCCAGGTTAGTCACGAGGTGATGTTTTGTACAGGGGCTGTAAACTGAGGCCAAAGAAATAAGACATGACCAAAGTATGTCTTTATATAATACTAAAGGATTCAGTCTAATGATTCATTTTTGAGGAAACAGAGAGACTGGCGTATATGTTTGATTTTTTATAAATAAGATGGGCTGAGGGATTTTTTTCTCCCCTTAAGAGAGAAAATACTACTCTTGGACCCTAACATCACAATCCCAATTGTACTTATTGAAAAAGTAGAAATGGTAATGGGGGCAGCTAGGTGGCACAGTGGATTGATATGCAAGATATCTAAAGGAAGAGAAGATACCAAAGTCATGGAAAAAACTCATATTATTCATGCCCCAAAAAAGGCGACAAGAAAATATCTACAACTACCCACCTACTAATGGCTCCAACTACCCAAAAATTTTATGTGCATCATCTACACACAAATAAAAGACATCCTTAATAGTAAGGAATGAGCAGACTCATGAAAATCATTCAACACTGAACTACATCTTTACCATCTTTAAATTTATTAAAAGATGTAGAAAATATAAGATCCTATCATGCTTATTGTCTGTCAGCAATTAAAAAGCATTAGATTCAGTAGAGCAAAACACTTACTTAAAGGTATCTCCCATGCATACATCAAATTCATTCAAAAGGTCTTGAAAGACACAACAGAAATAATCCTTTTCATCAACTCTATAATCATAAAAATCATGAAAAGAACAAAACAGGAAGATATATGCTCATCACTGTGGTGTTCACTACTGTGATGGAGGAGATCCAAAACTCAGTCCAAGGAGAAAATGATTTCTCCATGGATGATGAGGCCTTCCCAATGCTCACGTTTGAAGAAGAGATTGTGCCGATGGTATCAAACCCTGCAACGTTGCAGAGACTCAGTAAACATTAAAAAAGTTTGTTCCAACCAACCACATAAGAAAGACCAAGTGGATGAAGAACGTCAATTGCCCAGATTATGATATGAATTTCAATGAAAAGCATAGAGAGATTGTGAGTCAAGATATATAATTGGGACAGACAATACGGATCATTAATAATTTGGCCCTGAGTTGAACAGGAGGAAAAGAGCAGGACAAAGTGCCTTCAGGAAATTGCAAATCTCCTTTAATGACCTCAAGCTTCCCATGAAAGGAGAAGCTTATCTTTTTAATACCAACACTCTACCAGTGCTGCTATGGAGAAGATATGGAATATATGAAAATCTCCAAAGAATTAAAACACAGATAGCAAAGGAGAGGCTTACAGGTGAGTATGAACAGGATGCAACATACAACCAATTAAGAATTTCAAAGAACATGAGTAAAAATTGTTATCATGGAAATATTTGATAGGAAGAAAGTGGGCTAGTTACGTGGTAAGGTATAATGAGTAGATAGCTCCCCAATTTCAGGGGGAAAAAATAGGCTTCCAACACGTTGGGTAAAACCCCCTGATGCAAACTTACGGAACACATCAAAAAGAGTTGCAAAAGATGGAGAGGCATAACAGGGTTTCAATCGGGATCACTGAACAATGAGATCAAAGATCCATTTGGGGGTCTGAGCATGGGAAAAAGCATTTTTCAAAGGAAAAATGTGATCAAAAACTGAGAGTGGTGAACTAACTCTAGGCATGTGAACTAGAGTCAAATCACTTCCTCTGCCTCTATAAAGAGGTTAAACTATAAATGAAGATATGGGGCTTTTAACCTTTTTTGAAACATGGAACCCTTTGGTGGTCAGATGAAGCCTACAGGATTATTTCTCAGAATAATGTTTTTAAATACATAAAATACACATTATTACAAAGAAAACTAATTATATTAAAACACAGTTATGTAAATACCACAAAAGCCAGCTCATGGGCCCCAGGTTAAGAATGTCTATTCTCTAAAATCCTGTCCAGTTCTAAATTCTAAGATTCTATGTAAACCTGAGTCTAAAACCCTTCATTCTTGATCTAATGGTGCCATCCAGTGGTCAGAAAGAGGCATGCATTCAAACTATTTTTATTGCACTTTTTAAAAGGTTTCATGGTCATTTTTAGTAAAAATATGAACAATTCAGGTACAATCTGAGTAAAACATTTTCAATCCACTTTCAGCTCCAGTCTCTTCTAGCCTCTGTAGGAGCCACCAGTATAGGGTATTCTGTATACCTCAAGATGTGGCCAAAAATAAGTCCCCACACTTCCCTGTTTATAGAAACAAGTGAAACTTGTGAAGCAAGTCCTTACGGGTCACTCTTCTCTCTAACCCTCCTTGGTAATGTCTACCCTGATTTCTAAAATGGGGGCTCTGGGGGCTATGGTCCCCCAAAGAAGAACAATTGAAAGCACTGGCATTTCACAAAGTGACAGCAGCAACAATAGAGAGATCTTCTAAAGCAGGTACAAGTCCCAGGCAGGGTATCTAGATCAGGACATTCTAAATTCCTAAATAAAGGAGAAATCCTCAGCATGAATAGTCAACAGAAACTCCATCCTCTCCTTGAAGCTAAAGGAAAGACACTGAATCAGGAAAAAAAAAAAAAAGTACTGAAAAGCCCCTCCGTAAGAAAATAACAACAGTGTCTCAGCTGACACACACTCCTCCATAAAAGACCAGATCAGCAGCTATGGTATTTAAGGTAGATCTCCTGTCAGAATCCCAGAGTGGCCTCTACCCCCTCCTACCCATCCAAACCCTCCCACCCGAACCAGAGATGAGCCAAAACAAGATGGTGACCCTTGACTATGAAATAAGCAGAGTAGGGCCTAAAGGACTTACTAGTTCTTTGGCCCAATATAGCACTGTAAGTGACAATGGTGATGTGCTTATGATGCATATACCCACACTTCTTGAAAAACTGTGGACAAGTGAAATAGCATTAAGGAGTTAAACATTAATGTTACCATGTTACCCACTTTAAGGTATCCCAGAAAGAGATCTTAAATACTGGGAAGACTGTGGTGAGCCACACTCCATCCATGATGACTTCAAAGCCTCCATTAGTTTCACCGCAAGTCCCTTACCTGAAAAACTTCCCAAATTCCTTTCCTTCACTCCCAAGATGGCTTCCCTGAGATTGAATCAATCTCTCTGAAGAATTTCACCAAGGATCTGCTCTATCAGGTCATTTAGGTAGGGAAGTGTGGGCATTTCTCAACTGAAAATGCCACAGTAACCATAGACTTCTAAAAGCTGGTGGGAGCAAAAGCTGAGTGGGAGCAACAGCTGGTCTGGTCTTCTCCCTCTCAGGAATAAGTGAGGGAGTGTTGTGAGGCCAGTAATCATGGCAGGGAGAAGGCATCAGACTGAGGGTAAACAGCTACCCCAGGTGGAACAAATAAACTATCCAACTAGCCCTGGACTTAGGCTGGAGCTGTTAGGAAATAAGTCTACCCCAGATCCAATCTCTCCAACCAAAGACCACTGAAATTGTCACCACAAGTCTTGTGTCCCACATGATTAGAGTGTTACCCCTTTCCATCACGGTGAAGGGACGGGGAAAGGGGAAATTCCATATATTGAAAGCCATCCTTGCTGTCCACTTCTTACAGTGGTGTTCTAAACTGGCCAAAAGTCCCAACATGCCTTGCTCCAGGAGTTTGGCAGAAGGGGCAGAGCTGGGATGAGTAGTTTCCCCAGATCTTCCTTAAGACAATATTGTTATAGTTACACACTTTTGTCCCAAAGTACCATCAGTCAATACCACTTTTGACCCAGTACCCTCTTTTCCCCATCCTTGATGCCTGGAGGAACCACCCCTGATGACTAATTGACTCCTTCTCTTTACACTGGGAAGTGGGAAGCAAGAAAATCAACCTTTTCACGGTTACATTTTTAAAGAAGACTCTTTCCTAAAGGAAAAAGTATTTGAGTCCCAAGCCTGCTGAGGAAGCATTTATGTTTTCAACGCTCCCCTTCTTCATGTTAAGCAAAGCTTCTAAGTGTTCCAAGTGACTGCCTTGTAAACTCACAAAGAAATTTTTATAAAGGAAAAAGTATTGTTTTATGCTACTTAAAAAAAAAAAACATTTGCTCTTCACCTTCTCTAGTTTGTCTAACTTAATACTGATGATATTCCTTTACTAGTGCCTTCTGAATGGCGAAGAAGCAGCAAGTGACACGCATAATTCCTTTTAAAAACAAATACGCATACTATCATACCTACATACCTGCCATATACCTAAGGCAAAACAGAAAGTAAAGATGAACTAGCAGTCAGGGGACCAGAGTTCTAGCCCCAGCTCTGCCAATGGCTCATTGTGTATGTCTGAACAAATCACTTTACCACTCTGGTTTCTGACCAGGTGGTGGAGTGGATAGAATTGGACTCTTACTGGCTATGTGACTCTAAGCAAGTCACTTAACCCTCTAAGCTCAGTTTCTTCATTCGTAAAATGAGGGGATTCAACGACCTTTAAGATCCCTTCCAGTTCAAAATTTATGATCCTGTGCATCCTTCCACGTATAACATTTTCTATGCTGTTCTATTCTAAAACAGTAAAATCACAGGCTAAGGAGGAAAATGTCTTCCCTTTAAGAATAACATACTGAAATGGAATACTATTGTGCTATAAGAAATGAGGAGCAGACAGTCTTCATAATAACCTAGAAAGACTCATATGAACTGATGCTGAATGAGGGGAACAGAACCAGGAGAACATTATACATAATTACAGACACACGGTATCTTTGATGACTAACTTTGACAGACTTGGCTCTTCTCAGCAATGCAAGGTTCTAAGACAACTCCAAAAGATTCATGATGGAAAAAGCAATTCACATCCAGAGAAAAAATTATGGAGATATGCAGATTGAAGCAAACTATTTGCTCTCTTTATTTTGTTTGTTGGCTTCTGTTTTGTTCCTTCTTTCTTGTGGTTCATTCTATTGGTTATAGTTCTTCTTTACAACTTGACTATTGTGAAAATATGTTTAGTGTGAAAGTATATGTAGAACCTATATCGAAGTTGCATGCCGTTTTGGGTGCGGAAAGGGGAGGAAAGGAAGGGGGAGAAAATTCAAAACTCAAAAACTTGAGGAACTGAATGGTGTAAACTAAAACTAAAAATAAACTAATTTTTTTTAAAAAAAGAATAACATACTGACTGTAAGAAACAACAAACATCATGAATACAGAGAGGTATGGGAAAATTTACATGATCTGATGCAGAGTAAAAGAAAGAGAGTGAAGACTAAACTGACTACAAAAATGTAAATGAAAAGAACCACCACAAAACAATCAAAAATGAATGTTGCAAAATTACAAAGAATAGGGGCAACTAGGTGGAGCAGTGAGTAGAGCACTGGCCCTGGAGTCAGGAGGACCTGCGTTCAAATCTGGCCTCAGACACTTGACACACTTATTAGCTATGTGACCTTGAGCAAGTCACTTAACCCCAATTGCCCTGCCAAAAAAAAAAGTTACAAAGAATAAACATGGCTCCCAAGAAGAGATACAAGAAGATACTTCTACCTTGACCCCAATCCTGACTAGTAGCGAAGCCCTGCCCTGGGGCTGGCCAACAGCAAGACCCCACCCCTGGGGCCTGCCAGTGGAAAGACCCAGTTTCCATCATAACCCAGCAGAAAGGCCCTACCCCTAGGGCAGACCAGCAACAAGATTATTCTTCCAGGGCCTGCCACCAGAAAGACCATCTTACAAGAGCAATCCAGCAGAAAGGCCCCACTGCTAGGGCAAGCCAGAAGCTAAACCCAAACCCTGGAAGGGTCAACAGGGAGAATCCACCCCCAGTAAAAGCCAGAAGGGTAACCAATTTTCTAATGAAAGCAAGCAGCTAAGCCTTGAAGCCTAGTGAAAGCCAGCAGTAAGACCCTGACCCAAGCACAAAAAGCTTAGGACAGTGCAGGATCAGAGCCTAACTCTCACACAAAAACACCAAGTCACTGAAAAAAAAAAGGGGCAGAAAAATAAGCAAAAAAAATTTTTAAAGAACTTGACTATAGAAAGTTACTGTGGTGACAGAGAGAATGAAGGCAAAAATTTAGAAGAGGACAATAGCGTAAAAATGGCTACATGTGAAACCTCAAAGAAAAATGTAATTTGGTCTCAGGCCCAGAAAGAATTCTTTAAAGAATTTTAAAAGGATTTTAAAAAGCAAATTAGAGAAGTAGAAGAAAAATTTGGAAAGGAAATCAGAATAATTTAAGAGAATCATGTAAAAAAGTCAATAGCATGGGAAAAGATATACAAAAATTTACTGAGGAAAATAACTCCCTAAAAAATAGAATTGGCCAAATGGAAAAAGGACAAAAGCCCATTGAAGAAAATAATTCCTTAAAAATTAGAACTGAGCCCTATTCCGCGGTGCGGCAGCGGCAGCTGCATCTCCGGGTATTTGAATTGTGCTTCCACCATCTTTCCATCGTTCAGTCAGGCGGAGATGGAGACGCTTCTGGAAGAACCATCGTGATGGCCGCCCAAGGAGAACCCCAGGTGCAGTTCAAACTTGTATTAGTTGGAGATGGAGGTACTGGAAAAACAACATTTGTAAAACGTCACTTGACTGGTGAATTTGAGAAGAAGTATGTAGCCACCCTGGGTGTTGAGGTCCGTCCTCTCGTGTTCCACACTAACAGAGGTCCTATTAAATTCAACGTATGGGATACAGCTGGCCAAGAGAAATTTGGTGGTCTGAGAGATGGTTATTACATCGAAGCTCAGTGTGCCATTATAAAGTTTGATGTAACATCAAGAGTTACTTACAAGAATGTACCTAACTGGCATAGAGATCTGGTACGAGTATGTGAAAATATCCCTATAGTGTTGTGTGGCAACAAAGTGGATATTAAGGACAGAAAAGTTAAGGCGAAATCAATTGTCTTCCATAGGAAGAAGAATCTCCAGTGCTATGACATCTCAGCCAAAAGTAACTACAACTTTGAGAAGCCCTTCCTTTGGCTTGCTAGAAAACTTACTGGAGACCTTAATTTGGAGTTTGTTGCCATGTCTGCTCTTGCACCTCTGGAGGTTGTCATGGACCCAGCACTGGCAGCACAGTATGAGCAGGACTTACAGATTGCTCAGACAACTGCGCTCCCTGATGAAGATGATGACCTGTAAGGGAATGAAGCTAGAGCCCAGCGTCAGAGGTCTAGTTTTATAGGCAACTGTCCTGTGATGTCAGTGGTATAGCGTGTTTGCCACTTTATTATATAGCTGAACAGAACATGTGCTTAATCTTTGGGATGCTGAAGAAAATGAATGGGCTTTGGAGTGAACGTAGCAGTTAAAAAATATATATGATTCATATCTTAGACCTGCGTATTTAGCTGTTTTGGACTGCATTTACGTCCCCTTGAGTTTCAAATATGACTGCTGCAGTCCCATCACAATATTCAGTGATGAATCTTGTTTGTTACTGTCATTCCCATTCCCTTTTCGTTTAGATCATAATAAAGTTGTATTTCAAATATCTAAAAAAAAAAAATTAGAACTGAGCAAGTAGAAGCTAATGACTCTGTGAAACATCAAGATATAATAAAACAAAATCAAAAAAGTAAAAACTTAGAAGAAAATGTAAAACTTCTCATTGGAAAAACAACTGACCTAGAAAATACATCCAGGAGAAATACTACAAGAATTATTAGATTACTTGAAAGCCACAATGGAAAAAAAAAAAAGGCCTGGATAACATCTTTCAAGAAACTATCAAAGAAAAGTGCTCTGCTATATTAGAACCAGGTGGCAAAATAGAAATGGAAAGAATCCACTGATCACCACCTGAAAGAGATCTTAATACGAAAACTCTCAGGAACATCATAGCCAAATTCCAGAACTCACAGATCAAGGAGAAAGTACTGCAAAGCAGCCAAAAAGAAACAATTTAAATACTGTGGAGCTACAGTCAGCATTACAAATGATTTGGCAGTTTCCACATTAAAGAACCAGAAAACTTGGAATATGATGATGGAAGGCAAAGGAGTTGGGATCACAACCAAGAATCATCTACCCAGTAAAACTGAATATAATCTTTGGGGGGAAAAGGATATTTAGCAAAATACAGGACTCTCAAGCATTCCTAGTTAAAAGACCAGAGCTGAATAAAAAATTTGACCTCCAAATACAAAACTCAAGGGAAACATAAAAAGGTAAGGAAAGAAACAAGAAAGAGAAAATTTAAGAAGGTTAAACTATTAAACTTTATATTTCTATATGACAAGATAATATTTATAACTCTTAAGAACTTTATTACTATAAGAGCAATTAGGAGTATATATAGAAAGAGGGAATGGTTATAAAGTGACTTTGATGAGATGATACCCCCCCAAAAAAAATAAGAGGGGTGAGAAAGAAAATTGCACTGGAAGGGAGAGATTGAATGAGATAAATTATCCCACATAAAAGAGGCATGAAAGAGCTAGTATAATGGAGGAGAAGATGCGGGGGAAGGGGGGAACCAAGCTTAAACTTTACTCATCAAAATTGGCTCAAAGAAGGAACATATGCACTCAGTTGGATACAGAAATCTATCTTAGACAGGGATAATAATAGGGGGGAGAGAGACTGACAAAAGGGAAGGTAGTGAAGGTAGTGATCAAAACAACCATAAAACAGAAGCAGATAGCAGAATGGATTGAAAACCAGAATCCTAGAGGCAGAGCCAAGATGGCCTGAGCTCTCTGAAATTCTTTCAGACACCTCTTGAGAAGTGAACAGTTTTGAGAGAGGTAGAATCCACTAGGAGACAGAATGTGGCAGATTTCCAAGCCAGGAGAGTCCAGAAAGAGAGAGATCTATTGTACCGAACTGAGAGAGCACTGGGCACACAGAACCACCCCACACCAGACCGGAGCACCATATGGGAACAAGAGCAGGCCCAGCCCACCGCTGCAGTGGTGATCCCCAGGCCTCTTGGCATAGGACAGGAGTCTGTCAGAACTAGGTGAAACAGAAGCGCAGAGCCTGCAGCAACAGCAGCTACTCCTGGAGCTATCAAGGTTTGAAACTCACTTTCTTGAACTTCCAGGAGCCATGATGACTCAGTAAACTCGAAGAGCTCTAGTCCCTCCCTTTAATAACCCAAAAAATACTGCCCTAGGAGAAACCCTGAAATAGAAGAGCTAGAAGTGGAGGTTCAGTAGTCTTTTAGCTCAGGAGGCTGGGGAGATGGCCTTTCTTGTGGTGACAGAAGGAGACCGGTGCAAGAAGGGAGGCATCCCAGCAAGCCCTACCTTAGGAGGAGTTCCTAAGATCCAGGGGGATGGAGCTGGCAAGCACCATCACCAGGACCCCAGGCATGCCTTTGCACAGCTAGGGGAATTGGCAGATACCAGTGCAGACCTACGGCTGAGACCACCCATGCTATGTAGCACAGTCCTATGAGAAGAGGTGACTTCCAGCAGCCAGACCACCCCTCCCCCACACCTCAGGCTGTGACGCCCCCCCCCCCCCACCCAGGGAAACTCAGAAAGACCTCACTGGCACTCAATCCTTAGCACACACCAGCCAGCTTCAGCTCAGCATCACATGAGCTGCAGCAGAATATAGCTTCTAGCTGACAATACCAGAGGCCACATTACACAAAGCCAGTAACCAGGCCCCTAGCTCCCAACACAAGAAGTTTGAGACCAAGCCCCCTGGGGCCCAGAAGCAGAGGTCCACTTAAAAAGCCAGGAAAAAGTCAATTCCCATGAAGAAGCAAGCTAGAAAAGTAAAAAAAAAAAAAATCATTGAATAGTATTGTGGGGACAGAAAAGATCGAAATATGAACTTAGAAGAGGACAGCATTGACACTATACCCACATCTGAAACCTCAAAAGGAAATATGATCTGGTCACAAGCCCAAAAAGCCTTCCTAGAAGAGCTCAAAGAGGATTTTAAAAGCCAAATTAGAGAGGTAAAAGAAAAACTACCAAATCTAAAAGGAGAAAATGAATCTTTGAAAAGTAAAATTGGCCAAATGGAAAGAGAGATGCAGAAGCTATCTGAAGAAAATAATTCATTAAAAAATTAGAATTGGGCAAGTAAAAGCTAATGACTCTATGAGGCACCAAGAATCAGTCAAATAAAATCTAAAGAATGAAAAAATAGAAGAAAACATAAAATATCTCATTGGAGAAACAACTGACTTGGAAAATAGATCCAGGAGAGATAATCTAAGAATTATTGGTCTTCCAGAAAGCCATGACCAAAAGAAAACAACCTGGACAGTATCTTCCAAGAAATCATCAAGGAGAACTGCCCTGAGGTCCTAGAACTAGAGGATAAAATAGTCATCGAAAGAATCCATCCATCACCCCGAAAGAGATCCCAAATTGAAAACTACAAGGAACATTGTAGCCAAATTCCAGAATTATCAGGTGAAGGAGAAAATACTGCAAGCAGCCAGGAAGAAACAATTCAAATATCTTGGAACTACAGTCAGGGTCACACAGGACCTTGCAGCTTCTACTTTAAAAGATCAAAGGAATTGGAATATGATATTCTGAAAGGCAAAGGACCTTGGACTACAACCAAGGATGAACTATCCAGCAAAACTGAGCATAATCCTTCAGGCAAGGAGATGGACATTCAATGAAATTAGAGAATTTCAGACCTTCCTGATGAAAAGGCCAGAGTTCAATGAAAAATTTGATCTTTGAATACAAGACTGAGGAGAGGCATAAAAAGGTAAACAGGGGGGAAAATATAAAAAATGATGAAAAAAACCTTTTTATTCAACAAGGGCAAACTGTTTATAACCCTCTGTGGAAAGATGATATTGGCTAATTTTGAGAATGGTATATTTATTACAACATATAAAAGGGATACACATAGACAGAAAGTGTGCGTATAAATTAACTGATATGATGATAAAAAAAAACTTAACTAAAGGATGAAAAGGAATTGTAATAGGAGAAGAGGTTAAGAAGGAGACAGAAAAGGGTAAAGTACATCACATGAAGAGGTACAAAAACATATTATATTAGAGAAAAAGAAGGGAGGGAGAAGAGTAGTGTTTGAGCTTTGCTCTCATCAGATTTGGTTCAAGCAGGGAATAACATACTCTGTTAAGTACAGAAATCAAACTTGACATACAGGCAGTAGGAGCAGAAAGGGGAAAGAAAAGGGGCGTGGTTTGAAGGGAGGGAAGAAGGAGTAAAGGAAAAGGGTAAGAGAAAGGGGGTTGCTGAAAGGGAGGAAATATGGAAGGAGGCAGTGGTCAAAAACAAAACTTTTGAGAAGTGAAAGGGAGAAGGGAGAAATAAAAACATAAATGGGGGGTGGGAAATGGGATGGAAAAAAAGACACAGACAATAATCATAACTGTGACTGCAAATGGGATGAACTCTCCCATAAAACAGAGGCAGATAGCAGAATGGATTAAAAACCAAAATCCTACAATATGTTGTTTACAAGAAACACATTTGAAACAGGGGGATACACACAAGGTAAAGGTAAAAGGCTGGAGTAGAATATGTTTCAGCTGAAGTAAAAAAGACAGGGGTAGTAATCCTAATTTCAGATAAAGCAAAAGCAAAGATAGATCTAATTAAAAGAGGTAAGGAAGGAAACTATATCCTGCTAAAAGGCACCAGAGACAATGAAGTAATATCATTACTTAAAACATGTGTGCCAAGCGGTATAGCATCCAAATTCTTAGAGGAGAAGTTAAGGGAGTTACAGGAAGAAGAGACAACTATACTAGTGGGAGACCTTAAACTCCCCCTCTCTGAACTTAATAAATCTAACCTCAAAATAAACAAGAAGTGAAGGAGGTGAATAAAATTTTAGAAAAGGTAGATATGATAGACCTCTGGAGAAAACTGAATGGGGATAAAAAGGAATATAGTTTTTTCTCAGCAATACATGGCACATACACAAAAACTGACCATGTAATGGGGGCATAAAAACCTCACAGTCCAGTGCAGAAAGGCAGAAATAGTCAATGCATCCTTTTCAGACAGTGATGCAATAAAAATTATTTGTAATAAAGGACCATGGAAAGATAGCCTGAGAATTAATTGGAAACTAAATAATATAATCCTAAAGAATGAGTGGGTAAAAGAACAAATCATTGAAACAATCAATAACTTCATTCAAGAGAATGACAATAATGAGACAACATACCAAAACTTATGGGATTCAGCAAAAGCAGTTCTTAGGGGAAGTTTTACATCTCCAAATGCTTACATGAATAAAACAGAGAAAAAGGAGATCAATGAATTGGGCATGCAACTGAAAAAAACTAGAAAAAGAACAAATTGAAATCTCCAATTAAATACCAAATCGGAAATACCGAAAACCAAAGGAGAGATTAATGAAATTAAAATTGAGAAAACTATTGAACCAATAAATAAAACTAAGAGTTGGTTTTACGAAAAAAAAACAATAAAATCGATAAACCTTTGGTCAATTTGATTAAAAAAAAAAAGAAGAAGAAAGCCAAATTACCAGTATCAAAAATAAAAAGGGTGAATTCACCTCCAATGAAGAGGAAATTAAAACAATAATTAGGAATTATTTTGCCCAATTGTATGCCCATAAATGTGACAACCTGAGAGAAATGGATGAATATTTACAAAAATATAAATTGCTCAGGTTAACAGAAGAGGAAGTAAAATACCTAAATAACCCCATCTCAGAAAAAGAAATTGAGCAAGCCATCAATGAACTCCCTAGGAAAAAATCTCCAGGGCCAGATGGTTTTACATGTGAATTCTATCAAACATTTAAAGATCAATTAATTCCCATACTTTATAGACTATTTGGGAAAATAGATGAAGAAAGAGTCCTACCAAATTCATTTTATGACACAAATATGGTACTAATGCCGAAACCAGGAAGAATCAAAACAGAGAAAAGAAATTATAGACCAATTTCCCTACTGAATATTTATGCAAAAATTTTATATAAAACATTAGCAAAAAGATTACAGCAACTTAGTACAAGGATAATATAATATGACCAGGTAGGATTCATTCCAGAAATGCAAGACTGGTTCAATATTAGGAAAACTATAAGCATAATTGATCATATCAACAACAAAACTAACAGAAACCATATGATTATCTCAATAGATGCAGAAAAAGCTTTGACAAAATACAACACCCCTTCCTATTAAAAACACTAGAAAGCATAGGAATAAATGGTGTCTTCCTTAAAATCATAAGTAGCATCTACCTAAAACATCAGCAAGCATTATATGTGATGAGGATAAGCTACGTGCACTTCCAATAAGATCGGGGATAAAACAACAATTTCCATTATCACTCCTATTATTCAATTTGGTATTAGAAATATTAGCTTTAGCAATAAGGGAAGAAAAAGAAATTGAAGGAATTAGAATAGACAAAGAAGAAACTAAGTTATTATTCTTTGCAGATGATATTATGATTTACTTAGAGAATCTTAGAGTTTCAAGTAAAAAACTACTTAAAATAATAAATAACTTTAGCAAAGTTGCGGGATATAAAATAAACCCACATAAATCCTTGGCATTCCTTTATATTACCAACAAAGTGCAACAGCAAGAGATAAAGAGAGAAATTCCATTTAAATGGAATTAAATATTTGGGAGTCTACCTGCCAAAACAAACCCAGAATCTATATGAACACAATTACAAAACACTTTTCACACAAATAAAGTCAGACCTCAATAAATGGAAAAAGATCAGTTGCTCATGGTTAGGCTGAGCTAATACAATAAAAATGATAATTTTATCTAAATTAATTTACTTATTTAGTGCCATACCAATCAAACTACCAAAAAAATTATTTTACAGAGCTGGATAAAATAATAACAAAATTCATCTGGAAGAACAAAAAGTCCAGAATATCAAGAGAATTAATGGAAAAAAAATGCTAAGGAAGGTGACCTAGCCATAGCAGATATTAAACTGTATTATAAAGCAGCAGTCATCAAAACTAATTGGTACTGGCTAAGAAATAGAGTAGTGGATCAGTTGAATATGTTAGGTACACAAGATGCAGTAGTACTCTTTGATAAACCCAAAGAGTCCAGTCTCTGGGTTAAGAATTCACTACTTCAGGGGCAGCTAGGTGGCACAGTGAGTAGAGCATTGGCCCTGGAGTCAGGAGGACCTGAGTTCAAATCCGACCTCAGACACTTGACACATTTACTAGCTGTGTGACCTTGGGCAAGTCACTTAACCCCAATTGCCCTGCCTTCTCCCCTCCAAAAAAAAAAAAGAATTCACTACTTCCCAAAAACTCCTTGGAAAATTGGAAAATAGTATGGCAGAAACTGGGTACGGAGCAATATCTTACACCATATACCAAAATAAAGTCAAAATGGGTTCACGATTTAGGTACAAAAGCTGATATTATAAGCAATTTGGGAGAGCAAGGAATAGTTTACCTGTCAGATTTATGGAGAAGGGAAGAATTTGTGACCAAACAAGAGATAGGAACACTATGAAACGCAAAACGGATAATTTTGATTGTAACAAATTGAAAAGTTTTTCTATAAAAAAAGTCAATGCAACTAAGATTAGGAGGGAAGCAGATAATTGGGAAGGCATTTTTATAACCAGTGTCTCTGATAAAGGCCTCATCTCTAAAATAGACAAGGAACTGAGTCAAAATTGTAGGAATACAAGTCATTCCCCAATTGAGAAATGGTCAAAGTATATCAACAGGCAGTTTTCAGAGGAAGAAATTAAGATGTCTATAGGCATATGAAAAAGATACTCTAAATCCCTATTGATTAGAGAAATGCAAATCAAAACAATTCTTAGTTACCACATCTATCCTATCAGATTGGCCAACATGACAAAACAGGAAAATGATAAATGCTGGAGAGGAAGTGGGAAAATTGGAACACTGTTACATTGTTGGTGGAGTGATTCAGCCATTCTGGAGAGCAACTTGGAACTATGCCCAAAGGGCTATAAAGATGTACATACCCTTTGACCCAAGCAATATCACTTCTAGGGCTGTATCCCAAAGAGACCATACAAGTGGGAAAGGGACCTGTATGTACAAAAATATTTATAAAAGCTCTTTTTGTTGTGGCAAAGAATTGGAAATCAAGGGGATGCTCATCAATTGGGAGTGGCTAAACAAGCTATGGTATATGAATACAATGGAATACTATTGTGCTATAAGAAATGGGGAGCAGATGAACTTCGTAATAACCTGGAAAGACCTACATGACCTAATGCTGAGTGAGGGGAGCAGAACCCTCACTCAATTACACACAATTACAGACAAATGATATCTCTGATGACTAACTTTGATAGAATTGGCTCTTCTCAGCAATACAAGGTTCAAAGACAGCTCCAAAAGACTCATGATGGAAAAAGCTATCCACATCCAGAGAAAGAATTATGGAGTCTGAATGCTGATTGAGGCAAACTATTTCCTCTCTCTTTTTTTTTCTTTTTTTCTTCTTTTTTGGTTTTGTTTCTTCTTTTTCATGATTCATTCCCTTGGTTATAATTCTTCTTTACAACTTGAATATTGTGTAAATAAGTTTAATGTGAAGGTACATGTAGAAACTACATTGGATTACATGCCATCTTGGGGGTAAGAGGGGAGGAGAGCGACAGGGAGAAAATTTGGAACTCAAAAACTTGTGGAACTGAGTGTTGTAAACTAAAAATAAAAAATAAATTAAAAAAAAAAACCCAGAATCCTACATGTTGTTTACAAGAAACACATTTGAAGCAGAGAGCTGCACACAGAGTAAAGGTAAAGGGCTGGAGCAGAATTGATTATGCTTTAGGTGAAGCAAAGAAAGCAGGGGTAGCAGTAATGATTTCAGACAAAGCAAAAGCAAAAATAGATCTAATTTAAAAAGATAAAGAATGAAACTACATCTTGCTGAAAGATACCATAGACAATGAAGTCATATCAATACTAAACAGAAATGCACCAAATGATATAGCATCTAAATTTTTGAAGGTGAAGTTGAATGAGTTACAGGAGGAAATAGATAATAAAACTATACTAGTGGGGGACCTTGTATCAGTAAGGCAAGTGTCACAATGTCGATGGTGACTGTATAGTTCTGTATAGCAGAATATAAGAGACTCTCCATATAGAAGACAGAAGAAGTAAAACACTTATTCAGATACCAGAGGATCAAATCCCCAAACCAAAAACTCCAATTCAACATAGCAGCAATTATATCCCAAAACCAGTAAGTCCACTTCATTATAACAGCAAAGAACTTAAAACATAATATCACAGCAGGGAGCCAAATATCTAGGAATACAAGCCATTCCCTAATTGATAAATGGTCAAAGGATATGAACAGGCAGTTTTCAGATGAAGAAATTAAAGCTATCTATAGTCATATGAAAAAAAAATGCTCTACATCACCATTGATTAGAAAAATGCAAATCAAAACAACTCTGAGGTACCACCTCACACCTATCAGATTGGCTAACATGAGGAAAAAAGGAAATGTTGAACATTGGAAAGGATGTGGGAAAATTGGGACATTAATGTATTGTTGGTGTTGTGAATTGATCCAACCATTCTGGAGAGCAATTTGAAACTTTAATCCAACAATATCACTGCTAAGTCTGTATCCCAAAGACATCCAAAAAAAGGGAAAAGGATCTACTGGTACGAAAATATTTATAGCAGCTCTTTTTGTGGTGGCTAACAATTGGAAATTGAAGGGATGCCCATCAACTGGAGAACGGCTAAACAAGTTGTGGTATAAGAATGTAATGGAATAATACTGTTCCATAAGGAATGATGAGCAGGCAGATTTCAGAAAAACCTGGAAAGATTTATATGAACTGATGCAGAACGAAGTGAGCAGAACCAGAAGAACACTGTACACAGTAACAGCCACATTGTGAGATGACTGAGCAATGCAAGGACCTAAAACAACTCCAAAAGACTCAACAGAAAATTCCATCCACACCCAGGGAAAGAAATATGGAGTCTGAATACAGATCGAAGTATACTATTTGTTCTCTTTTCTGTTTTGTTTTTTCTTTCTCACAGTTCCTCCCATTTATTCTAACTCTTCTATACAATATGACTAATGTGAAAATATGTTTAATATGAATGTATATGTAGAGCCTATCCACTTGGAGAGATGTCAGTGGCAGGGAAGCAAAGTGAAATGAACTGTGCCTCTTCTTCCGCATCTCACTTTTTTTCCTCTTCTTTAAAGGACCCATGTATGTGCTTCTTCCTTAACACAAGATCCTCAGGGATTTTGTAGAAGTACAACCACATTGGTACCCAGACACTTTTACAGACTGCACACTGTCTTGGGGAGGGCGGAGGAGGGAGGGAAAGGAGGAAGAGAAAATTTAAAACCTATTGAAGTGAATGTCGAAAACTAAAAATAAATAATTTCTTTTTAAAAATCAACTGCTAATAGACAAAAAGGAGAGGTCAATGGATTAGCTAGATATATCAGGCATTACATCAAATGGATATAAAAGATTAATGTGTAATAAATCTATGGAAAATTTTAAAAGTTTTTAAAACCACTTAAAAGAATGGCATACTGAACCATATTTGCTAATTATACTATACAACTTCTTAAAGTAATAGTATTAAAACCCCAATTTCTCTATGGTATTAAGGTTTACATGGCACTTTAAAACTTCACAATCACTCTGTAAAAGGAAAGTATTATTCCTAGAGAACTGACTTGCTCAGGGCTACACAGCTAATAAGGGTCAAGACTAGGATTTGAACCATGTCTCCTCTGACACCAAGTCCAGCACTCTTTCTACTACCTTGTTCAGCTGATCAGAGTTCACATACAAGTCAGGAACATAGAGCTTTTTTTTAAAGCTACCCCCAAACAATTAAAAGGTAACATATCAAAACATAAGCTCCGATTTCTCAAAGTATCCCTCCACAGGTTTCTTCTCCTAAAACATTCTAGGAACAGTTAACTACTTCTATTCCCTACTACAGTATAATTACCAAGCTGGTCTCCAACCTACCTCTCTCTCAATAATTAAATATTTCTTTGAGTTATTATTCTCCTTCATTTTTTGGAAACTCAGTCTCTCTATCTCACCCTGGCTGGAAGTACATAAGTTACTCATGAGCCAATCCCACTGCTGAACAGAAATGAAGCTTTAACCTGCTGTTTTTGACCTGGGTCTCTCCTTGGGCAGCCCAGTGGTCACCTACTCCAGGGGGCTCACCATAGATGAGCTAGACCTAATGCATACACCTAATCAGCTTTAGCCTACTCCAGCTCAGAACTCCCAAGTTCAATCAATCGACCTGCCTCAGTCTCCCCCAGTAGCAGAGATTACAAGCATTCACCACACCCAAGCTAAAAAATTTCTTCATAGAAGAATTACCATATATCTAGTTATCACTAAAAAAAAAGTAAGAATACCAATTCAGGAAACACAGTTCAAGGACACTGTAGCCCTACCAGAATATGCTCTGAAATTTCCTGTCTACTCACCCTTTGTCCATGTGGTTCTACCTGCTATAATATGTGTAATAGTGATGATGATGATAATAATAATGCCCGACATTTAAATAGCACTGGGAGGTTTGCAGGATGGACGCTACAGGCCAAATTTGATAGATGAACTGAAGTGCAGAGTAATTTGCCAATGCTAGTGACCGAAGGAAAATATTTCTTTGGAAACCACATGTAATCACTTTTCTTCCATTTACCATGCTGCCTCATCAGCCTGCTTGGGACTGTAAATTGCAGAATGCAGGGGAACTGTGTCTCATGGATCTTTCCAGAGTGTTTACCACAACCTACAGTGTTTTTAATGATAATGGAGTCAGAAGATCTAAGCACAAGTCTAGGCTCTGAAATAAACTAGATAACAGGAAGCAGGTTAGTTAAACCTAAAAATCTCGGTTTACTCATCAGTAAAAGAGAGATAATAGTATAACACCTTGTTTTGGTAATTACGGTGGGACTTTTTTACTGTTTTCCCTTTTGGAGCACTTGGGTAATCAAGTGCCTCTGATGAGTCTGGCCTTTGTTCCATTGATTAAATCAGGAGTCTTTGATGACCTGCTTACCTCAGGGGAAAGCCTAGTTCACACAGGCTGTAATGCCTAAAGAAGTGTCAGAAGGTTTTGAGTCACATGGTTGTGATGCCCTATGACCCTGAATGGAGTAGATAAACTCAAAAGTTAGCATTTTGTTTGGGGCTCTCACTCACTGGAAGTGTTGATGTGGTGACTCTGGGTGGCCACTGGAGCCCCGCCACTTTGGAAAACCCAGACGTTGATGCTTCTCTGGTAACTATGTATATTGTGATTTGGTTAGACAGAAATGTTGATCTGTTTATATTGTCTCTGTTTGTAATTTCTATTTGTATTTGCTCTGAAGTTCAGGGTGTTGGCCTTTCCCCTGAACTAAATGAAAGGTATATGTATATTTGATTAAAGTGAGATTGTTAACCCCTTAAGGATGCTTTCCTTAGAAAAGCAGATCAAAGAACCTGTGCTGGCAGCTCTTGTTGCTGGTCTTGTTGGGTCTTACACCCCTACAGCAGCTGCTAGCAGCATTGTTGTTACACACCTACCTTACCTAGTAGTTGTGGAGAAAGCTTTCTAAAACTATAAAAATCTGTATTAAAAAACTGAGACATTATGTTAATGATGAAAATTAGCACTATCAGATTCAGAAATCTGGCTGAAAACCAGTAGTAATAAAATTCTGATTACCCAAGAGATGACCTAGTGACAATAACTCAGATAATTAAGATAAAAAAATGCCCCTTTACTCAAATCATCCCCTTAATTATGGCCACAGGGTGTCACCTTTTATCCCTGTACAGATGTCTTGTTCATTAATTTGCTGTTTTATAATATCAAAAAAGGGCAAAAACCTCTACTAACATCCCTGCTGGTGGCTCATCATAGTATGGAGGTGAACCTGGGTTCAAAGGCTTTAGCAAAGTAGTGAGAGTTGACAGGCTTCAAGTAAGGATTGGTTATAAACTGCATCTGCCATACAGAGACCGGTCTATCTAAATGCAGACAGGCTCATCACCAGAAGTTTGGCCATCAGGCAATATTTTCAATCAGGAACAGCACATCTGCTAAGGTGCAGAGAGGAAGGGAAAGAAAGAGACTGGGGGATGGAAAAGGAGGGGAATCCACAAAGTAAAAGTACGTGGAATAAATCTACATGCAATAAATCAGATTTTTAAGGTACTGAAATACTTTAAGACAGGAAGATGCTTTACATGCTCAATATTAAATTTAATAAATGATATTAAATACATGTAAAAAGAAAAGCCTTAAATAAAGCTAGTTATCCCCAGTTCCTTCATCACTCATTGTGTGGCATGGTTTCTGATCTCCCTCACCATCTCAACCTGCTGTTTTAATGCATAAAATGTCACAGTATCATCTCACAAAAGGATAGAAAACAGTGAAGGTGAAAACGAGCTTGTAGAAAACTTGGCATGAGACCAAATTGGGCCAGAGGAAACCAAGAGCATTTACAGATGAAATCAGGTAGATAACAGACAAAAAATACAAAAGATTTGAAGCCCTTCTAAAGTGATTTATTTTTTCACTCATGACAGTGCAAACACCACATTTGCCCTCTAACACCTCATTACCTGATGTGTTATATGAGGAAGCAGGAATAGCACTTGGGAAAATGTAACAGGGAAGAACAGCCAAAGCTAAATACACAAAGAAGAAATCCATGATGGTGGCTAAAAAAAGTTTTCAAGGCACTCAAATGTCAAGAAAGGCAAAGCTGCCAAAAGAATGGAAAATATCTCAATGTTATTATTACTGAAAAACAAAAAGGCTATGGAGAAGTCATCAGCAACTGTTCCCTGATTTCCAGTGAAAATGGTGGTGTGAAAGTTCATAGAGGAGCCCAGTGCTCACACACATAATCCAGAAAAGGCCTAAAAAGAGCATGAAATGAAATCATAATCAAGATATTCAAAGAGAAAAAATAAGCTCCTTCATCTAAACCAAGACTGCATAAAAAGATAGCCAGAGATGAAATTTCAAGACCTCTCTGCTAGGGAAATCAGAATAAACACAGGTTAAAAAAAGTCAGATGCCTGTGAGTACTCTGATTAATAGAGACTCTAAAGAAGTCCAATGAAGCCCTGGTGCTCTGTTCTAATTCAGGGAACCAAGAGTGTTCACTTGGATAAGCTCCAACAGGGTCAGAAAGAGACAGAGATCTGAGAAAAAACAAAGAGCCTAGAATACAGAGCAATCTGACGATGTCATTGATGCAAGGAGGCCAAAAAGTCCACAGTAATCTGACCTAAAAGGCTCCAGAGGGCCCTGAAAACCAGGGCACTATGACCCTAGAGCATCCTGAGGAGCCAAAAACCTACCCAGATATGAGCACAGATATACTAGAGAAGGTGGAAACCAGAAGCTAACACCCAGGAAATTGAGGTTGGGTCCAAACAGAACCTGATAAATCCATTCAAGATTATGGGAAGAGGAAGAGCTTGGCCTTTGCACAAAATACCAAATTACAAACTGATATCACTAACCAGAACACAACAGACGCTATGAAAAAATAGGGAGGATCAGAGAAGAAGCACAAGAGGGAAGCCCAGAAAAAGAGAGTAGCTACAAAACAAATACAAGCAGAGCCTCAGAGGGGGAAAAATGGTTTAGCCACAAGGAAGAAATGAAGAAAGAGAAAAAAATGAAATGACAACCAAACAAAAGAAGAATTTTAGAGAAGGAAGGAAGGAAGGAAGGCTAAAAAGGATTTATCCCCCTGGAGAAGCGAGCATAAACAGACAAGTAGTTAGCTGAGAAACAGCTTCATGTTGTACAGATCTACCTGAACTGAACAATGATATCAAATCCTGCAGCCCAGAGTTAAGCCACTCAGAGCACATTGGTTTTCCTCCCTCATGTGCTTCCCTGCTTGATTTCTGTGTGTGACCATCCTCTCCCACAGATATTGAGTGAATTAATGTGTGACCCAGGTTTCTCTGCGGATTGTGATGTATTATATTATTCAAATGTTTGCTATGACATATGAAAACCTGTCATAACACTTTTTTTTGCCTTATGGCTAATTAAGGGGTTTATGTTAAAGACCTAAAACTGTCTTAACTGTGAGTATCTGGTTTTTATAAATGGAAACACATTGATGGGGGCTAAAATGGTAAGTGATGCTTTGTGCATTCCTTCACAATATATTTATCCTTCAGAATTTAATTTTAATTGCATGGTGGTGGACCTTCTCTGGGAACCCAGACTGCTAGTGTAAAGGTTATTTAGTAATAGAGCCAGCTCAGAGAGTAAGCAGGTGTTCATACGCCCATATGAAAAATATGAGACACTACAGTGGAGTGGCCACTCCATACACACTCCATGCACTTAAAAAATTAAACATTTTTGAAGGTGCTAAAATTCAGGGATTCTTAACCTGGAAAGAACTCCTTTTTTTTAATATTTTGATAACAGTATTTCTATATAATTGATTTTCTTTGTAATCCTATATATTTTATTTTATGCATTCAAAAACATTACTCTGAGGAGTCCATAGGCTTCACTAGACTACCAAAGAGGCATATAACACTTTTTTTCAAAAGGTTAAGCATCCCTGGACTAAATGATGATTAAGTATTTATATTCTAACAGAGGAAGAAGAGAAGTGTACTTTCAGAACCCTCATGTATTTAAGAGTTGTGGGGGGTGTTAAACATGACAGAGGGCCTAGGCTGGGGTTGTTCTCTTATGATGGTCTTAAAAGATGAAATAAAAGGTAGGGGAAAAGAATATACCAGGGAATGATTAAGAAGAAAGAAATGGAACTTATTTCTCATAACTGGAGTGTGTTAGAAAGATAATATAAACATAGAGGAAGAGGTAGAGGGGGAATGGACATCACTTGAACCTCACTTTTACCTCAACTGTATGAAGAAAGGTTGGGGGGGGAGGAAAGGGGGGGGGGGGAGAGAGAGAGTTCAGTGTAGAAATACATTAAACCCAAAAGGGAAATAGACTGGGAGAGAGGAGAAAGGAGTTTAAGAGGGAGAGTAAGGTCAGGAAAGAAACAGTAACAGGAAATTTCATCTTTGGATGCTGGAGTGTAAAAGGGGAATTAAAAGAAAAAAGTGAGGAGGAGGAAGACAGGAGAGATATTGATAGTGACACCAAAAAAGGAAAGGAAAGAAAATAGTGTGAAGGAGACATTTAAAAGAATGCATAGGAGAGAACAGAAGAAGGTTCAAAGGGAGACACGCAAGCAGGACAGCTGTGTAAGTAATGTGTTGAATTTATTAGAGACTCTTAAAAAGGAAGCAGGCTAAACATAGTAGAGATTTCTGATCTCATATACAATTCTCTTTTTCTGTTTTTTTAATGTGGAAATGCTTATGTTTGTTGGTGTTTGTCATGTTTAGAATAACAAAAAAATTAAATTAAAAAACTACTAGCCACTATGTCTATTTTCTCTTTATAAAATACGAAACTATTCCATACATATATCAAAGGTATTTGGGAGAGAAAAACATGTGTGTTTGTGTGTGTGAGAGACAGAGACAGACACAGAGATGAGATCGGTCAAGCTTTCATAAACTGTTTTCTATAGAAAACATCTTCACGATCATAAATTAAGTGAAAGTTATAACAAATACCAGATCCCAGCTGTGTGTGTTGATTAGAAAAAAAGGATTTGACTCAGTAGAATGTAAAGCAACTTTAAAGGCCCTCTTCCAAAAAGGAGTCTTCCAAGTATATGTTATTATTATTTAAGATTCCTTAAGAAAAGCATGACTCAAAGGAAGAAAGATACAAAAGGACACCCCCAACCCACCCCTTCTTGGAGGTGGGAGGTCCACAGACGTTACACAGTGCATATTTTTGGACTTTTTCAATTTATCTATCAGTTGTGTTGATTTTTTTTTTCCTCTTTAAAAAATACCATTTGTTATACAGGATGACTCTCTGCGAAGGAGAGGAGAAGGGATGCTAGAGATTTTAACGAGATTCCTTGATAGATGCAACCACAGAGGTAATTTTGTTCAACCATCCCTAATTATTAATATCAAATGAAGAAAAATAAAGGTGTTCACTACTATCACAGAATGCGACAAGAGTTAACTAGGTGGCACCATGGATAGGTTGCTGAACTTGAATTCAGGAAGATCTGGGTTCAAATTCAGCCTCAAACACTGTGTGACTCTGGACAAGTCACTTACTCTCTACCTCAGTTTCCTTATCTGTAAAATGGGGATAATAACGGCATCTGCTTCCTAGGGTTGTCATGAAGATAAAATGAGATAATCTTTGAAAAGTGCTTCATAAACCTTAAAAACACTATATAAATGTCAGCTATTAGGTCATGCAGACAGTGCACACAGAAGAGGGATTCCCTATAGATAGTAAGGTCTTCTAAATACTTATATTTGCAAATAGCATTGTGCCTGTTGCATCAAATCCTAAAACATTAAGTGGCCTTCCGAGCAACATTAACACTCAAAATTGGCCAAAAAAAATAAAGAGTAAACACCAAGTGGCTAAAGAATGCATGTAGTCCAGATTAAGGTATGTAGTCGGATGGATGGTCCACTCCATCCATTCATTCATCTATAATCTCATACAGACATCACAGCTGGGCTAGACTCAGGAGAGTGAGCTAGGCACAGCCCTTTCAAAGATTCCAAACTGATAACTCTACCTCCCCCTCCCCCTCCTCTCCCTCCCCTCCCCCTCCCCCCCACACCCTCACACACTAAAAAAAAAAAAAAAATCACCTTGCTAAGACCAGTAATCTTCTCTGGTGGCACTGGTAGGTACCACATGCAACACAGGAAAAGGCAAAGCCTGGAAACTACAGGTGACCCAGAGGTCAATGAAAGCTCCACTCTGGGTGTCAGTAGCCTGCAGTGAGTCACCAGCGGTGACTGCAGTGACTGCATTAGTTGGTTTTGCTTAATTGTTTTCCTTTGTGACAGGGGAGATTTCTATTGATGAAAGAACCCCAGGTATTTTCTGTGGTATAAAAAAAAAAGACATCAATGAAACTTTTAAGGAAAAACATAAAAGTCATCAAGAAAATGAATGGCTGAAAAAGACAGCTCCTTTGTCACAGAGCTACAATGACAGGTGATGGATGCACCATCTGAGTGCTCCGCTGGAAAAGGTTCTGGTACCCACCAACGGTTAAATGACACAAAGGCCTCCAGCATGTTAGACGGAATCTCTATATAGGATTTAGGGCAGAACATGAAAAGAATCGCCCAGAATGAGAAGATATGTGCTGTCTGCAATCTGAAAGAATCGATCACAATGACACGGTTACCGATCCATCAAAGCACTAAAATATACTTCACCAGCACTGGGCCATTCAAGACCCTCGCTCACCAAGGCCGGGTCCTATCTGTGGGGCTCTGCTTGCTTACCCAGCCTACTCTTGCACGATAAGGGGGGAGGATGAAGGGAGAGAGGGTAAGCGAGTGGCAGGAGGCGGGAGGCGATCACTGCCCAACTAGCTCTCAAGTGGGGCCTTGCCCCACTATTTTCCATCCTTATTGTGGTCTCCATTCTCTCCACCTCTCAATTCTTTCCCAGGCTATCTCCCCTGCACAAATTACACTCCCCCTCCTTTGATCTCTCGGGAAATCAATTCAATTCTACATTCCTCTCTACATTCAAATCCCTGGCTCCTCTGTCCTATCCTCATCATTCCTTGCCAAGCCCCAACCCTGGATTACTCCCACCATCTATCTCCTTTGCTCCTATTCACATGTTGCTAAATGGAGCTGAAGGAAATCACAATACCAAGTTGGCTGGATATGCTACAAATTCATATTACATAATCCCAATCAGGTCCTTACTGCAGCAAGGCAAATCTTCTATTCTTCCCACAACTGATTTTCTGTCTCAGTATTCAGCAAATATTTTAATCCTTTTCATATCTCCAGGTTCCCACTATACCTTCTGTATCCATCCTCCCAGCCATATACCTCACATCAGATTTCATGTTATTTGTATATTTTAGAGATAATAGGAAGAAAAATTTCATTTCGAAATAAAATTATAATTTCTGCTCATAATTATTTGTATTTAAGGTGTATGTGTGCATGTAGGAGAAATTATAGTAAAATAATTTTTAAATTCTCATGTCAATTGACATGCCTGGTGATTCTAGTGTTGCCAGATCTAAGTAAGGCCTTTTCTTAATCCTAATCCACCTTCATCTGCAGCATTTAACACTGTCAGTCCCCTTCTCTTTCTGGCTATTGTCTCCTCTCTAGACTTTCATGACACTGCTCTCTCCTGCTTCTCCTCCTATCATTTCTAACTGCTCTCTTTCAATCTCCTTTGCTGGTTCTTCATCCATGTCATGGCCTCTAACCACAGTTACACCCAAGGCTCTGTCCTGGGCTCCCTTCTCTACTATCTCATTGCTGATCTCATCAGCTCCCCTTAGGTTCAATGATCATCTCCATGCAGGTGATTCCTAGACCTAATCTCTCAGATGAGCTAGTCACACATCACCAACTGTTTCTCCAACCTCTTATTCACCCCACATATCCAATCTGATGCAAAGCCCTGCCATTTCTTCCTTCACAACATCCCTAGAACATGCCCCCTCTTCTCTACACCTAAGAGTCACAACCGTGGTTCACGCGCTCATCATCTCTTTCCTGGATTATTGCTTCTGCCTGGTCTCCGTTCCCAAATCTCTCCCCACTCCAATTCACCCTCCAGAAGCCAAGGTGATTTTTCTAAAGCTTAGGTCTGATCATGTCATCCCTGCTCAAGGTGCTCCAGAGGTTCCTTATTATCTCCAAGACCAAATATAAACTCCTGTTTGGCATAAAAGTTCTTCATAACCTAACTCCTTCTTGGCTTTCCTGGAAGATTAAATTGATTCTGTATTATTTTTTATTGATCCTATTTTTGGAGATAATTGATTTTGCTCTGTAACTGCCAAAGTCATGGTTCTTTGTCTCTGAACTTAGTGCAGAAATTCAGCTGGCCTGTAACAGGTTAAGTTTAGAAATCCAGTTCTCCTGTTATTCTCTGTTCTATTCTTGCCTCAATAAAATCCACTGTCCTTGGGGGATGCAGGTGGACATCAGGGAGTCTGGTATAGCTGGTGGTATCTTTATACCACCAAGCTTTCCTTCACGGATGTCTGGTTTGCTCTCCAAGCAAGTCTGGCCCACTATCTCTAACTCTGCAGATGGACTCAAACAATAAACCTTTCTTAGTTACAGGAGGGAAGGAGAGGATTGCTGTTAGCCCCTCATTCCCAACTTCCAGCCAATCATATTGTCCCCCACATCTCAGCTATGCAACCGTTCGTGTTGCCCTCAACCCCATGATGTTTCCAACCCTATGGCCAATTGTATTTTTCCTTCCCTACCCTGTTCTGCTCTTTGTTCTGTGCTCCCCCAAAACTATAAAAGGGGAGCTATTCTTCTGCTAGGGGCCTTGGCTAAACTGAGGCAGCCAATGGCTCATTCATTGGCAGGTAGCACCCCTGTCATCTTGCTCAGAGAAAATGTGCTTCAGTCTCCTTTTGTTGAATTACACTCACAACACTTGCCTTCCTACCCCTTACCACTCTCCACCACAGCTATCATCTAGCAACAACAACCTACTTGCAGTTCCTCCAACGTGATAAACTATCTTACTGCCACACTAGCTGGCCACAAAGCCTGGAATGCTCTGCCCTCTGACCTCTACTTCTCAGCTTCCCTGGCTTCTTTCAGGACCCAACTCAATTCTCGCCTTTCTTGGTCCCCCCAGCTACTAATGCCCTCCCTTCTCAGATTACCTTCACATATTCTATATAACTTGTATTACCTAGATATTCATATGTTGTCTTCCCCCATTAGAATGTGAAATCCTTGAAGGCAAGGATGATGGAGTTTGGGGTTTTGGTTCTTTTGTGGGTTTTGTTGTGTTTTTTTGGAGGGGGTGGGATTGACTTTCTTTGTATCCCCACAGCTTAATTCAATGCCTGTCACATAGTAAGCACTTAGCAAATGCTTGTTAACCATTTCTAAGAAACTCCCTTTCACACAATCATTTACTTGTTATTTGACAAACATGCTTCATACTTACCCTTCTCAAATTCTACCAGAGGGCATGCCTTCTGTTCAATATTTTATCTTGGCTCAAATCTTTTTTAAGACCCAGCTAAAACATGTGCCCCCGAAGTGCAGTCCTCTCTAGCTCTCTTAGCCAGGAGAGATCCCTCTCTCACGGACTCTGAAAGCTCTATAACTATCCACATCTCCCTCATATACTCTGACACTTTATAGATCTATGTACTAGTCTCCTCCAAACTCCCACTCCAGTACACTATAAGTTCCTTGAGAGGAGCTCTCATCTCTTATTAATTTTTGTCTAATAACAACTATTCATATTTATGCACTGCTTTAACCTTTGAACAGTGTTTTCCTCACAGTAGTCCTACCAGAGAGGAATTACTAAAATTAGCATCTCCATTTTACAGATTAAGAACTGAAGCTCAGCCTGGTAAAATCACTTGCCCACAGTCACACAGCTAACAAATGGCAGAACCCTGATTAGCACCTGGTTCTGATGCCAAGTCCCAGGCTCTTTCTACTCCATCCTACTGCCTCTCTGTATTTCCCACAAGGCCAAATGCAGTATCTTGAACACATGAAGGGCTTAATCAATAATGACTGAATATCTGATGAAATTTTTTTCAACTAGGGAATGTTACCTTAAAAGTTTTATCCATAGATGCTGAGAGAAGCATGTGACTGTGCTGTAAAACTGGACACCACTGGACTCTGTTGACTGGTCCTGTGTGCTCAGACATCTGAAAGATTAGCCTCTTTGGAATTTCTGTTGATTTATATTTCCCTTCTAAATATGGTTTAATAAAGTCAGAAACTGCTGTGGCTGTGAATCCTCTCATGGGGAATCCTTCTGACGAGGATGGGCAATCTGTTCTCTGTCTTTGTAGCTCAGATCCTCCTCTCTCATTAGTTCCTGCAGTCAAAGTTTGTGTTTGTCTCAGTCTTTTGGGGACGTAAGGCTTAATTTTTCCTTCAACAAAATCCATGTTCTCCTGTCTTCTCTTTTGCAAAAGGCTTCCATGTTGACTTGTGGCTTCCAAAGACATGAAAGCACAGGAAGATGAGCTGGGGACTCTGAAAGCTTCATATGAAGGCGTCATTTTGCTAATAGATGCACCAGCTAACTCCCTATTGCCAGATGATGTGGAGCTGGGAGATGCGGCGAAATCTGAAGGTGTGGATGTACAGGGTTTGACTTGGAGCTCCATGTTAGGCCACTGGCGTCTAGGCCCTGGACAAGACTTCCAGCTGTTTCTCTCTGCATGAGGTTCTAGGAGACCACATACCCTAGAATATTCCCCAACAATCCCCAAACCAGTATTCAGGTTGTCTCCCCTAGGTCGTGAGTTCTTTTCATACTTTGTAGCTAATATGTCAGGTGGTAAAGGCTGACCAAGGTTTCTGATGCTTTTTTCTTGGCAAGAACTGTTAGAATTGTCGGCCTCGGCCTCAGAGTCAGAATCATCATAAGCTACCAAGGAAGTCATTGAAGAACCAAAAAGTTTTTGAAATCTTCCCTAGAAGTACAAAATACCTAAAATTGTTTAAAAAAAAAAAGTTATCAGAAAATACTGCAATGAAAAAATTTCACAGGACCACAAACTTAACACGTAATATACTGTAAAAGAGGCTATCTGAGCAATAGCTATGCCTGTTCAATGAATGCTCAATAATCATACAGCATGGTCTTTCCACAGTAAGATGTTTATTAATACTGATATTCACAACTCACATGAAATTCAAGGCTAACATCTCCCCTGTAATCCAAAATGTTTCTGGGTCACCTCCCTTAATAGTCAGTTGCCGTGTACTGAGAAAATGCAAACTTATTTTAATACTATTCTAAACAAAACAATTACAAAGGCAGGCATTTGATGAAAATGTTTTTATGTTTGTATACATAAGCCTCATCTTACTTGTAGCCTCCTTGAGGGAAAAGACCATGCCTTCTTAATCTTTGTATAATAACGACAAGTATAAACAAATATACATAATTTCCATGTGCCTTTTGAATACATTCCAATACCTTTGCAATACATTCCAAAAGCGAAAGACAATAATTTTTCAATTGTTCACTGCTCTTGAACTCAATTCTTTTCAAATAAAAATGTATGGACCCACTACATGCAAGGCACCGATGATTCAAAATGAAAAAGCAACATATATCCTTGACCTTAAGGAATTTCTAATCTTGTGTAGAGGCGTAGGCAGGGAGAGACATAAAAATAAGTAAGATCCAAGGTAGAATGTGATAGGGGTAAGGGAGAATGTCAGAGACCTATATACACTGGTTTCTAGGGTATCATAACATGTGGCAGAAGCCCATCAAAGATAACAGGAAAGAATTCAAATGAAAGTGTCAAGGCTCTAGATACTCCTGACCTGTAAAGCAGAGCTTTCTCTATTCATCCCTCAAGTGTATGGGCAACTAAGACCTCAAGCAGGTTACAGCAAAGCCCAAAGCATGAGATTTTCCCTGTGAATAAAAAAAACACAAAAGAAAGCCATCCAGACTCCCCTAGAGATAACCTGCTTTGACAACTCTCTCACCCTCTCATCTTCTTTACTTGGAAACCACCTCATCCACCGCAGTATAATGGGCCAATCTATTATCATCCCAAAGGCCTGGGATTTCCTAGGTTTATATTCTGCCTATACTAGGCTTCTGGAAATAGCTGCTGCCTTCCTACCCCACTGATTGAGTAATCAATCAACAAGCACCTTACTGTGCACTATACTGAATCCTGGAAATGCAAAGACAAAAGTGAAAGAGTCTCTGCCCTCAAGAAGTTTATCATCCACTCTGGAAGACAAGATGAATAGACAGATATGCAAAAGAGGTTCATGATAATTTGGAGTACAACACATTGGGGTAACGGGGTGGAACAAGAAAGGTTTCCTGTAGAAAGTGTGCTTAAGCCTAACCTTGAAGGAAACCAGAGATTCTAAGAGGCAGAGTGGAGGAAGAAGGGCATTCTAGGCACTTGAGACAGCCTGTGTAAAGACAATAGGATGAGGGATGCAATGCATTGTTTTGACTAGCGTTTTAGCTGGATTGTAGTAGGAAGGGGAGTATGTACAATAAGGCCGGAAAGGCAGGTTGGAACCAGATTGTAAAGAGACATAAATGCTAAACAGGGGAGTTAATACTTGCTCCTAGAGGTCATAGGGAGTACCTGGAATTCATTGAGTGGAAGCGCACATGGTCAAATAGGTGTTTTAGGAAAAGTACAGTGGTAGATGTAGGGAGAGACACATGGCATCGCCACTAATTATAAAGCTATTTCAATAGTTCAGGTGAAAGGTAAGGAGCTTGTATCCTAATGGGAGAAATAACAAGTACATATAAAAATATATGCAGTCTAAATATAAAATTAATAAATACATATCAAGTAAAATAGTCATTTTAGGGTCATGAAATATAACACAAAAAAGTAGGCTAGAACTAGATCGTGGAGAACTTTGAACTCATACATTTGTTTTGGAGAAGAAGAGACAGTTCGGGGGGTGGGGCAGAACAAGAAAATGAGATTGTCTAGGACTGGGTAATAAAAGACTTTGAAGGAGAAATTGAACATCTGGGTCTTGCCCCAGAGTATGATCATTAAAAACTCGGCAAACATCTATTAGGCACTTGTAGTAGCCTAACCACTGTGGTGGCCAAATGCTGCAGCAGTGAGCATTTCTATGCCACCTTAAGGTTTGCAAAACACCTTACAAATGTGAAGTCATTTGATCCTCACAATAACCCCGTGTGTGCTGTTATCATTCCCATTTCATAGATAAAGAAACTGACTTTCCCAGGGCTATACAGCTAGAAAGTGTCTGAGATACTATTGTGCTATAAGAAATGGGGTCATAACAACCTGGAAAAACCTACAGGATACAATTCGGAGTGAGCAGAGCAGAGCCAGGAGAACATTATACACTCCACAGATATATGGATTCTGTGACGACTAACCCTGATAGACTTTGCTCTTCTCAGCAACACAAGGTGCAAAGACAACTCCGAAGGACTCACGATGGAGAATGCTATCTACATTCAGAGAAAGAACTATGGAGTCCGAATGCAGATTGAGGTACGCTCTATGCTTGCCTTTTTTTTCCCTTTTTTTTTTCTCTTGTTTGTTTTTGTTTTTGGATTTTTTTTTGGTTCTGTTTCCTCCTTCTCATGATTCATTCCATTGGTCATAATTCTTCTTCACAACTTGACTAGTGTGTTATATGTAGAAGATATATCAAATTCCATACCGTCTTGGGGAGGGGGGTGGGATGAAAACCTGGAACTCAAAATTACGTAGAACTGAGTGTTGTAAACCAAAAATTAAAAAGCTCAAAAAAAATGAGGAGAATTTGCAAAAAAAAAATACTGGAAAGACTTGTATGAACTGATGCAAAGTGAAGTGAGCAAAACCAGGAGAACAAAACCTACAGTAACAACAATATTGTAAAGACAATTCTGAAAGACTTAGTAACACTGATCAACACAATAGAACCATCACAATCTCAGAGGACTCTTCATGAAACGTGCTGCCTGTATCCTAGAAGAGAAGAGTGGACTCACACACTTGGAGTTTAGATTGAAACTTCATGGTGGTGCTGGTGGTGGTTTTGAATCTGGCCAATTCAACAATTTATTTTGCTTGACTATGTATGTTTGTAATGGGGGAGGGAGGTAAAGAAAGTGTGAGTGGGTAGTGAAGAAGGGGACGTATCAAATGTTGACAGTAAGGGAGAGAAGAGAAATTGGAGGACATTTCAAAGGAATGGTAAGGATGATTTTTTTGGTCCCTTTCTTTTATTTTTAAGAATAGAGGTCACCTGCACACTTGTAGGTTAAGGAGAAGGAGTCAGTAGAAAGAGATGAATGGGAGGGAAGAGATGACTGATACAGTAAGGACATAGAAGATTTAGGAGGGAATGGAATCAACAGCATTGATGGCAAGAAAGTTGAGGGCACCTTGTCCTGGGAGTTTCTGGGAGAGGACTCTTAAGAAGTTAAGACAAGTGGAAAAAGAGAGTTGAGGGGTCTACACTGGATAGCCTCGATTTTCTTGGTAAAATAGAGGGTGAAGTCATCTGCTGAGAGAAGAGAAAGGGGTGAATCAGAAATCTGAGGAAAAAACGTTTGAAGTAACCATCATCAGGACCATAAGAAATGAATAAAAAGCTTGCTGGTTATAATATGAGTTCAGGTGAGAATTTCTGTTTCTGTTAGAGGTGGACCCGAAATGCTTGCCCTAATGAATTAAATGATCCTCTAAAAAAATTTGCTTACGTATTATGTGTGTGTGTCTGTCTGTGCAGACATATGGAATGATTAAGTTACTGTGTATCAAATCTACTTATTAAAGAAAAAAATCACAGAAGACAGGGACCCTGTCTCATTTAAATTCATTCCCTCCCTTAGCTCCAGGGATAGAGCTTTGCACATAGTAGGCATTCAATAAACGTTAGTTGAATAAATTTTAAAAAAAAAAAAGTATCTGAAATAGGACTTGACTCCAGATCCTGAATTCAGTCCGCTGCGCCTTCTAGTGGTCAATTGTAGTGCATTTTCTTGAACATCTTGTCTCTCTTCTGCCAGAGTTCAAAAGAAGTAATCTTTGTTCTTTCCACTCATGACAGTTTCCACTTTACTATGATAATAAAAAGAGAGGCATTCGTCACTTCTCAGCTCCACCTGATTCAGGTGGCTACAGAGATCTACCCAAAAGAGTTCCTTAGGCTTCTCAGATATTATTGTACCTACTTCAACTCAGACTTAGAAGAAAAAGGCATATAACCTGTTCCCTGTCATCTTCAGAGTTTCCTTCCTCCATGGTGATCCCCTAATAGAGTATTGCGTAATAACAGTCTGAAAACACAGACATACCATAAAAGTGGGGGGAAAATGTCAATGGAGTTATTGATGACAGTTAATCTGAATAAAGTTATTGAAAGAAATGGTGTATACAATAAAACTGATCACACATACAACACCTATTATACCAGGTGATAGAATAAATTATTTAACTGAGAGGTTTTAACATATCTGTGACAACCCCCTATTTTAAGATCTAGACTAATTTTTTCAGCGTTTAAAAAGGCCTTAAGAACTACAAGGCAGCATGTTTTTTCTAAATCATTAGTACCTAATTTTAGGTTGAAACCCAAATTAGGGTTACAAAGTGTTTGACCCTAGAAAAGAGTACTTAATGGGCTTCAGTCCCTTCCCCTGTCATACTATGTCTTTCTCTCTTAAGCCTACACTGAAGTAGGTGCAGTATTATCTGAGAAGACTAAGGAACCCTTTTGAGTTGATCTCCACAGCGGCCTGCACCAGGTGGAGCTAAGCAATGATGCATGCCTCTCTTCAACTTAAAAAAGTAAGGCGAAAGAACAAAGATCCTTCTTTTGAACCTGATAGGAGATAGACAAAATGTACAAGAAAATGCATTAGAATTGGCCACTAGATGGTGCAATGGACCGAGAGTTGGACCTGGAGTCAAATCCTATGCAGAACTTTCTAGTTGGGTCAATTTCCTTACCTATAAAATGAGGATCAGAATAGCATCTATCTCACAGTGTTGCTGTGAGGATCAAATGATTTAATATTTGTAAAGTGCTCTGCAAACCACAAAGTGCTATATAAATGCCAGCTGCTACTATTATAATAATTATCATCATTATATAATTATTAGCATATTATTATAATTATTAGTATATTATTATTGGTATTTTGGGCAGCAAGGTAGTATAGTGGATTGCCAGGACTGAAGTCAAGAAGATTTACCTTCCTGAGTTTAAATCTGGACTCAAACACTTACTGTGTGACCCTGGGCAACTTAACCTTGTTTGCCTCAGTTTACTCATCTGTCAAGTGAACTGGAGAAGGAAATGGTAAAGCACTCCAGTATCTGCCAAGAAAACCTCAAATGGGATTATGAAAAATCACACACGACTGAAATGACTGAACAACAATTTTTTTCTTATCAGTCAGTGGCCATGGTTGTTAGACTACTATAAAGTATCCAATAGATGCTTGTTAAGTTTCTAATTTTTATCACACCCTGGGTCAAGACCCAGATTTCCAATTTCTGCTTCTAAGTCCTTTATTAGCCAGTCCCAGAAAAATCTCATTTTCTTGTTTTTTCCCCTCTTAAACTGTCTCTGTTTCTCTAGAACATGCATATGGGTTCGAGGCTCTCCACAATTTAGTTCCAGTCTACTTTTTGGATCATGTTTCATATCATTTTTCTTGACATATATTTATTAGTTCCATATTTAGACCTCATATATTTTTAGATGTACTTATTATCTCTCCCATTAGGACGTAAATTCTTTGCAACCAGGTATTATTTGATTTTTTTGCTTTTATGTCTATATGCCTAGCAAATAAGTGCCTAAAAAACCAGTTTATTCATTGATTGATTGATTACACATTCTATACTCTAGATAAACTGAACTATAACCATTTCCTAATCTAATTCTTCCCTCTTTTTCCTCCATGCATTCACATAGGCCATCCTCTAACCCTGAAACTTATTACCTTCATTTGTTCATTAACTTCATTTGTTAAAATTGTTCTCTTCCTCTAAGGCCTACTTCTTCCAGGAAAATTTTTCTGATTTCCCACCCCCCGTTTGAAAGTGATGTTCTCCTACTCATATTTGCTAAAAGTACTTTGTTGAGATCTCTTTAATCATGGCAAAATACAAAGGCTACAAGGTTCACAAAGCTTCAAAACAGAAGCAATCTGTTGGCCTGGTTCACCCAAACCTCCATGGTCTGTGCTAATGAGGTCTCCCGGATTACTACACACCTATGTACAAGGTTCTATGTCCTTAGGATACAAAGGTGGATAATTGTGACAACAATTCATATTTGTATAGTATTTCATAGCTAACAAAACGTTTTCCTTGCAACAATAAAGTTAAAGTCTTATTCCTGGTCCTACTGCTAGGCATATGACTCAAGGAGGTCAAAGACAGAAAGAACCCATATACGCCAAAATATTCATAGCAGCATTTCCGCGGTAGCAAAGAATTCAAAACAAAGTAGAATATGATAGAATATTCCTGTGCCATAGTATGAACATGAAGAATTTAGAGAAGCATGGGAAAATGTATGAAAGGATGCAGAGTGAAAGTAAGCAGAACCAGAAAACAATATATACAACTACAAAAACGTAAATATTTTAAAAAGAAGAAAATGAATGCTGTACAATTATAACCAAGCTGTACCCAGAAGAGTCAAAAAAAATGTACTTCTCTCCCCTAGTAGCGGAGGCAGATTGCTAGGGTGAGCAGTACACTACATATACTGTCAAACTCAGTTGATGCGTTGCTTAGTTTTGAAGAACTGGTTTTTTTCCTCTTTTTTTTACTGTTACAAGGGATGGCTTATTGGGGGATTGAGGGATGATATATATTTGGAAATAAAAGTGATTAAAAAAAGATATCAAAATAATTAATTATCCTCATTTTGCTGATACGAAGACTAAGGTTCAGAGATGTTAAATTATTTACCCATCACTATATAGCTAATAATGATCAGAACCAAGATTCGAACCCTTGTCTCTTGACTCCCTCTCCAATCTTCTTTCTCCACCCCATGCTACTGTACATCCATCTCTACCCTTTTACTAGTAGCATTACGACCTGTCTAATAAATGACACAAATTAAAACGTGAGCAATGTCTGATCAGTTTTTTTTAATGCTTTGAGTTACCACCACAGAAAGAAGTCATTTCTATCTATAGACGTTAACCGAGCTTAGGCCTATTTCCTGTGACACACATTACTCCAAAATACAATACTAATGTATATATCACGTATATTCTATTAAATCTGTGTCTATATCTCACCCCCTGACTAAATTACAAACTCCATGGAGGCAAAGTACATGTCTTATCTGAACTTTATACATTCCCCAAGTCCTAGGACAAGAATCTTCCCACAGTAGGTGGCTTTTTTGATATTGTTTTAGGATTTGAAAAATTAGGTGGGTGTCAGGAAGAAATGTATTTGAGGACAAAGAGGATGGGGAAAATGAAAGACACATTTATAAAACAGTAAGAAGTTCAGCTTGGATTAAGCATATCTTATATGAAAAAGGGAAAAGTGTGAGTTGAAGTTAGAAAGGTAGGTTGGGGGCCACAGAAAGATACCACCAAGTGTGAGGAAGAGAAACAGCTTGGGTACCATAAAGACCTTTAGTTCATCTCCACTGATCTACTCAGAAGAAAAGAAGCCAAAATATAACTGACTCATTATAAAATACATACATTCTCCTCTCTTGGCAAAGAATATAGAAAGAACAAATGATGGAGACAGGGGAAACATCTACAGAATGCGATAGTTTTAAGGCCATTCTCAGGAGAGAACTTCAAGCTTTCTCAATCTTAAAGGGACCATAATAGAGTCGCTAGACATACATTCTCCTAAAAAGAATAGCTCTGCACAAATATTAAACGCAAGATATAAATTGAATACATTTTTAGATGTTTATGTAATGCCAAAATGAAGATTAAAAGTGGCCTATTTTTTCCCTCTGAGATAAAAGTCAGCTTGGTAATATTCTATTCTTGGTAGTTTCTGCTTATTTGAAAGGGGGGGGGGGGGAAGCCTGCAATTCTGAGCTAACACTTAACCATAAATCTTTTATTACCATCTTGCCGCTAGAACGAAGGATCAACACAAGTAGGACCATAAAATAAGAATTATATTTCGATGTGAAACAGCTCCATATCATAATCCATTTTCTTTTTATTAAATGTATAAAAAGAAAAATAAAGGGAAAATATGAAACAGCTAAACCCCTAGAGCAGGAGTGCTTAACTTCTTTTTCGTGCCAAGGACTACTCCCTTCTGCCCATCCCAGCAGTCTGGTGAAGCTTTAGGATCCCCTTCTCAGAATAAGGATCTTTTAAAATGCGCAATTGAAGGTAATGCTAAATTACAGTTAGCAAAAACAACCATGTAATTATTTTTTTCCAATTCCAATTCAAAGACTTCCTGTAATCTTAACCCCAGCTTAAGAATCCCTACTCCAGGAGGCAACTGAATTATACTTCCTCAACATTAAGGGACTGACTTAAGTGAATGCAGGTATAATTTGGGGCAGTTCCAAGGCTTCAACCTCCTTGCCAAGCCCTCTCACATTACCTCGTTCCCTTTCCTCCCAGGTGATCAGCCTCCATCCCTCTGTGATTATCTCACTCCCCAGTGACATCACTGAAATGGTTCATTCTCCCTTTCCACCCAATCCTCTGCTACCATCATCACCCATTTCACCCCCCATCAATAACCCCCCAAGGCTCTCCATATAGAAGTCTTCCACTTCAAATCAAAGAACTTTCTTCTCATAACCATAATCCTATGTAGTAGGCAATACAAATATTACTAACCCCATTCGTCAGTCAGTCAATTAGCATTTATTAAGCATCTACTATGTGTCAGGCACTTTGCTTAGCTTTGGGGATACAAAGAAGGTCAAAAAGCAGTCCCTGCTCTCAAGGAGTTCATAGTCTAATGGGTGAATATATGTGCAAATTTGTGAAATGGGTGAAACAACACACAAACAGCTCTGAACAAACAAGATAACAGACAGGATAAATTAGGAGTAGTCTCGGAGGGAAGGCATTAAGATTACGGAGGAACTGGGAAAGGCTTCCTGCAGAAGAAGAAATGTTAGCTAAGACTTGAAGGAAGACCGTTGGGTGCTAGGAAGTGGAAATGAGGAAGGAGAAAGTTCTAGAGACATTAGAGACGGCCTGTGATAATGCATGAAGTCGAGATATGGAGTGTCCTACCAAAGGAATAGCAAGAAGGCCAGCGTCACTAGATCAATGAGAAGGTGGAAGATAGGAAGTTGTAAAAAGACTGGAAAAACAGGAATGGGTCAAGTTATGAAGGACTTTAAAAGCCAAACAAAGGACTTTACAATGGAACCTGGAGGTAATAGGGAGCCACTAGAATTAACTGAATAGGGAAATGATATGGTCAGACCTTCATTTTAGGAAGATCATTGTGATAGCTGAATGGAGGATGAACTGGAGTGGGAAGAGCCTGGAAGCAGGAAGACCATCCCATTACTACTGCAATAGTCCAGGCATGAAGTAACAAGAGCCTACACCAAGGTGGTTGCAGTATTGGAGAAGAGAAGGAGTAGTATAAAAGAGATCTTAGAAAGGCAGAAACAACAGGACTCAACAACTGATTGGTTTGGGGAGGGGGTGAGAGTGAGGAATTAAGGATGACGGTAAGGCTACAAGCCTAGATGACTGGAAGGATGAAGTCCCCTCCACAATAAAAGAGAAGTTAAGCAGACAGAAGGGTTTAGAAGGAAAGATAATGAGTTCAGTTTTGGACATGCTGAGTTTATGATGTCTACAAAACACCCAGTTCAAGATGTCTAATATACAGTTGGAGATGTGAGACTGGAGGTCAAGACGGAGGTCAGAGCTGAACAAACAGATCCAAGGTCCATTTGCATAGAGATGATAATTAAAACTACGAGAAATGAATTAATATGGAGGGAGTAGTACAAAGGGAGAAGAGGGTCCAGGACAGAGGCTTGAGGAACACCCACGTTAGCAGGCACAACTTGGATGAAAAACCAGCAAAGGAGACAGAAGAGGAGCAGCCAGACAGGAGAACCAGGAGGGCAATGTCACAAAAAGAGAGCGTCAGGAGAAGAAGGTGATCGACAGTGTCAAAGGCTGCAAAGAGTTCAAGGATACGGATTGAATAAAGGTCATTAGATTTTTCAATTAAGAGATCATTGGTAACTTTGGAGAGACCAGTTTGGGTTGAATAATGAGCTCAGAAGACAGACTGCAAAGAGTGAGAAGAAAGGGAGCAGGGGCACTTGGTGTAGATGGCCTTCTCAGGGAGTTTAGCCAAAAAAGGAAAGAGAGATAAAGAACTATAGCTTGTGAGGATGCAGATGAGGAAGCAGATTACATAAGCATCAAGTAATAGCTAGCCTATTGTTACACAGCTAGTAAGCGTAAAAAACAGGATTTGACTCAGGTCTTCTGACTCTAAATGAAACCTCTTCCACTACACCATGGCTGCTCCTCCCCCAAGATGATCACACTCTCAGGCCTCGCTATCTTATAGAACTGAACTTTAAGTCCCAGTCTCTAACTGTAACTTTCTATCCTCATAGCTCTCCCTCAGTGTTTTTCACCTTCTTCATGGCTTCCCCATCCTTTTATCCCTGCTAATTCCCCTAGTCTATCTCCCCAACCCCAGCTTCACTTGCCTCCATGCCCAGTCTTGACTTGCATTGGCTTCTCACCCCATCTGCCACCTTCCATAGTTCCTGATCAACTACTACTCAACCCTAGTACAGAAAGTCACAAAAATTAAGGCTCACCCACTATAAGGTTATAATGGGCCTTCACTGCTGTTAGGCAATACTATTCTACATTTTACTGATTCCCTTATCTCATTCCCCACAATGACTTGCACACCTTTTCTTAAGCCTCCAACCATATTTAATGCAGATAAACTGTCTCCAACTTCACTAAAATAGAGGCCATACAATGGAAGGTCCTTCAACTGCCTTTTTCTGGTCAAAATGTAGGAGTAACATTCATTACCTTTCCTTTTATCTCAAAAGGTTAGCCTACCTAAGCCTAATTCCTCTCTCTGTGACCTTGATCTCATCTCCTACAGCCACTCCAAGACCAAATTCCAGCAATCCTTCCCTCTTCTACATCTTCAATCTCTCCTTTTCTAATGACTCCTCATGTAACTATAAATATGCTTGGATAACTCCAGTCTCCAAAAGTGCTCCCCCACCTCCTTCATGGAGCTGCCATCTTCTCTCTCCTTCCCTACTAAACCTCTTGAAATAATAATCCATACCCCATAACTCAAAGTCATCAACAGTCTCCTCTATCCTTTACAATCTAGCTTCCAGACCTGCCACTCTACTGAAGCCGCTCTCTGCTCTCTTAATCACAAAGTCCAACAACCTTTTTTTCCCCCTTTTTTCTAACATCATCCTCCTTAGCCTCTATGGCCTCTATCCAAAGTTTCAGTTTCCTTCCTCAGCTCCTTTCTCTGCCTGTCCACTGAATGTATGTGCAGTCCAAGATCACACCCTTAACCCTCTTCTGTTTGCCCACCTCATTTACTCCATAAGTGTCAACCATGACTTAGTTATACACAGATAATTTCCAAACTACATCTCCAGCCCTGTCCTCTCTTCAGAGCTACAGACTTGTATTTCTAATTACCCACTAGGACCTGAAGCTGTACTTGTCCAGCTTGGATGATTACTATCTTTCCCTCCCAAACCTGTTCCTCCTTATAACTGCACTATTCTGTCCACAGTACCCTCTCTTCCATGTACAAAACATTAGTATTACCTTTAAATCTCCCCTCTCCCTTAACTTGTACATACAATCACTACATTTTATGAATGAAGCCTCAAGAATGTCCTTGCTATTCATCCCTTTCTCTCTATTCCCAGTAGCACTGTCCTAGTATAAGTTTTCATTATCACCTGCCTAAACTATCGTTTTCTTTTCTCCTCAACCCATCCCACAGACTTGTTAGATCTGTCTCCCTTATATCTGAATCTACTCAAGTCACTGTTCTTGCCAAAAAACCTTTTAAGAGCTCCCTACTTACTAATGGGTAAAATTCAATTGTCTTTGTCTGCCATTCAGGACCCACCCTCCATCTCCAGTCTCATGTCATACCAATCACCTCAACATACTCTACATTCTACACTATTTATCATTCCTCATACTCATCCTGTCCTTCCCCACTTGTGTGGCTTTGCTCAGGATATTCCCTAAGTCTATAATGCCCTACCTTTAACTTCTGCCTGGTGAAATTCTCCCCATGCTTTAAAGCCTGGCTCAAATGACACATCCTTAATTTAGTAATGATCCTGCCTCCCTCCCCAACCTCATGTACCACTTTGGTAATGCCTCTTACATTTTAATGGTTGTTCAGTCATGTCTGACCTCTTCATGATCCCATGGACCATACTGTCCACGGGATTTTCTTGGCAAAGATACTGGAGTGGTTTGTCATGATTTCAGTCACTTGGGTTCTTCCTCTAATAAAGTTTCCCAACCCCTCATGCCTTTGCAAATTACCGAGGACAAAAAAAATATCACCAGCTGGTGGCCAAGCTTCCAGTAATGAGCCTCTCCTGTCCCCTTTAGTCCATCAACAAACCAATAAGAACTTAAGTGTCTTTTTTTTGAGGGGGGAAGGCAGAGGGATTGGGGTTAAGTGACTTGCCCAAAGCACTTAAGTGTCTTGCTCAGGGTCACAAAGCTAGTAAGTGCCTGAGGCCAGATTTAAATTCAGGTCTTGCTGACTCCAGGCCCAGCCTTATTCATGGAACTACCAAGCTGCCTCCTAGACAAACAGAAGTTAAGTGATTTGCCCAAGGTCACACAGTTAATTAAATACCTGAGGCTGAATTCTAATTCAGGTCTTCCTGATTCCACTCCCAGCATTCTATCCACTGAGCCACCTAGCTGCCCCTTGTATTTTAGTAAACTGGGTCAAATCCTCCACAAAGTCCCACTCAGATGCCTCATCATGGCATGAAAGTGATTCTCAGTTCTCAAACTGAGGGTACGCCAATGGAGAAAGGTTCTGCCAAACTGAAAAGGCTTTGAGTCCACTGTCTGAGGACCAGCTCAGCCAAGCACAGAGAGACTCACCAGTTCACTAATAGGTGACAAATTATTTGACCATGACAAGCTATGAAATAAAAGAAAATATAAATGGCTCTCAGAGTTGGGCAGCCCCCTTCCATTCCTGTAGTTATAGTTGTAGAATAGCAGAAAAGAAATCTGAGGGTGGAATCACAATGACCTATGATAGATACATGGAGGCTGTGGCATAGCTCCCATAACAACCTTCACACAAGACGTAATATAAGAGATAGATGGCACTGAGGAAATGCATAATGTGAAAGGGGCTGGGTCAGTTGGGTGATAAGAAAAAGTTATCCAATGCAGAGCCTAAGTGCTCCACTGGGACGCAAGAAATATAACAAGACTGAGGAGGCCTACAAGAAGATCTTCTGCAGAAGATCTATGGGAGAACATAAAAAAGTCAAGTACAGAAAAGAAACACATGGACAAGAATTTCACAAGATAAAAAGACATGGGTGAGTTACAATTTGTACCAATGTAGGAAATACCAACACTGATGAGATCAGATCTAATTAAATTCTGATCTTCTTACCAGATTTTAAGCTCCTGGAGAGCAGAGAATAAATCTTATCTAAAATGTATATCTCTCCTAGTGCCTAGCACAGTGTTCTGTACATAGGAACAGCCTAATAAATATTGGTTGAATGAACTCTTTACTAATTTTGGGTCCTTTAATCAAATCCCTCCCCCAAATCCTAATTTTTCCATTAATTTTTCCCTCATTGATTCACATAAGTGACAACTTCCACAAACATTCCCACATCTTCATGTAAAACTCCTATAATAGGCTATCCCATTAATACTCTACAATTCCCCATACCTATAGCTTACTTTCAATATAAATACATGTGTTGTTTATGTATATTACTCAATTTTCTGCTAATCTAAATATTTTGCCATGTCAGTATTATTTGAGTCAATTCAAAGCAAGTCAACATTTGTTAAATGCCTACTACATAGACAAGGCCCTCTGATGAACTGGGGACACAGTGACAAAGTAAGACACAATCTTTGGCCTCAAGGCACTCAGAATATAGCAAAGAAAATAAAACAAATGTAGAAAAAACTATAATAAAAATTAGAATGTAAGTGTAAAAGGGGTGATCCAAGCAAAATGCTACGAGAAATGTGCAAAGAGGTTACTTCAATTTAACAGCAACAAATATTTATTAATCACTGCATGCAAAGCATGGTGTTGGGTAAGACACAAAATTTAGACAAGTCATAATCCCTGACCTCATGGGTTTACAGTCTAATAGGGACGCAAAGATAGCTTAATATTAGGAAATCAATACAATAAATTACACTTATTTCAATATTTGAAGGATCCATGGTTTCAGTGAGTTGGGTTGTTCCTCCAATAAAGTTTCCAAACCCCTCCATGTCTTGGGAGATGGTCTTTGTGAATTGCTGAGGACTAAAAAAAAAAAGTCACCAGCTGGTGGCCAACCTTCCAGTAATAGGCCTCTCCTCTGCCCTTTAGTCAATCAATAAACCAATAATCATTTATGAAGCACAAATTATGTCTTTGGCACTGTATTAGGCACTTGAGAGATACAAAGCAACTAAACAGTCTTCAGAGAGCCTGCCTTCTACTATAGGAAACAACATGTACACGTAATTAGATACAAGACATACACAAAGTAGACATGAGATAATTTCAGGGGAGGGGAGAGGCAGTAGAAACTGAGGTAGATCATTAAGGTCTCACGTACGAAGTAGCACTTGTACTAAGCTTTGAAAGAGCCTAGGCCTTTCAAGAGGTGAAGGGGCAGGGACGGTATTTCATAGATAGAATATCATGTATGAGGTAAAGCAAGAAGGTAGGCCAGTTTGGCTGCAACATGGTAATTCATGGGAGAGAGTAACGTTCCTAAAAGAAAGTATGGGTCTCACTCTATCAACACTACAGAAATTTATGTCATCTTCCCAACAATCAATTTAATTAAAAAAATAATCCCTTATGTAAGTCTTTAGTGGGTGCAGAGCAGTGTCATAGATTTTAATAACCAAACCACTATCAAGAAGGTAGGCTATCTAAATTATCAATCCAAAAAGAGAATGGCAAAATGGTAGAGGTCCTAAATGGCTGGTCTCAAAGCCTGGAAGACCTAGATTCAAATTCTACCTCTGAAACATACTGGCTGTGTGACTGAGCAAATCATGTAATCTTTCAGTACTCCAGGCCACAATCTTAGATGATAAATGGAAGAGAAGGTGCTGACCTGCATTGATGGAGGCAGCTCCTTCACCAAAGAGGTCCATCTACCGGTGAAATCACAGGTCCAGTCCCTAACCTATCCAAAACAAAACTGGATTCAAAATATATTTTAATTGACACTGTGTTAAAAGACATCATGATATAATGGATGGAGTATTGGACCTAGAGTCAGAAAGCTCTGAGTTCAAATCTTTTCAGATGCTTACAATCTTATACCTCTCTTAGCTTCAGTTTACACATCTGTAAAATGGGTCAATAACACCTACTACACAGTGCTGTTGTGCAGATGCAATGAAACATTTATAAAGTGCTTTATAAACCTTAAAGCCCTATGTATATGCTGTTATTATTCATCTACAATCTTTTGTCTTTGCCCCACCATAAACCATACCTTTCATCTGAGAGCCAAGAATTAACAGTGTAGTCTGTGGTTATAGAACAGGAAGAAAATTAACAAGAGAGTCAACCTATAACGTAGTTTTTTGGTTTTTTTTTTAGCATGGCATTTTAACCAATGAAGTTAACAGTCATGTCAGAAACATTAACGTGGTTCAAGAACATATAGAAAGAAGTGCTGTGCTGAGTAAGGAGGACGAAGAGAGGGGGAATAGAGGAAAAAGAAAAGGGTTACAGATTTTTAACTATGACTATAAATGTCCTGAATTGAATTTAATTGTGATTTTTCTTAAGCATTTCCAAAATTTGTAGAGGCCAAGACTGCAACATGGTACCATAAATAAATTAATTTTAAAAAGCATTTCTCAGCTACCTATGTGTGCAGCTTTTAAAAGAACATACAAGATTCCTGAATTTCAGGAGTTTACAGTCTGAGACACACACAATATAACAGGCAGATATACTAGAATAAAAATAACTCATCTATATCACGCTTCACAGTGCTTTCCTCCCTTTTCCTCACTAAAACTTTGTACAGGACAATATTTATTTATACTTCAATGATCTATCATCTTAATAGTGTGGGCACCACCACCACAGCACAAATCACAACCCATCTTAGAAGATGGTCTTGGAAAGTCGCTAAGGCTGAAAAATGCATCACCCTGCAAACAACCTGGAGATGAGCCTCTCTGAGCTAGAATGATCTTCCAATGACAGTGTCCAGACTCGGAACATCAATCAATAAAATTTATTACGCACCTACTAAGTGCCAGGCCCTGTGGAAGGCCCTAAGGATACAAAGATAAAAATGGAAGTAACCACTGCTCTCAAGCTTACATTCTATAATGTGTTGATACACTCCACCAGTTGAGGAAAACCAGAAAAGGCTTCATGAAGAAAGGATTTGATGAGGCAGCAATGAGGGAGTACCTTCCAGGCATAGGGGGCAGGCAGTGGAAGAACATGGACACGTGAGACTCAATGAGTGGCATGAGGAACGGTAAGGCTAGTGAGCCTAGATGATAAAGTATGGAAAGGTGAATAATGTAAAATGAGGTTGGAAAGGTAAGTCAGAGAGAAGTTGTAAAGGGATTTGAAAAACAGCAGCTTATACTTTATATTGGAGGAAATATGAAGGCACTGGAGTTTATCTACACTTAGGGGAAATCACTTTGACAAGTGTATGCACAATGAACTAGAATGAGAAGATGAAGTGAGGAGCAAGATTAGAAAGCCACTGCAACAGTTCAAGACAGAAGTGATGAGGGCCTGAGATAATGTTAAAACAGAAACAGCAAAACTTAGCGATAGATTGGATAGGTGGGGTGAGAGTGAAGAGCTGAAGATGACACTGGGTATACAAAACTGGGACGCTTGAAGACTGGTGGTGCCCTTGACAGAAAAAACAAAATTCAGTAAAGAGGAGGACTGGGGGGAGGAGGGGAGAAAATGAGTTTTGTTTTGGACATTGGAGCTTGAGATGTCTCTAGAACAAAGGTCAGCACATTATGTCCCTTGGGCCAAATCTGCCAGTCTGTTTTTGCAGGATCCAAGAGCTAAGAATGTCTTTTATATTTTTCCAGATTTGGCCCTCAAGCCATAGTTTGCTGATCCCTGTTCTAGACATCCAGAATGAAATATCCAATAAGCAGATGGTACTGTGGGACTCAAGCTCAAGAGAATAGACTAGGACTGGATACATTGGTTTGCACAAAGTTAATAATAGCATTTCTGATGCAGGGAGGTGGTGTGGGAGACAAAGCGCACAGAGAAAAGAGGGCCCAGGAAAAAGGCCTTGGCACCACCAAAATAAGGTGTAAGGTACAGATGATGAGCTAGCAGAGGAGACTAAAAAGGACCTGTAATAATTTTTATCCCCATTTTATATATGAAGGGAAGTCAGTGGCTAACACTCAGCCATTAAGTGACTAAACCCACTGCATGTATCTTATTTATACATTAAAGGGGGAAGGGAGGAAGAAGAGAGGCAAAAGGAAGAAGGGGAAACTGTGGGAAGGGCAGAAGAAAGTAGAAAAGGGAAGGAATGAGAAGAGGAAAGGGACAAAGAGAAGGGACAAAGGAAGGGGGAAGGACAAGAGCTTGAAAAGGGTCAGGAATGGGGGGAAAGACAAGGGATGGAGATGAATGCATGGAAAGGGGGCAAAGATGAGAAAGCAGCTGGTAGGAGCCGCAACTAAGTTAGGGTGCAAGAAGCGGACGAGAGAAGCAAGGAAAAAGAAGAAACACAAAGAGTGGGGAGGGAAGAAGAGGAATAGAGAGGGAATTAGAATCGAGGCAGGAAAGAGATGAGCACAGGGGGTCTAGGCAGGGGACAGAGATGAAGGAGAGTAGCACTTATATTGCGCTTTAAGGCTTGCAAAGGGTTTTCCAATCGTGATTGTTTCATTTGACCTTCACAATAACCCTGCCAGATAGCTATCCCTACCCACTTCACAGATGAGAAAACTGAGGCCAGGCAGAGGCTCCGTGACATGCGCAGAATCACACAGCTATCGGGGCGTCTGGGGGAGGATTTGGCCGGGGGTCCGCAGGCTGATAAGGCCGGGGGACAGAGAAGAGCGAAGAGAGGCCGGTGTCCGGGAAAGGAACACGGCTGGGGGCCCCAGGGGCAGGGGCTGAACTAGTGAGAGGAGCTGGGGCGACGGGAAGCGACAGAGACGGGGACCGGAATGGGGGTCCGGGAGGCAAGGGACAGGGGGCTGGGGCGGAGAAGGGACCCACGGACCACGCTACCAAACCCTGTCTCACCCTCACCTTAACCCCCAGCCTCAGCCCCAAGGCCCGGAGCCGGATCTCCACTTCACCGGAAGCGCTCTGTCCTTGGGCCTCGGGGTCCGGGTACAACCCTTCCTCCGGAAAGGCCCGTTCCGGCTCTCCACCCGGGTGCCACCTACACAGGTGGGAGCGGAGGGCGGGGGAAGAGGGGAGGGGCCTTCCCGAAGCCGCGGAGCCTCCCTCCGGCCAACTAGGCCCCGCCCCGCCCCCGCTCGCCCAGCCAATCGCTGGCCGAGCGGCTCCGGAAGCTGTTTCCGGCCGGACCGCAGCGCGGGTGCACGCCCCGGCCTCGCTGTCACTGAGGCCGGCGGCGGCGGCAGCGGCTGCGGCGCTGGGACCACGAGCCGGGAGGGACCGAGTGAGTCATGGCGGGGGTGCGGGGAGGGCGGGGAGACAGGGGGGCGCGGGGAGGCCGGGCCTGGATAAAGGGCTGAGCGCTGCCGGGGTCTCCCCACGAGCCTGCCCCGCCGGGACCCCCGGGGGGAGGGGCGGGAGGGGACCGTCCGGCCAGGGCCACCGCCCGGCCCTCGGGGAGCCCCCGAGCCCCACCTGCTCCGCTGCCCCGGCAGCCCCGGCTTTGCAGCCTCGGCCCTCGCGCCTCCTGCTTCTCCGCATCCTATGGGATAATAGACCAAAGGCGCTGCTGATATGACAGCTGCTAGGATCATCTCGTAGCGCGATGCGGTGGAAAGAGGACTGGATTGGAGTCGGAGGGCCTGGGTTCAAATTATGACCTCGCCACTTACTGCCCTGTGTCCTTGGACGAGTCACGTTGCTTTTCCAAGTTTCAGTGTCCTCATCCACCAAGCTTCGGGTGTTGGACTCAGTGCCTCCGATGGTCCCTTTAAGCTGTAAATCGATAATCATCTCTTCCCCTTTGTTTTATTCCTCTTCTTCCCCCTCCCCCCTATCTTTTCAGTCGCCTTATTTCCTTGCCCAAGCCAAAGGTCTCCCCTGACATCGGTGCTGGGGCAGATAGGTGGGACCGTAGATAGTGAGTGGGGCTTGGAGTCAGAAAGACTTGAATTGGGATCTTATCTCTGACACTAGCATTTAGCCTAGTGCCTGGCACATAGTAGGTGCTTAATAAGTGCTTCTTTACCTGACTGTAAGCAAGTCCTTTAACTTCTCTGTACCTCAGTTTCCTTATCTACAAAATTGATGTACTAATAGCACCTACCTCACCAGTAAAGGGATTTACAAACTGTAAGGTATTTAAATGCCAACTGTTGTCATCAATTATCATCGTCATTATCATTATTATATCTTCTTATTCTATATTAGTCCAAGAATTTAAAATAATCATTTCCTCCTTACCAAAGTCTGGGATTTCATCAGTTTCTTAGCTACTAGACAGTATGGAAAGGTCCCTTCCAGTCCTTGATTCTGTGACCTTCCATTCATCCCCACCTACCCCTTTTCCCTTCTCTTTCTTTTCCCCTCCAGGCTCTGGAATTTCATCATCTTCTCCTCTCTTTGTACCCTGGAACTTTATCTGTTGTTTTTCCTTGTCTTTCTCCCCAGTCCTGAATCTCCAGCATCACTTTCCCTTGGACCATAATTCTCCTTCACAACAAATATTTATTCAACTTCCTTGGTATCTCTGACACCCAAGTATAAAACTGGAGAAATGTGACTAATAGCTTCCCCCTGAATTCAAGAGACTAGCTAAGTGTTACAGTGGGTAAAGGTCTAGATCTGGAGTCAGGAAGAGCCGAGTTCAAATCCAACCTCAGACACTTACTGGCTGTGTGACTCTAAGCAAGTCCTTTTCTTCAATTGTAAAAATGGAGATGTTAACAGCACTTACTTTGCAAGGTTGTTGTGAAGATCAAATGAGATATTTGCAAAGCCTGTTACAGTGCCTGGCGCATAGTAGGTGCCATATAAATGCTTATTCTCTTCTCCTTCATGAGGGAAAACTTTCTTACACATAGAACTACCCAAGAAGGGAATTAACCACCTCAGCAATAAGCTCCTTTTTACTGGTAGGTTTTCCAGTGAGGACTACTTTAAGGAATATTGGAGAGGGAATCCCTGTTCAATTCAGTTCAGTGATTCAGGCATTGATTAAGTCCCACTGAACAAGGTGCCATGTTGTTGTCCCTGTGCTTAAGGCACTTGAATTCTAAAACTGGAGGAACACAGCATGGACAAAGATAAGTTCGATACCAAGTAACTTCTGCAAAGAGCAGGTACTGGCACGTGGTAAATCAGGAATGGCTTCAGATACAATGTGCCACCTAAGACACGGAGGCAGGAGGGCATGTATTCCAGGCAAACAAGGCAGCCTTAGCAAAGGCACAGAACTGGAAGATGTCATGTTCTGGAGGCAGGCTAGCACAGAGGAAAGAGCGTTAGTTCTGGAGTTAAAGAGCTGGATTCAAATCCCACCTTTAACATTTACTCTCTGGGTAATTTTTCAGGAAGTCATCATACCTCTCTGGCTTTCAGTTTCCTCATCTGCAAATTGAGGGAGTTGGAATAGATGATTCTTGGGCTAAACAAAAACAGGGCAGCAGATTTGACCCCTTAAAGGATTGTAGTTTGCTAACCTCCCTTCTAGAGATATCTCAAACTCAGTTGTCCAAAGCAGATTTTGTTATCTTCCCCCTGCCAATCCTCCTCTTTTGGGGGCCCTGCTAACTCCAAATCTATGATTTTGTATCAAATTGGAGGTCTCTATAGTAGAGCAGCTTGTCTAGAACATGGAATGAGTGAAGGGGTCGATTATCATCTTTATGCAGATGATCCTCAAGCCCAAGTCTCCTGAACTCCAGTCCCACATTGACAGCTGTCTACTAGACATTCCTGCCTGGAGGTTCTGTTAATAACTAAACTTAAAATATAAAGATGTAAACACAAGAGTCCAGAGAAACCAAAAAAGGTACAAATACATTTTTATTTGAGCAGTTGGAAAGAGCTGTATAATGATGTTCCAGTATTCTAATGGGGGGGGGAATTAGTGTATTATAACAATAATAGTAATTAACACTATCTCGCACCTTGAGGTTTACAGAGTATTTTATAAATGTTACCACATTTGATCCTCAAACAAGTCTGAGGAAGAGCTATTATTATCCCCATTTCATTCATGAGGAAACTGAAACAAACAGGTTAAGTGGCTTGCCCGATGTCATACAGCTAATAAGTATCTGAGGCTAAATTTGAACTCAGGTCTTCCTGTCTCCAAATCCTATACTCTATTCACTGGGCTTTATCCAGGGGCCACCTAGTTCTCTGAACGTCTCTTCGGAACTTTAATGTCTTCAAGGATTATTGAAGAAAAACAGAGGTCTTAAGATGTGGATTGGTTCTATTCTGACGGTTTCAACAGGGGATAGAGAAGATTGGGTAAGAGAAAGAACATAGTAGTATAGAAAAGAGGAACTGGAGTGAGAGGACGTGCTATTTCTTATAATTGGGGTATATAAGAAGAATAGCAAACATGGAAGGAGTGGACATCAGATGAATCTCTGAAATGATGCTACACACACAATTTGGTATAGAACTACAGCAAACTCAACAGGAAAACAGACAGGGCTAGGGAAGAGGGAGGGGGTTAAGAAGGAGGTTAATACCAGGGAGAAAATAGTCACAAGCAAAATAAAATTCCTGATTCTGCAGAAAAGACTAAACTGGCCAGGGAGGAAAGCTAGAATCTAAGGGATAACTTTAGAGTGCCTTTTGAACAGTTAGGGAATGGCTACACAAAGTGTGGCCGATGAATTTGATGAAACATTCTGCTATGAGATATTACAAAAGAGATTATTTCAGAGAATCCTAGGTAGGGTGAATGATTAAGAGTGAAGGGAGCATAACCAGAAGAATTTATACAAGGACATGGTTACATGGTAAAGAAAAACAACTTTGAAAGACTTGAGAATTTTGATCAAATCAATGGCCAAATTATTTCTCCAAAGAACCTGTGATAAAGCATGTTACCTGCCTGTCAACATAATGAGAAAAAGGTAAAGAAAGAGACCTAATTGGACACAGCCATTACTTTGATCTATCTCACTTGACTGTGCTTATTTGTGACAAGGGTTTTCTTTGTTGTTCTTCAGTTAGTGGGAGGAGGGGGGAGGTAGCAACTATGATGCTAAGAGACAGAGATGCAGAAGGCCATTCAAACTTTTTTTTAATGCACAAACAAGAACAGAAGTTGAGAAGAAAGCACAGATGAGCAAGACGGTTTTTGAAAGTAATGGGTTAGGGTTGGGCAAGATGTGACTGGCAGTAGGATAAGGAAGCAAGGATTCAAAGGTAGAAAATAGTGTGTTTATTTGAAGTGTTTAATCATAAGATCAAGATAATAATCAAAGTGAGAACAAAGTAAGGGTGATAAAACTTAGGAGAGGGGGTTGTGGAATGACTGAGGTCTTGGAGAATAGGGTTAGAAGTCTGAGACAAATGGATATGTAGTTTCTAACTGAAGAGAATGGCAAGGTATTTGGAGACACCCTGTTTCCCAGAGCTAAAGCCCAGCCAGGAGGCTGTACCCTGAGCTCAGCATAACAACAGTCCTTTGCACTCTGGATTTCAGCCACAGCCAAATCCCAGAATTGTTTCCTAATACCAGGTGTTCTCTGAGCTTGGACAAGCACCTGCTGTCCCCATGTTCTAGTCCTAAGGCCCTGCTGTGAATCAGACTTATCACGTTGCTGTTATCCCTCATTGTCAGGGCTACAGCTCCCTACATATTGAGATCTTCACACACTAAAGTGGGTCTCTCCCATGAGGGGCAGGATTCCACCACATGTGTTCTTCCTTACAAGCTGTTTCCCTCACTTGAAAATTAATAAAACTTCTGTTTGTGTCCTAACTCTCCTGTCTCTAGCCTGCCCTTTTGAGTTCCAGATATTCCCAGGTTAGAGGCCAGTTACAGTCCAGTTGATAAGAAGAATTTCAGAATTCTAAATCATGGAGGTAGAACAAGGGTATACCCATCTCTAGGGACAGCTAAGGTAAACCAAAGGTGTCGTTCATAGTTATTGAGGAGGTTGGTGAACTGGGAGGCTGTGAAAACCAAGGTGATATTAACATAAAATCCTTTGGTGTCATATGTCAGCTGGACTGAACTGGCCTCTAACCTATGGATGGCCAGAGCTAAACATAGTCCACCAGAGACAGGAGAGTCAGGAATCAAACAGAAGTTTAAATTCAAAGTGAGGGAGATGGCTGGCAAGCAAGGAGGAAACAAGCCACATGTGCCAGGGCCCCAGCCGGAGTGAAGGGACCTGCCTTAGTGTGGCCAAACCTTGATGTTTATACTTGTGTCTAGACAAAGAGTCAAACAGCGTAGTATAGCAATAATGATGAGGCACAGCAGCAACGGTGAGGCAAGGTTGTCTAGTGACAGGAAATCCATTCAGAGCAGGACTTCATGTCTGGACCTCTTGGTGCTTGCCCGAGCTCGGGAACCATCAGTTCTGTGATTTAGTCACAGCAGTGTTCATCCAGAGGGTGAGCACAAAGGATTGTTGTTATGCCAACCTCAGGGCACAGTTTGCTTGCTAGGTCTTAGCTCCAAGAAACAGGGTGTCTCCTAATATCTTGACAGACAGTGGGGCTGAAAGAAGAAGAAGGTTGTAAGCCAGTTAATCTACTCCTTCAGGTCAGTCACTAAGCATTTATTAAATGCCTACTATGTGCCAGGCACTGGGGATACAAAAAGAGACAGAGACAGTCCGTGCTCTCAAGGAGCCCATAGTCGAACAGGGGAGACAATATGTAAACAGCTATGTACAAATAAGCTATATACATGATAAATTGGAAATAATTAACAGAGACAAGGCAGTATCGTTAAGAGGGATTAAGAAAAACTTCCATGTAGGAGGTGTGATTTTAGCTGAGACTTGAAGCAAGCCAGGAGGTGGAGGTGAGGAAGAAGAGCAATCCAGGCATGGGGCATAGCCAGAGAAAATGCCCAAAGCAGAGAGCTGGGGTATCCAGTTTGTGAAACAGCCTGGGGTGGAGGGAGCGGTGAGTGGCTAGGCTGTAAAGGGCTTTGAACACCAATTGGAGAATTTTGTATTTTATCCTGGAAGTGATAGGGAGCCACTAGAGTTTATTGGGTAGGTAGATGTCATGGTCAGGCCTGTGCTTTAGGAAGATGACTTTGGCTTTGGCAGCTGAACGGAGGATGGACTGGAGTGGGGAGCGACTTGAGGCAGACAGCCCCATCAGCATGATGTAGAAATAGTCCAGAGATAAGGTGATGAGGGACTGCACTAGAGTGGTGGCAGTGTCAGAGGAGAGAGGAGGCATATGCAAGAGATATTGAAAGGTGAACAACAGGCCTTGGCAACAGCTTGGATATAGGGAGTGGGGGCAGGGGTTTGAGAGATGAGGAATGAAGGTGACACTCAGGTTGTGAGTCTGGCCAACTGGAAGGATGTTGTTGCCCTCTACACTAGCAGGGAATTTAGTAGGGGTGGAGGGTTTAGGGAAAAAGATAATGAGTTCAGTTTTAAAAATGTTGAGTTTAAGATGACTACTGGACAGTTGGAGATTGGAGGTCAACAAGAGAAGTTAGGGCAGGATAGGCAGATTTGAGATTCATCAGCTTAGAGATAATTATATTCATGATGAGGTCACCAAATGAAGTGGTGTAGTGGGAGAAGAGCACCTAGGACAGAACTCTGAGGGATACCTGTGGTTAGAGGGTGTGATCTAGAGGGGGATCCAGCAAAGGAGACTAAGAAGCTGCCTGACAAGTAGGAGGAGAACCAGGAGAAAGCGGTCCTGGAAACTTGGAGTGAAGAGAGTGTCAAGGAGGAGAGTGATCAACAGTGTCAGAAGCTGCAGAGAGGTCAGGGAGAATGAGGATTGAGAAAAGACCATTGGATGTGGCAGCTAAGAGATCATTGGTAACTTTGATGAGAGTAGTTTTGGTGTAATAATGAGATCAGAAGTCAGACCGAAAGTAGTTAAGAGAATGAGAGGAGAGGAAGTGGAAACAACTTTTGTAGATGACCTTCTAGGACAAAAGTGGGGGTGAAAAGATCTACTGAGGGTCTTTTGAGGATGGGGGAGTTACAGGCATGTTTCTAGGCAGAAGGAAAGGAGCCAGTAGAGAGAGAGAGATTATAGACAGGTGATTTGAGTGGGGACATAACAGAGAAGACAGTCCGCTGGAAGAGATGGGATGGAAGGAGATCACTTGGACAGGTAGAGGGATTGTCCTTGGTAAGGATAAGTCCATCTCTTCATGTGAGACAGGAGGAGAAGAGAGTGGCAAAAGGCATTTGAAGGCTGGAAGATGAGGGAAGAAGAAATGCTCATGTACAGGTTCCTTCTGAGGTTCCTACTAAATTCCTAGTGCTTCCCTCTCTTTCCACCTCTCTTTTCACCACGATTCCTCCTTTCCTCTTACATACATGAGACACTGATACAGAAGTTTCAGTGGCGAAAACAGGGAGAAAGGTATAAGATCTAGAATAAGCTAGGTAATAACAGCTTCATTTCAGTAGAGCTTTAAGGTTTTATAAAACACTTTACCCATTTCTATCCAATGAGATAGGTAATATATTATTATCCTCATTTTACAGATGAGAAAACTGAGGCCCAGAGACATTGAGTATGGGTTACTTACATGAGGTGTACTAGGTCTTGGATTGCATGAGCCAATCCTTCAGAAAATGTAATCATCCCTATTTCATCAGCCAGGCTAGCTCATAAGATAATCTTTGTCATCAAGAAGGGAAGCCTGTAGCTTTCAGTTTTGTTTAAGTATTTCTCAGCAATACGGTAGTTTCCAGTAACCCACTTCTGACCCAAGTAGGAGGAAGGCGGGGTTCAGGAAAGAGTTTAAATTAGGAACTGGGAAGGGATTGCTAGAACATCTCCTGCTATAGCCTGGGTCTGCAGAGTCCTCCTCTTCTGCTTGGGTCTGTATTCACATTTTTTGCTGGTAGTTTTAGCTCTTTTTATTGCATGTAAATTACCTTTTGCCAAAGTGTTAGAAAACTTAAAGAGGGAGAGTGATGCTGCGGGGAGCAGTCAGGAGCCAGAGCATGTCAGCTTCTTGCACCCTTAAGTAAGAGAATGCACTGGCTTCTGTTGCTGCTAAAGTTGTCATCAATACGGAGAATCTAGAAATTAGTATAATATTACTGTGCATAAATATATAGTGTCTTTGTTTCTAAGGCTTTGGGGTGGTTGTGGGGGGGTGCCAATTCATCTTTGTGTGGTCTGAGAGAGCAGAACTTAGGAAAAAAGGAATAGTTTTTAATTGAATTTTGTTTATTTCAATCAACAAATAGCAATTTAACCTCCCACCACCCTGCCAAAAAACCCAGCAACAACTTTGTAACAAATATTCATAGTGAAGCAAAATCAGTTCCTTCCTCAGATATATCCAAAAAGGTATGTCTCATTCTGCACCCTGAGTTCATGACCTCTTTGTCAGGAAAGGACCCGTTGCTTCATCATCGATCTTCTGGAATCATAGTCAGGCATTGCACTGATCAGAGTTGTTTGGTTTTTGCAGTGTTGGAAAGGGTAGAAGGTTTAGGGAGGTATATTTCAGCCCAATAGAAGAAAGAACTAACAGTTACAGTCATTCGACAATGGAATAGGCTGCCTCAGGAAGCAGTGACGCTCTATATCATTGTAGATCTTTAATGGAAAGCTTGCTCTCCACTTGCCAGGGATGTTGTAGAGATTTATGCCTCACAATTGGATGCGATTGACCTTAAAATCCTAGAAATGTCTAAATATTTGGAGTTAGAAACTCAAAGTCTCTACCTTATTTTTGTTGATTCTACCTTCTTAGTAAGGAGAATTTGGGCAGCATTACACTTCCATGATACTGCATGAATGTATTTTTTACACTACCTTCCAATTATTGTGAATAAAATCACTTATCTACCTTTTTATAAGAGCATGTTTTATTACATGAAGGAAAAAAAACATGTGGAAATAGAACTTTTTTCCCTTTTAGTGGAAAAATGACTTTTTGCTAGATTGATGTGAAGTAATAGAAGGTACACTGTCTTCTGGCGTCTATGCTTAGGTAGTTTTATGACCTCTTCAACTTCTCTGACTTAAAGTGTACAGTGTAGATAATGATACTTGCACTAACTATCTCACAGGAATGTGGCAATAGAAGCATTGTGTAAAAGCCTTAAAAGCTTTGTAGAAAAGTCATTATTAAGGGAGACATAGGTCTAGAAATATTAGCCATCATCATCATCACTGTTTAATTGGAAGGTTTGGTTTCTTGCCATATTCTTTTCTTGGTGGTAGCCTGTGATAAAGAGAATTGTGGTTCCCTTTGTCTTTGTGAAAGACAAGCTCTTTATTATGTTGATGTTAGAAACCAATCCCCATGCTAGACGTCAGGGGAGAATGTTACAGCCTTAAAACAGGTTTGTTTTTTGTGGGGGGGAGGAGGGTTGTAATTCCCCCTTCTGTAAAGTCTCTTGGCACTGCCTTTGATTCCACCATGGGGCTGGGATGATGAGGGTGGCTTCCATTTTTGGCATTAAGAAATTTTCCTGAAGCACCAGTGCTCTGGGTTATACATTCTGGTGCTGCCCTGCACCTCTTTTGTATAATTGTCATATCTTGTTGATCTTGCTGAGATATAATTTATATAAAACTCAGCAATTTCCTTGTTTCTTTTTTTTCAGTGGTTCTCTTTTCCTCAATTCAGCAAGTTAAATTTGTACTCTGTTCTAGGCACTGGAGATACAAAGCCAAAATATAAGACAGCCTCTGCTCCAAGAGCTTACTTACATGTTACTAGAAGGAAGATAGCAGGTACACAGATAAGTGAATAAAAAATGTGTCCTAACCATGGAAAATCAGGAAGGGCTTCTTATAGAAAATGGCACTTGGGCTGAACCTTGATGAGAGCTAGGATTTCTGAAAAGTGGAGGTGGAAAAGAGGAGCATTTGTGACCTAAGGGAGAGCCACCCAGACAAAGAATCAGGAAGTGGAGTGTCATGTGTGCCAGCAGCTAGTAGGCAAGTTTGGCTGGAATATAGCATGTGTGAGGAAAACTACAGTGTAATCAGACTGGAGAGAAAGGTTATACGGGGCTTAGGAGAGTTTATATTTTGGCCTCCAGGCAAGAGGAATCTATGGAAGCTTCTTGAGCAGGAAAGTGACTTAACCAACACTCAGCATTTAGGTCACTTTGAAAGAACTACTACTCAGACTCACCTCCACCCTCCCTACTCAAAGTCCCAAACTAACAACCTAATTGCTCCTACCATCCCCTCTGATGCCCTCTCCGCAAAACTGGGAAGCTGTTCTGCTGCTGTTAGACAGAAGCCTTTGGAAAGCCTGCATTTGAGATTTAGACCAGATTATTTCCTTCAAGTTGTAGTTCTACATAATTCTGTCTCTAATGCTTCTCATTTATTAGCATACTTTCATACTTAGAATAACATCCATATATACTTATTCTCAAATAAGGCACTTTTTTAGTATGTTTATAAATATATTTTAGGATATTTTAGGAGTATCAGTTTGGCAGCTGTGTGCTGGATGAATTGTGTGAGGAAGAGGCTTAATGCAGGGAACCCAAAGAGGAAGCATTTGCAATAATGTAGGCCAGAATGGTGAGGGCTGAAATGAAGGTGGCTGTGTTGTGAATGGAGATAAGGGGGCAGAGGAGATGCTGTGGAGGGCAAACCACCTGGCAACCAATTGAATGGAGGTAGGAGAAGAGGTCAGTGAGTGAGAGTGAAGCATCAAGAGTGACTCCTGGACTGGACCTTTTGCAGAAATAAGGAAGTCAGAAGGAGGGATGGTTTAGGAGAGAAGATAATGAGTTCTCTTCCTCTTTTTCTCTTCCTTCTCCCCACTGAAATACTGTTCTTAGGATGGTAAGAGTCTTAGTGAACTCTAGTCCAGAATAATCAGGGTCCTTGAGAACAGGAACTGGGTTTTGTTTGGTTTTTTCCCTTTGTTTGTAACCCCTAGCCCTTACCACAGGGCCTGGCACATAGTAGGAACTTCATAAATGCTAGTTGACTGACTCACTGCCAGTCCATAAATAAAGGATTAACTATTTGTTTAATGAAAAAATAGTATTTTATTTTTAAAAGTACTTTTCAGCTTCTTTAAAGATATAGTGTGATGTTCTTTGATAATGAGTTTATTTAGCTTGGGCTTTTAAAACCACCAAAACTTTCACATGAAAGGGATTTTTAATTGAGTATTTCAATTGTGTTACTTCAGACAGCAATATTTGTTGAACTACCTTTCCTTTGGAGGAGGTCAAGAAACTACATTAGGGCTATTAGAAGCATTTATGATTTATTAAACTCTCAAGAAAGAAACAATCAGGGTAGAAAGAAAGGAAAAAGATTGAGAGGAAGAAAACTGAGAAACAAGAAGAGAAGAAAGAAAAAGTGAGGAGAGCAAGTAGAAACCTTCTTTACCTGTAATTTCATTGCTCGATTGCTGTATTTACCTTCCTTCTAACCAAGTGAAACTGCCCTTTCTGGTCTTGTCTCACAGGCACTGTCCTCCTCTCCAGCATGTTAAGAGTGGCCCTTAGTTGGTTTACAAAACTTAGGGGCCCTCCTCCATGACTTCATGGAATTTCCAAGAGTTTCCTCTTGGAAAAATAATTTGGCACCTCGCCATGGCCTCAAATAGAGGCCCACACACCCTTTGTATGTAATCAAAAGACTTATGAGAAATTGAAAGCTAACTCCTCAGGAACGGGTAGAGACATTCCAGCTCTTGGACAAAGGAGAATAGACACATGAGGGGGTTAGGCTTCTGATGCCCCTTACCAGGACAGGGCTTAGAAGTCACTAAGAGAAGAAATTCAAGGGGATTGAGAGCTCTTCTGGTTAATGTCATTTTCTTGATAAAAAATGTTATTGTGAAGGCAGTGTTCAGAAATTGGCCCATTATTTTAATTTCCTTAATTGACATTTGAGAATGGATAAATTAGCCTTCTTCTGATGCCTGACCCAGGAGTGGCGGTAACTCTGGATGTGTATGCCAACAAAGCACAAGCTCTGGGAGATCCTACCAAATTAATAATAATGCCAGCTTACAGTTAGGCAGCACTTTAAGGTTCGCAGAGTACATTACCTACACCGATCCTCACAATTCACTCTGTGAGGGAAATGCCCACTTTATAAATGAGGAAAGTGAAGCTCAGGGTCACATAGCCAGTCATGGGCCCGACAATAGATCCTCCTCCAAGAGCTATCTTAGCTAAGCCTGGCAGTGTTCATCAACAGAGGCTGGCCATCAGATGGTGAATCTTTGGGCAGTATCATTTGTGGAATCACACAGAAAGGTCTAATCCACTTATTAGAATGATCTGATAATGATCTTTCCAGCCTATTAAAATCAGGTGACTAGAAAAAGAATTCTAGTCTACCAGGACATAAAATGTGAAAGTTACCTGTGCCGCCCTAGGCAAGTCACTTGATGCTTCAGTTTGTTCAACTATAAATAAAAGGAGTTGGATCAGGTGACCTCTGAGATCCCTAGCAGTATCAAATCTATGATCTTATGAGCTATTTGGATGACTACAAAATTCGTTTTCTTTTGGTTCCCAGCAGTGCCTCTCATATAGGCAAGATTTTTAATAGGGTGAGGTTAATAGTGTTTAACCCATTACTTGAATGTTAATATAAGATGAAGAAAAGAAATCATGAAGTTGTCCATTTTGAAGTGAATAGTCTAGTAAAACCAGGCAGTGGAAAAATAAGAGCAGAATAGGGGAATAAATCGTGTCATTATAGGTTTGGGGGGATCTTTTCTTCTGTACCACAATATAGGGATTTTTAGCCAACATTTTCAGAGTTAAGAAGGAAATAATTACTAATAGATTGTACAGAGAAACCTTTTCAGGGGGTACAAAATTCAACAAGATAGCATTGATAATAAAAAAGCTATATGCAGTCCCCAATAATGTCATTTAAAACACAGAATGAAATAAGGAACTTTTATCAGCTGGGAACCTCCAAGTACCTGGGAATATTGCAGCTGTCTAGCAGAGGACACCAAGGCTTGTACTTTTTTCACTTCAAAACACATGAGGAACCCTAAATGCGCCCAAGGAAACAGAAAGAAAGAGCAAACACCCATTTGCTATGCATGTTTGACTTCAGAAAGCTTAAGTTTACTAAGGTATCATATTAACTTGTCGTACCTAGAAAAACTGCTCTTGTTTCTAGAAAAACAACTGTAGTGTTCAGAATAGTCTGTAGGTAAATGACGTCTGGATTTTCACATAATTTTAAACTAATGTTTTTAATTAGTCTAAGTATATACAAGTATTATGATGATGCACAGTAGCAAAATTTTTAAATTTCATTGGAAGATATGTTGAACAATAGACCACATATTTTGATTTGCCATTTTAGTGAGAGCTCTGGGGTAGCTGGCTTCCTTTTTACTAAAGCATTTATGTAAATTTCTATGCTTGTAGGCTGGCCACATTTTAGACAGCCCTGTTTTAAATAATAGACTTAGAGAGTTGGGAAGGACCTCATAGAGCCCAAAGTGTGGCATCCTCATTTTTACAAATCAGAAAAATGAGTGGCACCTTCTCCCCAAAAAAATCACGTTTAAAATCATGTATAATAATGCTGAGTGAGCGGAGCAGAGCCAGGAGAACACTGTACACAACCACAGATATATGGACTCCGTGAGGACCAACCCTGACAGACTTCGCTCTTCTCAGCAACACAAGGTGCAGGTACAACTCCAAAGGACTCACGATGGAGAATACTGTCTACATCCAGAGAAAGAACTATGAAGTTTGAATGCAGATTGAGGCACACTTCATGCTCGCCTTTTTCTCTTCTCTTTTGTTTTTGTTTTTGGGGGTTTTTTTTGGTTTGTTTGTTTGGGTTTTTTTTTGGTTCTGTTTCTTCTTTCTCATTATTCATTCCATTGGTCGTAATTCTTCTCCACAACTTGACTAGTGTATAAATTAATTCAATGCAAAGTCATTAGTGGTAGCTATATGAGATTCCATGCCTTCTTGGGCAGGGGGGAGGAAGGGGAGAAAATCTGGAACTAAAAATTATGTAGAGCCGTCTGTTGTAAACTAAAAATAAAAATAAATTAAAAAAAAAATCGTGTATAGCACCGGCCCTGGAGTCAGGAGGATCTGCGTTCAAATCCGGCCTCAGACACTTGACACGTGTACTAGCTATGTGACCTTGGGCAAGTCACTTAACCCCAATTGCCCTGCCCCCCCCCCCAAAAAAAACAAAGAAAATCATATATACATTTTATCACCTTTTATGAATAAATTATATCATATTCAAATTCCAAACCTATCTCATGGTATTGTGTATTAATAGTTTTCACACATCTAGCTTATTAGCCTCAAGTTAGGGTAAAATTCTCACTTGTCTGCTTTAGTGCACTAGTCTTCCACATTTTAAGTTACTTTTATGAAAGTTCTATAACACCCTCTCACCCCTTGCTCAAAGATAAAGATCAGAACTCCTTACCACCATTCTATGACTGATCAAAAGAATAATAAAAACATCAGCAGGCCCTCTTCTCCTTATGCAGAAAAAATAAAAAGTGCTACAATTTAAATCTCTGGAACCTTTCCAGTGTCACAGATTTGAAATACTTGAAGCCCTCCATTTCTAAAAATATCTTTCTTGCGCGGTTGTTTCAGGCAAGCCCAAGACTTTATAACTTTTAAAAGACCCAAGATTTTTTTTTCAATAACAAATTAGCTTCTTATTCCTGCAGTTACAAATGTATCCATTTTTGTTGTCAAATATAAGGTACCAAATGTGCAATAAAATGTTTCAAAAAAAAAATTTACCTCTTATTTCCCTGACAAAATTGAGGCTATTTGATGAACACTCCCTCTTCTTCCACCTCGTCACTTCAACTTCACTCAAATGTATTTCTCTACTATCTCTTTGTCCACCACTGTCATTCATGAAGAGGTGGCCTTTTTCCTTGCCAAGGCAAACCCTTCTTTGTGCATCCTTGATCCCATCCCTTCTTTTTTCTCCAGCAGATTCCCCCTCCATCATGCTCACTTTCTCTAATCTTCAATCTCTCCCCAACTCCTGGCTCCTTCCCTGCTGCCTACAACAGGCTCATTCATTACCATCCTATCCAAAAAAATTCCCTCACTTGGTGTTACCTTCCCTGCTAATTATCATTCCAGATCTCTCCTGCCCTTCTCAGCCAAACTCCTTCAGAAAAACCATCTATACTTACTGACCACACCACACCACACCATTAAACTTGATAGCCCTTTGAAGTTAAAAAAATTCAGCTCATCACATATGTGGCAGGTAACATGCCAGGGGATAAAGATGCAAGATGGATATAATACGAGCCTTGATCTCAAGGGGCTTAACGGTCTAATAGAGAAGAGATCCAAGTACAAAGATAATTATGGTAAAAAGGAAAGTATGAGGTAAGGGCAAAAGAAAGAGCTAGACAGACAAAACACTATGAGAAATTGGAGGAGGGAGAACTTCGGGGGGGGGGGTAGGGTGTTAGAGAAGGTTTCATGGAAGAAGTGTCATCTGAGTTGGAAAGGAAGACAGTGGGTAGCACATTTCAGAGATGGAACATGGTATCAAGGGGTTGGATTAGATAAGCTTTGATGTTTCTTCCAAATTTAATATTGCATATCGATATGCTTCTTTGATATCTGAGTAGATCAAAACTTTGAAAGGCAATTATTAAGCCAACAACAGTGAATAATAACTTTTCTATCTTCTCTCTCTTTTCTAGGCCTTTATTTTGTTCTTCTGACCTACTGAGTATAATCGATCAGCTGTTATCCTGAAGCACTTTAATTTCACAATTCTAAGCTGTGGAAAATGGCCGACGTTCTGAATGGCGAACCACATCCTTCCACTCCACAGGAGCTGTTCAAAAGTATAACAGCACAAGGAGAAATTGTCCGATCGTTAAAAGCAGAAAAAGCACCAAAGGTACTTTGGAATTCTTTGCCTGTTAATCTTAGTTTCTCAAAAAAGTTTCTTTCTAGTTGTTCCATTACCATCTGGTGATTGAAATAAGTTGTTGTTTGAGTTAGGAATGATTTGCTCCCCTACAATTAACTCTGTCAAAACACTAGAATATTACTTAATATGCTAGAAGAGGCCGCAGTTTTTCAACTTCCCTTGCCAGTGGCTGCCTCTGTAGCTACTAAGTTTTTTGTGTTGTTTTAACCTTATTAAGTACTTAAAATGGAGAAGGCACTTAGCATCAGGAAGACAAAGACAAACAGTACTTTCTTTCAGAGAGTTTACATTCTACTAGTGGGAAACAGTGTGTATAATAGAAGGAAGTCAAAGATTATTTGACCAGGGAAACATCTGGGAGGATCAGGAAAGGCTTTAGTAAGAGGGAGCATTGGAGATGGACCTTGAAGGAAAACAAGGAGTCTGAGAGGTGAAATTAATGCCGGAGGCCATTCCAGAAATGAGGACTAGTTTAGGCAATGCGCAGAGGCAGGAGAAGGAATGGTGAATTTGGGAAACAGCTAGTAAGTCTAGGCTGGCAGGAATGGGGGGAAGGGGTTGAGTGAAAGGCAATAGTGTAAAATAAGACTGGGAGGGTAGGTTGGAGCTAGATTGTCGAGGACCACAATACCTTGTTAAGGGATCATTAGTGTGGGGAATTTCCAGGTTAAGGAAAATCGATGCACATCAGCCCATAGAGGATTGCCTTTCTCAGAGTGTGGTCCCAGGACCCCTGGGATGTGCTAAAGGTAAAAACTTTTCCTAATAATACTAAGATACTTTCATTTCCAATATGGCAAAAATTGACAGATATAACCTACCTTCCTCAATTTTTAAGAATGAAAAAGGGTCCTGAGACCAAAAAGTTTGAGAACCATTTGCTTAAAGCATTGAGAGGTTAAATGACTTTCCCAGAGTTGCACAACCCCGAATTGTCAGAGTTGAACCTAGGTGGTCCCGACCACTCTAAGGAACTTGTATTTTAGTCTAAAGGCAATCGGCAAATACTAAAGATTTTTGAAAAGGGAAGTAAACAGCTTTTATGTCCACTTCCCCTACTTTTTGGTCATATAATGTTTCTTTCCTCATTTTGGACTATAAAATGACATTTAATTCCTGGTTCTTTAACCTCACACTGTCTTTTCCTCACCTCCTGCTCTGTCCTCTAAAGGCCTCTCTGCTCAGCTTTTTGAATGAGGCTAGAGTTCTGAATTTGAACTTTAGAATGAATCCCTGGGTTCAGATTCCCTCTCTAACACAGATGGCCAATAAACATTTATGAAGTGATTCCTTTGTATCAGGTTCTGTGTTCAGCACTGGGGATATAAAGAAAGACAAAAAACAGTCCCTGCCCTCAAGTAGTATACATTCTAATAGGGAAGACAATGTGTAAATAACTAGGTCCCTGCAAGATATATACTTAGTAATAAGCTTAGAAGGTGTGTGACCATGAGCAAAGTGCTACCTCTCTGGGCTTCCATTTCCTCATCTATAAAATGCGTGTGATAATTACCTGTGTTACCTACCTTGTACAGTTGTTTTGAAGCTCAAATGAGAAAATGTATGTAAAAAAACTTTTCAAACTTTAAAACTCTATAATTCTATATAAATGCCCAGTGGTATTATTAATAATAGTGATAATAATGAGAGGCAGTAATGTGTGGAAAGAGGCGTAGTGTATAAAGAATTGGCTTCAGAGCCAAGAAAACCTAGGGTCAGGTTCTTCCTCTGACATAGACTGGCTTTGTGACCCTGGGCAAGCCACTTGACCTCTCAGTGCCCTAGGAAACACTCCAAGATTCTATGATGCTAAGGAGGCATTGCCTTACATTGGTAGACAGAATTGTATACCAGGAGCTCATACGGGACTGAAATCACAGGTGTAGCCCCGATCCCTATCCCTGATGCTGTTATTGTAAAAAAGGCATTGTCGATGGCGCACTAACTGTGGGAAATCTCACATACCTGGAAAGGCAGCCAGCCGGTGGGGGCCCATTGTGAACTTCGTGTCTGAGCCCCAGGAGCCAGCTAGACTAGATCCAGGTTTGATCTCACTACATAGTGACATCTGCTGGGGCGGGATCTCTTCTCTGCATGTGCATCCTCAATGTCCAACATAAGAAAGGCCTTTCATGTAGTAAGAGGGATCTAATAAATGCTTTTTGAATTGAACTAGAAAAATAGATATTCTTTTCTGTCCTTTGTTTCCAGAGCATGGAAAGACTTTGCTAAATTATAAGTCCTGAAAGTAAGGAAAGAGCCAGACTTGGAGTCAGGAAGACCATGGTTCAAGTCCTACCTCTGACACTAGCTGTGTTGCTTTGGGCGATTCACTTCACTTCTTTGCACCCCGGGCCTTTTGCTAATTAAGGCTCTAAGTTGCCAATGCTTATTGGTAGAGGGAGTTTAAACCAGGAGTTCCCCACAACAGTGAGATCTGGACTAAAGTAAGATAAAGGCGCAGCTTTAAAAAACACAAACATGTCCAGATTTGGGTGTTTGTGTTTTGGAGAAACATTTGGGTGCCTTTGCAGTGCTGATTTTTACTGTTTTGCTGCCCTGTCCCACAGATGAAACATGATCGATGTTAATAAATGTTCTTGGCTTATAAATGGCAGCGAATACAGTCGTTTTGATAATGTTAACGTCTGCAGATGACGCTAAAGGCTGTGCAGCACAGTATGTGGTAGCTTTACGCAGTCTATTCCAAATTAAATAGAGGAAAGCAGACTTTCTGGTGAAATATCATTTGTATTGGACTTAGGGACATGTGTTGATAGGGGTGCATCTGATGTTCTGTGAATTAATTTCACACAAATGAAGCCAGCTGGGAAGACCTGACTCAGGGAGCCATGTTACTGCCATTTTCAACAATTAACTAAATCCTATTCAAGCTACAAATAAACAGCTTTTTACTTTCTCTCAAATTCTCTTTTTTTCTCTCTCCACACTCCCTTTTCTTTCTTTCTCTCCCATCCCTCAAACTGTCTTGTCAAACCAGCCTCCTCGCCAACCTTCTTCTAAGTCTTTAACTTTCTTTTGGAGAATGAAATGTCAACAAGCCTCATAATTAAGTGGAGTTCTGTATATGTAAAAACAAGACAATCTGCCCACAGATAATTGAGGAGATTTGGGATATTCTAGGAACTTGAAAAATGATTCAGAATGGACTAATCGTGTCTATTTTAGCCTTTAGAAATAAAAAGTAACATTTAGGTAGACACTACAGTGTAGTTTGGATGGCGTAACTATATTCACCCAAACTATTAGGACAGGTATTTATGTAACTAGAAAAGATGCCACTTTTAAAACAAGAGGTGGGGCTAAATGATTTCTTGCAGTCTCTCCCAGTTCTAGCATTGTAAAATTCCATATCATTACATTCCTCTAAAAATAGTCCAAAGTTAAAAGAATAGTATATATTTGAACAAGAAGACTTATCCATTTGGGTAGAAGGAAACTGGGCTATGTATTTTTCTTTTTTGTAGTCTGTGACCTAATCTCTCAAGACCAAGTATTTAAGTGTAGCTTTAGTGGCTGACTAATAAATTTGACCTATCTCTTTCCAAAGGCAATAATATGATTTCCTAAGAAAAAAACTTATAATTGATTTTGAAACTCTACATGAGAAAATTTTACTTGCCTAAAGCTGAGTACCCATCATTAACTTTGAACTGATCTTTGTTCACAACACAAGGACCTGAACTTTTTCTGCCCTTTATGAATTTTAATAGTACTGTGCGTTCCTATTTTGGGTAGTAATTATGGGAGAAATTACCATAATTCTATGTCTCTACCACTTACATTATATGCACATATTTTCAGCAGCTACATGAAGGCGTACTTTGCTGCCTTACTTTGCCTGGACCAGTGACTTTTTAATCCATTATCAGTAGAATGTCAGCATCAGCCCAGAACACAAGTTGGAGAATTATCAGTGGATCGAGCCAGAAACTTGAATTCCAGCTATATTAACTGTCATGAGTGTCAGTCAGTCACCTTACTGTCCCATTTGTAACATTTCCAACATGTAATTAGTGATGCCCCATTAATCGAGATATGCTATGGTTTGTTGCTTGTGGTCCCTTGTATTCAGTTCATAGCACACAATAGATTTTTTTTAATGTAACAAACTTTTATTAAACACTATATGTAGGACACTGTTTTAGGTACCAGGAGTGAAACAAGCCCCTTGCCTCATGGATCTCATGGTCTCATAAGAGTAGGTAACACATTCGTAAATCAGTGTAATTCAAAAGAACACATTTGTAGTACATTTGAGAGATGCAAAGTTCTATGTGAGATCAGAGGAAAGAAGGCCGTTACCCACTTTGGGGAGCAGAAGAAACCTGCTGTTGAGCAGATTGGACTTTAAAATCGGAATTCAGCAGGCGGAGGTGGGGAGGGAAGAATCATTAGAGACAAGAATAAGGAAAGGCAGGGGAATTCAAAGCATGTTCTGGGAACCAAGAGTCCAGAGGGACCAAAGCAAACATCAAGGGAGATAGAATGTAGACTCAAAAATCCCAGGATGTAAGTCATTGCTAATAGTATCTCACTGAATAAGTGGGTGAGTTCAGTTTAACAGCTGATCGCCAATGACTCTAGACTATAAACAGTCTATCTGGCGGATGAGATAAGGAGTATACACACGTAATGTCAATACCAGTTAAAAGTGAGATCAATAGCAGAGAAGATTAGACACTTAGGCCATGTCTTTATGGAAGGCAATAATATTTTTACAGCAGCAAATTCAAAAGATAATTTTCATTTTCCTCTCTACTTTCTCCTCAAAATTAACCGAGCTGCCTCCGTACATCAACGGTAGTTCAGATGAAATAGGCAAGAAAACCTGATGCATTTGGAACAGAAGAAGCAAACAAATTACGATTTATGCTGATCGTTTTTTCCAATACAGAAATTAATGGGACCCTATTAAGGAGATTAATTGTGAGCCTCCTTAGTCGTCAGCAGGTTTGGAAATGTCTGCAAATCATCAACACTGCCCTGACCATCTAAAAGCATATGGCTGCTTTGTCCCGATGACGATTGGTATGGCATTGTGCCACTGGGTAAAATATATTGCAGCATAGATTTTAGCTCTCCTTTGTCAAGTAGATACTTTCAGTGAGGTCCTAGGACTCATAGTCTCCTGAAATAATTCCCATTTTAATGCCCACGTTGATCACACTTTTTACTGAGAATTTCCCTTCATTTGTTAGACTTAGAAAAACAGTCCCACTCTTCACCATTACTTATTAAATTGGACTTAAATCCAATATACACCTATCACTAGTTGCAGCTATGTGGTACAGTGGATAGAGTACCAGGCCTGGAGTAAGGAAAATCTGAGTTCAAATCCAGCTTCAGACACTTACTCGCTGTGTGACCCTGGGCAAGTCACTTAAAACCTTTTTGCCTCAGTTCCTGATCTGTCATATGGGCACGTACTCAAGAAGGAAATGGCAAACCACTCCAGTATCTTACCAAGAACACGGTCACGAAGAGTCAGACATTTCTGAACAGCAACCGCAAGGTCCCTTAAGGCAGACAGGAAATACAGATAAAATCCAGGCCTTACCTTTAAGTTGCTCACAGTTGAGTAGAGAAGTAAGATACCTGCACAAATGATTATTAGACAAAATAATAATGTAAGTGTATAAGAGACATCTAAGCAAAGTACCATATGAGGTCTGAGGGAGGAAAGTTTATTATAGCTATGGCTCTTTGGCCTCAGGTAGCTGTGTGACCCTGGACAAGTCACTTAATTGCTGTCTGTCTCAGTTTCCTCCTCTGTATAATAGGGATAATAGTAGCATCTGCCTCTCAGTGTTGTCATGAGGACGAAACGAGATAAAATTTGTAAAGTGCCTTCCTAACCTTAAAGAGTTGTGTGAACGCCAGCTATCATCATTATTATTATCATGTGGGCAGGCTTTCTGGAGAAAGTGGCACTTGAGTTGGAATGGAAAGAATGGGTAGAACTCCACAATCAGAAATAAAATGCCCGGCCTTCCTGGTCAAGAACTCGTAGGTCAGGTTCCAGAAACAGCATCAGAGAGGGTTACAAAAAATGTCATTGCTATTTAGAAAACATCATTAAGTGTTCATTCTATGCTAGGTACTAGGGGTAATAAAAAAATGTTAAGATTTGGTTCCTTGCCCACTTGACTTCCACCTGTGCTAGAAGAGGCTTTCTCTACGTGGGACATGTTCACAATTAAAATGGTTTTTTTTTTTTCCATTTCCTTTTTTTCAGGATGAAATTGATTCTGCTGTAAAACAGTTATTGTCCCTAAAAATAAACTACAAAGAAGTGACAGGACAGGATTATAGTGCCGATTCTCCTCCCACAAACTCCAGACCTAATAGGAGCGGGGAGCCTGGGACCACTGAAGGCGAAGAGGATTTTGTAGATCCCTGGACTGTGCAGACCAGCAGTGCCAAAGGCATCGACTATGACAAGCTCATAGGTACCCTCCATTCTGTTTGCTCTGGCCCCACCCCACCTCTTGCTCCTGCCATCCTCCTTCCCGCTTTTTGCCTATTTGAAGAGTGCAAATGTTTTTGTTTTTGAAATTAAGTTCCTAAAATTGTTTCAAATTCACAAAGATAATCATCAAGTTCCGGTACTCTGGGAGACTGAGGAAGTGGGCCGAAAGCGCCTTTTGTTATTCGGGGTTAAGTTACCACCTCTTCTATTACCTCAGCTAGGCATTTCGATGTTCCCATTTCAAAGGCTAAAATAATAGTTGAGCGCATTTCCATAGTACTTTAAGGTTTATTTACAAAGCATTTTCTTCACTACAGCCTTATAAGGTAGTTATATCTCCATCTTGCTGGGAAAGGAAATCAGCATTTCTCTAGGGCCTAAGATGTGCCAGGCTCTGTGCTAAGTGCTTTTTAGTAATATTATCTCATGGGAGCCTCACAACATCCCCATGAAATAGGTATTGCTCTCATCCTCATTTGACAGTTGAGAAAATGGAGGCAGACAGAGGCTAGAGTCACTCAACTACTAAGTGTCTGAGGTCAGACTTGAACTAGGTCTTCCTGAGCTTAGCTCTGGGCCACCAGCTTGCCTAAGAGGAAACTTGAGCATCAGAGAGGTCGAGTCCACTGTCACACAGTGAGTAAGTGTCAGAGTTCAAGTTTGAACTCAAGTATCCAGGTCAAGCATTCTTTCCCACTGTGCCACGAATGGGATACAGCCTCCGTAAGTCCTGCTTACCCGGAGGCCTCAGGGGCCAGGTGTCCAGAAGCAGCAGTTCTTTGTTCTTATCAGCCCAGGGTTGGCACGGAAGGTGAATTGTTTGGGTGTTTTGGTTTTTTTTAGCCAAATCAGCTTCCCAAGCCTTCTGCCCAGGTGTGGAAGGGCTGTGATGTTCATTCATTCATTCACTGGAAGAGGAAGCGTTTGCAGATAAAGTATCTTGTGACCCTGAAGTACCAAATGAATGTTGACAGTGGGCAGTCTGGATGTTACGTGAACTCGCCTGAGCAGTTCTGAGTCTGGACAAAGGGTGATTATTTCTAGTGTGCCATGCCGGCAGTTTTCCCTCTTCCTTCATTTCTTGAAGCAGTGGTATGTGGTGTCACCTCTCTGCAGCTCTCCTCTTGTGGAAGTGAGGCTGTGGCAGATCTGCCTCACAAGAGACTAGAGGAAAGCATGGTGGGAAAGGGAGTAACCCAGACACAGCTGTAGCCACCTTGTGAAACTCCTCACATGAGAGTTGGAGAACAATCAAAGAAAAGTCTTTCAGAAAAGGGACCACTCTGAGAAAACTAATGACCTTTACCTTAGACGGGTCATTCCTCTCCTGAGCCTCAGCTTTCTCATCTATAAAATTGAGGATAATACTGTTTGTGCTACCTCCGTCATGGGAGTTTTTGTGAGGATCGCATGGGATAAAGAACATTACAAATTTTATGAACTATTTACCTCTGTCTATAGCTGTTATTATGGGGGACATAAGAGCCCAGGACAGTTTTTAATACATAGTTTGTTCTACTTTACTATTTGATCTCTAAACAATATTCTTATCAGTGAGACCCAAGCCATTTGCTAAAAGATAATCCCTTTTTTGAGGTAGAGAAGAGTGACCTAAACCACCACCAGGCAGATAGCCGTCTTATTGTTTGTTAGTTGTTGATGGCAGGAAGCTTGGGTGGAATCAGGTTGTGAAAGAATAAGGTAGTCTTGGGGCTGACCTTTATGGAACCCATTTTTACCTTCCTGGCTTTATTTCATTACTGTCCTTCACACAGTCTCCATTTCTACCAAACTGAACTACTCATGCTACCCCAGTCTCATCTTGCTCTCCCCCAACTCCATGCATTTGTACCCATTACACTCCCCAAAATTCCCTGCTTCTCTCCCCAGGAAGAGAATATTTCTCATTCTAACTTGCATTATGGTTATGCAGGTTAATCATTCAGAATACTCATTCTATGACTCATTCCCCTCACAAAATTGCAAATTTCTTGAAGATAGGGATAGTATTATTTTTAATCTTTCTGTCATTGGTATTTTTCACATAATGTAAATCAAATTGAATTAACTTAATTTGATTTCTAGGTGCAATGCCAGTTAAGGAAGGGGTTTTTTTTTTTTTACTAATTTTTCTGTTTTGTTTTGTTTTTTTGTAGTTCGGTTCGGAAGTAGCAAGATTGACCAAACACTAATAGATCGAATTGAGAGGGTCATAGGACAAAAACCACATCATTTCCTGCGTAGAGGCATCTTTTTCTCTCACAGGTGAGACTTTATTTTCCCGTGCACCTCTTCATTCCACCTGTTCTGTCCTAAAGAAAGAAAAGCACATAAAATATGTGTCATTGCCCACCTTTAGCATTTCCCATATACCTAACTAACCCTTGTATGGTCTTTTTCCTATTCTGCGAGTTAGCTATAATAATTAGAATAAAAAATGTGGAGAAAAAAGGGAACAGAAATTCCATGAAGCGAACACAGGAAAAAAGGAAGCATTTTGATTATAGTGGCTTGGATGATACTAATTTAAAGATTACCTTTCACCCAACATGCTACTGTGGTAGAATCAGCAGGACTCCACTTTAAAATCCCCAAATTCCTGAATTAGGAGGGAATTTTTTTTATGGAGACAGTGTGGTATATTCAGAAATCCTGCTGAGCTAGGATTTGAGCCTAGGTAACAATGTTATTTCTCAGTCCTGAAATCTCACCATTATGTGGTAAATACAGTATAATTTTTTTTAAAATATTGAACCAAATCACTAGAGGTCCATAAACTGAAGCATAATACAACTCTTATTAGCTGTCTTAAACCCCAGGCCACCAAAAAGACCAGGAGAACTTGTTTAAACCTTGTCCTATATGTGGAATAATTCCTGGGTGTGCCTCATTCTCATCACCTTGAAATAAAGCTATGGAGCTGACAGTGACTGTGAGTTTAGTCTGGCCCTGTGAAACCAGCTACCTGGTATTTACTAACCCAGATACCTAGCCAGAATGCCTTACCGCCTCCACATCTACTACTCTAGTATTTGAATTAACAAGCCACTGCCATGTTGATGCTTCACTCAGTCATGATGGGACCCTCTAGGGAAGAACCCTTATCAGCTGATTCTTTCCCCATACTGTGCTTTAAATCATCCTATGATTTCAACTCACCATCAGTGTTTCACTTGCGCCAACCATTCATAATCCCAACCAACAATCCCAACAGTGTTGCCTTACGAAAGGCTTGTTCTGATGCCTCACCGTGGTATGGAGATGACCCTGGGTTCTTAATGGCTGCTGTCAGATTGCAAGTTCTGATATATCCTCCCAATCTAGAAAGGCTTAGACTACAGGCCCAGCCATAGATGGTGTTGTATCTTGTCCAAGGAACAGCCAAGCTGAATTCAGAGAAGCTCGTCACCATATTGACTTCAAGGTGATGAATTTTTCCAACAAAAACTACTCTGCAAGACTACTAAGCCATTAGAGTGATTTCAGCTTATATAGATCAAAAGAATACCCACACTCACAATGCTAGATCCTTGAAGCATTAAAGTATAGTGATTTAAATGTGTGGCATTTCCCCTACTAAACCGTAAATTCCTGGGACACATTGGATGCACGGTAAAAGTATATTGGATTGAATTCTAAATGAAGACAATGTTCAGTCTGATTTGGAAACATAAGGAATTAATGCTTTTAAAGAATGTCAGTTGTATCACTTACTTCACCTTTTAGAATGATTAAAAGCTATGTCTTAAATCATTCTGTTAAAAGATCCAATTAGAAAAGAAGCAATTTAATTAGAAACTATCACATTCATTTATTTGCTTGATTTTTCACTCTCAGATGCCAGTTTGTTTAGTTGCCTTCCTCTGATATTTTGTCCAAGAAAGTCAGTGTTTCCTCTGTTCTCTTCTCACTTAGGGACATGAACAACATTCTTGACGCATATGAAAATAAGAAGCCATTCTATCTTTATACAGGCAGAGGGCCCTCTTCTGAAGCAATGCATGTAGGTCATCTCATCCCATTTATTTTCACAAAGTAAGTAACACCATCTTCCAAAGGTTTTTTTTATTATTATCTCTATTATATTTGTTTATTATAGTTATTATATTTATTATTATCTAACAATATAAATGATAATTATGTATTTTATAATAATTTTAATTAAGTTCAAACAATTTTTTGTGTGTGTGTGTGTGTGTGTGTGTGTGTGTGTGTGTGACAGTATTATTTTTGTGAACTCACCTGGCAACCAACTTATTAGAAACAGAATCAAAAAGTTGGATGAAACCTAGAGGCTTAGAGATGGAAGAGACACAAGAATCATGACACTGTATGTAGTCTTAAGTTGGATGGCACCTTAGAATCATAGAATGTTGATTAAAGTGAACCTTATAGAGCATCTACATTAACCCTTCCCTGAAGCATGAATCTACTCAACAGCCTCCCCCAAAATGGTTATCTTAGCTCTGCTTGAATATCTCCAGTGACGGTGAACTCACCATTTTCATTTTCCAGTTTCCGTTTTTTATTTCTCATATTCCTGGGATTGTTTTAAATAAAGACATCAATGTCTTTGTGATCAGTCTTAAGATAAAGGCTGGACAGCTGACATGGGAAGTACATGATAATTTGTAGGTAAAGCAATCTTAATGCTTTAATTCAGACTGTTCACTGGAAAGTCAAATGCTGAAGCTAAAGCTTAAATATTCTGGCCACATAATGAGAAAAGACCCTGATGTTGTGAAAGACCGAAGGCAGAAAGAAAAGGAGACAGCAGAGGATGAGATGGAGGGACAGGGCCATGGAAGCAACAAACATGAGCATGGACCAAATTCAGAAGGTTAGAAGGGCCTGGCTGCTATGATCCATGGGATCATGACGAGTCAGACACAACGGAACGACGACAATAAAAAATATTCTGTGTTAAGATACTGTTTGGTAGAAAAAGAGTAACAATTTGGAGTCTGTATTTTTTAGGTGGCTACAAGATGTATTCAATGTTCCCCTGGTTATCCAGATGACTGATGATGAAAAGTACCTCTGGAAAGAGCTGACACTTGAACAAGCATATGGCTATACAATAGAAAATGCAAAGGATATCATAGCCTGTGGTTTTGATATAAATAAGACTTTCATCTTCTCAGACCTGGAATACATGGGGTAAGTATAAAACACTTCACTATCTTTCTCATACCTACACAGTCAAACAGTTTACTCGGGTAAGTGTGCCCAGACTTGAAACACGCAAGGCAACTTCTTAGGGTCCAAAGAGCTGGTCTGAGTCCTGGCTTTGGTCCTTCCTGACTCTGTAGCCCATGACGGGTCGCTTTGCCTCCAGGAGCATCCTGCCTCACAGGGATCTTCTGGGGACAGTGCTTTGTGAAAACACCAGAAATGGGAGCTCTTGCTGTTATTACTAGTGCTGTCTTATAAAAGGGTCTTATGTTGGAACCGAAGTTAGATCTTTTCATTTTGAAGAGATTCCTCCCACTTGTCTCTGTATTTTCCTAGATCCAGATTTGGGGATTCGGGTAGATTTTTCCAATGGAAATGATTGGCTTTGGACTTAGAATCTGAGGCCCTGGGTCTGAATCACAGCTTGGCTATTTATTACCTGACTGACTGTAGGCAAGTCACACAATTTTTTCATCTGTAAAATGAAGAGAGGTTGGCTCAAACCAAATGATGTTTGAGATCCCTTCTGGCTTTCATCTGTGATCCTATGAGAAAAGGTTTGCTCAGGTTCACACAGATAGTTAGAGCCGAGCCATTTGTCAGAGTAATGAGCTTAATTGAATTTGTTTCTTTAGCTCACCCAGTTTTTTGTGAGTTTTAGAGGAAGAAGGCCATGAGGGAGTGTGGTACAATAGAAAGAGGGCTGAGTTTGGAGTCACAGGTCCTGGATTCAGATCTTGGTTCTGCCACTTAATATTTGGATAATAAGTCACTTAATCTCTCTGAGCCTGAGGAAACCTTAGTTTCCTTGTCTGTATAAAGAGCAGGTTGGACTAGATTTCCAAGAAAGCCCTTTCCAGTTCTAAATCTGTGGTCCTTCCTGTTAAGAGAATAATTCAGGCTGTATTATTGAGTGCCTGCTTCTGCGCACGTTAGGTGCTGCAAGGGGATGGCAGATCTATGAAGACCGAGAAGCAGCTCAATACTGGCATGATATGGTACAAAGAATACTAAGTTACAAGTCTGGAGACCAGGGTACTTGCCTGGCTCTGCCCACATGTGCTCATATATTTGACTTGGGCCTCACCATTTCCCCTTCTGGGCCTCAGTATACCCACGTGTAAAGTGGTTTGGACCAGATGATCTCTCTCTGAGGTCCTTTCCAGCTTTTTTTACTCTATCCCTATCAAGCAGCACAAATATATAATCATTCCTGTTCATTATGAAAAGTAACTGTTAACCTGACAGAACAAAGCAAGGAGTTGTATACAGGGTATAAAATGTAATCCTGTCACCAGGCACTGATCACATTTCAGTCCAGCAGCCATTTATTGATCTGTGGCATGAGGTCCCGTGCTTAGCATTGAGATTACAAATATAGGTTCAACTCTTTTTCAAGTCTAATGTGGGAAAACACACATACACAAATAACTGTGAGACCAGAGAAGGAGGTAAAGTGCTAAGAAGAGCCTGGGGAGAGAGAGCTTTGGAAAGAGCACTAGATCTGGGCTCACAAGACCAGGGCCTGGATCCTGGTTTTCCTAACTGTTGCCCCGTGTGACTTTGAACAATTCATGGCCTCTCTTGAGCTCTCTATCTTTTCCCCACCTGCAGAAGGAGGGCATTGTACTAGGTGCCCTCCAAGGTCACTTCCAACCCTAGGAACTTTCCTGTAGTGATTATTTGTGTTGTTCATGAACACTCCCATTTTCCCCTCCATATTCAGAAAGGCATGGTGGGAACGGCTGCACCCTTGAGAAGGTGTTAGGTACATAGGCGTGCAGTGTTCCTCCTCAGTCTATGCTGTTGGTTCTAAGGACAGCTGTTGGTGGTATCCCACTCTGCATTCCCATGGAAATGGGGCACCGTATGGAGGCTTACTTTTTCAGTAAGAAAGGAGAGCCAGCATTTTTTTTTAGCTTGTTGTGAAGCTTTTAGTCTTTTTAAGAATTGCCCTAATTGAGTGTCAAAAGTTCTGTTTGTTTCCTTTTAGTATTTTTTCATCTCTTGTGCACAGGTTTCCCTCTTTGGCCTTCAGGTTCCTCATCTTTATAAGGAGGGCAGAGCTTATAATAGATGACCCTAACATCCTGTCCAGTTCTAAAATTCTATGATTCAAAAGTCCCTTCCAAGTCTCACAGTCCAGGTTCCATGACTTCTCTTCCCATCATGACCTTAGATATTTCCCAGAGCTTTTAGATGTTTCTAAACTTAAGTGCTTTTGTTTAGGAGAAGTAGGACAGTGTAATGATTGTCTTATCACACCCACGCATTTTCATCCTTCCTGCCACCATCCTAGAGCAGGCTCTAGTACATCACACTCTGTCTATAAGAATGGTTAAAAATGCACACTTATATTGTTCTTCAGAGTTTATAAAATGTTTTTCGTAATTGCTGATGAAGCATGCCACCAACCTTTTATTAGAGAGGGAAGCATCAGAGCTATAGAATGAGACATGTGTTTTCAGACTTGGCCAGAGTATTCTTTGTCATGCTTGACTATGCTCATTGGTACTAAGAGAGGGCTTTCAGGAAGTGAAGGGTGGGGAGTGGAGTGATAGTGGGTAGAGATAGAAATGCAAGAAAGAAGAGAAGGTGAGAGAGAGAGAACATCAGCATAACATTTTTGAAAACACAGAAGAAAACAAATCAGAAGGAAACACAATCGGACATTTTGTTAAATTTGACATATACTTAAAAACTATTCAAAAAGTTTTGAGTTTCATATACAGTCAATCCCCTTTTGTTGGTCTTTGTATAATGAAATATTCCTGTTTGGTAATGATTAAATTTATAATTTTTTTAAAAAATTTAGTTCTTTTCTCACAAGAGCCCTGAAAAGCAGGTAGTTTAGGCATTGTGATCCACGTGTTGCCAGTGAAAAACCTAAAGTCACGGAGTTAGTGTATTTCAAAGTCAGTCACCAGTTGAAAAGCAGAAATTAAATGCTTAATTCTGTGCCAGGCACTGTGCTAAGTGCTAGGAGCACAAAGAAAGACAAAAACGGCCCGTGCTTAAGCCGCTAACATTGGGAAAACAATGTGCAGATACCCAGATATACATAAGATATGTACAGAGTAGAGGAAGGTCATCTGAAGGAAGCTTGGGGTGGGGGAGTGGAGGCAGTTCCTGCAGAGGGTGGTATGTGAGCTGAGTCCTGAAGGAGGCAGACGCAGAGGCTTCTGAGGGGAACAAGAGCAGAGGGCCAACTGATGCTAAGGCACAGAGACCAGTGATGGAAGATCCTTTGCAAGGAAGGACCAGCTGAATCATAAAGTACATAGAAAATGAATGAAGTGGAAAGACACTGAGAAGGAGCCAGGCTGGGAAGGATTGTGCGTGTGAGAGGTGATAGGGAGCCAGGAGATCAGGGGGTCTTAACCTTGTTGGTGTCAAGGACCCCATGGGCAGTATGGGGAAGCCTGTGGACCCATTCTCACAAGAATGTTTTTAAATGCAGAAAATAAAATTCAGAGTCTGACAAAGGAAACCAGTTTTATTGAAATACAGGGATCAAAATATTTTTAAACACCAGATTTAAGGATCCCAGGTTAAGAATCACTCCACTATACTCTGTTGAGCTGGGTGGGCGCTATGGGCAGGGCTGCATGTCAAGAGAGTCACTTTGGCAGCTGAGTGGAGGATGATTTGCAGTGGAGTGAGACTAGAACTCCGGTTTCCTGACTACACACCCGGCAGTCCCTCCTCTTTCCTTCTTTTATAATAGCCTTTTAAAAGGTATCCCAGCCTCCAAACTCTCCTCTGACATACCATCTTACACAAGCTGTCAAATTAATCTTGCTAAAAACACAGCTGTGCCCTTACCATTCCCCTGCTCAGAAAGTATGAGTGCCTGCCCACTCTCTAAGGCACCTAGGGGACTTAGTGAATAGAGCACCAGGCCTGGAGTCAGGAAGACCTCAGTCCCAGTCTGCCCTTAGACACCTACTTGCTGTGTGACCCTGGGCAAGTCAGTTAACCCTGTTTGCCTCAGTTTCCTCGACTGTAAAATCAGGGTATAATGGTACCTACCTCACGGATCGTAGTGGCAATCAAGTGAGATAATATTTGTGAATGTATTGTAGAGCGCGGGCCCTTTTTGTGTTTCTTTATGCTCCTAGCACTCAGCACAGCACCTGGCCCGTAGGAGCTGCCATAGGATGTGTATTTCATCCCCTTTCTCTTTTCCTTAGCCCAACATTTAAGGTCCTCTGGGCTCCCAGCCTGTGTTCTGCTCTCCTTCTTGTTCTCCGGGCTTCAGTGAAACTGAATCGTTTACACACCCAGAACTTTTTGTTGTTGTTGCTGTTTCTATACCCGTACACGGGTTTGTCTCTCCTTTTTTTTCCCTTCCCCTTACCTATCGTCATGGAAACTGTGTCAAGGCCAATACCAGATACAACTTCCTCCATGAAGCCTTCCCTGATCACTCAATCAGAAGCGATCTCTCCCTACCCTGAATTTCTGTAATACTTGGTTTATGCCATTCAGATTACAATACCTGACGTTTATATAGCATTTTGTCATTTTAGTCCCAAAACAACCAGTTGAGGCCCAAGTATTACAAACATTATCCCCATTTTACAAATGGGGATAGAAAGGTTAAGTGAGCTGGCTGTGGCTGCACAATTTCCAAGAGTCAGAGGTGAGATTTAAATCCAGGGCTTCCTAACTTAAGATACCACATTCTGCCTCCTTTGCCCTGGTGCCCCCATACTGAAATATTGTTTTCCAGTCATACTTTATTTATGTTATGCCTTACAAGACTGTAATCCCCTTGAGGTGAGGGGCTCCATCACAGAAGTCATGCTGCCATTCATTCCCTTCTTCATCTGTATTTCCCCTATAGCACACAGCACAGGCCCTTCCTCAAGGCATTCAAAAAAGATTTCCTAAATGAATATAGTATGAAATTCTTTATTAAAGAAAACCCAGTTCTGTCTTAGAATAATTTCAATACCTATCACTAACATAAAAAAAAAAAGAGGAGAGAATTTCTGAATTAAAAACTCCCAGGAAAGAAAAGGGTCAGTGCCTGATTAATGTGTTTAAAGATTTATTTATTTAATAATATTTAATTATTGTTAAATATCATTAAATATTCATTTTATTATTTGTATTATTTATGTATAAATAATTCATTATTTAATAATATTTAATGATAGATATTAAATTAAAATTTAATAATTTACTTATTAATAAATACCCATGGAGAGGCATGATTTTTTTTAATGATAAGGAACAAGATTTTTTTTTTATGTTAATTAAACTCATAGGTTCATAGATTTTAGGAGTGGAAGTGACCTTAGAGTTCATCAAGTCCAGCATCCCATATCCATTCCCAGGAGCACTAAAAGACAAAGCTGGTATTGGAATCTCTCCACTTTACCATGTTGTTCACAGTTTGGCAATGCTGGGGCACAAAAGCTTCAAAGGAATCATGAGTTTGTACATGTAGGTGTTCCTTCTATCAACACAGATTTCAACCCTCATATGCCTTAATATAACATGTACATGAGTTTCTGTGATACCACCACTACCACCCCACCCCGCCAAAAAAAACAAAGCTCACTATCTAGTGTCCAACTTTCTCTTGAATAGCCTCACTGAACTTAACTCAGTCTCTAAACAATAAATACACAGTCGGTTCCAACTTTATGAGATCTGCCAGAGTTGAAGTTCTTCTGGCATAGACTTCAAGAACTCAGAGTCTCCTCCATTCTGTGACAGAGCATGAGAGGAAGATTTGAGTTGAGGTGACCTCTGCATCTGACAGAATCAGTCAGCCGTGTGTCACACATGATCACTGTACAAGCCCCCAATTGATCTAGGGTCAGACTTCATGTTTGCTTCTAGCTGATGCTGCTTAGATATCAACCACAGGACCAGAATTTTCTTTTTCACTCTTCTTTGCAGGTCGAGTCCAAGTTTCTACAAGAATGTGGTCAAAATCCAAAAGCACGTCACATTTAATCAAGTAAAGGGCATCTTTGGCTTCACTGACAGTGATTGCATTGGTAAGATCCAATTCAGCTGTTTTGAATCATCTATTTTTAGGTGAAAGATAATCTAATTATATAAACCAGCTATATTCTACACTAAGTACTGCTCTCTTTGTGGAGACATCAGAGGAGCATAGACTAGCACCTTAAAACAACAGGATAATGTATGTAATTTAGGAGAATGAAATAAGAAGGTATTTGGTGCCTACCCCAGGGAATAGGATGCTTCCTGAAATTTCTACCATGTCAGCTTATCTCATTAAATATTAAACACAGGGATGAGTAGTGCTAGAACACAAACAGCTGGTATAATGCCTTCAGTCAGGTTTATTTATCCTTATGTGAAATTTTACTTCACTTTGAATGTTCATTGATCCTCTAGAAGCTTCATCCATTTTATTTTTTGAAAGAAAGAAAGTTGAGTGATTGTCTAGTTTCCCTCTTCTTTGTCATAGGATCAGTGAGGTATAATGTATGTAGAAAATATTTTATAAACTGTAAATGCAAGTTACTATTACATTGTAATCCTAAGGCAGGGACAGACTTGGAGAATCATAGAATTATAGACGGGTAAAGCCAGAAGGAATCATAAAATCATGAAAACATAGAACATAACTGGAGGAGACCTTGGAATATCGAAATAGGAAGATCTTAGAAATTCTCTTCATTTTAAACAGGCAGAAACTGAGACCTAGAGAATGGAGGTGTCTTACACAGGAATGATCTAGGTTTTCATTTCAGTATTATGAATACCATCATCACTTCACTCCAGTATTTTCCTAGCCTTTAAAATGTTCACATTTTTATAAAAACCAACACTGGTATTTATAATCTGTAATTATCAGTAGGATGGACTCAACCCATGTGGCCCATTCCTTAACTTGAAGTTGAGCAAATGAGTTGGGCAGATACCTTCCGTGAAAGGAAGAGCTGATGCAGACCATCAGTACATTTTTAATCATACATCCTCCAGTCAGTCCATGTACTTAATTAGCTACATTGAAGGCTAGCACTTATAAAATCATGGCTTCAGAGAGCTTTAAAGCTGGAAGGGAACTCAGAAGTCATCTACTTCAACATATGTTCACTCCCCAGATTAGTTCCTGGTCTTTTAAGTAATGTTATGAAACTAGTTCCTCTTGATCCATGACAATGAATTTGAAGTCATTGGACTTAGCAACCCAAATATCTTCTATCAAGCAGAGTAGTCAGTCTTGAATTTAAATTTTGGCTCCACCAAACAGTGTATGCCCTTCCCCAAGAATGTCCCTCATTAAAACATGGTTCAGAGGAAAGACTGAGAGTTGGACTAACTAGCTGTGTGACCTTAGACAAGTGACTTCTTTGGGTGTCAGTTTCCTCCTTAGTCAGCTGGGGGAGGGATAGGTTAGGTAATACTTTTGGAGCAGGTCAAAAAAATATGAGGATAGAATAATAAATAAGGAAAGTCATCTCAAATATTAAGGGAACCATCTTGTAGGGAAAAAATAGCTTTGATAAGAAATCAAAGCTATCAATAGTCATGAAAAATGCTCTGAATCACTGTTAATTTGAGAAATTCAAATTACAACAACTCTGAGGTACTACCTCATCTATCATATTGGCTAACATGACAGAAAAGGAAAATGACAAATGCTGGAGGGGATATAGAACAAACTGAGACACTAATTCACTGTTGGTGGAGTTGTGAACTAGTCCAGCCATTCTGCAGAACAATTTGGAACTATGCCCAAAAGGCTATAAAATTGTGTATACCATTTGACCCAGCAATATCATTGCTGGCTGGGTCTATATGCCAGAGAGAACAAAGGGAAAAGGGCCTATTTGTACGAAAGTATTTATAGCAGTTCTTTTTGTGGTGGCAAAGAATTGGAGATTGAGGGAGGCCCTTTCATTGAAGAGTGGCTGAACAAGTTGTTGTATATGATTGTGGTGGAATACTGTTGTGCTCTAGAAATTGTGAAGGGGATGGTTTCAGAAAAACCTGGGAAGACTTATATGAACGTGTGCAAGGTGAAGTGAGCAGAATTAGGAGAACATTTTACACAGCAGTACTGTAACAGTGATCAGCTGCGAGAGACTTACCTACTCTGATCAATGCAGTAATCCAAGATAATTCCAAAGGACCCGTGGTGAAAAAGCTATATATCTCCAGAAAGAGAACTGATCAACTCCAAGTGCAGATTAAAGCACATTTTCATTTTCTCTATTTTTTTTTGCTATAGCTAATATGGAAATGTGTTTTGTGTGACTTTATGTGTAAAATGAGTATCATAAGGGGCAGCTAGGTGGCCCAGGGGTTAGAGCACTGGCCCTGGAGTCAGGAGGACCTGAGTTCAAATCCAGCCCCAAATACTTACTAGCTGTGTGACCCTGGGCAAGTCACTTAACCCCAATTGCCTCAAAAAAAAAAAAGAGTATATTGCTTGCGTTCTCAATGGGTGGGGAAGGGGCTGAAGAGAAAATTTAGAACTCGAAATTTTTTTAAATGAATGTTAAGGTATAACAAATTTAAAGAAAAAAGAAAGAAAAAATGGCTTCTAATGGCAACCTCTCTTGATGCTTTAACTGCAAAATTTTAAATGAAGAAACATCCACCTCTTCCTTTAAATACAACTTAGCGCAGAATTTAGCCAGCTAGGATCTTGTGGACCTCTGTGAACTAGAGTCTGTAATTACTGATTTGCCAAAGCCTAAATATTCAGACTAGTGGCTGGCTAGAGATTCATAGCAGAGTTAGCCAGCAGCAACAGGAGTTATCATGAATTGAAAAAATATTTGTATTTTGTCATTCTTTTCCTCTTTCAGGAAAGATTAGTTTTCCTGCTATCCAAGCTGCCCCATCCTTCAGCAACTCATTTCCACAGATTTTCAAAGACAGGACAGATATCCAGTGTCTTATTCCATGTGCCATAGACCAGGTGAGAAACCATTGCTTCCCATTTAATTTGAGCAACTTTAGTTTCTATATGGTGTCAAGATTTTAATTGGACTAACTCTCAAGTATTATTCATTTATTAAGGCATGGGAAATCTTCTGTAACTGATGCAAAGTGAATTAAACAGAACCAAGGAAAGAATATACCTAATGATTCCAACAGCATAAAGAACCAAAGAAAGCTCAGAAATAAGTACTACGTAATTATAATGATTAGATTGGGCCCAAGAAAGAGTTGAGAAAATGGACCTTTTCCACAGAAGGGACTGTGGGTGTGGAGCGTAACAGGTAGTGTCAGATTTGGTTTAAGTTTTGGTTAGTTTTGTTACTTTATTTTTATTTTTCTTAGTCAAAAGGATAAGGAAGGCTGGGGTAATACATTTGAAAATAAAAGTGATATAAAAACAAAGGATATTGATTTTTTTTTTAATCTGAGGCTAAAATTCAAGAATATAAAATGATCAGCCACCTGGTGGAGCAGAAAGGGCCCTGGACTTGAATGTGGGAGACCTGGCTTTGAATCCCAGCTCCCACATTTTATGTTCTAGACTAGAGGCAGTTTTTTGTAGTAGGAAGTGCTTTGATCTAGGATTTAAAAGTCCTACATTCAAGTCTAGGTCCAGATTGACTTTGGGCAACTACGTTTACTTTCCTGAGCCTAATTTTATTCATCAATAATGTAGGGATAATGTTATTTGCACACCCTCCATCAGGGTTGTTACAAGGAAAGGGCTTTGTAATCCTTAAAGCAGTATATAAAAGTTATTTTGTTGTCTGTCTCATATCATCTTTGTGTTTATTCTTCTCTTTTTTGTAGGATCCTTATTTTAGAATGACAAGAGATGTGGCCCCAAAGATTGGCTATCCCAAACCAGCCTTGCTTCATTCATCCTTCTTCCCAGCTCTGCAGGGAGCCCAGACTAAAATGAGTGCCAGTGACCCCAATTCTTCCATCTTCCTCACTGACACAGCCAAGCAGATCAAGAACAAGGTAAAGACCTCCCTTGGCTGAAAAACAGCCTGTGTAGGTGGCTCAATAGAGTTCTGGACCTGGAGTCAGGAACCTGAGTTCAAATCCCACCTCAGATACTTACTAGCTTTGTGACCCTGGGCAAGTAACTTATCTTCTGGAGAAGGAAATGGCAGACCACTCCAGTAATGGTCCACGGAGTCATGAAAGGTCAGACACAACTGAACAACAGTGTTTTTGAGAAACATTCACTTTTGCCCCTGGTGAATACTTGTTGATCTTTAAGTATAGCATTGTAATAATTTATACTGCTAAAATACTATTACTGTAACTTCTCCTACCCATTTCATTTGGAGTACTGGGTACTAATTTCTAGAATCAGCTAGGCCATGTCAACATCCATATCCAAAAATGTATTGGAATGTACTAAAGTATGGTATATTTATGTTCCCCATCTGCTTCATTTGTCTTGTATGGGATTCTATCCCGTCTCCTTTTTTTTATGACTCCCTTCTAAGGACTCAAAAGTTATGTGAACAAAGTCCACATTCTGTCAGACCCAGCCATCCTGGAAAGGTGCTAGACATGGAGAATGTGTCTGGCCCCAGACTGTGGATATTTGTCATATTTGTCATCCGAGAACCAAACTGAAGTACAGAGAGATTCATCATCAAATGGAGGAAATGTTCTAATTGTAAAGACCATCCACACCCTCCAATGGAATGTAGGCTCCTCCAGGGAAAGAATTATTTTTTTTCTTTGTATCCATAATACCTACACATGCAGTCCCTTGGAGATTATAGATACTTAGTAAGCTCTTATTGGATTGAATTCACTCTCTGAAGGAATACAACCTTCAGAGGTGGGTCTGCGACCTTTCTTAGAAAAATCCCTACCCCAGTGAAATTTTGGATCCTTGGAGTGTTGAAATAGCACTGATGGACATTCAGTGGATACTACTGTTTTTATATTATCTGTTGGCTTGTTTGTTTCAGACAATCTCACCCTATCTCACCCAGGTAAGAAGTACAGCAACCACTCATAGACCCATTCCCAATATTAATTGGCACAGAGGCTTTCACTTACTCCATTTTTCCAGGCTAGGCCACTCTGCCCCTCCTTAGGTGGGGGGCACACCTGATTGGTACCAAACTTAGTAGAGACACTGGTTGTCTGTAAGCCCCAGTGGAGCTCAGAATTCTCACACTTGGTGATCCACCAGCCTCACCACCTCCAGAAGCAGGGGCTTCAGGCATGGGCTACCACTCTCAGCTCACTCTTTTTAACTAGAAGTATTCATTTATCCAAAGTATCACAGATTATATTTTCATGAATTTTATTCTGCAGGTCAACAAACACGCGTTTTCTGGAGGTAAAGACACCATAGAGGAACACAGACAGCTCGGAGGCAACTGTGACATTGACGTATCTTTCATGTACCTCACCTTCTTTCTAGAGGATGATGACAAACTCGAGCAAATAAGAAAGGTATTTCTAAGGGCATAATCCAGCACAGCGTGCACTCTTATCAGGCTTTCTGTGCAGCGAGAAAGCAGTTTGGTTTACACAACATTAGAAATATTTCAAATAAATGGGCAAGACACTTGTTCTCTTCTCTCTCAAGGACTGAATTTTGCTACTTAATTTGGCTTCAGCTAAAGTTTAATTATAACTGAATTTGATTGGTAATATGTTAATATTATATCTTTGACAAATGTTTTTAAAACACTTATTGTATGCAGAATATTATGTTCAGCATGAAGAGAATTAAAAAGATTAGATAAGCCACTCTCCCTGCCCTCATGAAGCTTTCAGTTGAATAAATAGGACACTTACATAGATAACGACAATCCATGACAAGCAAGAGACCAAAGTAGCGTGCTGACACCTCTTAAGAGGAATGGTCATTGCTAAATGACAGAGAAGCTTGGCCTGGACATGGTGGCATTTGACTTGGGTTTAAAGGGTAGATAGAAATTCAAGGAGGGACCTTCCCATAGGGCAGTGTAGCACCGGATTTGAGAAAGCCTTAAATACCAGAATGGGAAGTTTGAATCATCTTATTAGGCCATCGTGGACCAGCTTTAAAAACATTCTGAAATAGAAATCCTTAAGCTGCGATTAATGAACATTTTAGAAAATATATGTCGATAACCATATTTCAGAAATAACTGATTTTCTTTGTGCCTATGTATTTGATTTTGTGCATTTAAAAACATTATTCTGAGAAGGGATCTATAGGCTTCATCAGACTGTCAAAAGAGTCTATCACATACAAAGAATTAAAAAACCCCATTCTAGAGATAAGAACTAAGGAACTATTTGAACTACTTAGATTTTGAGTTTGAGTGTATTTGCAGTAATGTGTCCCAACAAAGTTTTGGGTTCAGATTTTTTTATTTTTTGGTTTTGCCTTGTTTCATTAAAATATGTAGGAGGAATAAAACCACATGGTACTCTGCCAGAGAGGATGGTTGCTTCTTGTTAGAGCCTATTCATTAATCACCTGGACAGAGAGCTTAAGAATATGCATTTTTGAAGATTTTTCTGAGTTCCATAGTTTGGTGGTAGAAACAGTGCCACACCACAATGGGGTATAGTGAAAAGAGATTTGGACGTGGTGCCAAAAAATCTGGATTTAAGTCCCATCTCCACCATTTCCAAGTTCTCTTCAGGCTTCACAGGGTTGTGGAGATCAGAAAGCTGGAGCACTTTGTAACTAAAGCACTACAGAAATGGGACTTCCTCTTACTAGCCTGAAGGTCCGGCAGTGTGGCTTAACATGTGCCAGGTCTGCTGCTAATGAACTACATGACTTGGGAGATATTGATTGTGCCTGCACATCTACAATCCAAACTGAAAGCTTTCTCAGATTGACCAAGAGAGCAGGTGTTAATTGGCCCTTCCCATCATAGAATCTGAGAGTCGGAAAGGACCATAGAGGTCACGTAGTCCAACTCATCTGGAAAAAGGAATCCTCACCACCACATATCCGAGAAGTCGTCCTTTTGCCTCTGCTTGAAAGCAGAGAGAGAACCCACTGCCTCCCAAAGATGCCCATTTCAGTTTAGAATGTCTGTGATTGTTAGGAAGTTTTTCTTTATATTGAGCCAAAATCTATAATTCAGTCACATTCTGTAAACCTCACATAACTTCACAGACCAATTCAACCAACATTTTACTGCGTTCTTTTTTTATTTAGAATTTTATTCTATTTAATCCACAAGCTTTATGTGGCTTTATTTTTTTAAAAAAGCCAACAAAATAAAATAAAATGGTGAAAACGTAACAATATCCAAAATTGAGACACTTTTCAAAAGCAAAAGCTCTGAAAGTTCAGTCTACCAACTGAAAAAAACCCTAATAAGACAAAAATTATAGATGGGGTAATGATGGCATTTCACAAACAGAATTTTATGTAACTGAAGGAAACTTTCTGGGGCATAACCGTCCTTACAAGCAGATGGGGGGGTAGAGAGGAAAAAATGAAATTCCAGTATTCCAGATCAACTACAAAAAGATGAAAAATGGTGTGAGCCCCCCTTCAGAAAGCCTATAATATACCTGGGAGGTGTGCACAAATAGTCAATCTGGTGAGTAAGCGTTTTGTCCTCTAGGCCATAGCGACCCACTGATATTTTTTGGGCAAGAAAGTGATCTGGTTGAAGCTATGCACTAGAAGGATTATTTTGGCAGCCTTGTAAAGGGCAGTTTGAAGAAGAGAAGAGCAGAAGGCAGGAACACCAATTATGAAGCTGTCACAGTGGTCTGAATGAGAGGTGACAGGGCCAGAATTAGTGTGGTAGCATTGAGCGAGGACCAGAAGGAGGGATGTTAGATATACGTTACGGTAGAACAGACAGTGGCTGTGGAAACTTATTGGATGAAAAGGACATTTCTCTATATTTTTATATAGAATTACCTTAGAGCACCATGTAAACGTGACGTATCAGTAGTGGTGCTGATAGCATAGGCTTTGTTGGCAGATGTGGACTAGAAAATAACTGTGTCTCAGGCCTGTCACGAATCAGCTCTGTGACTTGGAACAAGATGATCCTACCTCCCTTTCTACTACATATTTACAATGTAGATAATTCCCATCCCTGTCTGTATCCTGCTCTTTCTTTAAGGATGAATAAGATTATATAGATGTGACCACTCATCAGGGATGAATTCGATGCTTTCTGTAGACTCCTCCAGACCCTCAGAGTTAGAAGGAACTTCAGGAGTCATTGAATCCAAACCACACTGGAACAGGAATGCCCTCCCTGTCCACCATTCCTGAGAGTGGGCACATGAATTTCAGGGAACAGTAATCTTCCTTATGATTTTGTTCTCTCTCCGACAGGATTACTCAAGTGGAGCTATGCTCACTGGAGAGCTGAAGAAGACACTCATTGAAGTGCTGCAGCCTTTGATTGCCAATCACCAGGCCCGGCGCAAAGAGATTACAGAGGACATCGTGAAGCAGTTTATGACTCCAAGGAAGCTATTCTATGACTTCCAATAACATAAATCATATAGACATCTGGGTTTATATACACACATTCTTCAGTAAATATCCCCCTGATTGGAGTGCTGTCACCCATAGTCATCTGTCAACTGTTAAATATCCTATTTAATTGAAACTGAGAGTTGGAAGGAACCTCTCACAAGTTCTGTCTACAGCATCCCTGACAAATGGTGATCTTATCTTACCTTATTGTCTGTAAGCCATGTTACCGTGTTTCTTCCTGTGAATTAGCATGTACCAGCTTAACGTAGACAAAAGTAACATGGAAAAAGTCCGTACCGTGTAATAGTGTGTAGGCAAAATAAAGAATCCTAGAACTTCATTTCCACTACAAAATGAATGAAAGAATTCGGTTTGAAGAAAGTTGACCATCCATTACCTGGTAATCTAAGCATTTAAATTCTTGGCAAGTTGAGAAAAGTATGTGTTATTAACTGGACGGTTCCTCACATTTTTTATCTAAAATATGTCTATCTGTGCTTATATTTGGTACAGATACTAAAAATGTCCATCTCTAATCTTCCTCGGTGTTCTGAATCTGTTCTTTTATATCCAACTTTGGGCAAAAATATAAATTGATGTATAGCCGGAATCAGAACTCCACTCCTGCTGAGTTAAAAAGCTACTTAGGAAATCGATATTGGTATTTGGTGAGTTTAACTGTGGCGCATGCTGCCTGAGCAGAAAAGCTGTCTGCCCCTAGTACTAACAAAAAGCTTCGCGATAAGTTTGACTAGAACGTAACATCCCAGTTGACTCGAGAGCCAACCTTGACACAGTTCTGGTATTGTGAATGACGTTTCAATATCACGTAACCAGGTCTTATGAAATTATCAAGTCCTTTATTGGTAAATTTTTCCATTTTGTTCCTTAAACTGCTTTCTGTTCTCCTGCCCATGGCCCTATTCCAGAAATCATGCTATCTTAACTATGATTTTCCAGTATTTCTCAACCAAAGAATCAGAGAAGTTTCACACTCCATTTATGACAAAGGAAATATGAAATGATTTTGTCGTTTTGCTTTTGATACATAAAATGCTGGAAAAAAAAAACACCTTGCGTTTTCAGATTATTGTCTTTGCACTTGACTGGCTTGGAAATGCAAGACAGGAAGATCTCTCTTAACTGTTTCTGAGTTCTTAAGGACAATAAAAATAGAAAGAAAGTGTTTACTGTGCCAAGTTGGTAATGTGAACCTGAAAACCCTGAAGGTGCATCTGAAAATTATGTAATGTAACTCTGTAGTGAGTGAGATCAGCCACTGATATCAATCACTTGGTTTTCTACATCCAGGATTCCGGAATGGGGTAGCCATTCCTAACTGAATCTTTGCTTATTCTGTCTAGAAGAAAACACCACCCGTTTTCCCATGCTCCCCTCTGCAAACAACTGTGAATTTTGGATGGGCTTTGACTTAAGAACGCTCAAGATGAATCCCTAAGAAAGTGATTGAGATAAACTTTCAGCCCACATAAAGACTTCATGACCCCCATGCAAGCATTTGGTACCAGCAGAGCCCCTGGAGCAGTGATGTAGCACATCCAAATGTGGGGGAGGAGACCATCTCTCCTTTCTCCTTCACCACTGTCACTGGCTGACTGGACTCTCCTCTGCACCACATCAGCCAGCAGGAGGCTTGGTTGGTTACAAAGCCAGTCACTGAGTTGTTTGACCAAGAGGCAGCCTGGTGTAGGAGAAATAGCCTTAGATTTGGAGTCAGGAGATTTGGCTGTAGCCATTCTCTTGTGTGACCTCCCTGTGCCTTAGTTTACCAGTCCGTGAAATGAGAGGGTTGAACTAGACAATTTCTCAGGCCCCTTTCAGTCTATGACAGCTCAACCAGCCCAATGATAGGGATCACAACAATTTTGAAGCACCAAAACACAGAATATTAGAATTCAAAGAGAACCTGGGGGTCATCTATTTTACCTTCTGTTTCATAGGTGAAGAAACCGAGAGGCACATAGTGTATCCAAGGCAATTCAGCTAGTAAAGGGTCGAGCTGAAATCTGAACCCTATTTTCTTGACTCTCAGACCAGTGTTCTTTTCACTATTGCTTTCCGCCTTTCTTAGTCCCATGCTAACTGAATATAAGAAGACCCCAGGCACCCATCTGAGAACTCCCCTTTGGCTTTAGGGGATTGGCTGCACCAGGAATATAGGGCTGTCCTTTCTGCTCCTACCTACGACACCCCTCCACACCTTTGCCCCAGATTGTCAGGTTGCCCAGCTGGGAAGTCTTGAAGCTAAGGTTTGAACCCAAGTGTCTAGGTCAAGTCTATGACTTTCCACCATTCCACCCTCTGGTCCATTCAAGTTCTATGAGACCTAGAAACAGGACCCTGTGCTTTGCCATGGCAGGCCTCCCATCTCTACAGTGCTTTAAGTTTTGCAAAGCACATTCATCATGACAATATTGTCCTCATCATTTTATAGAATTAAGAAACAGCAGAGAGGTTGAGATTTGCCCACAAGTACACAACTAATAAATGTTTAATGCAGGATTTGAACACAGGCCCCCAGACTCCCTGTACTCTAACCACTACACCACATTCCCTTTCAAACCAGAGACAAAAAGAAGCAGCTTTGTATCTGTCACCTTTGGATGTGGGCTATTTTGTTGTTTGTTTATTGGTTTGTTTGAACATAAGTCAATGTTCTAGGGAGGCCAAATTAAAATCATTAAACTTGCTTATGGGAAACATTTCATATTTGGTCCACTACTGTCACTTGAATGCATGACCTCGAACTAGTTAATCTGTAGGCCTCAGTTTCCTTGTCATTTAAAATGAAGAGGTTATTCTTGATAATGTCTAAGGTCTCTACCAACTCTAAATCCAATAATAATGATCCAAGTTAATGAACTCTGAAGTTCTTCAATCAGGACATCTTTTGTCATTGTAGATTCCCTTCTGTCTTAGGACCCTTAACCATCTTCATCCTCACTGGAACCTCCAATCCCTCCACCCATCTCCCTTGCACCAGACACATTCTCCCCCCTACCCCCTTTCGGGCCCTTAGTGAACTAATTCAACCCTACATCATCCTCTCTACTCAAGTCCCTTGTCTCCTTATCCTACTGCCAATCATGTCTTGGATTACTCCCACCATCTAGTGCCTTTACTCCTATTCATGTGCTACTGAATGGAACTGGAGAAACACACAACTGTGATGACTGAGCCCGCTACTAAACTATATTGCATGATCTTAACTCAGTCCTCACTGCAGCAAAGCAATCCTGTTGTGCCTCCCTAATCAGTTCATCATGGCTTTTCCAAATCTTTTAATCCTTTCTTAAATTTCCCTTGGCAGAATCTCAAGCCAGACTCTTAGCTGAGAACCTAATCTCATACTTCACTGGAAAAATTGAGGCTATTCACTAGGAGCTCCCTCTTCTCCCCTCCTCATCTTTCATCACTCAGCATTTTCCCCACCACGTCTTCCTTCACTGACTCACACGAAGAGGTGAACCTTGCCAAGGAAAACCCATCTAGATGCATCCTTGATCCCATTGCATCTTCAGCAGATGTCCCCTTTTATCATCCCCTCTCTCTCACTAGCAGTCTCTCCCTGTCTACTAGCTCTTTTCCTGCTTCCTATAAATATTCTAATGTCTCCCTCATTCTTAAAAAATAAAAAATAATTAAAACTGTCAATAGAAGCAGAAGCAGGAGAAAGGATACTGTACACAGTAACAAGCAATGTTGTAATGATCCGCTGTGGAGTACTTAGCTACTCTGATCAAGACTGATCCAAGACCATTCAAAAGGACCCATAATGAAAAATGCTCTCCACTTTCAGAGAGAGAATCGATGAACTCTGAGTGCAGATTGAAACATTTTTTTTTAATTTCCTTTATTTTTCTTTGGGATATATGTGTCTGTGTCTGTGTTTATATCGGTGTGTTTTCTTTTTCAGCATGGCTAATATGGAAATATGCTTTATCTGACTTTACATGTATAATTGCCATCATCTTGCCTTCTCAAGGGGCAAGGGAGGGGAGAAAGGAAGAGCATTTGGAACTCAATTTAAAAAAAAATTGTACATGTAATTGGGAAATATTTAACCAAATAAATAAATAAATAAATTTTAAAAACCTCTTACTAGATCCAACCATCCTATGTCTCTCCCCCTTTCTGAAGTAAAACTCCTTGAGAAATCTATCTACAGTCGGCTCCTCCATTTCCTCTCCTCCTGCTCTCTTCTAAACCTTCTGCTTTCTGACTTTCAGACTTATTCAATTGAAAATATTCTCCCCAAAGTTGCTGATCATCTGTTAATTGCCAAATCTAATGGTCTTTTCTCATGTCTCTTCTATCTCGACTTCTCTGCAGACTACGTTATTGATTACCCTCTTTGGCATACTCTCTCATCCCAAGGCTTTCCCAGCCTTGTTCTCTCCCAATTCTCCTCTTAGCTGTCTGGCCACTCCTTCCCAGTCTCCTTTGCTACATCTTCATCCAGGTCATGCCTGATTGAGAAAGGAGCCTCAAACAAATGACTGAGTCATATAGATTTGTTTATAGTAACATAGGGGCTAATCTGGACCAGTTCATCACCACCAGAAACTGCAGAAGGGTTATCCTTAAGGAGACAAGCAGCTTAGCATAGTAGATACAGAACCAGCAGCAAGTCCTGGTTTCAAGTCCCACCCCTAACACATATAATGGTTATATAACCTGGGCAAGTTAGTAATTTCTCAGTGCTACTGGTCATCAGTGTCAAATATGTGGCTCACAAAACTCCTAAGTGGGCCAAGCCAGATTAAAAAGTAATTGGGAAATATTTAACAAAATAAATAAAAATCCTCAGGTGAGAAAAGGAGTCAAATTTTCCCCTGACTCCACTAACTTTCTATCTCTGGATGGGCACAGTGTGTCATCCCCCGCCTCTGCTCCTCCCCCCACCCCAGGGAAGCAGCAAGCCCTTTCCCCAAGCATCTTGTCCCTTCCCCAAAGCAATGACTTCCATTTGTGCCAGCATAAGGCAACTTTCACCTCCAGCTAGCTGCCAGTCCAATCTCCCAACTGAGGTTTGGAGAACCTCCAGTGCAAAAAGGAGAAGCTTTCCCTTGGACCTCCAGCTCTTGCTGCACCTGGCCTTTGAGAGAAGAGGAAAAGGAAAGTAGGTGAGGTGGGAAGTTCTTTCTCCCACCTTGCAAGTTGGACTTCCATCTCCGGCTGCACCTTTGCTATCTAATCTCCATCCATCAGAAGAAAGAGGAATAGTGAAGTTGCACTTCTCATCTGACCATCTGACCATGTGTCTCCCATCTCAAACTACACTTGCCTCCAGCCAGATCTGTAGCCTCCTTTGGAGAGTGGAATGGTATCCTCAACAATGAACATTCTCACACCTGGTCGTATCCTTCACATCCCAGTGATTCTGAACCCCTGTAGTTCATCATTCAAACCCCATTTCCCATCACCACCTCTTCATTCCTTATGCCTATCTTCCTCAACCCTCCCACCCCAAAGTTTCAAACACCCAATCCTTCCTTCATGCCCAGTGGAATGCCTGTCCATAGGCATCAAACTTCCCTTTATTCTAAACCTTTCCCTTTCCCACTTCCATCACTCCTTTACTCCTTTGATATTCATGCTGTTCATAACTACCACACAGTCAAAATCCTGATAGCTGGTCTACAGACCTCCAGGTTATTCCCTTCACATCCTCAATGAATGCGATAGGTACATGACTTACAATTTTTCTTTTCTGCTCTCATACTTAGGGACTTCAACATACATACTGACTATCAAACACCTGAAACAGTTCCTCAACCCACTCACTTCCCATGACCTATTCTATCCCACCTCAAACACATACAAAGATGGCCATACCCTTGGTCCTGCCATAACCCACAAATGCACCACCTCCAAGTTCAAGAATTCTGAAATCCCCCTATCTGACCATAACTTATTGGCTTTTAACTTCTCCCTCTGCCTTCCCTTAAAAAGCCCTTCTCTTCATCTATACCATGACCTCCAATTCCTTGACCCTTCAATTCTCCCCCAGGCCATTTCCAATGCACTAGCCACTCTCTCCTCTTGTCCCCATCTTAACCTCTTGGTGAACCAATTGCATTCCACATTATTCTCCTCTCTGGGATCCCTAATCTCATTATCATATCATCCATTACACCTAGCCAAGCCTCAACCTTCGAACTTCCCACTATGTCTTGCTTTGTGCCTACATACATACTGCTGAATAAAAGTGGAGAAAACGACACAGCCCTTCTGCCTTGGTTCAACACAAATCTCTGTTACACAACCTCTACCAAACCCTCACTGCTACTAGGAAATCCTACTCTACCTCCCTTATTAACTCATTTTCCACAGTAATTCCTCACACCTCCCGTGGCTCTGCCTTCCCTTATCTTCTCAGTTGAAAATTTTACCTCATATTTTATATATAAAATTGAGACCACTTGTCATGAGCTTTCTCCTGTTTTCCTCATCTCCTATAACTTAAAGGCTTTCTGCCACTGTTTCCTCCTTCATCCTTGTCTCACCCAAAAAGATTGCCCTACTTCCTACCAAAGCAAACCCTTCTACCAGCAGAAGTGAACCCCTTCCATCCTATCTCCCCCAATAATAAATGCCTCTACTTCCTCTTTTCTCACTGTCTTCTTAACCGCTTTCAATCTGGCTTCCAACTTCATCATTCCACCAAAACTGCTCTCTCCAGTGATCGCTTGATTGCCAGATGCATTGGCCTTTTCTCGATCTTTGTCCCTCCTGACCTCTCTGGAAGCCTTTGACACTGTTGGTTACACTCTCTTCTCCTTGATGCTCTCTAGGTTTTCAGGACACTACTTTCTTTTGGTTCTCTTCCTACCTATCTGACCCCTTCACCTTTCTCCTTTGCTGGATCCTCATCTAGGTCATGCCCTCCAACTGTAGATGTCCCACAGAGCTCTGTCCTGGGTCCTTTTCTCTTCTCCCTCTGTACTACTCCATTTATCATCACTATACAGATGATTCTTAAATCTACCAGTCCTGATGTCACCTCTCTGCTGGCCTCCAGTCTCACCAGAAAGGTTCAGTCTGACATTTCAGACATCTCAAACTGGATGTTTACTCAACATCTTAAACTCAACGTGTCCTAAAGTGAACTCATCATCATCTCCTAATTCCCTATTACTGTAGAGGGCAACATCATCCTCCCTGGACCTCAGGCTCACAACCTGGGAGTCATTCTGGACTCCTCACTAACTCTCACGCTCCACCCCACCCCCACATCCAAGCTGTTCCAGAGGCCTATCAAGGTCACCTTTGCAGCATCTCTTGAATAGTCCCCTTCTCTCCTCTGATACTTCCACCACCCTGGTGCAGGCCCTCCTCGTTAGCCTACTGGTGGGTCTGTTTCCCACAAGTCTCTCCCCACTCTCATTGCCAGGCATTTTTCTTTTTTTCCCCCAGCTCTTTGGGTTGTTTTTTTATCATTCATTCATTCATTCATTCATTTATTTATTTATTTATTTGTTTATTTTTGATTTTCAACATTCAGTTCCACAAGATTTTGAGTTCCATATTTTCTCCCCATCTCTCTTCCTCCAAACCCAAGATAGCATGTATGCTGATTGCCCCTTTCCCCAGTCTTCCCTCCCTTCTATCACCCATTTATCCCTTTCCCCTTTACTTTTTTGTACGGCAGGATCAATTTCTACACCCCATTGGCCAGGCATTTTTCTAAAGCACAGGTCTGACCATGTCACCCTTCTACTCAGTAAACTCCAGTGGCTCCCTATTTCCTCCAGGATCAAATACAAAATCAGCTGTTTGGTATTCAAAATCCCTCTCCTATCTTTCTAGTATTTTTACACCTTACACTCCACCAAGTACAAGTGGTCCTTGGTGTTCAACAAAGAAGATATTCCATCTCTCAGCTCGGAGCACTTTCTTTAGCTGTCCCCCATGCTTGAAATGTTCTTCCTCTTCATCTTCATGTCCTAGTTTCCCTGGCTTCTTTCACGTAACAACTAAAATCCCACTTTCCACAGGATGCCCTTCCCAAACTCTCTTACTTCTAGCCTATAAGGGTAAGCAAAGTGGGACTTTTTGCAGTTTTTTTCTTTTGGAGTTCTAGTTCTTCTCAATCAAATGCCTTTAATTGAGTCTTGCCTTTGATTGAATCAAGAGTCTCTGATGACCTGCTTAAGTCACAAGAAAGCCTAGGTCATGTGCGTTTGAGTCACATGAGCCTGGGTCATGAGGTTTGTGATGCCCTCTGATCCTGAACAAGTGTATATATACTCTGAGGTTAGCATTTTGCTTTGGGGCTCACTCATGGGAAGAGTGTTTGTGTGATGTAGCCAGATGAGACTTTGGGTAGCTGTTCAAGAGCCCCCCAGCTTTGAAAACCCAGATGTTGGTGCTTCTCTCTCTGGTAATTATGTATGTATTGTCTTGGTTAGACAGTTAAAAGCCCTGTGTGTTGACTTGTGTTTATTTTCTTTGTTTATAATTTCTGCTTGAAATTTCTGTTTGTATTTTCTCTGAAGTTCAGGGTGCTGACTTTTTCCCCTGAACAATGTGAATGATATACATATGTTTAATTAAAGTAAGATTGTTATCTCCTTAAAATTGCTTTCCTGTAGAAAAGCAGATCAAAGAACTCGTACTAGCAGCCCTCCTGTGTGCTGATGTTATTGGTCTTACACCCCCACAGCAGCTACAAGTAACATTGTTGTTACAGTGCCTTCCCTCTATAAATTAGTTCCTATTTATCGTGTATATAGCTTGTTTGTACATGCTTGTTGTCTCCCCCAATAAAGATTGTGATCTCCTCCAGGGCAGGGACTGTCCTTAGCACAGTGCATGGCACATAGTAAGTATTTAACTGACTGACTGTTAATAGATATTATCATCCCCATTTTACATATCAAAAAACTAAGGCTCAGAGAGGCTAATCCTCATGGTCACAAAATTACATATGCTAGACAACATCCTTTGAAATTGCTTCCAGCTCTGTCAGTGAGAGTCTGGGCTAGGTCACGGATACAGCAGCGATGTGGAGGATGTGTAGACTGAAAACCTGACGTTTAGTCCTGGCTGTGCCATTTACTCACCTGGAGAACTCACAATTCATGTTTCTGCTTGAGCCTGGATTTTCTCACCTATAAAATGGACTTGAACTGTCTACTTCACAGAGTCTTGAGAATCAATGAAGTAATTGTCATTAAAGAACTTTGTAAATCTGAGATATACAGGGGGCAGCTGGAGATAGTTCCCAGACCACTCACAGAATTTGAATCTGGTCTTACCACTTACTAGCTGAGACCTTAGGCAAGCCGTTTCCTGTGCCCCATCCTCGGTTTCCTCATCTGTGAAGTGGACACGATAATACCTTCATTACCCATCTCACAGAGTTGTTTAAAACAAGCTTCTTGATCTGCGAGGCTCTATGGACATGTGAATCATTATCATTATTATGACAGAGAGTTCATAGGAAGAACATAGCATCACAGATCTAGAGCTGGAGGGGACCTCAGTGGCCAACTGGTACAGCCCACTCATTTTACCCATGAGGAAACCCAGGCCTGGGGAAATCTCCTGTCACTAAAGGTCTTTAAGGGGAAATTGGATGCTCTCTGGTGAAAAATTTTACAACGAGGATTCTTATGCAGGTATGGTTTGGCCTAGAAGATTCCTCCAGTCCTTCAAAAGGTGAGAACGATGAGCCTATTTTTCTTCTCAGTGTCATTAGTCCAAGCAGCCAGAATCTTAACTAGGGCAGGAGATAAGGGTTTTGCCTCAAGGCACTGAAATTTAAAGAGTGCCAACACTAGGAATAAAGGAATTTACCTTGTGAGCAAAAATAATTTGTTAAAAAAAGGAAGCTACTAGATGGGCAATCTCCCCCACCACCCACCCACCCATGACACCCCAGGTGACCTCCTTCTTCTCAGTCCCCACCCTAGGAGGCCCCTTGGAATCCTTAGGTCTCAATTTCCTCATGGAGGGGTGTGCCTGGGGCTCCCCTCCCCTCAACTAAATTTTTCTTAGAAAACTGATCAAAGAACATGCTTCTTGCTGCTTGCCCTGGGCACCAAAATTACTAGTCAAACTGCCTACAGATCTTTTCCTCATTATGGCGTTATTTTCAGAGTCGATATGTCAGGAATCAATTATTTATTTTTTCAGAAATTTGTACAATTTTCATAGCCTCTAAAAGAATACAGACCAAGACTTGGGTCTGAATTGTACTTAATTTTTTATCTGGACTTGTGATTTAATCATCATGGAGAACTCATGCTGTGAAAACACCCTCCAAATCCTTGATCATCATCATATGATCAATCTGCAACTCAGGGGGAGAGAGGCAGCATGGGGGATGGAGTACTAGCCTAGAGTCACGAAGGCCTGGGTTCAAACCCTGCACTTATCAGCCATGAGGTCCTGAGTCAATTAACCTTTCTTAGCCTCAGTTTCCTCATCTGTAATCCTGTAATCCCTCATGGGATTGCTGTGTGGATCAAATAAGATGATATATGTAGAGCCTGCATATGTGTGTATGTATGTATAGATGTGTGTATACATATACATATTATATGTATATAATTATTATTAACTCATTTTAGAGAGCTTCTCAACACACATGGAAGCCATGTGATTTGTCTGAGGTCACACGGGTGATATGTGTCAGAGGCTGGGCTCTAAGGCCAGTTTTCTATCCACTATTACATCTTATACAAGTTTTATAAGATGTCTTTTCCCTCTGGGTTTGATTAGTCCTGAAGGTCGCGGCTCTGTCACTTTCTAAGGAGAAAAATTCTGGAAAAAAACACATTCCTGATGACAGGAGGGATTTTAGAAATCATATCTGAGATGGGGGAGGTGGGGGAGTGGTGGTAAAAATGCCAAGGAGCCAAATTCCAGGTTTAGAACACGCTCATCCCCAATGCAGGAGTTCCAGGGCTATCACTCTCGGCCGCTGTTATTTTCTGAGGCCTTGGTCTTGCTGAAGAAGCACATGCATAGCTCATTAGCAGGAGACTCAGTGTTGACCCATAGCAACCCCAGCCCAGCGCACTCTAATGAACATAACGGCTACTATTTATACCACTTAACCAAGCACTCTACACCTCATCACCTTTAATCCCCAGGACAACCTTTTGAAATAGGCAGGGTAGGATTTATTTTCCCCTTTGTACAGAGCTGGAGAAAGGGAAAGATGTGTCCCAGGTAACCCAGCTTGTGTCCCAGCCAAGACTCAAGTCCATCAGAGGAACGGAGGATATTGAGAGGTAGAAGACTATCCAGATCCTTCATTTTACGGATATGTTATAGGGGCTTTAGAGGACATATAGGCCGCCTCTTCATTCTAAGGACACTGAGGCAGGATTTATCCAAGACCCTGACACCAGTGGTATTGTTGAGGTTTAGGGGTGCTGGTGATGAGGGCACAGTCTCTGGGAACCCCTTGAACCCTTGAACTCTCCTTGAATCTTCCCACTCGACCTGGCCTTGGCCTGAGGCTATAACCATTAGGCCCAAATGCCTACCTTGCCCAGTGCTCTATTGTTCAGCTGTTTCCCACCCTTAATCCTGTTTCTCATCCTTAATCCTGATCAAAATATCTATACCCTAGCTCTGTTACCCTAGCCCTTTATGGTCTGTCATTTCCATATAGCCTTCAGCTATTTCCCCCACCCTGGAGTCTGACCTCATCCCAGTCCCTTCAGGCTCCTCCTTAGACTCCTCCTTAAGGCCCTCCCTAGACCCCTCCTCTGGTCACCCCAGACCACCCCTCAATCCTTCCCACAACCTTTGTGTATATAATCTCCATTTTGCCTCCATGAAGTTGGTCAGATCCAATCTAGCTCAAATTGGTCTGGCCCGCTTTCCTTACAGGCGTCGCAAGGGGTGGGATGTCTTGGGGCAGGCCTATTTGGCTAACTCTTGATAAACTCTATCTTTTCCCTTGGCTGAGAAAGCTTGAGTCGAATTCTTTCGGCAGGACCCGGTGTGTCGGTACTTTGGGGTGTCAAGCACCTCTCACCCCGAACCCTCATCACTGGGACCCTGAAATAGTGACATGCAGGTTGAGGAACATTTAATACCATTTTATATCATTTTTGTAATTTCAATAAGACCCAGAGCCTAAATTAATGATCCACTTGAAGAACAGCCTGGACCTGGGCTTCTTTGTTCTCTAAAGTTTGCTCAGAGAATATTTTTCTCCGTCAACAAGGCCAGATCCGGCTGACCTAAGAATGTTCTTTCCCCCGCCCCGTTAACCATTAAAGGATGAGACCCTAATCCCGGAAGAGTACCTCGCTTAATATTTTACGGGAATATACTGTTATGGAATGTCAATGAAACGCAGAAACGCTGGGTTGTAGTTTTAACTGACCCTAGTCAACACTTTTATCTTATTGTATTTACACACCTATTCCATTAAGAAAAATATTTGTCTTGTGGTTAAACATACATGGGGATCATAAAATTGAGTAACACAAAAACATGCTGAATTGTGACTGTTCTAAAAATATAAAAACCTGTTCATTCTTCTGCGCAAGTCAGTCAGACTTTCTCTGGTTCAACTCCATACGTGTATGTCTGTTCACTGTGTTTAAAGGGAATAAATGTATAAGTAATATAACAACTTTTCTATCACCTAGCTCTGTTTGCCTCCTTTAACCAACTTTCAGGTTTAACAAGGTCTTGCCCAAATGAATTTGACCCAAGCCTCCTTTCAGCCAAAGAGAAAAAGGTTATTAAAAATCCACCATACTGTTTGTAAAGCTAACATATGTGGACAGGATTGAATCTGAACACCTTAATGGAGGCTGAGATGGATCTTATATAGAGAAAGACTGTGGGAGGGATCTAGGGTTGGCCAAGCAGTCTGGGCTGACTGGAGGAGGGGTCCAGGGAGGATCTTGATGGGCGGGGCCAGTAGGCTGGGGTGACTAGAGGTCAGACACTGGGAGCAAAGAGAATACGGTTCAGATAAGATCAAGGGTGGGAAGTAGCCGAAGGCAATCTGGAGATAACAGACAATGGAGGGCTGGGCTAGGTTAAGGGTAACAGAATTGGGCCCAGGGATAATGAAAGGCTTATAGCCTCAGGCGAATGAATGCCAGATCAAGTGGGGAAATTCAGGGAGAGTTCGAGGTGGGGTTTTCCAGGGCCCATAGATAAATGGGACCCAAATTCTTTTGGGGTAAGGGGCAAAGGTTTTGGCTTGGGCCAGTACCCTGTCATTACGTGGCAGAATCAGGTCTTCAAATCCATTCTCTTCACTCCAAATTGAGAGCCCTTCCCAGCACCCCACAACTGTGCTGCAGTAAGCTAGACTAGTCAGGGATGAGAACTAGAAAACAGGAATAGAAAACAGCAAGTAGAAAGCAGATGAAGAATGTTTATGGCTGAAGATAGCAATCTCCATGTACTGATCCAGTTTGTGGAAAACTCTCAGGGAGAGATATTGAAAGTAATTCTATAAACCATATCTCTGGACCAGGCAATTCTGTTGAGGTTTAGGGGAGCTCAGGACCTCAAAATACCCACATGCCGGGTCCTGCCCAAATGAATTCTACCCAAGCCTTCTTTCGGCCAAAGAGAAAAATAGAAGTTTATTAATTGGACAGAGTCTTAAGAAATCTCACCATTGACTGGACTCTTAAGGAATCCGAGCACCTTCATGGAAGCAAGATGGGTCTTATATACAGAAACACGGTGCAAGTTTGAGGTGATGGGAGGAGGAGTCTAAGAAGGATCTTGAGGAGGAGTCTGGGACTGGGATGGATGAGGGCACAGTCTCTGGGAACCCCTTGAACCCTTGAACTCTCCTTGAATCTTCCCACTCGACCTGGCCTTGGCCTGAGGCTATAACCATTAAGCCCAAATGCCCACCTTGCCCAGTGCTCTATTGTCCAGCTGTTTCCCACCCTTAATCCTGTTTCCCATCCTTAATCCTGATCAAAATATCTATACCCTAGCTCTGTTACCCTAGCCCTTTATGGTCTGTCATTTCCATGTAGCCTTCAGCTATTTCCCCCCACCCTGGAGTCTGACCTCATCCCAGTCCCTTCAAGCTCCTCCTTAGACTCCTCCTTAAGTCCTTCCCTAGACCCCTCCCCTGGTCACCCCAGACCATCCCTCAATCCCTCCCGCAACCTTTGTGTATATAATCTCCATCTTGCCTCCATGAAGGGGGTCAGATCCAATCTAGCTCAGATTGGTCTGGCCTGCTTTCCTTACAGGCGTTGCAAGGGGTGGAATCTCTTGGGGGCAGGCCTATTTGGCTAACTCTTGATAAACTCTATCTTTTCCCTTGGCTGAGAAAGCTTGAGTCGAATTCTTTCGGCAGGACCCGGTGTGTCGGTACTGAGGGGTGTCAAGCACCTCTCACCCCGAACCCTCATCAGGGTGACTAGAGGTCAGAGTCCAGAAACCAAGAGAATAGGATTTTGATAGGATCAAAGGTGGGAAGCAGCGGGAGGTATCTGGAGGTAACAGGCAATGGAGGGCTAGACTAGGTTAAGGGTAACAGATTTGGTCGTGAAAAGGCAGATCAAGTGGGAAGATTCAGGGAGAATTCAAGGTGGGGGTAGGGCAGGGTTTCCAGGGCCTATGTTCAAATGGGACTCATTCTTTTGGAGTAAGGGGAAAAGGTCTCGGACCCATACCCCGTCAATTCCATAAATATGTATTATGTGCCTCCTCTGGGACAAAGTCTTGTGACCTGTGATGGTGATAGACGGATAGATAGGTCAGGGGCCCAGCTTTTAAGAAGCTTATAATTTGTTTGGGGGGTAGGGGTGGGAAGGCAAGTTAAAGGTGGAGGACCAATATGCAAATAAACTTGATACAAAGCAGAATGAGATAAATGCTTGGTAGAGAGATCTCTGTCAGTGGGAAAGGTCCTTGAGCAGAAGGATGATAACAGTGGAGGCTTGAAAGGAAAAGCTTAAATAGAGATAGGAACTGGAGAAGGTGGGGGAGGGGATGGGTGGTGAAGGTATGTTCCAGGCTTGGTATTGAGTGGGATAGTGAAGACCTCTCATGGAATCTGGGTCTCAGCCTTTCTGTGAAATGAGTAGGATAAATGGAGGCAAGGACTTTACGGCATGGCTCAGGGCTTCTGATTGACAGCTAGGCCTAAGTTTTGAGTTACTAAAAATCACCTGAACTATGTCCTCACCAAGTAAGGATCGGTATTGGCTAAATTAGCATTTCCTTGTTCCTTGTACCTGGGTTAATTTCCGTGTTTAGATTGTGAGCCTGAACTCCACCAATGAGAGTAAAGGTCAGTGGTGGGTGGGGGTTGTTTGCATTAAGGTATATAACTAAGTTCTGCTTTCTGGGCCCCGCCTCTCCCTATCTATTGTCTATGGGTTTGAAGACCTCTGTTTCTCTTGAGATGGTAAATAAAGACTCCTTTTTCTCCTTTTGCTTCTATGAGAAGTCTCTGTTACTTGAGTTGTCTCACGCAGTGTGATGAGCAAAGCCACATAGATGGAGAAAAGTCAATGGGAGAATCAGAGCGTAGTCCAGCTTGACTAGTTTGTGTATCACCAACGGCAACTACGAATATGCTGGCATAGTTCTGAATCACCAAATGTAACAGACTCTCTATATGGAGGACAGAACTGAAACATTATTCAAACACCAGAAAGCCAAATCCATCACAGCAACAAAGAAACCCATATACAATAACAATTCAGGGGGCAAGGCCGTCCCACAAACACTCACAGCTGGCTGCCTGCTGGCCTGCTTCATCTCCTTCAGCTCTAACTGCTCTGACCAACTTCCTCCCTCCTGTTCCACCCTTCTTGTTCCATCCATTCAGCAAGCCCCTCCCACTACAGGCTTTATGTGACTTAGGCTTAGGTGTGACTTAAGCAGGTCACATGGGCCTATTAATGGATGGGAAGATCTTCAAATTTATATTACCATTACAATTTGTGAAGGGTAGTTAATTATAAGACAGCTACATACATACATTTGATCCTCATTAACAACCCAGTGCCAGAAATAATACAGCAATTATGAACCCCAATTATTGACAGATGAGGAAATTAAGGCTCACAACCTCTCTTTTCACAAAAAAAAAAAATTAAAAAATAATAATTTCCTCTAAAGCCCTTTCCAGACTTTGGGAAAAGCCCCTAGAAAAGGTAGAAGATAATACATAAAAGTGAGCTAAAAAGTCTCTTAACCCTATTTGCTTCAGTTTCTTTATCTCTAAAATGGGCTGGAGAAGGAAACAGCAAACCACTCCAGTATCTTTGCTAAAAAAACCCCAAAAACCCTAAATGGGGTCACAAAGAGTTGGACACAACTAACCAGACAAAAAGATAAATATTTAATATATTACATATAATTTATATAGTTATAATATAAAAATAAATTATATAGTGCCTACTTTATATGTACATATATATGTATATATATTCATATATGTGTGTGTATATGTGTATATATATATTTATATGGGGGGCATGTATACACACACACACACACACACACACACACACACACACACACACACGGGAGCGGAGGTGGGGAGCCTACTATAAGCCAGGCACAGTTCTATGTGCTTTGTAAATATTATCTCATTTGTTCCTCACAACAACCCTAGAAAGGTCAGTGGGACTATTATTCCCATTTTACATTTGAGGAAACAGAGTTTACAATCTATCCATTGCACCACTTTCTTTCTAGAGATCCTCGTTGTTGTCGTTGTTCAGTCGTGTCTGACTGTGTGAGCCCATTTGGGGTTTTCTTGGCAAAGATATTGGAGTGGTTCGCCATTTTCTTCTCCAGCTCATTTTACAGGTGAGAAAACTGAGGCAAACAGGGTCAAGTGACTTGCCCAGCATCATACAACTAGTAAGTATTTAAAGCCAAATTTGAACCCAAGTCTTCCTGACTCTAGGCTTGGCCCTCTATCCACTGGGCTGCTCATCTAGGGATCCTACTTACCTGAAATTGTCTCAGGTAGAGAGCTATGTCAGAGGGCACGGGAGACCATGCCAATTTGAATCTCTCTTCAGGATAGAAGTGGTTTGAATATAGATTATGCCAAATTAAAAAAATTTGCTTCTGTCACACTAGAACCCTATAAAACAATATTTGTATTAATAGGTTTTTCTTCAGCAGAACCCAGATCATTTTTGACTACAAGTATAATACTTTCCATGCAACCACACTGCTGCTTTAGTTGTATGAGATAGAGCTGGACAGGAATATTGGAGACCGATTGTGGAAGGCATTCAATGCCAGAGTGAGTTTATACTTTAATGAGTAAGCAGTAGGGAACCAAAAAAGCTTCCTGACCTTATATAATGTCATGACCAACAGATGATGCTGCAGAGGAAGGCTTGGCTGTCTGAGGGGAAGATTTCCTTCCCACCATAAGAATATGGATAGGGCAGATTCTTACCAAACCACAATTCTCTCCTCCTATTAGTTTACCTATGAGATATGACCTTCCCTTCTTCTACTATACTGTATTCTCCCTTGCCTTAGTGATCAGAGTTTTACTGAGACACTTGTGTATATAAACCACCTGGCTGTGGCTCACCAATTACCTTAAGGACATAGTCCAGAATTATTTGATTCTTCTTCCTCTGCTTTTTAGGAGCTTAGAAGAATTGTTCATAAATCATCGAGATTCTCTCAACTTTGTTCCAGGTGTGCAGTTAGGGAATACCCGAATGTTTCAGATGGATATTTAAGCCCCTGACCTATTCAGTCTTGTGTATACAAAGCTAGTAACTGGCAGCCTCCTACACTCCCCTCCTGAATACTATCAACTAACAAACATGAGTCACAGACTGCTTTTTCCCAATCATAGTTTTCTACCAGTCAGTCAGCAAGCATTTATGAAGTGCTTACCATATAAACAAGCACTACTAAAAGCTGCTTCCAGCCCCGGTATTCTAACCTCCTTGTGGGCCCCACTGAACAGCAGGCATGTCCTGATTTAACCACACAATCTGGCTTTAACCACACCACAGGCCCACAGAGCTAATGGTAGGCCTTACTGAAGAGCAGACCCACTGCCCCTATCTAGCCACTGACCCCACCCTGGACTCAATATCCTAACTTCCTCATATATGCCTCACTGCCTCACTAGAACAGCAGGCATGCTCAAGCCCCCATACTCATTCCTCATATTTCCCACAGAAACAGCAGGTGTGTCCATGCACTCAACCACAACCACGTCTCGTCTCAGACAGGACCACAATAGCCAGCCAATCAGAAAGCAGCCCAAGAAGGATATGGACCCTCAAACACTAGAAGGGACTTTTCCCTAAGAAGGGATCTGCACAGAAATAGCAAAAGCTGTCCTTTAGGGAAACTTATGATATAGAGGGGCTTATTAAAATATCATTATCATATATTGTGCAGCTCCACCAAGGCCAGGACCCCTCCCCTACTTCTTTATCCCCTGACAAACCCCTCCTGCCTTTTTAACATTCATAATTTCTGTCGCATAATCAGCATCATTACACTATAAAATTGCCTGTCTTATCTTACTGAAGTTGCTGGTTTCTCTTGGAACTCAGCCCACTGGAGAAGCGTCACTCTCAATAAATGCCTTTACTTGGATTGGAGGTGGTCTGAGTCTGTGAATTCATCCGAGACAACCCCTACAACACACCATGAAACTGCAACAAGAGAGGGCCAGATTATGAAGGGCTTAAAAAGCCAAAAGCAGATTTTATATTTGGTCCTGGAGGTGATAAGGAGCCACTAGAGTTTATTGAGTAGGGGAGGGGACAGGGTAAGACCTGCACTGTCAGAAGATCTATTTGACAACTAAGTAGAGGAATGACTGGAATGGGAAGACACTTGAGGCAGGGAACTCAACCAGAAGGTTATTGCAGCAGTCCAGGCATGAGGTGAGAAGGACCTCTATCTGGGTGGTGGCGTCAGAGGAGATATTATGAAAGTAGAATCAACAAGGCATGATACGGATTGGATATGGGGATGAGAGAGAGTTAGGAAATGATGCTCACCTAGGTTTTGAGCCTGGGTGCCTAGGAGGGTAAGACGATGTCCTGCACAATAAGAAGAAAGTTAGGCCTAGGGGAAGGTCTGGGAGGAAAGATAGTGAATTCAGTCTGGGACCTGTTGAGTTTAAAATGTTTATAGGACTTCCAGGTGGAGGTGAGACAAAAATCAAGAATTATAAAAAGGTCAAAAATTAGGAAAAAAAAATAACGTAAAAAACACAGACTAATCGTGAGCACAGAGGACAGAGGAGAAGGGAGTTAAATCTTCATTGTCCTTTGGCTGATCTTCAGAAGTGCCAAAAGCCAATCCTATCAGTCCTTGCCTCTCTCTTAGCTCTTCTCTACAAATTTGTTTTTAATCAACTTAACAGCAAACAGAGGAAAGAACTCTCCCTGCATCATCATCTCTCAAGGTTAGTTTCCAAAACCAGTGATTGCTCTCCTGTCTCCTGGGCTCAGCTAAAAACTTCCAGCCCAATGGCAGTCCACCCTACTGTTTGGAGCTTGTGGTCCAAACCAAAGGAAGCCACACTGCCTTTTTAGACTGCAGCTCCCATGAGTCTCTGGAGCCTGGTTATGCTCAGAACATTTTTCTTTTTCCAAATGAACATTTTTGTAAAGTTTTTTTTTTGATACCTTTTGTTTTTTACTCAAAACCATTTCCTAAGAGGCAACCAATAGCACGTGTCTCTCAGAGCCAATCTTTGGGCACAGAAGACCTGAGTTCAGGCCCTGTCTATGTGACTCTAGGCAAGTCACTTAACCTCTGCGTGACCCAGAAAACTCCCTAAAGCTATGTTTCAGAGCAATTACTGATTCACCCTGGGAAAGGGAATCTTTCACAGGTCCAGAATCTTTTTTTAAATTCATTTTCTGATATACCCCCTTCCCCACCATGGAACTTTCCTAACCTCTTGTAACAGAGAAACAGTTAAGCAACACCAAAGGGCCCGTGACCTCATCTGTTAGTCAGTGTACACAATATTCGGCAGTTAGGTGAGGCAGTGGATACAGGACCAGGCCTGGAATCAGAAGGACTCATCTTTTCATGTTCAAATCTGGCCTTACTAGCCATGTGACCCTGGGCAAGTCACTTAACCCTGTTTGCCTCAGTTTCCTCATCTGTAAAATGAGCTGGAGAAGGGAATGGCAAACCACTCCAGTATCTTTGTCAAGATCTTTGTCACAAAGAATTAGACATGACAAACGACTAAAGAACAACAGTCTTCTTTGTCTCTACCTACCAAACCCATGTGTCTTCAAAACTTTCCTCTTTCTGTGGGGGACACCACCATCCTTCCAATCACCCAGGTTCTCAACCTTAGAGTCATCCCTGACTATTTCTTCTCCCTCAGCTTCCATGAACAATCACTTAACAAGTCCTAGTCATCCTACTTCTACAACATATATCATTGAGATTCTCTGAACCTTGCTCAATGCCTCCAATTAGGGAATACCCTCATGTTCTAAATAGATATTTAAACCCCTGACCTGTTCAGTCCTGTGTATACAAAGCTAGTAACTGGCAGCCTCCATTGCACTCCGCTCTTGAATGCTATTAGTTATCAAACATGAGTCACAAATTGCTTTTTCCCAATCACAGTGTTCCATCAGTCACCCTACCCCTCCAGTAGACTATATACCCCTTGACCATAGCAGACCCTTAATAAATGCTAGTTGAATTGAATTAAATTGAGGGGTGCTTCGGTGCCCCTGGAATATTGGCAAAATGTAGTTAACCTGAGGTCAGCTGCCTTTCAGTACTGTTCTTATTATATTAGTCAGTGTATAGGCTCTCTTCCTAGTTTTGTCTTTTGTTTGTTTTGCATCAATTCACACGCCACTGCATTTCCGTCTTGGTCAGTTCTCACAGTATGTTGATGTCCCATGGCATTCCTATACCCCATTTTGGGCAGCATTTCCATCATCAACAGGCAGCTACTTTCTTCCCAATTTTTTTAATAGCCCCATTTCTGAAACACCTGACTGTTGACAAAGCACTAAGAGATCCTAAGTTTCAGGAGTACAGAAACCATGCCTTAGTTAGACTTTGTGTATTTCCTAGGACCCAGCACAGACCTCTGCATACACTATCTCGTGTGATTTTCACAAATTTGCGACATAGGAAGTATAGGGAAAGTTATACCCATTTTGCAGAAAAGCAAACTGAAATTCAGAGAAGGCAAGTAACTTGACCAGAGTCCCACAACTACTAAGTGTCATGACAAGTTTCAAAGTCAGATCTCCTAACTCCAAATTTCTTTCCAATGTACCACAAGGAATAAGCCCTCAGCGCCAGAGGGGTGTGTCTGGCTGTATTCTAGTCAACGCTAATCTCAAGAGCGGAGGAGCAAGCTTGTGGAAAGAGAGAACATCGGGTTCCATCTGCCACCTCTTGGTCATCTGTGCAGATAGCGTACTCTCCTAGTGCAGGGTGACATTTGGAGTCTCTTTTATAGGGTGACAGAGTGTTTATTCCACTGATCAGCAAGCCCTCTGGAAAACGTGAGTCCAAGCAAACTCATGTGGAGCCAAATGAGCCGCTAGGTAGTTCTGTGTTTGCTGATCATGCTCCTAAGAACAGTCTAGGCTCCTTTGCTTTTAGGTCCAGCAACTGCACTGACTCCATGGGAAGGTCACAAAATCAATGCCAGGGTTGGAAGAGACCCCAGCAACAAGTGCTGCTCCAGATAGAAATCTACTCCAAGGCCCTGAAAAGTGATGATCCATCCTTGACATGTTGCAAGAGAGCCTCCAGCAACAGCAAACTCACTACATTGTTGTGCTGTCATAGAAAGAGTGAAGAACTTGGACTCAGGAGAACTGAATTCAAATCCACATAGTTCCGATTGCTGTTTGACCTTAGGTCAGTCACTCAACATCTCCTAGCCTCAGTTTCTTCAATAGTAAAATAGAGATAGTACTTACAGTACATACCTTTCTGAGGTGTAGGGAAAGTGCTTTGCAATCCTTAAAGCAATATCTCAGCTGCCATAATTATCATCATCACCCTCTCGGAGGCAGCACGGTGTATTATTGCACAGTCCTGATTGCCAAGACACTTTTGGCTCTATGGAGTTAAAAAATAGCCTCCCTATCATTTTTACCCATTGTTTCTAGTTCTGCTCTCTGGGGTGAAACAGAACATAGCATCCTTGGATCTTAGATTTAAAGATGGAAGAAACCTCAGGGAACACCGCGTCTACCTTCTTAACTTTACAGATGAGGGAATTGAGGGTTGGAGAATCTTGCCTCATCATTTTACAGGAAAAAAATGAGGCCATTCACCATGAGCCCCTCTTCTCCCCTTTTCCTCATCTCCTACCACTCAGATGCCTTCTGCCATTATCTCCTCCTTCACCTATTTCACATGATAAAGTGGCCTTACTCCCTACTAAGGCTAACCCCTCTCAATTTAAGTGATCCCTTTCCATTTCTTCCACTCCAACAGATTTCCCCCTCTGTCATCCCTACTCTTTCACTAGTTTTCAATCTGTCTCTTTCTGCTGATTCATTTCTTACCACCTACAAACAAGGCCTTATCTCTCCCATCTCAAAAGAAAAAACACCTTCATTTGACCCTTCCACCCCCACTACCTGTCCTCCTGTATCTCTTCTGCCCTTTGTAGCTAAGTTCCTTGAAAGGCTGCCTTTAATTGCTGCCTCTGCATTCTCAACTCTTGCTCTCTTTTTAACCCCTGACTATCTGGTTTCTGATCTTATCATTCCATAGTGACCAATGATCTCTTCGTTGCCAAATCCAACTACCTTTTTTTAATCCTCCTTGTCCTTGACCTCTCTACAGCCTTTGACACTGTCGATCACCTTCTCCTTCTCCCTCTTCTCTCTAGGTTTTCAGAATACCTCTCTCCCGGTTTTCCTCCTACCTATCTGACTGCTCCTTCTCCATCTTCTTTGCCAGCTCCTCCTCCAGATTATGCCTTCTAACCATAGATGCTATCCTGCACACTCTTCTCTTCTCCCTCTATGCTGCTTCCCTCGGTGACCTCATCAGCTCCCATGGATTTAATTATTATCACTAGGAGATGACCTCCAATCTCACAGCTCCAACTGCCTTTCAAACATTTCAAACTAGATGTCCAATAGACATCTTAAACTCTGTGTGTCCAAAACAGAACTCATTTTCGCCTTAAGTTTCCCCTAAATTCTTCCTACTTCCTACCTTCCCTAGTATTATAAAGAGCAACACCATCCTCTCAGTCCCCCAGACTCACAACCTAGGAGTCATCTGGATTCCTCACTATCTCACCCCTGCCATATCCAATCTGTTGCTAAAGCCTATGGATTTCACCTTAGCAAGATCTCTGGAGTAACCTCCCTTCTCTCCTCTGACATTACCACCACCCTAGTGCCAGCCCTTATCTCCTCACACCTTGATTATTGATTGTCACAACCTGCTGGTGGGTCTGCCTGCCTCCAGTCTCTCCTCACTCCAATCCATCTTCTAACCAACCACTAAATGGATTTTCCTAAAAAGCAGATCCAACACATTGCTCCTTACTCAAAAACTCAGGTGGTTCCCAGTTGCCTTCAGGATCAAATACAAAATATTCTGTTTGGCCTCCAAAGCCCTTCATAATCTAGTCCCCTCCTACCTTTCCAGTCTCCTGATAGCTCACTCTCTGACCCATAGTCTTCAGTGCAGTGACATTGGCCTTCTGGCCGTTCAACACACAAGATACTCCATCTCTTGGCTGTTTTTTCTCTCTCTCTCTGCCTGTCCCTCTGTTCTTCCTTCTTGGTTCCAACTGCTGACCTCTCTGGCTTCCAACCAAAGTCTCATATTCTACAGAAAGCTTTCCTCCATCCCCTCTTAATTCCAGGGCCTTCCCTCAATTATTTCCTATTTATCCTGTATGTAGCTTGCTTTGTATATATTTGTTTGAGTGTTGGCTCCTCCATTAGATTGTAAACTCCTGGAGGGCAGGGACTGTCTTTTACCTCTTTTTGCGTTGCCAGCACTTAACACAATGCTAACACGTTGTAGGTGCTTAATAAATGTTTATTGTTCATTGATTGAGAGAGATTGTGACCTGCCTACATCACATCACTGTCACACATTCAATAAATGTCTGAGGCATGATTCAAACCCGCGTCTTTGTGACTCAAAGTCCAGCACTCTATCCAAGCCCACTAGAGCTTCCATTTCTTTATCCTTCACCACATGACATCTCTTCAAATGCCAAGGACAACTGGCACATCCTCCTTTAGTTTTTTCTTCTTCAAGCTATGCATTCCCTATTCCTTCCACTAATTCCCATATGGCACAGTCTCCTGCCTTCCTTACCGTTTTGGTCTCCTTCCTTTAGCCACATTTGTCTCTCCTAAATGAAGGTACCCAGACCTACATTCAATACTACAGTTGTGATCTAGCAGAGATAGAGGACACTGGAACTCTTACCCCTCTGTTCTGAACATTCTGCAACTACTAATGAAGCCTCAGATAACGTTAGTTTTTATTGGCTATGACATCATGATGACTCATACTGGCCTTGAGGTCTACCAAAAAATTCATTACATGATAATAAGAGTGAGCACTTATATAATGCTTTAAGGTTTGCAAAACTCTTTACAATTCCGGGAAGCCACCAGAGAATAGCACACCCAGTAGATGGTATTATTAATCCTCCTTTTACAGATGAGGAAACTGAGGCTTGGAGAAGCTAAATGATGTGCTTAGGGTCACACAGCTAGCAAATGTCTGAGGCAACATTTGGACTCACATCTTCTTGACTTCTAGAGTTCTCACTTTTCCTGATATACTAAAACCATGCAAAACACTTATTTTATTTACATATAGTTCAAAACATCTGAAAGGTTACACTCACAACATTTACAAAAAACATCTGAAAGTGTGACATGTTATCAATATGTACATACTGAAGAACCAGGCTGTCCTTCCCAGAAGCTTTTTAATAGGTGGGTGAGGTAGGCAGGCCCTATGAACAGGGCAGTGCTGAAGTCACAGGGGAAAGAGAGCTGCCTCTTCCAAGGAGATAGACATGGAGAACTCATTTCATGACTTGTGACCTAACAGTCCAGTCTGGCTGGACTCAGTCTCTTTGAATTAATCATTGGTGGGGAGGTAGAACCTAACCAGAGAGCAGCACTGAGACCCCAAGAGGAAGCAGGGAATGGGAAGCTGCCCATTCAACTCCTGAACATTCACTTCAGGGGCCCCAACTTGGATCCTCCAGCTCCCATAGCCAATGGCTGTTAGAATGCGCCATTACTGCTAGAGACTTATAACCCGAGTCCAAAAGTCTGGAATTCAATTCAGTTTCACCCCAGCCCTCTAACCCCAGCTTGGTTCACATCCACACATGGAGCCACCTGCACGTTGGGTATGATGAAGTCGGTTATGTCGTGAAACCCCGGGTTAGTTTCAAGACCGCTTCGTAGGCAACAAAAACCACCATGTTGACAGGGAAGGCTCGACAACAGTTCAGAGCTAGTCCTTTAAACAAGACCCTCACTCCTTCTTCCTTCACGCTTTGTGCGATACAGTGAATGAATCCTCGGTACCGCTGCTGGCCCAGTCCATCAGCCTGAAGGCGAGACTTAATCACATCCATGGGAGTGGCCACGGCCCAGGCCAGGACACCCGCACAGCCGCCAGAGAACAGCACACCCAGGATGTCTGCAAAGGAGAGACAGAGAAGGCCCTCAGCATCGCACTCATTTTACAGAGAAAGGGTCTGCTCTAGGTCAAAGCCTCCTCACCTGGATGATTACAATAGCCTCCTAATTGGTCTGCCACTTTCTAATCTCTCCCTTCTCCACTTCAGTTACCATCTGTACACCTCCACTCCAAACTATTTTGAACCCCCAAAGACCTGAGAAAGGCCTAAAACATGGATTGACCAATCAGGAGAGACATTTTGGCCCACTCTGAGCTTAACCAACCACAATGCTTTGCATGTTTTGGCATAACAGATACGCTTTGCTTTGCTCTCTGAGTGAACTCAAAAGGCCCCTTCCTGTGTCAGCAACTACAAGGCCAGATGAAGCTGACCAGGAGCATTCTTCTGTTTATGACTACCAAAGAGAAGGTGCCTTGAACCAGACACTATCTTGAATAATGGGACTTCTCTTACCTTGGTATTTTATGGACATATGCTACATTATGTTATATCATGTGAATGACAGAAGAAACAGAGATATCCTGGATCTAGAATTTCAATTGACAATTTAACACTTCTCCTGTCTTATTGTATTTACAACCTATCCAATTAAGAAAATTCCTTTTTCATATTGCAGTCAGCACATATGAAGATTGTAATTTTAGCTGACATAGGCATCCTGAGCCAGGAAGCAAAAGAAGGGTGAGAGGGAATTGCTTTGAAGATACAAGGTCTCTTTGGTCTGTCCATTCTTGGGTTCATTGTCTACAATGAGCTCCCATACACATCTCTAAATGCATGTTCTGAAAGCTTTAAGGGAAATAAACATTCACATGCAGCCTAATTTTGTTTGTCTTTCTAAGAATGAATTTAGTCATAGTTGACTCACCGTGAGAAACAAAAGGAAGAATTCTGTTTCCACAGGATTAAAACTACCCCCACCTTTGAGTGATAATAGGATAGAAGTCAGAGATCACAGGTTCTAATCACAGCTGTGACCTAGCAGAACCAGGTTTCTGATTAAGTAAAAGGTCAAAAGGTTGTACGCATGCTTAATGAGCTGTTTAAGGGGGAACATGAAGCGGGTGGTTCAGGAGGTTTCATCTAGCCAACGGAGAGCAAGGGAGGAAATTCGAACTGGGAACAGCATAAAAAGCCTTGCATTTGTCTGAGCAAGCATACTCCATTAGGGAGCTATCCATTTGCTAGGAATGTAAAATAAATAAAAGGAGAACTTTCCTGGCTTCACAACGAGTATCATCGGTCTTTCTAGAATGAACACGTTTCTCACACATCATTAACAAAATAATCTTCCTAAGGCACAAAGTCAACTATGTCACACACTCCTCTGATCAGAAATTTTCAGTGGTTTCCAACTGAATGTCAAATAAAATTCAGGCTCCTTAGCCTAGCATTTAAAGCCCTCCACGTACTGGCAGATGCCTGCCTTTCCAGATTTATTTCCCATAATCCCCCTACATGCATTCTACATTCCATCTAAAATGACCTATTTAGATAGGTTCTGTGGCCCTGTGCCTTCATGTGGCTTCTCTTCCATGCCTGGAAGGCTTTTGCTCCATTCTCCCACCTCTGAAATCCTCAACTCCCTTCAAGGTTTAGTTCAGTTACCACCTCCTAATTGAAGCCTAGTTGTTACTGCCAGGTGGCCTAGAGGATAGATCACTGGCCTTGGAATCAGGAAAAGCCTGAGTTCAAATCCAGCCTCAGACACTAACTATGTGACCCTGGGCAAATCACTTAATCTCAGTCTGTCTCAGTTTCTGGGTGTGTAAAGTAGAGATAATAATGGAACCTGTTGTTGTGAGGACAAAATGAGATAAGATCTGCAGTCACTCGGCAAACCTTAAAGCAACGTGTAAATGCCAGCTATTGTTACCATCCCCCCAACAAGGTAAGCTCCTTGAGGGCAGGGATGAGCTGTCTTTGTGCCGCCAGAATCCAGCCCGGTGCCTGGCACACAGTAAATGCTTAGTCAGTGTCAGTCTTTGCTGAATGAGTGTGGGCCTTACCTGGCTGACTCTGCCCAGCTGGAGTGAGCCACTCACAGACGATGGAGTAGGAGAGGAAGTAGGTGGCAAAGGAATTACAATCTCGGAACATCAACGCCAAGCTGCCTTTGTAGAGGCCTCTCAAGCCTTCTTCCTTGGCCACGGTCTTCAGGCAGTGCAGGGGACCTTGGTACTTGGGTGGGGGAAGGAGTTCACCGGGAGATGTAGAAGTTATCGACGGACGCTGTTTCTGTGTCTGCAGTCGGATTTTGGCCACTTCGGTAGGGGATGTCAGTGTGACCTGGGAAATCAAAGGAAAAGCCAAGAATAAGACTACTGCTGTGTGCAGTGGAAAGAGTGCTGGCCTTGGAGTCAGAGGAGGACTGAGTTCAAACCAAGCATCTGACCTTTAATAGCTGAGTCACTTAAATCTTAGTCTCAGTTTCCTCATCTATAAAATGGAAATAAAAGTACTTGTACAAAAACCCTATCTCTCTCTCTCTCTCTCTCTCTCACACACACACACACACACACACACACACACACACACACACACACACACATTTTTAAACTATCCAGTGCAGGAATTTGTTTTGCTTGATTAAACATATTTGTTATGAGATTTTTTTTTCTTTTTCTCAGTAAGGGGAATTTGTTGGCATAGAAAACAGATTTCTGTTCACTAAAAAAATGTACTTTTTAAAATCTCTGTCTCACAGAATTTTTGAGGAAAGCATTTTGCAAACTCGAAAAGCATCCAGAAATGCTTGCTGTTACTGCCTTCTCACACTGTTGTCACATGGATGTTCTCACAACGTGCCCATTTTCAATAGGATTCTCAGAGAAGTTAATTGACTTTGCCCCGGATCGTACACTAGAGACCTAGTTAAAGGCAGGGTCCATCAGCGCAAGAGCAGCCTGGAGACCTCCAACTGCCAGAGTTTATCCCAGAGGCCTTGACATGGGCAGGTCATTCCAAAAGCAAGCAGCTTCTAAAGCCTCTCTCTACTCCTCCACCACACCCAGTTCCTGTTTTTGGAGCCACTTCCTACAGCCCAGACTAATGATGAAAAGTCCTGGGCTGGAAATCAAGAGAACCTGGGCCAGCATCCTGCCTCTCACACTGACCAGCCATATAACTCACCTAACCTTAGGCAAATTCTCTGGACCCTCTGAACTTCAGTTTTTTCTTTAGTTAAAAAGGGAGAATACTTGTACTTTCTGCTTCCCAGGGGTGTAATGAAGAAAGTAATTTATTAAAAACCTTTTATTCCCTGGGTGGATGAAGGAACATAGACAACAGTGGTAAGGACCTTATAGGTCATCTAGCCCCATGGCTTCATTTTACAGATAAGGATATATTTGGAAAGAAATCTAATATAAAAAAAACAAAATGAATCTGTTTGTTTTAACTTTAAGCACTAGGGAAATGGGAACTGCGGCACAAAGGTTTTATTGTGGGTAACATGGATCTGGTACTGTTCCTACGGAGTGGTCCATTCATACATACATGTTATGGTTCCCCAACCAGACTATAAGTATTTGAGTACAAGACAAGGGGCCAGGGTCTGTCCCAGAGCCTGGCTGGTTGGAGAAGAGAAGCTATGTCTGTGTGGCTTGGTGAGGAAGTGAGCCCTCTCTCCTATGAACCAGAGCCAAGCTCCTTTTCTAATCCAGCTAGCTCAGAAACCTATCAGTCAGAGAGGGATTTCTCAATTAAAGAGACTCTGAACTGGATGGGAAGGGAAAGGAAGGAAACGAGCATTTGTTAAGCGCCTACTATGTGCCAGGTACAGGGCTAAGTGCTTTACAAATGCTACATCATCTGATCCTTGCAGCAACCCTGGAAGGAATGTGGTAGCTCACTGGAAGCTCAGGACATCACGCTCCCTGACTTGCCTTTTTGGTTCTATAGAGGCTAGACGTTTCAGCTGGGTGGCACAGTATATAGAGTGCTGGACCCAGAGTCAGGAATATCTGAGTTTAAATCCAGCCTCAGATACTTACCAGCTGTGTGACCCTGGACAAGTCATTTAGCCTTTGACTGACTCTCAGGTCAATAAGTCCATTCCCCTACCTTTAGGCAGGATTGGATCAACTCAACCAAAAAGATTTCCAAATCATTTTCCCACCTCCTACTTGATGAGAATTTGTACCTTGCTAAAGTAGAGCCCTAGACCAGGAGTCAGGCAAGTGGCCAAGGATCTAATCCTAACCTTATGACTAATGGGGGCATGGGGGCGGGAGGACCTCAGATTTCCCTTCTCTGAGCCTCAGTTTACTCACTTGCAACCCAGTAAACTGAGTTGATCTCTAAGGCCCTTTCCAAGTCTGACATTCTATGATCCCATGACCTCACTGCTTGCTAGAAGCTACAAACACCAGTGGGATCCTTTTCTGTAGGACTCTAAAGCTTCACGGATTTATTTCTCCCACTTTTACCAGGATTCCTGAGAACAGAGGGCCAGTGGTGCCCCTGATGAGGGCACAGTCTCTAGGAACCCCTTGAACCCTTGAACTCTCCTTGAATCTTGCCACTCGACCTGGCCTTGGCCTGAGGCTATAACCATTAAGTCCAAATGCCTACCTTGCCCAGTCTTCTATTGTCCAGCTGTTTCCCACCCTTAATCCTGTTTCCCATCCTTAATCCTGATCAAAATATCTATACACTAGCTCTGTTACCCTAGCCCTTCATGGTCTGTCATTTCCATATAGCCTTCAGCTATTTCCCCCACCCTGGAGTCTGACCTCGTCCTTAAGTCCCTCCCTAGACCCCTCTTCTGGTCACCCCAGACCACCCCTCAATCCCTCCCACAACCTTTGTGTATATAATCTCCATCTTGCCTCCATGAGGTTGGTCAGACCCAATCTAGCTCAGATGGGCCTGGCCCTTTTTCCTTACAGGCGTCCGCAAGGGGTGGGATCTCTTGGGGCAGGCTTATTTGGCTAACTCTTAATAAACTTTGTCCTTTGCCTTGGCTGAGGAGGCTTGAGTCGAATTCTTTCGGCAGGACCCGGCGTGTCGGTACTTTGGGGTGTCGAGCACCTCTCACCCCAAACCCTCATCATTTATGGTTCCCTGAACCGGGAAGCACTGCTAATCTCAAGTTCTTCTCCAGCCAAGACTGAAGGTATGTGAGCCTCCCCCTCTCCCAATCTCCCTCCTCGCTCTTCAAACATTTTGGATGTGCTTCTCGGGCCTGACCTCAGCAGGTCCCAGTGGGTTGGACAGTTTAGTCCAGTGGTCGGACAGTCACGCTGTCCTGGTCAACCTGACGCTATCAGGTGGTTCTCGGTGGGTCGGACAGCTTGGTCCAGTGGTCTCAGTGAGTCAGACAGTCACGCTGTCCTGGTCACCTTGACGCTATCAGGTGGTTCTCGGTCCAGTCGGACAGCTTGGTCCAGTGGTCTCAGTGAGTCAGACAGCCAGGCTGTCGTGGTCAACCTGACGCTATCAGGTGGTTCTCGGTCCAGTCGGACAGCTTGGTCCAATGGTCTCAGTGAGTCAGACAGCCAGGCTGTCGTGGTCAACCTGACGCTGTCAGGTGTTTCTCGGTCCAGTGGTCATGTCGAAGGACATGGACGGATGCCCCATCCGGAAGCATGTGCCAGATCCTTTCAATTGTTTCGGCGCTGGGAATTTGGGAAAGTTTCATGTACCTTCTGTATATTTTGTTTTCTTGTTTTATTTTGTTTGTCTCCCGACAATTACTCCTAACTTCTCCTTTACTAAGGAGAAAGGAATTTCCAGCCGAAGGGACCCTATGCCCTGCCTCTACTGCAGGCCCTGCAACATCTATCACCACAGGCCCTACCCCCAAGGCAATTCCTACTCAGGTTCCAGCCTCGGGCCCTGCCGCCACGGCAATATCTCCTCCCCTAGCCCCTCTCTCTGAGGTAGCACCCACTTGGGTCTCTGGGGTATCTTCCCCTCTGACCTCTACCCCTCCTCAGGTACTAGCTGATCTCCCTTGCCAGGCAGATGCCTTGGCCTTGCAGTCTAATCTACTTCAGCCCCAAGCTCCAGGTCCCACAGCGCCTTCAAGGCTTTTTCCCCTGAGGGAAATGCCTGCCTCCCCTGCTGGGACAAGGAGATTGCATGTTCCATTCTCCATTTCAGATCTCATCCAAATTAAAGAAAAACTGGGGAGATACTCAGAAGATCCCACTAAGTTTACTGAGGGTTTTAGGGATCTGTCCCTACAATTTGAACTTTCTTGGTGTGATTTGCATATCCTCTTCTCTACCTGTTGTACCACTGAGGAGAAGAGGAGAATATGGGAACACGCTCAAAAATTTGGGGACAGTTTGGCTAGCAATAACCCCATAAACTATCCCCCAGGAATAGCTGCTGTTCCAACTAGTGACACAGGATGCCATTATCAAAGGAGTGAGGATAGAGAAAAGAGAGACCATATGGTAATTTGCCTGTTAGAAGGCCTAAGAACTGCATTTCAAAAGCAAATAAATTTTCAAAAAATTAGGGAGATTACTCAGGGAGAAAAAGAAAACCTTGTCCTTTTCGAAGCCCGGCTAGTAGAAGCTATTAAGAAGTATACAAATTTGGATCCTGATTCTATTGAAGGGGCGGCAATACTTAACTTGTATTTCATTAATCAGTCTGCCCCAGATATTAGGAGGAAACTGCAGAAATTGGCAATGGGACCCCAAACACCTCAGGCCCAATTACTGGAGACAGCATTCGGAGTGTTCAATGATAGAGACTTAGTCCAGGCAGAGGAAAAAGCCAGAGACAGAGAACATGCCCAATTCTTGGCAGCTGCCATGGCCAGGAGATTGCCGGAGGGTGCTTCTGGCAACTTTGGCAAAGGGGAAACCTGCTTTCGATGTCACAAGGAGGGTCACTGGTCTAAGGAGTGCCCCTCTAGGGCGCCCCCCGGGAAGAAGCCTCTAGGATCCACGCCTCCAGGACCATGCCCAGCATGTCCCCGAGGCTGGAAAAGTGGTAGAGCCTCCTCCCAGCACCCTGTCCTCCAGTCTTCTCAAGACTGGAGGCTTGGCTGTGCTCCCACTTTCTCCACCTCTCTCGCGGAGCCCTGGGCAAAATCGAGGCAGAAGGTAAGGTTACCCACTTTATCACGGCTATGTTCTCTTGTTTTAACTAATGGCTCTGGCCCCACATGCCCCTCGACCCATCAGGTCATGGGCATCAAGGATCTGTTGTCTGAACACTCCTTCTCTGCCCCTGCCTTTTGGGGAAGGGACCTGATGGTGAAATTGGGAAGCCAATTTTCTCTAGTTAAACCTCATAACTCCCTTTTCCCTCTGTTTCCCAGACCTCCCCATGTTCCCCCAGAGGCATGGGAGAGGGTTGAGCCAATTGTTTGGGATCAGGGAATTCCTGGGCAAGCTACTTCTGCCACCCCAGCCATAGTTCCCCTCCATTGCCTTCAATATCCAATTAAGTCCAAGGCTTGGGAGGGGCTGCAACCATTAATTGGCACTCAAGGCCCTGACTCACTCCCTCTAGAGTGGGGCCCCTACCCAGCACAAGCTTTTGGGACTTTGAAAACTAAACTGACCACCACTCCAGCATTAGCCTTACCTAATCTAGAAAAACCCTTCACTCACTCTGCTGAAGGAAGGAGAGGACAGGCTTTGGGAATTCTAATCCAGTCCTTAGGATCTGACCCCTGTTTTCCAAAACAATTAGATTCTCTGGCTGCTACAGCCATTCCAATTGAGGAAGCTTCTAAGCCTCTAGCAGACCAGCCCCTAGAAGCTCTGCCTTGCCAGAGCACCCTGGAAGCAGAGGGCCACCAGTGCCTGGCTAACCACAGGCTCACCAAACATCAAACCTTGCTTTTAGATATCCCCGACCTAATTTGGATGTGCTACACACTCCTGAACCCCGAAGCAGAACAAGTGGTTAGGGGAGCTAGGTATGAAATAGTCATCTTTAATTCCCACCAGGGATATTGTCCTTTCTCTGTACTCCTGTACTGTCTGTTTTGTTGTTTGCTTAACTTCCTTGCCAGGTTTGTCTCCTCCAGTCTCCAAGCCATCAACTTCCAGATGACTGTGCACCCCTTGAACTGGACCCATCAAGCCAGCTCTATGCCCCTTGTCAGCAGGAAGCAATTCCAGAAGCTGAGACCTTCGTCCCTGACCCCAAAAGAATTTGGGTCCCATTTGTTTGAGGGGGGAATGATGAGGGCACAGTCTCTAGGAACCCCTTGAACCCTTGAACTCTCCTTGAATCTTGCCACTCGACCTGGCCTTGGCCTGAGGCTATAACCATTAAGTCCAAATGCCTACCTTGCCCAGTCTTCTATTGTCCAGCTGTTTCCCACCCTTAATCCTGTTTCCCATCCTTAATCCTGATCAAAATATCTATACACTAGCTCTGTTACCCTAGCCCTTCATGGTCTGTCATTTCCATATAGCCTTCAGCTATTTCCCCCACCCTGGAGTCTGACCTCGTCCTTAAGTCCCTCCCTAGACCCCTCTTCTGGTCACCCCAGACCACCCCTCAATCCCTCCCACAACCTTTGTGTATATAGTCTCCATCTTGCCTCCATGAGGTTGGTCAGACCCAATCTAGCTCAGATGGGTCTGGCCCTTTTTCCTTACAGGCGTCCGCAAGGGGTGGGATCTCTTGGGGCAGGCTTATTTGGCTAACTCTTAATAAACTTTGTCCTTTGCCTTGGCTGAGGAGGCTTGAGTCGAATTCTTTCGGCAGGACCCGGCGTGTCGGTACTTTGGGGTGTCGAGCACCTCTCACCCCAAACCCTCATCACCCCCACTTACCCTGACAATGCCAGAGGCACATCCTGAAAGGGTGATGTCCATTTTGGAGGGCTTCACAGCCGCATTGCCGTACTTGAGCTTGCAGATGTGAGAAAGGCAATGCCTATAGGTGCCGAAGGAGACTGAGGAGACCAGAGACACTGTACACACTGGCAGGGAGAGCCCCCTGTAGAAGCCAGAGAGCTGGAGCCAGGAAACCAGAAGAAAGAGAAGAAAAGAGAGATCGAGAGATGGTTAGAAAAGTATCAGTCACAGGCTGACTTCCTGATTCAGAGTTTCTAGTCTTTCCGCCCATTGGGACCTTCCCTTGGCTAATCTCTAAGAGCATTTAATGTATGTACCTCAGACATCGATTCTTGTTCTTATCAATCAATCAATAAAAGCATTTGTTAAGTACCTACTATGTACCAGGCACCATGCCTGGTACATAGTAGGGGATACAAAAAGAGGCAAAAGGCGGTCCCTGCTCTCAAGGAGCTTACACTCTAACGGAGGAGATACCATACCACATCACGCTATCTCTTATTGCCTTCTGGTTCGTCTTTGAGTCAATGGGTGCTCACAGCTGACTTCCTGAGGACAGGCACCAAATGTCTTTCTCCTGCCTCCTCCACAGCTTAGCACAATGCCCCAGCACACAGTAAGGGCTTAATAAGATAACTCTATAGAAGGAATAACTGAAAACAAAACTGGGATGTAGTCCAAAGAGACTAAATGTTATTACCACAGAGACAGGGACTGACCTCTGATTCTGTTGGCACAGTGAACTTCCAGGTGAGGAAGCCAGTTTGCTTGTTTATCCCCCATTAGGTTATAAATTCCTTGTGGGCAGGGACTGTCTTCTGCCTCTTTCTATATCCCCAGTGTTCAGCTCAGTGCCTGGCACATAGTAGGTGCTTAACAAATATTTATTGACTGAATGATGGAAAGTAACTTTGCCTTAACTAGAACTGGGTAACAACAGCATTGCCCACTCCTCCTAGAGCATTTAGCTCTGGGTCTTAGCCACCATCTGTGCTCCAGAAACGCAGGTGATCCAAACAAAGGAAAGAACGCAGGCGTCACTGAATAGTAAGTGCCCATTAGTGGAAGTGCCGATGTAGAGGCTGAATGACTCCTCCTGCCTCCATCAAAGATGCTGCGGACAGCCAGTACTTCTTTGATCAGGAAGTTGAACGGGGTGATGAATAAAGCTCTTAACTCTACAATTCTCTGAACTGCATTGACTTTAGAGAGGTAGCATGGCTGACTGATTAGAGTACCGGGCTTGAATCCCATCTCAGGCACCTATCAGTTGTGTGACCCTGAGCTCTCTGGGCTTCAGTTTCTCCACCTGCAAACTGGGAATGATAGGAGTTTACAGGGCTCTCCTGAGGATCGATTTACTTAATTTGTTGTCGTTCAGCTGCTCGGTCACGTCCAACTTTTTGTGACCCCATGGTCACAAACCCCATCCATGGGGTTTTCTCAGCAAAGATCCTGGAGTGGTTTGCCATTTCCGTCTCCAACAGATTAAGACAGATAGAGGTTAAGTACTTGGCCATGGTCACACAGCTAGTAAGTGTCTGAGGTTGGATTTGAACTCGGGTCTTTCTGACTCCAGGCCCAGCGCTCTAACCACTGACCCATCTCACCATCACTGCTAATTATTCATCTCAGAAGGAAAAATCTTGTCTCAGTGCTTTCCCACCAAAACCTAATTCATTTGAATTTTAAAATGAGCTTGGCAAACTACCCTTTGGTCGGGAGATGGAGGAGGCTGGAAGACAGTGAGTGTCCTTCTCAAATGGTACTGATATTTGCCCTCTGGCGGAAACAAACTCCTAAATGAAATGTCTATACTAACCAAGGGCATAGACTTACCTTCTCTGCTTTGTATAGTTCTCGAACACAGTTCCAGAAGCTAGTATACTTCTTTTCAGTTTGGATTCGGACCTGTAAAGGAGGAGATGATTTAGAGCTCACTGGACCCAAGGAAGCAACGATAAGGATTCTCAGGACTTGAGGGGTCACCCCATGATACCCTGTAAGTTCTGTTTCTACATCAGTGAAACCAGGAGAAGAGACATAGAGGGTAAGGGAATTAGAGAGCTTTCAGAGACTTTAGGATAGAAGAAAGGCAGGAATGTGAGGAATCGTGGAAAAGCCCCAGAAGTCCTGGACAGTGAAATGACATCTCATCAGTTAGATAAAATGAGATAACATATGTAAGAGACCTTGAAAATCACTAAGAGCTGTAAAGTGCTAGCTATCATTATTATGGGTATTATTGTAAACCCACAAACAGGAGATATAAAAGAAATAGCAGTTCTTTAATTCAATTTTATTATATTTTCTATTCTAAATTCTGAGAAAGTAATTTTCAAAGGCTAGAAATTGCCACTGTTCCCAGCCAGATATGGTATATTATGTACAGATCTGAGTGATACATTTTATTGAGGACATTATCAAAATAGAACATGTCCAGAGGGCCACCAAGACTGTGAGAGGACTAGAAATCATGTCTTCTTAGCACTGGTTGACAGAACTGGAGATGGAGCGGGGATTGTGGATAGTGCTGGACAGAGCCAGGAAGACCTAGGTTTAAATTCCACCCTAGACACCTACTAGTTGTGTCACCCTGGGCATATTACTAAACCTCTCTGGGCCTCAGTTTCCTCATTTGTAAAATAAGAGACTTGCACTGAATGACCTCTAAGGTCCCTTCCAGCTCAAAATCTGTAGTCCTATGTTTAGCGTAGAGAAGTGTTGACTTAAACAAACTGAGAGCTGTCTTCAGCTATCTGAAAGACTGAAGGAAGAAAGAGAATAGACTGATTCTGGATATTTCAAGAAGCCACGGCTAGGGACAATGGGTATAAATTACAAGAAGGTTGACTTCAGCTAAATAGAAGGAAGAACTCCATAATAGTCAGGTAATGGCCTTCCCATCACTGAAATGTTCAACTCAAGGCTGAATGAATGACTCTTGGGGAGAGGGAGAAGAGTGGAGGGGGGGCAAGTGGACCTTCTGACATTCTGAAGTCCCCATCTAACTGAGAGTCCACAATTTTATAAATGAACTGGCTTAGGCTGTCAAAAGGGGTTAGTCTGAACAAGTGAATAAAAACTAATGTTAACAACTGAAAACAGGTGATGGAGTACTGAGAGGACCAAACTGAAAAGAGTATTAGAAAAGAGTACTAGAAAAGAGTACTAGAGTACCCCCACTGAATCATTCTTCTCAATGAAGTAGTCACTCTCACAGGCTGGAAACCCAGAGGATGGCTTCTACCTTAGGTTCTAGGGGTAACCCTGGTGAGATGTACTATAGCTTACAAGCCCCCATTGGTGTGCCTCTTTTTAAACAGTCAGCCAACTGACACAATTAGCAAATAGAAAAGGTCTCAGAAACATAGGCTTGAGTCTCAGTTCTGATCTTTATTACTTGATGGATATTGGTCAAACCACTGAACTTCTATGGGCCTCAGTTTTTTTCCTCTATAAAAGGAAAGGGTAGAGTTTGATAATTTCTAAGGTCCTTTTAAGATCTAAATCCTACAATCCTATGCCAGTAAGCTAAGTTAACAAATGATGACTATTGGGGCAGCTAGTGGCACAGTGAGTAGAACACCGGCCCTGGGTTCAGGAGGACCTGAGTTCAAATCCGGCCTCAGACACTTGACACACTTACTAGCTGTGTGACCTTGGGCAAGTCACTTAACCCCAATTGCCCTGCCTTCCCCTCTAGAAAAACCAAATAAATAAATAGATAGATAGATAGATAGATAAATAAATGACGACTGTTACTGAGACAAACGTGTTGAAGATAGAGAAGTAAGGAAGAAAGGGCAATGAAATGCAGACTCAGGGCAACTTGAGGGCAAGAATTAAAGTACCTTCACTGTGTCCAGGGGGTAACCCACAGCAACGCCACAGACACCTGAAAGAAACAGAAATTTTGCAGATGAATGGCACATCATTCCTTAACCTATTAACTCCCTTAGAGGAATTTATTAAAGAGACCAGAGAGATGTGAGGACTCCCAAAGAGTTAGAGGCCCCTGTCACAGTCTGTCAGGAAGATGCTCGATTCTAGGGAATCTTCCCCAATTATTCGATTCAGTTCAGGCATCCTCCTCCTCCCACCTTCCTAGGTTGGACTTGCAGGATATGTCATCATCACTCCAACCTCTTTTGTCCTGGTTCCCCAGCAGTATGGAACCCAATTATAGGCCACAGAAGACTTCCAGAGGAACACAAGCACAGCACTCCAGAGTGAGGGCCAAACAACACTAGGGAAGATAGATGGGGAAAATCCAGAACTACAAAAGCTGAGTCACAGCAAGCCAGGTAGTGCGGTAGATTGGGTGCCAGGCCCGGAATCAGGAAGACCTGACTTCAAATCTGACCTCAGACACTTACTAGCTGTGTGGCCTAGGGCAAGTCACATAACACCTGTTTGCCTCAGTTTCCCCATCTGTAAAATGGGGATGATAATAGTACCTACTTTCCCAGGGTTGTTGTGAGATAATAACAGTGCCCAGCACTACAGCAGGTGCTCTATAAATGCTAGCTATTATCACTGCAGTGATTAGCACAGTGCTGGAATATAGTAAGCACTATATACATATTAGTAATTAATTAGCAATTAGCTGCCATTCACCTTCCCACTCCTTCCTACACACAGTCTCAGACTCGTAGGCTCTCCAGAGCTAGAAGGCCACCTCTGTGGTCTAACCCTCGCTTGAACAAGGCTCCCCTCCATAAGCCCCTGACAGGTGTCATCTAGACTTTACTTTGGAGACCCTGAGTAGGAGGCGGCCTGGTCCATGGCTCAGACCATTAAGCACTTTATCTAAACACCAAGACCGCACCTGTCCCTTTGGAACTTCTACCCTGTGTTCCTAACTCGACAAGTGGAATGACAAGCAGAACGAGGCTGCATTATGCCTGTAACTTGCAGGAGAGTCGGGCTGATGTGCTGATCAAACCAGGGTAAGCCTGCACTGAAGGTGCTGAGGCCAGCACAGACACCTTACCCACTCGAGGAGAGTCCCTCATGCTTCCCATCCATACAAAGCCCCAGCAAAGCAACTCCGCCCTTAACTGTTGCTACCACCCTGATGCTCATTTCTGGTGCCCACCCCCAGCAGGATGCTTGTCCAGAACATCATCACTGTCACACAATGGATGTTAGAGGATCAAGAGAAATGTCTTGAGGTTGAGGGCAGTGAGAGCTTTTGGCCATGAAGAGCCACGAGCCTGTTCTATAGTTAGGGAAACAATCAGTCCTCAGTTTCCTTATCTGTAAAAAGATGATGAGGATGACACATTAATTACTTTACTGAGCAGCCTTAAGGAAAGGGCTATGTGAACCTTAAAATGCTACACGAATAGGAATTATCAGGATTTTTTTATTATTAGGATCACAATAGAGATAAAAAGAAAGCACTCTGGGTGTACAGAGAAGGGAGTGACTACTTCTTGGTAGGGAAGGGGATCAAGAAAGGTTTCATGTAGGAGGGTATTCATTGTGATATGCTGCCTTTCTGAATGAAGATGGATAATTCACAGCTACTTAGTGTTTGACCTTTAAAAGAAGAAGGAAAAAGGTAAGGGGAAGAAGGGGAAAAGGAAGGAAAGGAAAGGAAGAGGGAAGGGACGAAGGAAGGAAGGAAGGAAGGAAGGCAAGGAGGAAGGAAGGGAGATAAGGAGGAAGGAAGTGAAAAGAGAAAGGAAGAGAAGGGAAGGGAAATGGGAAGGGGGAAGGGAAGGGACCTAGTTTGTGTAAATCCAGAGCTTTAGTTTTGGGCCACAAATCACAACTCTATGGCAGTTCCTTCTCCTGAACCCGTTGGTATCCTCTTCTGATACCTCACTGTGGTGCCAATGTATATCAAGACTATTTCAACGGGACACAACCTCTGGCTGTTCCTACCAAGTTGGAAAGGATTCAAGTATGGGCCCAGACTCAGATTTTGAGTCTGTCCTCTGAGGACCAGACTAGAGACATGAAAGTATTCATGGAAAATTCCCAAGCATAAAAAAGTTCAGAAAGGCCTAACACAAGGGAATTATCTATTTGATCATGAAAATTTTGGGCTATAATTCACAAAGACTTTCTAAAAAGACATGGAGGGACTACGATCCTGGAGTCATGGAATAAGTGCATACGCTGAGGAAATCAAGTTGCATTGGGGTATAACATTCCATTGGACTACTCCTCTCAATTAGGCTGTCACCCTCACAGGTTAGAAACCCAGAGGATGGCTTCCACCTGAGGTCCTAGGGGTAATCCTGGTAATATGTACTACAGCTCACAAGCCCCTACCAGCATGTTTCTTTTTAAACAGTCAGCCAGCTGACACCTTTGGCTCTTAGCAGAGGCATTTGCTGACTAAGATGGCATAGTAAAACAGTAGTTACAAAACATCTCCTCTTCCCCAAAAACTGGAGTGCACTCTTACAGAAACATACACTGCTCTAAGAGAAAAAGGCACAAATATAATGGTAGTAGAAACAGATGTGTTTAAGGCAGCTCACAACTACTGGTATTGCAGAACATCAAAGTCTTTTCTCTTTTTATAGAGTCCTCTAGAAACTTTCCCTTATACTCAGCAGCTTCGCTGGACAGTTTGCTTAGCTGGGCTCCTAGGTCATACTTCTCTCCATGGCTTGATTGCCAGGCAGGACTGTCTTTCTCTTGAGTCCACAGCCATCTCCTTGTTCAAAGCTTTTTCCTTCCTGGAATGACTGTTTTTCTGTATCTGTTTCTGCCTGTAGTATGTGTCTTTACTCCAAGCATATTTCCGAGTCTCTCAAACTGATGAACTTGTGAGCTGGGGAGGAAGCACTCAAATTGTTGTACTCAAATTGCTGATAGAGGCCATGGCCAGTGGGAAGAAGAGAAAGAAATCTCTTCCTGCCTCCCCCTCCTCCAGAGGTCTCCCTGACTCACAAGCTGTCTTTTAAAGGTCACCTAGCAATCCCCTTCTGATTTACTCAAAGATGTCACATGTCTCAAACAAAAACACCTTATTAACAAATTAAAACTCCACTATCTATGAGTAAATTACTTCAATTGAGAATCACATCTCCCCGCTTTTTTCAATAACTCTGACCCCCAGGTAAATAAGCAGAGAGATGAGGAAAACCCACTGTACTAGAGACATAACACTTCTCAGAGGGAAACCAATTTCCCAGAAATAATACTGAAGGCACTTTTAATTATTATTTTTTTTTAGCACATAAACCTTATAGAGCAGGAAAGGGACCTTGAAGCCTGAATTGTATAACACCCTCATTTTATATCTGATTAAACTGAGGCTCGGAGAGAGTAAAAATGGTTTGTCCAAAGTTACAGAGTGAGTCATTGGCAGAATTGGGATGAGGACCCTTTTCCCCAGACAGATTTCTTAATTCAAAGTCATTTCGCTATACCACACAGTCATCACCCTGGCGAATGCTGGCAGCTTTCCACTGATAACCTCATCTAAGATCATAGATCATTAACATTTGGAATCATGGCCCTTTCCCCTCATTCTTTGGGGAGGCTCCTCCTCCAAAAACCCCAGTGTCCTAAAAAAATCAATCTGTTTTTCACAAGGCAAATATTGACCTGACATAACACTATTTCTTTTACTTAAAATAGAATTGTCAGGTTAGCACCTCTATTTGGCATTAATTTTGAATGATATTACCCAACTCTGATCTTTAGCTTTCTGTATCACAGTTCTGCAACCGGTCTTTCCACAGCATGGAATGGAGGGAGTGGGAGCAGATGGGGGTGTACAGAAGTCCCTCAACCCCAACATTTTGGATAAATTGAGAATCTGGCTTTTGTGTGATCTCTCTGGGTCTCAGTTTTATCATTTGTCATAGAATTACTCAGACTCAGAGTCAGAAGAGACCATAGATTTAATCTAACCCAACATTTACTCAAAGTAGGAATCTCCTCAAATGCCTTACAGATAATTATCCATCAGTCCTCTTTTTGAAGATTTCAAGTGACAGAAAACTTACTGTCTATGACCCAACAGAATAGAAGCTTGTGGAGGGCATGGACCATTCCATTTATGTCATTGGATCTCTACAACCTAGTACTATGCCTGACACACAATTAGTACTTAATGCCTATTGCTTGATTAATTATCTGTTGAAGCAACCCATTTCATTGTTGGCTACCTCCTATTGTTAGGACATTTTCCCTTCTACTGAGCAGAAATCTCTGTGATTTTTTTCGCATTTCACTGTTCCACTATCTGGCCCCAAATAGAGTAAATCCATTCATTCTTCCACTTAATAGCCCTTCATAGACTTGAAGCCAGACATCATATCCTCCCTTAAATCTTCTCTTAGCTGTGAATGGGTTGAATCATTCTGGAAGGCAATTTGGAACTATATTTCAAAATTCACTAAATTCTGCACATTCTTTGAATTCAGCGATACTGCTACTGGGCATGTAACCCTTAAAGAGATCAAAGAAAGAGGCAAAGGGCCTCTATGGACAAAAATATCTATAGCAGCACTTTTTCTTATGCCAAAAAAGGGAGAAATCATTGGAGTATCTATCAACTGAAGAAAGGTGGAACAAGTTAGGTGCATCAATGCACTAGAATATTATTATGCTTTAAGAAGTGACAAAAGATGCAGATTCAAAGAAGACTGAGAAAATTTGTATGAACTGATACAGAGTAAAGTGAGCGAAATCAATAGAACAATTTCCGATGACTGTAATAATGTAAAGAAAATCAACTTTGAAAGACTTCAGAACTTGACTGAAGCAAGTCATGAATACATCACCCCTTAGCAAAGAGGAGGTGATAGACTATAGGTTTGAAGTTAAGACTTACATTTTCAGACACAACCCATGTGTGGATTTGTTTTGCTTATTTATAATCATTCGTTGCTCAGAATGACTTTCATTTGATTTCGAAAGGGAAGAGATGTGGTGGGGAATGAGGAAGAGAAAGAGGAAGAGAAGAAGAAGAAGAATCAATGAAACATTAAAAAAATTCCCAGAAGAGAGCAGAAGGAAGTTCAGAAGGGGACACAGACAAACAAGGCTGTGTGTGCACTAACGTATTAAATGTCCTATATGCTTAAGCAAGTTGTATGTGATAGAGAGTTATGGTCTCATACAATCAGAGCTAGGAGGGACCTTAGAGATCACTCAGCCAAACTACCCCATTCATTCCATAGAAGAGAAAACTGAAGCCCATAGAGGAGTGAGTTGTCTAGGGGAACATGCTGAATTGGTGGCAGAGAAGAGACCAGAGTCTAGGTGTCCCAACTCCCAATCCAATACTCTTTCTACACAAACGATGCCACTATCTCACTTACTGACCTCAGTTCCTTGATCTGTAAAATCTGCAGGCACTAAGGCCCCTTCCAGCTCCAAAACTTGAGCTCTAACATTCTATATTTTGTAATTTCCAAGGACTCTTCCAGTTGTGACATTCTATGTTATGTATTTCTAAGTCAGTTAATAAGCAATTATTAAACACCAACTATGTGCTACGCACTGTGTTACGTGCTAAGAATACAAAGAAAGGCAAAAGACAGTCCTTTCTCTCAAGGAGCTCAGTCTAATGGGGGAGACAACATGCAAATAACTATGTACAAACAAACTATAGAAGGGATAAACTGGAAATAACCAACAGAGGGAAGGCACTAGAATTAAGAAAGACTAGGAAAGGCTTCCTATACAAATGATTTTAGTTGGGACTTGAGGGAAGCCCAGGAAACCCAAGAGACAGAAATAAGGAAGAGCTTTCCAGGCCCCTTTAAGCGCTGACATTTTATTGTATATGATTCTAAATCAAACGTCAAACAAATTGCTTGACATGATGGTTTCCCAGACGGTCTTGGCCAGCTGTGAAATATCAGGTAAACTCTTTGGATCTTAATTCTGTCCACACAGTCCAACACTTTCTATGCAAATACTGTCCAGGACTCTACCTAACTGACTGTTCTCAGTTATTCTTAACACTTTTTTCTTCTTTCTTCCTTCCTTCCTTCCTTCCTTCCTTTCTTTTTCTTTCTTTACCTCCAATGGCTCCAGCAATGAAATCCATCTGCAATCTAGGGGGCTGTTTCCTGTTCAGAAGTGGAAAAGAGGTTCAGCCCCAGGGGCAGGATCCTTTTAGTTGGCCAGGAATTGGGTCCTTAGGATAGCCACAGTGTTTTTGCTACTTCCCTTCAGGTCTTATATACACAAAGGAGGGTGAATGCACTGTGTGGCCCTTCATGAATATGGGGTGGGAAAAGAAAAATAGAAACAATTCCAGGAACATTGTCAATGAGTAATCCAAGGTGGTGAGCAGCCAGCAGCTCACAACTCTCACACCCAGAGACTTCCTGCACCCAGTAATCTGCCTGCCTCCCAGAGACCTGGTCTTGGGAAAGAGTATCAAAAGTCAAATCAGTCAGCCAGCCCTTGCCTCCCACCGCACCTTGTTATGTGTTTTATAACATTCCAAATTCTTTACTCCTTCTGGAAAGTCATATGATTTAGAGTCCAATTCTCCCATTTTACTGATGAGAAAACTGAGTGACTTGTCCAAGGTCACTCAGGTGGTAAAGAAATAGAAAAGGAATGATCAAATCCAGGTTCTCTGATTCCACATCCAGGGTCCTCCACCCCAAGAGGCCATCCAAGAAACCATGTATGATTCTAAGGATCACTCTAATTCCAAGGCTCTTTCCAATTTAAACATTATGTTCTATGTTTTAGGGTCCCTCTGAGAACTAACATTGTTTTATAATTCGTTTGCGGACCTTTTGAACTCTGACATCGTATGGTTTATACACAAAGGATGGGTCAGAGGGACTCAGTATGGTAAAATCTCTTTAAACTTTGACATTTGATGATTCTATCCCTGGAGCACGATAAATTGAACCTAAGTTGAACAACTACAACTTTGGAATCATTTCAAACCTGAGATTCTGGTTGCTGCTCTCTGGGCCAGTCCCGGTCCCGGAAAAAATAGTATCAGTAGGAGCTGAAAACCCAAAATGAGTCGAAACTGACAAGAAAAGCTAAGGTCCACAGAGATACCAGTGTCAGGAAGAAGAAGAAGACCAAAGAAGGGATAAAACAGGCTACTGCTTGGAGTGGATGGGAGGATGACAATGGACAATGGAGAGAAGGTAGGCATCCTCAATCTGACTTTGTTTCTACTTTTTTCTGCCAAGAAGAATGGACTTTGGACTACTAAGAATAGAATAAAAATGACTAAACCCAATGACTAAACCTGGTTGTCCTCAATGTATGCAAGTTAGTGGGGCAAGATAAAACTACATGGAAGGATGCTAACAGAACTGGCAGGTGAGATGGCTGAGCCCCTCTCAGTAACCTCTGAAAGGACAGGAGAGATTCTAAAGAATTCTTCATCTCCAAATGTCTTACTTTTCAAAAAAGGGAAGACAGTAAAGTCTGCAAACCATAGGCAGGCAAGCTCAACTTTGATTCCTGGAAAAAAATTTAGAATCCCTAATTAATGCTGCAGTTATCCAACATCATAAAAAGGAAATAGTCATCACAAAGAGACAATACAATTTGACCAAACAAAATTCATTTCCTTTTTTTCTTTTTTAATTTATTTTTAATTATTTAATACTTTTAGTTTTCAACATTGATTTCCACAAGATTTTGAGTTACAAATTTTCTCCCCATTTCTACCCTCCCCCCATCCCAAGATGGCGTATATTCTGATTGCTCCTTTCCCCAGTCTGCCCTCCCTTCTATCACCCCATTCCCCCCACCCCATCCTCTTTCGCCTTACTTTCTTGTAGGGCAAGAGAGATTTCTATACCCTATTGCCTGTACATCTTATCTCTCAGTTGCATGTAAAAACAACTTTTTTTTTGAGCATTTGTTTTTAGAACTTTGAGTCCCAAATTTTCTCCTTTCTTCTCTCCCCACCTACCCTCCTGGAGAAGGCAAGCAATTCAAAATAGGCCATTACGCATCATTATGTAAATCATTATGCCATGTATCATTATGCAAAACACTTCCATAATAGTCATGTTGTGGAAGACTAACTATATTTCCCTCCATCCTGTCCTGTTCCCCTTCATTCAATTTTCTCCCTTGACCCTGTCCCTTTTCAAAAGTGTTTGTTTTTGACTACCTCCTCCTCCAATCTACCCTCCCTTCTATCATCCTCCCGTCTTATCCCTTTCTCCCTTACTTTCCTGTAGGGTAAGATACCCAATTGAGTGTGTATGTTATTCCCTCCTTAAGTCAAATCCAATGACAGCAAGATTCACTCTTCCCTTTCACCTGCCCCCTCTTCCCTCCCATTATAACAGCTTTTTCTTGCTACTTTTATGTGATATAATTTACCCCATTCTATTTCTCCCTTTATCCTCCCCACATATTCCTCTCTCACCCCTTAATTTTATTTAATTTTTAGATATCATCCCTTCATATTCAACTCAGCCTGTGCCCTCTATCTATCTATCCATATATATATGTATATAGTTATAGTTATATATATCCATATATATCCACATATATATGTATATAGTTATAGTTATATATATCCATATATATCCACATATATATATATATATCCATATATATATTACTTACAAATATCAGTTACAAATATCATCTTTCCATGTAGGAATGTAAACAAAACAGTTCAACTTTAGTAAGTCCTTTATGATTTCTCTTTCCTATTTACCTTTTCATGCTTCTCTTGATTCTTGTATTTGAAAGTCAAATTTTCTATTCAACTCTCATTTTTTCATCAAGAATGCTTGAAAGTCCTCTATTTCATTGAAAATCCATATTTTGCCCTGAAGTATTATACTTAGTTTTGCTGGGTAGGTGATTCTTGGTTTTAGTCCTAGCTCCTTTGACCTCTGGAATATCATATTGTAAGCCTTTCAATCCCTTAGTGTAGAAGCTGCTAGATCTTGTATTATTCTGATTGTGTTTCCACAATACCTGAATTATTTCTTTCTGGCTGCTTGCAATATTTTCTCCTTGATCTGGGAACTCTGGAATTTGGCTACAATATTCCTAGGAGTTTTTTTGGGGGGATCTTTTTCAAGAGGAAATCGGTGGATTCTTTCAATTTCTATTTTACCCTCTGGTTCTAGTATATCAGGGCAGTTTTCCTTGATAATTTCTTGAAAGAGGATATCTAGGCTCTTTTTTTGATCATGGCTTTCAGGTAGTCCAATAATTTTTAAATTATCTCTCCTGGATCTATTCTCCAGGTCAGTGGTTTTTCCAATGAGATATTTCACATTGTCTTCCATTTTTTCCTTCTTTTGATTCTGTTTTATAATTTCTTGATTTTTCATAGAGTCACTAGCTTCCACTTGCTCCATTCTAATTTTTAAGGTAGTATTTTCTTCAATGGTCTTTTGGACCTCCTTTTCCATTTGGCTAATTCTGCCTTTCAAGGCATTCTTCTCCTCATTGGCTTTTTGGAGCTCTTTTGCCATTTGGGTTAGTCTATTTTTTAAGGTGTTATTTTCTTCAGTATTTTTTTGGGTCTCCTTTAGCAAGTCATTGATTTGTTTTTCATGATTTTCTTGCAAAACTCTCATTTCTCTTCCCAATTTTTCCTGTACTTCTCTTACTTGCTTTTCCAAATCCTTTTTGAGCTCTTCTATGGCCTGAGACCAATCCATATTTTTTTTGGAGGCTTTTGATGTAGGCTCTTTGACTTTGTTGACTTCTTCTGGCTGTATGTTTTGATGTTCTTTGTCACCAAAAAAGATTCTATAGTCTAAGGCCTTTCATGCTGCTTGCTCATCTTCCCAGCCAATTACTTGACTTTTGAGCTTTTTGTCAGGGTATGACTGCTTTCAGAGTGAAGAGTGCTTTGTCCTAAGCTTCAGAGGTTTTGTACTGCTGTTTTCAGAGCTGCTTCTACTCCACAGTCACCACAAACTCTGCCACACCAGCACTCCTCCTCCCCCAAAAACGACCAAGCAGGACTGCGACCCAGATCCAAGCAGGGCAAAGCAAGAGAACCCTGCTTCTGCACCACCAAAGCAATCCTTGCACTCCTGCTCTGATCTGTCACTTGATTCCTCCCACCATGTGGGCCAGGAGCTCTGGAAGCAGCCGCCAGAGCTTCCTACATCTGCCACCTGCCGCCCCGGGGCTGGGGCTGGACCACACAGCTGTCTTGCCCTGATCCAGCAGTTTTCCCACTGACCTGCTCAGTTGTCTTTGGCGTTTGTGGTTGAGAAGTCTGGTAACTGCCACAGTTCAGTGATCCATGGCCCCAAATCAAAAGGTCACCTCTCAGAATATGTACCTTTTCAGCTAATAGGCTCAGAGTTAGAACCTCCTGACTCAGTGCCTAATTAGAAATTAACAGAAGGTGCCCCTTTTCTCCCTTTCCTTCCACTCTTGCCCCTCTCCTTTCCCCTCCCTCCCCCTCCCTTTCCCTCCCTTCCCCCTTTCCTTTCCTCTTTCTTCGCCATCCCATCCTTCCCTCCATCCTTTCTCCTACCTCCCTTCCCCGGCCTAGACGATGCCGTGGTGGAGACAGCGGAGGAGGCCACAGAGCCCGCCGAGGCGGACATCACGGGGCTGTGCCAGGACATGTTCTCCAAAGTGGCCATGTACCTGATGGGCGAGCTCACAGCTACCAGTGAAGACTATAAACTTCTGGAAAATATGAACAAACTGACTAGCTTGAAGTATCTAGAAATGAAAGATATTGCAGTAAACATAAGTAGAAACCTAAAGGACTTAAACCAGAAATATGCAGCACTTCAGCCTTATCTGGATCAGATCACTCTAATTGAGGAGCAAGTAGCAGCTCTTGAGCAGGCAGCTTACAAATTGGATGCATATTCAAAGAAACTAGAAGCAAAGTACAAGAAGTTAGAGAGGCGATGAAAGAATTCTTCAGCTCAGACTTTTAACTACAAGAATATTTTATAAGAGCTGAAATAAGTGGGATGGAACTTATCACTATGCTTCAATTCCTAAAAAGAAGCTGTGCTGCTGATCCAAGGAGAATCCCAGCCCCCACCTCTGGTTGGATGTGTAACTCTGGCCACCCCCACCCCTGCCGTGTTTTCCTAAACCTGTACCCCCCAACCTCATCTTAATCGCGTGCTTCATTGTGTGCCCTGGACCAAGGCTCAGAAATCAGGATCAACCCCGTCTAGAGCAGACACGGAGGAGAGACTCTAGTCTCCCTGTCTCTTCCCTCCCTCTCCTCTAGGCCCTCCCACACCCGCCCCTTTCACAACCTGTTCTTGAACTTAAATAATAAATGCCAACATATGAAAAAAAAAAGGAAATTAACAGAAGGTGAGGTGCCTTCTAGGATCTTGCCTTTGGGGCCACACTTGTTCTTTATAATTTTACCACATTTGGTTTTGGTTCTCTTGTGGTTGTTATCCTTTCCTTCTATGTTGTTGCTGTCATAATGTATATTGTTTTCCTGGCTCTCCTTATTTCACTTTGCATCACTTTGTGTAAGTCTTTTCATACTCCACTATTTTCACATTTTCTTTTGCATAGTTATATTCCATTACATCTACGTACCACAATTTGTTTGGCCATTCCTCAGTTGATTGACATTACTTTGTTTTTGGTTTTTTTGCTATTATAAAAAGTGCTGCTATAGATATTTTGGTGTATATGAAGCTGGTTTTTTTTTTTTTTTGTCAATAACCTCCTTGGGGCATGTGCCTAGCAGGTGACTCTCCTAATCCAAGGACTCTCCAGCCAACTCTCTGAATCCCATCTCTGAACATTTTAGTTCCTTTATTTGCATTATTCCAGATTTCCTTCCAGAATGATGGTGCAGCTCCATCGGCAATACATCAGTGTTCCTGTCTGATATTGATTATTCCTGTCTTTTGTCATCTTTGCCCATTTGTTTGGTGCTAGGTGAAACCAAAGAAGGTTGTTTTGATGTGCATTTCTCTTAGTGATTTGGAACATTCTTTCATATATATAACTGTAAGTAAGTTTCAGTTCTTCTTTTGAGAATGCTTTGTACTTATCTTTTGACCCCTTTTCTATTAAGGTAATGGCTTTTGGCCTTATGTATTTCTGTTAATTGCCTATATAGTTTGGATATCAAAATTTTATCAGAGGTATTTGATACCAAGATTTTTTTTTCCCAGTTGTTTGTTGCCTTTCTTATCTTAGATGTGTTCATTTTGTTTGTGCAAAAATTTTTTCAGTTTCTTGTGTAGCGCTGGCCCCCACCCAGCGTGAAAAGATTTACATGAAATAATGCAAAGTGAAGTTAGGAGAGGCAGGAAAACAATATCCATTATGGCAAAAAACAACATAGAAGGAAAGAATAATGACCGTAAGATAACCAAAATTATAAATAAGGGTGTCATTGTATGGCTCAAAGAGAGGCAGAAGAGACATCTCTAGCTTCTTCTCCCCATACCCTTCTCTAAAGGAGACTTTATTTCTTGCCAGGAGGGAAAGCAGGAGGTTGGGGTTGGAGACCATTCCGCTTCTGGTAAGAATTATATCTATCTGCTCTCTTAAATATTGTTAATCTAGGGCAGGGGTGGGGAACCTGTGGCCTTGAGGCTACAGGTGACCCGCTTGGTCCTTGGATGTGGCCCTTTGGCTGTATCTAAACTTCACAGAACAAAGTGTTTCATAAGACTTGGACTCAGTCAAAAAGCCACACCTGAGGACCTAGAGGGCCGCATGTGGTCGAGGCCACGGGTTCCATACCCCTGATCTAGAGTATATGGTTTTTAGATTCAATATGATTTCTGATCACTGTTTCATTAATTGGAGGAGGGGAGCAAGAGCCCAAGCTTTGTACCCAAGGTTTGACTCCTTTCCCACCAAATGCCAGTTCCATAATGAACACAAGAAATCCATTTATCTAAATCAGTAGCAAAAAGGGAAGTCAGGGGAAGTATGCACAAGAGACTATATATTAGATAATACACACGATACGGAAGTAGCTCTAACATTGGGGGTGAGTGAAACAGTTCAAACAAGAGAGAGTCCTAGGTCTCCCTCAAGGGGAAATTCCCCGTGGTCTCCAGTGCACAAGGTGAGAAATAATGGAGACTGCCAGCTCCTCTCATCTCAGCTTCTTCTCAGAGTCCTTTCCTTCAGCAACTTGTAGTGGGGTTAGCATCTTTCATCTTTTCTCTTAAAGATGGAAGCCAGAAGCCCCCAAAGTCTGAGGGACTTAGAGACTTGAAGAGAACCTGGAAAAGACTGCAGAGCCCAGAGAGACTCTCCAGCTTGAAGAAGGTTAAAAAAAAAAACTAAAGAATTTTTCTCTCTTCTCTGTCTCTCTCTGCCCCTCTATGTCTCTGTCTCTGTCTCTCTTTGTCTCTCTGTCTCTCTCTCTCACTCTGTCTTTGTCTCTGACTCCTTCATTCTTGCCAACTCCACCCAGCCCCTCAAGCAGGCCATGGGATGCATCTCTACCAGTGAAGGGATAGTCCCATACTGATGGGACTGGGGTTACACTTACATCCAAAATTATCTATTTTATCTTTTACAGTTGCCTTTATCTCTTGTTTCCTTCTTCTTTAAACAGTATTTTACTTCTTTTTTCTTTAAATAGTATTTTATTTTTCCAATACATATAAAGATAATTTTAAACATTTATTTATCCCTTGTTTCTTAAGATTTCATCTCTCATCCATAGCTATGAAAAGTATATGTACTTCTAATTTTTTAGTGGTATGATCCTTAATATTCACATCACATAACCCTTTTGAATTTATTATGTAATGTGGTATAAAATATCCAATATTATTCTATTATAGTACCCTGCCTGTGGTATTGAGGCATTGGGTCAGTCACAGGGAAGAATTACATATATACATGTTTGCATATATATATATATATATATATATATATACATATGTGTGTGTACATATCATACATACATATACACATCAGTGTGTCTTAGTCCATATGCCTAAAAAGTACAGTCTGAAAGTAGATTCTTTGGTGCCTGCCCGAATACAGAGAAAAGAGTGATTTAAGTCTCAAAAACCAATGAAGTTAGCAATTCAATCAACAAACATTTAAGTATTTACTATATACAAGGCCTAATAATAATAAAAAGTATTGAATTTATATTGAACTTAACAACGCTGAAATCAATTTAAAAACGCTTTATTAAATAATGAGTCAAAAGACAAATGAAATTAATTTTTTAAAACACCACTTTCCTGATTTCAAACAACAATGAAAATGTAATTTTTTTGACTGAAACTCTCCCCGCCACTACCACCCAATCCACAAGGCTGATTGTCTCCTTAGGTTCTCAGATCACTATTATCACCTTAATCAGCAAGCAGCCATCTGTTCCTCATCCTAATTGGAGATCCTGGGTTAGGCATGGGGAAAGACAAAGAAGAATAATTCAATTCAAATTCATCCAGCATTTATTAAAATTTATTAAAAAAAATGCTTATTCACCCGTTCAAAGAGAGAGAGCAATATGCCCAGAGGGAATTCACCCACAGCTTTATCCACCTTAGACTTCCATCATTTCTATACAAAGTAGAACTAGAAACAAAAGGAATGAGAGGAAAGGAAGCAGTGGTAGTGGGAGGGGAGGGGATGGTACAGGAAGACTGCCATCTATCTTCTCCCTAGTCCTACTACCATCTCCCTTGTACAAACCTTCACTGTTACCAGCCTTGATAATTGCAATAGCCGCCTCACAGGGCTCATCTTTACTCTCTCCTGCCCCCAGTCTATCCTTCAAGGGCTGCTAGACATCTTCCTTATGGATAGAACTCTGCCTACATAGCACACTTCAGATAAAATGTTTGTTGAACGTTGAATGTTGAAATTCCTCCACATGGCTTTCAGGGTCTTCTACAATCTGAAGCCATCCCACTATTCAGAGTTACTTTGTATTACTGGTTTCCAAAAGTCAATAAATCATATCCTAGGTTTAGACTAAATGCAGAGAAGTGCTTAAAACTGGAGCGAAACTGCACAGGAAAAGCGTTTGGAGCAGACTAAGAAAACTTGGCCACGCCCTAGGGGTTGTCTATAAATTATCAAGCAGGTTGAAAACTAGAGTCATTCCAGAAAATGGACCTAGTGTCGTCTTGAGGGCTCTTAAGGGGTCCCCTGAACTTGTCTTTTTGAGTTGCCATATTTTCTAGAAACATTGGACCCAAAGCATGCAGGAGGCCCTGAATATTTCAAGGATGAAGCTGACATAATCTGTTGTTTGCACCCCAATCTGGATTCCCTGTGTGTCCTTGGGAGGACAGCCAGCTAGTCTGTGCCAGGCTGGGAAAAATGCTTGTACAGCTGGGGTCCTCTGCAGATAAAGGGACCCTCCTATCTTCATTGTCTGGAGGTTCCCAAGGGAAAAGAATGTGGCATTTGCCATTGCCTCGCTACTCTCCTTCAGAAGAAGTTACTGTACCTTCCCCCTCCCATGCCATGCCCCTTCCTGTTTTCTCCCCCTCCTTTTGTTGTACTGTCATAAATATGCAAACTTCTGTAAGGATTGTGAACTCTTTGGGTTCCACACACATGTTCATTTCTCTTGTGATAAACCTGGTTTTCATGTAAGTGTCATGATGTTGAGATTGCCTGTTGAACATAGCCTTCCAGTAGAATCCCTGAGTAGGAATTTCTTGGTAATTGGAGAGGTGGGGAGAATAAAGGCCAGGGCTTGGCCTTGACTTAGGTCTCCTTCTCCACCTTTCCCCACTTTTTGCCCATAGGGGGATCTTACACATTTTGAAGAGTCTAGGTCTAGACTCTAGAGGATTTGGGACTTCTCATCTTTCCATCAGTATCCTAACAGTGTCTCAAGTTCAACATCGACATGGAGAGCCAAGGTGTGCAGCAAAGGAACTTAATCATGGCTAAGGAGCACTTCTTGAGTATACCATGATGGAGAGTAAAGGACCTCCCCACCCAGGAACATTGCATATAACATCGGATTTTTTTCATATGCTGATTGTTTTTGCTAAAGAAAAAAAAATGTTTTTTCTTCCTCTTTTTAAAAACATCTTTGTTACAAAGAATGGGTCTATGGGGGTGGGGTGCAGAAGGGAATGAGGACTGAGAAAAGGCCACTGGATTTGGAAATGAAGAAACCACCCCCTATTCCTGGATTCTCTCTCCTCCCAGGACTTTGATGACATTTCATGACACCAACAACACCTGTCTGAACATTCTTTCTCAGCCTTCTTTGCTCAATCTTCATTTCATGCTTTTCTCCCTTCACTCTACATTCTCTCTCAGCGATCTCAGTTCCCATCAGCTTAATTATTGTCTCTGTGCAGACTACTCCCCAGAGAAGCCTCTCTGGCTTTCTGCTGCTTTTAAAATAAAGTACAAATTCCTCTGCCTGGAACTAAAAGCCCTCCCCAATATGGCTCCACCTCATCTTTCCCAGACATTTCACACTGCTCCTCTTCATATATACTATGTCCCAGCTGAGCTGGCCTACTCACTGTTTCCCATTCACATGCCATATTTTGTCTCCTTTCTCTGTGCCTTTGCATGTTTTCCTTCTCACTTTGGCCTCTGCTAATTCCCAGCTCCCTTAATGGCTCAGCTCAAATGCCTCTTTGCACATGAAGCATTTTCTGATTCTCTGAGATGTTAAGGCTCCCCACTTCTGAAATTACTTCTTATTAACTTTGCATTTACTTATCTGCGTACAGGCTGTTTGTCCCCAGTAGAATGTTATTATACTCCTTTGAAGGCAGAAATTGATTCGTCTTTGTTTTTGTTACTTCCTGTACCTCTCGGAGTACCTGGTAAATAGCAGAGAACTAATAAATTATAGTTGAGTTGTGAATTGAATCAATGAAGTAGGAGGGATGACAGAGTTGGGATCCAAACAGATCTTGGCAGCTTGGATTGATGGGCCAAATTAAAAAAAAAAAAAGATGGGATTTTAAAAGGAAAAAATGTAAATTCCTCTAGTACTTGAATTTTAAAAAAAAAATTAACCGCACAATTACAAGAAAGGAAAGTATTGCTAGACAAAAATTTCCATAAGAAAAATTTGGGAGTTTTTGTGGATTACAACTTCAATATAATACATCCATGGGTGTGGCAAACAAAAAGGATGTGACTTGAGGCTACATTAAAAGAGGATCCAGACTGAGGAAGACGATGAAACTTTCTACTATCCTACACTCTCATGTATGTCTTTGCCTACGTAGCTTGACTTTGCACTTTATCAGATCCCACCTCAAATACTAGGGTCAGTCCTTGTGGCCACATTTTGAGAAATATCTCATTCCTCTCCACGTACTCTACAATACAATGATATTGTCCCCCTCACTGTTCCTGAAGAAGACACTCTTCCCAACTCCATACATTTTTTTTTTTGAAGGAGGGAAGGCAGGGCAATTGGGGCTAGGTGACTTGTCCAAGGTCACATAGCTAATAAGTGTGTCAAGCGTCTGAGGCCGGATTTGAACTCAGGACCGGTGTTCTACTCACTGTGCCACCTAGCTGCCCTAACTCCATACATTTTCACTCACTATCCACCTTGCCTGGGATTCTTTCCCTCCTTGTCTTCTGCCTCCTTGCTTCCTGGCATCCAAGTGTCCGCTAAAATCCCACCTTCTAAAGAAAAGTCTTCCTGGTCCTACTTAATATTTGTAGCACCCTTTGATACTCTCTCCGATTTATCCCTTGTATATCTTATATGTATGATTGTTTTCATGTTGTCCCCTTGATAAGAATGTAGGCTCCTTAAGGGGAGACTGTTTCTGCTTTTGTATTCCCAACCCTTAGCGCAATGCCCGGCACAAAGCGGTCAATTAATAAATGCTTATTGACTTGATGTCAAGAGGCTGCCATCCAGAGAAAGGTAACCTGGATGGTGAGAGGGCTGAAGATCATGCCGTGTCAAGATCAAATGAAGGGAATAAGGATGTTTAACATTGACCAGAGGAGATACAGGAAGGATATGACTGCTGTCTTCCAGTATTTGAAGGACTGTCATGTGGGAAGACTTGTTTTGCTTGGTTTCACAAGTCAGAAGTAGGAGCAGTGGGTAGAAATCACAGAGAGTCAGATTCCAGCTCCATAGAATAATGAGAGCTGCCCAAATATAGAATAGACTGCCTCAGAAGGGAGTTTTTTCCCTATCACTAGATGTCTTCAAGTAGAGGCTGAATGACCATTTCTCGGGTACTTTGGAGATGGGACTCTTGTTTGTGCATAGGTTAGATGCCCATTTCCAACTCAAGATTCTGTGACTTTTCTGAGGCAAAAAAAAAAAAAGGTGATGCCCCTAAGCATGAGACAAACAAGGAGAGGGTTTTGGACTTGGCCCCGTCCAGATGGTGCCCGCTGTCGTGGCAGCTGGCACTGCCTCTCTTGCTTGATATTTTGCCTTGAAACCAATGGGCAGGCCAGTGGCTGGGCCACCCCCTCAATCAATAGCCAGACAAAGGTCACTCTGTACTGCCAAGGGCCAGCCAGCCCATGCTTGAAAAACAGCCCCTGGAAATACATTCCCGACCTGCTTCCCTGGACTGACCTTCCCCGAGAGCCTAAGAATAAACCACAAACCAAATAACCACTTCTTCAAATAGGAAATTAATGATTTAGCATCCTGTCCAAGTAGGAGAAGGCAGATGGGTCTATGGGGTATAGAGATGATGAGGATGATCTCATAGGATTCTCATCTTTTCCCACCTCCATTGCTTGTACAGAGACAGCCAATTCCTAATTTTCCCTTTCAACTCTATCAAATAACTTAGAATTCCCAGTGATGGAGAATACACAGGGGATCTGAGTCTTGTCCCAGATCTAGCACTTACTATGTTTTGATATTTGACCTTGACAAGTCATGAAACTTCTGGGAGTATCCAGGAAAGGACTGGAAAGGCACTAGGTATATTTGGACTTCGAAGATCTAAGTTTAAATCTCAGTTTTTCTACATATTATCTGTGGGACCCTAAAGTCCTTTAACTCCTCTGGACCATGTTTTTCTCAACTATAAAATATGACAGTTGGGATCAATGATCTCTAAGGTCCCTTTTGACTCTCCTATTCTATGCTTTATTAATCTAATAGCTCTGACTCGAACAAGGCAACTGGACTAGTAGCTTTTCCCAATCTTGTCTTGCACTCTCTTGCCTGTACCCATGTACCCAGTGAGCAGTACCCATGCCTGGAATGTACTGCCTCTTCACCTCATCTCTGCCTATGGAAATCCTCTTCTGTAATGCCACATTCAGGTGCTACCTTCTCCATGAAGTCTTCCCTGTTTCAATCCCCACTCACTTCACCCCCTAACCTATGCACACATAAAAGTTATTTCTCCCTTTTCAAATTTCTCTAGAGCATTCTGTTTGCTTTTCTCCTTTGTTCCTATCACACCCTATCTTTTATCATGAATATTTGTATACCCTACCATTAAGCAAATAAGTTGTTTTGGTTCTGTGTCCCTTTTCCAAGCTTATCAGAAATTCTGATACCTTTGCCCTTTTTTCCATCCTTGTTTCTTTGATTTTTTTTTATTTGCTAAATCTAGATTGAATAGACAATAGTTCTGTATTAAGAGGCACATCTTCTAGCAAAGATAACAAAATAAAGTCTGTCTTACAGAAGCTGTGAAAAGCCAAATATACCAATGCATTGTTAACAGAGGTGTGAATTGGTTCAACTATTCAAGAAGAAATTTGGAACTATGCATACATTTTTAAAAATTATATTTTTTTATTTCCTGAAATATTTTCCAATTACATTTTTTTATTTTAAAAAATTTACTTTTAAAATTTTTGAGTTCTAAATTCTCTCACTACCTCTTCCCTCCCTTACCTATTGACAAAGCAAGCAACATGATATCAGTTATACATATGAAGTCACATAAAACATATTTCCGTGTTAGCCAGGTTGTAAAAAAAAAAAATACACAAAAAAGCAAGAAAAATAAAGAAAGCAAAAAAAGTAGGCTTCAATCTATAGTTGGAGTTCATCAGTTCTCTCATGGGAAATAGATAATATTTTTCATCATGGGTCCTTTGGAGTTGTCTTGAATCATTGTCTTAACCAGAGTAGCTAAGTCTTTCACAGTTGATCATTGTTACAATATTGCTATCGCTGTATACAGTATTCTCCTGGTTTTTCTCTCTTCACTTTGTATCAGTTCATATAAGTCTTCCCAGGTTTTTCTAACATGTTTTCTAAACATCCATGATTTCTCATAGCACAATAGTATTCCATCACAATCATATACCACACCTTGTTCAGGCATTCCCCAACTGACAGTAATTCCCTCAATTTCCAATTCCTTGCCACCACAAAAAGAGCTGCTATAATATTTTGATACAATTAGGTCCTTTCCCTTTCTTTTGATCTCTTTGGATATAAACCTAATAGTGGTATTGCTGGGACCAGTTCAAAACTGCACCAACAGTGCATTAGTGTCCCAATTTTTCCACACCCCCTAAAGCAACTGCCATTTTCCTTTTCTGTTATGTTAGCCAATCTGATAGATGTGACATAGTACCTCAGAGTTGCTTTAATTTGCATTTCTCTGATCAACAGTGATTTAGAGCATTTTATATGACTCTAGATAGCTTTGATTTCTTCATCTGAAAACTACCTGTTCATATCCTTTGACCATTGGGGAATAAGCATGCCTGTGGTCAATAACCAAGAAAAAAAAGGTTGCATAGTCATAAAAACATTTATAACGGCCCTTTTTGTAGTGTTGAAGAACTGGAAACAAATTATATACCCACATATTGGGGTGTGGTGGGATGATTAAATAAACTGTAGTACATGACTGTAATGGAATATTACTATGCTCTAAGAAACAGTAAACTAACGAGGACAGAGAAGCATATGAAGAGAACGACATTAACAAATGCAAAGTTAAATAAGTAGAACAAGGAAAACAATTTTCATGGCTACAAGAATATAAATGGGAAGTACAACAACAAAAACAATGCAAATTAAATGCTGCAAAATCCTAATGACCAGGCTTGGCATCACAGAAGACACCTTCCTTACTTCTTTGCAGAGGTAAGCCAGACTTTTTTGGATATGTTGATTAGTTTTGCTTACTTTTTCATCTTCCTCTTTTTATTATTCATTATTATAATTTATAGTTCTATGAGAGGATGAAGGGAGGAATACATTAGGAAATGGAGGTGATATGAAAACAAAAGATATGGACAATTTTCTTTTTTATGAGGCACATTAACCCTGGGCACAATATCCGTTGCTTATTCATGTGCCTCAGATTCCTTATCTATAAAGTAGAGTTAATAATACCTATCACAAGTCACATGACTTTTGTAAGATCAAAAGAGATATTGTATCTGAAAATTCTTTGGGGATTTATTATCATTTTTAGGGGAGGGGAGACCTATGATTTAAATGGTATAGGAAACTCTCACTGAGAAAACTCCCTCTATCAATGCAAATTAACATCTGCCCTGATGTTTATAATCTTAGAGAATTTCCTGGGGCACTGAGAACTTAAGTGACTTGCCCTTGATCATATAGCCCGTATGAGGCAGAAGTAGGACTCGAACCTAGACCCTCTTAAGGCTGGTGTTCTATCTACTATGTCACATTGTTTCTTATCATCATCATCACTCTTTTTCCATTCCTTTACCTTCCTCTTTCCTCTCCTCCACCTATTCTGTCACCTCCTTTTTTTTTCCTCTTCTTTTTCAACTGAGAAGTTATAAAGAAAGGAAGATTTTGAGGAAAAGGAAGAAAATGAGTTCTCTTTTAGCCATGCTCATTTTAAGATGCCTATGAAACATTCCATTGATAATGTCCAATAAGCAGTTGGTGATATGGGACTGGAAGCCTGGAAAGAGACTAGAGCTAGATAGAGAGATCTGATGCTAATGGATAGAATTACTGAATCACCGAATATATTCAATGGGAACTCCTCTCTACAAAGAGTCTATGATCTTTTAAATGCTAAACACCATGACCTTTTTTAAGTCTTCATCTTTCTTGACCTCTCTACAGCATCTGACACTGTTGACCACCCTCTCTTTCTTGATACTCTTATGTGCCATCACAACATTGTTCTGAGTTATCATAACGTTGGTATCTTTTGGTTCTCCTCCAACCTTGTCTGGCAGCTCTTTCTTGGTCTCCTTTGCTGTATTATCTTTCATATCATCATATCGTCCGCTAATTGTTGGTGTGCCCCGGGGCTCTGTCCTGGACCCTCTTCTCTTCACCACATCCCTTAGCTTGGTGACTTCATCAGCTCAAATGAGTTTAAGCAGCGTGCGTACACATCTGACTCCCAGAAACACCATACATATCCGTGCCTACTCTCTGACCCTTGACCTCCAGGCCCACGTTGTTGCCGTTCAGTTGTTCAATCATGTCTGACTCTTTGTGGCCCCGTGGACCACACCATGGGGTTTTCTTGGCAAGGCTAGTGGATTATCTTCTCCAGTGGATTAAGGCAAACAGAGGTTTAGTGACTTGCCCAGGGTCACACAGCTAATAAGTATCTGAGGTTGGATTTGAACTTGGATCTTCCTGACTACAGACCCAGTGCTCTAACCGCTGAGCCATCTAATCCCATATTACCAACTGCCTAGTGAACATTTTGAACCAGATTTCCTGTAGGTATCTCAAACTCAACACATCCAAAACAGAATTCATTATCTACTTTTTTTCTTTTTAAAAAATTCCCAACTTAACAAATAGCAACCAAAATGAGCATTTTGTACGCAGTAGAACAGAAAAAGGTTGTACATAAAACCATGAGTCTCAACTATATGTAGTGTGATTTTCTTTTTTAAGTATAACATGCTTGTTAATAAGTATGGCATGCACTTATTCTAAGTCTAATAAATTCAATATGTCACTTTCAAAGCTATCTTGCTTATACGTCATTCCTTCTGTTCTCTTCAGTATATTTCAAAAACATATTTTAATGATCCTCTTTTGTTTCCCTTTTTCCTTCCTTTTTTTTGATGATCCTATCCCTAGTTTCCTTTTTTCCCCCCAAAACTGAGAAATAGATATAGATACAGACACAGACACAGATATAAACATAGATATAGATACAGATACAGATATCGATATAGATAGATGTCTATATATAAAATCTTCATAACAACTATACATAGGCAAGCAAAACTAATTTCTACATTGGCTACACTCAGAAATGTGTCATTCTGCAATTTCAACCCATTACTTCCCCGACAGGAGGCAGATAAGAGGTCATCTTGAAGGATGATGGTCACTGCACTGATCAGAGTAGGACTCACTATCTTTCTCTTCAAATCTCACCCTTTCCCCAATATTCTTTTTAATCTGAATGTCATCACCATTTTATCCATGATGTCACCTTCAGTTTCTGGATCTCAGACCACACAACCAATACATTGACAAATCTTGTCATTTGAAGGTAGAAAACTTTCAAATTAATTCTTGAATCCATCCCCTTTTATCCTGTCACACAACCACCACCCCAGCTCAGGCCATCATCATCTCATGAGAGCTTTGAAAGTAACACATTACATTTATTATGTACTAAAAAATAAAAGCAAGATGAATGTAGTAGAGATTCACAGGTTCACTTATAGAACTCCTTTTCAGTTCTAGTTTTCATATGGAAATGTTCTTTTGTGAAAAGGAGTGTTTTTTAAATTTAGAATTTAAAAAAAAATTTAAAGATGACCTTTCTGTTATTTCTGGTTAATGACCTGGCCTTGTTTTTGTAAAGAAATCTTCATGATTTATTTGTTGACCTTGGTGGTTGAGTTCATATGGATGTTATCCAAGCAGCGTCTTTTGATTTCACTCTTGGATCTTTTCCATTTCATGGAACCCATCTGGAGTTAAACTAATAGTAATTACACGGGAGATAAGCATGCTCATGGCCTGTGCCTATCATCAGCTTTCACTATTGTTCTGCGAAACTCTGGCTGTCCCAGAAGCATTCTGTATAAGTTGTAAACCTGTTTTATCAACTTGATCTGAGAACACCTAACAATACTCCTTTCTGCAAGGACATGTCATTCTTTCTGTAGTTGCCTTAGAGCAATGGACCCTGTGTTTCCTTAATATTGGACAGGTTTCAGTTTGAATATTTTCTGAATCCATTTTCATCCATTTTATTTTACTAAAAGTGTAGGTTAAGACAAGTATTAGGAAGGTGTTAGCTACTTTAATCATGTTCTCATTGAGTTTTAGTTTCAAGATGTCAGTAAGTCTCTTGATATAGACAGACATAGCTTTCTTCTTAATTCCTTTATGCATAATATGGTTTGTTTGTTTTTTTTAAAGAAGAAGACCAAGGTAATTATAGGTGTTGCCTTCGTTCCTTAGTTCTCTTTCTTTGACATTTGGATTTGAACTCAAATTTTCTGTTCTTCCATCACATACTTTGGAAATTTTTTGCTTGGAGTTCAAGTGATACCTTGATATAAGAGAAAGCTTCTGTGAGATAAAGACATTTTATTGTGAAAAGAGTTAACTGGATGTCATCCGTATACATAAAAAGATTAATATCATGTTGGTGGTCTGCCTCCCTCTTTTGCTTGGAAGCCATATTCTTTTCAACTCAGAAGAGATGACATGTTTATAATTATCATTAGTAGTAATAGCAGCAACTCATTTTTCTAGCCTTTTTTATGGAATTCAGATAGAAACTGACCAACAACACATCAATATCCTGCTCTCATTCTTTCATATTTAATCTTTGGTGGTGGTTGTTCATTTGTTGAGTCGTGTCTGTCTCTTCATGACCCCATGGACCATAGCATGCCAATACTGTCCACGGGGTTTTCTTGGCAAAGATACTAGAGTGCTTAGCCATTTCCTTCTCCAACAGGTTAAGGCAAATAGAGGTTAAATGACTTGCCCAGGGTCACACAGCTAGGGAGTGTCCGAGGCCAGATTTGAATGCAGGGCTTCCTGATTCCAGACCCAGCACTCAATCTACTGAGCTGCCTCCAAAATGTCTGGTGGACTTTTACACAAATAGATAAAATGTTGGCTTTTTTTAAATGAATAAGCTCATCTTTTTTTAAATGAATAAGCTCATCTTCCATAGAGTCATTTAAAACATCTTGCTACAAGCCCAGTAGAAGATGGTTCTATAAGGATGATACTTACCTCCTCTTTTTCCTCTGTGGTTTTTATTTCTTCTGCCTGCCTGGATAATATGGAAATATGTTTTACAAGATTTCATATGTATTTTTTGCCTCTTCAGTGGATGGGGGAGGAGCTGGAGGGAGGGATTGAATTCAGAACTGGAAATAAACATTTTTTTTAATTAAAAAAAAGAAAGGTCTCTGTGTACTCTGGATATTACGATTATTCAGAATGAAGGCATCTGTTTAGTGTATTCTTATTATCATGATTATTCTTCAAGGTCACATAAGTACAAGGGCAGCTAGGTGGCTCAGTGAACAGCAAGCTGGGCCTGGTGTCAGGAAGACCTGAGTTCAAATCCAGCCTCAGACACTTACTAGCCGTGTGACCCTGGGCAAGTCACTTAACCCTGAGGCAAACAGGGTGTGAAATGAGCTGGATAAGGAAATGGCAAACCACTCCACTATCTCTGCCAAGAAACCCTCAAATGGGTCACATAAGTACTAGAGTCACAATCTCATGTTTCTGTAGAAACCTAGAACTGCAGGGTTGGAAAGGATATCAGAGGATGATCTCGTTCTCAGTCCCTGTTTTTAGGCAAGACAGTTGCCAAGCTATTTTGAACAGAAGGCTTTATGTTTTCCTCTTGAGCACCTCTTTTGTAACAATTCAGTTCATAGGATCATAAGATTTAGAGCGTTCAGAGATCTTAGAAATTACAGAATACCCCTCTAACCCGTTCATTTTACAGATGAGGAAACAAGGCCAGAGAGGCTAGCAGTGACATTCCCAAGACTTCACAGGTAAGTCAGTGGCAGAATCCAGATTTGAAGTCAGGTCCTCGGACCCCAGATCAAGTATGCTTTCTCCTTTCTCGAGTCAGCAAGCATTTATTAAGCACCTCCTCCTCCCCTCCCTCCCCTCTCCTATCTCCTCTGTACTGGAGGGGCTTCTGCCCAAAGGAAGGTACATTTCGATGGCCTAAGGCTGCCTCCTTAGCTTTGGGTTTACTGGATAGATTTCTTTCTCAGAAACTAAGCCTTAAACCCAACTCACCCTGGAGCTCATAGACAATAGGTCCCTGCCCTCCTAATACGGAGTGAATGTAAATACTAAATAGTAACTGGGTGGAAACCCTGAGGGTCTTCCCCTCCCAGTTGGATTTTTTTTTTTGAGTTTTTGATTAAAGGGGCCATCCCTTGACTAACTTCTTAAAGAGGCATATTCATTGAATGAGCTTCACCTCTCTCAAAGTGAGAACCTGAAAAGACCTTGACTTCAAAGGGTCTCCTAATGCATCCCGGGCCATCTCCAGTCATCCTGGTGAATATCAGGCCACTGGACCCAGATGGCTCTGAAGGAGAAAGTGAGGCTGGTGACCTTGCACAGCGCTCCCTCACTCAAATCCAAGTTAACTGCAAGTCATGTCATCATTTCCTTGATGTCATGGTCCTCTTCAAGAACTAAGGACAAATGCAATTAAGCACCTCCTGTGGGCCAGGCATTGTACTAAACACTAAAGACACAAAGAAAGACCAAAAAAAAAAAATCCCTGACCTCAAGGAGCTCACAATCTAATGAAGGCAACAACATTGCAAACATTTATTATAATTTCATAACTGTTCATAATATAGAACTCACAAGCTGTTTAATTAACACCTGCATCTTCTCCATGAAAAATTCCTCAGTCTCCCCAATAGAAGTGACAACTCCCTTTTCATATTCCCTATTTAGATCTCTTATGATCTCACCATGTCATGACTTGCACAGTCATCTGCATATTTGTATTTTCCTGTTTACTCTATTTTAAACTTTTTTAAAAATTTCATCCTTATAGAGGCAGTGTGGAATGGACATGTAATAGCCAGAGCAGTCATTAATGTGGGTGAACAGGGTTTTGGCCACAGGGGGCAGCTAGGGCAGGGGACAGCAGCATGTTCCATCTCTAGGGAATGTTAACTATCCCTATGTGTTGCCCCATGGTTCTTCGGCAGCATGTGGCACAACTGTTTTGGGGCCATTACCTGGGGGTGCCATCTTTGTTGCACCCCTCTCTTGGGGCCAGTCTTCTCCACCAATACTCAAGAGGCAAGGGCCAGGCTCTCTGGTCCCTTCTTTTGGCATGACAACACCCACGGACAGATCCTGTCTTCTCTGCCAAAAGTGACGATGATGAGGTCAGGGAACCATAGGTTTCTTTAGGTGCTCAAGACCCTAAAATACCAACATGCCGGGTCCTGCTTGAATGAATTCAACTCAAGCCTTCTCACAGCCAAAGAAAAACAAAGTTTATTAAAGGTTTCCCATATTGGGTTGAGTCTTAAGAAATCCCACCATTTGTGATGCTTGTTTTCACAAGCGGGCCAGATTCCATCTGAGATAGGTGGAATCTGACCCCCTTCATGAAGGCAAGATGAAACTTATATACAGAAAGATTGTGGCTGGGATCTAGGGTGGTCCTGGGGTGATTGGAGGAGGGGTTTAGGGAGAGTCTTGAGGAGGAGTCTGAGGAGGAACTTGATGGGACTGGGGTGAGGCCAGACTCCAGGAACCAAGAGAATGGGATTAAGGGTGGGAAGCAGTGGAAGGCTACCTGGTGATAACAGACAACGTAGGGCTAGGCTAGTTTAAAGGTAACAGATTTGGGCATTGACATTTTTATAAGACCCAGAGTGGAAACTAGGCAGACACTGGAGGGCTAGGCTAGGTTAAGGGTAACAAAGATTTGGGCCTGGTGATAATGAAAGGCTCATGGCCTCAGGCAAACACCTCATCTAGTGGGAAGATTTTCAAGGAGCATTCAAGGGGGCTCCCAGATCCTATACCCCATCAACAGCGCCCTACATACACTAGTACATAGGAAGAGTTCATTGCTGTGAATTAAGATAGACAAAGAAGCAATTAGGACACAAAGTAAAGAGTATATGAACAAATGCTAATTCAATGTGAGCAAAAGATTATGTGTTTCGGGAATTCAGAAAAGGGATAGATCACAGTGGTCTGGGGCAATCAAGAAAGGCTTGATAGATGTAGAAGGAGGTAGGCCTCAAAGGACAGGGATAAACATTCATTGGAAGGTAGAGAGACCAAACAGAGGGGAGTAGTATTGCCTTCTAGATGTGTGTAAGCAAAGCTAGGTGGTACTGGGCTTGGAATCAATTTGATGAGTTCAAATCTGTCCTCAGACACATACTAGCTGTGTGACCCTGGGCAAGTCACTTAACCCTGTTTGCCTTAGTTTTCTCATCTGTCAGATGAGCTGGAGAAAGAAATGGCAAACCACTCCAGTATCTTTGCCAAGGAAACCCCAAATAAGGTCACAAACAACAACAAAAAAGATTCAAAAGCAGGAAGATACTTCATTCTGGAATCCTGGATATAGAAAGCCTGAGAATTGATCTAGATAGTTATAACAGTTTATTCCACCCACCACAAAGTTACGTTACATAATCTCAGCTGATCCTGCAGTGCTTCCAGGGCTATATTATTATTCCACAGTAATCACTGTACCTAGAGGCCTATTAAAACTAAAGGGCTTACAACAAAAGTATTGACCATATCTTTTTAATTGTATGATTAAAAACTCTAACAGATTTATTCTTGAGTATAGCTATTCTCTCTCCTATATGTTTATACACACACACACATATATGCGTGTATATAAAATATACATGATGCATGTATATGTGTATATATAATCCAGGTTCTGTTGCCCCCACAGAAGCACACCAGGAAAGAATTTTTGAGATTGCAAAATCTGATGTACTTTATAAAAAGGTATTGGAGGATCTATGGAAAGAAAGTGACTTAGAAGTATTTTAATCTGGCCAAGCTCAAAGATAGAATAACATACACACTGGATTGGGTATAGAAATCTATCTTACCCTATAGAAAGTAGGAGGGGAAAGGGTAAAGAAAAGGGAAGGGGGTAGATAGAAGGGAGGGTAGATTGAAGGAGGCAGTGGTCAGAAGCAAAATACTGTTGAGGAGGGAAAGGGATAGAGAGAAGAGTATAAACAGGGAAGAAAATAGAATGGAAAAAGACACAGGTAATAACCATAACTGTGAATGTGAATGGGATAAACTCTCCCATAAAACAGAAGTAAACAGAAGAATGGATTAAAAACCATAATCCCCTGGGGCAGCTAGGTGGTGCAGTGAATAGAGCACCAGCCCTGGAGTCAGGAGGACCTGAGTTCAAATCGGCCTCAGGCACTTGATGCACTTACTCGCTGTGTGACCTTGGGCAAGTCACATAACCCCAATTTTCCTGCCAAAAAACAAAACAAAACAAGAAGCCCTAAGAGGGCTGACTCGTATCTCCTCTTCCCCTTGTCTCTCCAGAAGCATCGGGCACAGAGCTGGACACATGGTAATAATTAATAACCATGCACATCTCTACATTACTTGAAGCATTTTCTTCATAGTCCTTCTCTCCTCTGACACTGCCACTCTTCTGGTGTAGGGCCTCATTAGCTCTAGCCTCCTGGCTGGTCTCCCTGCCTCAAGTCTCTCCCCACTCCAGTCTAACATCGATTCAGCTATCAAAGTGATCTTTCTAAAATGCAGGTCTGACTATATCACTCTTCTATTCCAAGGTCAGCTATAAAGTTTATTGCTTAGACTTTTAAGCCCTTTATAACTTAGCCCCCTCTGACCTTCATCCCCTCCAAGTACTCTGTAATCCACAGTTCCACACTAGCAGTTCCTCCGCACCTAGAATTCTCTTTATCTTTATCTCTGTGTCCCAGCTTCCCTGGCTACCTTCAAGTCCCAGCTAAAATCCCGCCTTTGTGTGAGAAGCCTTTCCCAATGCCTAGCACTACTGGTGCCTATACGATATTGATTATCTTAAATCTATCCTGTCTCTATCTCAGTTTGCACATAGCTGTTTGCCTATTGTCTCCTCCATTAGACTGTGAGCCTCTCTAGGGCTGATGTCCCACCATCACGGGATCATGGGTGAACTGGATTTAAGTGAGGCAGAGGTGCACAAAGTTATCAGTCTCACTCTTTCTCCCAGAGTCACTGAAGTCCACTGGCAAAACAAGTCAGGACAACTGGCAACCATCCGAGAGGCAGTGGATGACCTTGGCCTCTTCGATGTCTGACCAAGCTCTAAGCATTCCACATCACCTGCTTTCAGTCGCCTTCACAGCTCATCCACCCAGTCCACCAGGGGAGGTCTTCACATGCTTAGGGTGGACAGCCTCCTAACTTACCCATGAGGTTGAAGACTGTCGGTTGCCCTGGGCCTGGTTGAGCCCTTCTGTTGAGACAGTTTTACTGGGTTGTGGCCACTGCTCACCCTACAGCTTCTTGGAGCCACAGTGAGAGTTGCATGACAGGCAAACACAATAAGCAGCCCTGAAAAGGGCTTGGCAAGCCCTCCTACCAGAGGAGCTAATTCTCCTAAACACCCCATATGCCTCTGGCACACAATAGGCACTTATTAAATGCTTATTGACTGAATGACTCATCCACGTCCTGTGAGGAAGATTACTACTTTGGATGGATTTTAATGTATTACTATCCCTCCTTTCAGATGGGGAAATTCACTCTCAGAGAGATTTAAGTGACTTGCGTGTGGTGACATAGGCAGTTTCCAAAGCCAGCTCCTCTTATTCCAACCCAGGACAAAGAGCATGTAAAAGGTTCTGTGATTTCCTCAGTGAGGGTTCTCCCTCTATCAACACAGACCCCAGCTGCTCCTTCCAAGCCTCTTCATCTGCCATCGTGTCTTTCTCTAAACTCTACTAGAGCATCCACTCTACTCGGTGGAATTTCCCTTCACCTCCATCATTCCATCAAGGGTACCAATGGGATTCTTGAAATGGACAATTTCAATTACATCACCATAGTCATCCTAGGGCCAGCTAAGTAGCCCAGTGGATAGAGCTCCAGGCTGTAAGTCAGGAAGACTGATCTTTCTGAGCTCAAATTTCACCTTAGACATTTACTAGCTGTGTTACCCTGGGCAAGTCACTTAACCCTGTTTGCCTCGGTTTCCTCATCTGTAAAATGAGCTAGAGAAGAAAATGTCAAATCGCTCCAGTATCTTTGCCAGGAAAGCCCCAAATGGGGTCATGAAGAGTCAGACACAACTAAAACGACTGAACAACAACAAATTACAAAACAAATGTGGGTAGAGGCAGTTTCCTCACCTGCAATTCTATATAATGAAGAAATCAAAGGTTGGACCGAAACAACAGCAAAAACAAACCACAGTATTGTATGGGGTGGATAATTGTGAAGACTTCACAGGGTATGTCTAATAGAGAGGTTCTGGGATTTGGCCTTGTAATTTTGGGAAGGCATGCCCTCTCTCTCTCAGATGTCAGAAGATAATGAACTTCCTGTGAGCTATTTGTTCTCTGCTCCAGGAAGGGTCTCTCCTTCCCCCATCCCATTTCTCCTCCTAGACTCTCGGAGGCCACCTTGGCAGTTGAGTTCTGATAGGGAAAAACCTGGACAAACCGGATCAATCTTGGTCCTCCGTGTAGTTTTAGCCCACCCACCCCAGCCAATGGTGAGAAGGGATAGAGGTGGGTGGGAATCTTCTTCATTAAGACTATAAATTAAGGAAGGTTCTCTTTTACCTTGCCTCCTCCCTTATGGAGGTGCGCCCAAGTCTTGCAAGGTTTGTATAATAAATTTACTTTGTTTCTCTTAACGATGTCTCTCCTATTATTTTAAAATTTCTGTCCCATACAGTATGCAGAATGAAAGTCTGGTCTTTTCTTGCCCTGGTCAGATCACATAAGGAGTATTGTCTTCAGTCTGGGGCATGGCCAAGGGGTTATTGATGAGCTGAAATTAATCAGCTACAATACTACACGTGCTAAATTCCCCAAACAGATTGTAAACTCATTGAGGGCAGGTACTATTTTGCCTTTTGTGTTTGTATCTCCAATAATTGGCACGGCACTTGGCACCTAGTAAGTGCTCACTAAATGGTTTTTTTTATTCATTCAGTCATCTGGAGAAATATCATCAGGATGGTGAAAAGTAGGCACTTAAATGGTTATCAAATTGAATTACTGAATTGGATACTATGTTCCAGGCACTGTGCTAAATGCTAGGGATACAATTAGGAAAAAGAAAGACAGTCTAATGGGGAAAGGGGGTGGGGGGAGAGACACTACACAAAAGGGGACAGGAAAGGGGGTAGGGTGGGGATAGGGAATGCGGTAGTGACACCAGGAGTTGGAACCAGGCAGTGTAGCAAATGCAAAGTAGGTATTGCTGTTTGTTTAAGTTTTCTGTCACTGCACATTTGTGGGTCTTCGTTCTAAAGTTATTTCTGTGCCAGAAATAAATACCTGTCCCATATCTGATTTACGTGGTACATTGAATAACTTTCTACTTCAACCTTTGAAGAGACGGAGGAAAACCCAAAAGAGACAAACCTAAACTTTAGGGAATTTTTTCTTAGGGGACTGAGACAGAGGTGTAACAAGCCAAAGAATGTGAGAAAAGGAGGCTGACCCTTCTTTTAGGAGATCAAATTCCTCCCAGACCAAATTCAGTCTGTCAAGGGCTCAGATCCCAAACAAAGGCGTCCCTTTGTAGAGAAGCTGCTGCATCCCTGAGCTCAACAAAGAGGGAAACTGAGGCTCAGAGAAGGGATAGAATTTAGGATCAGAATGATCACAGAATGAGAGGTGGAAAGAACTCTGGAGCTTCCTAGTCAACAGCTAGGCGCTGTAACAGATTGAGGCAGGAAGTCGTTGCGCAGACGCATCCAACTCTTAATGCCTCCCTGGACCACGCTGTCCGTGAGATTTTCCTGGCAAAGATATTGGGGCAGTTTGTCATTTCTTTCTCCGGTAGATTAAGCCAACACAGGTTAAATGTCTTGTCCAAGGTCACACGGCTAGTAGGTGTCTGAATCCAGATTTGAACTCAGATCTTCCGGGCTCCAGGCCCAGCAGTCTGCCCGCTGAGCTCTCTAGTTGCCTCCTGCAGCCAGGAAGATCTGAGTTCAAATCCAACCTCAGACAACTTAATCTTTCTGCCTTAGTTTCCTCATCTATAAAATGAGAATACAAACTGAAAATAAATAAATTAAATTTAAAAAAAAAGAAAATATCTGAGGCCAGATTTGAAATCAGCTCTTCTTGACTCCAGGCCCAGCATTCTATCCACCTAAACCAAAACCCCAAGATCTTAGTGAATAAACTATCATTCCCCTCCCAAAGTTATTGTGAGGATCGAATGGGACGATATTTTTAAAGCCCTTTGCAAACTTTAAAGAATTATATGTGAATGTCAGCTTTTATTATTACTGATGAGAAAACTGAAGCTCAGAGGGAAGTGACATCAAATTCACTCAGGTAGCCACTCAGGGCTATTTATTAAGCACCTACTGTTTTCAAAGAATCGTTCTACATTCTGGAGATGAGCAGGCAAGAGCAAAATCGTTAGCAGCCCCGGCGATCTTAACGGAGTAGATGAAGTTTGACACAATTGTCTCTCTGTAGCACCTAGCCCAGAGCTGGGCACAGAGAAGGAAACTCAGGAGCCGCTTGCTGTTTGTTGTATTAGATGGTTAAAACAGAACTTTGAGAACAGCACGCACAGACAGCCTGTGCTCGGCATGCTGTGGAATCACCAATACAAAAAGCCAATTGGGTGGAGGGTGAAAGAATGCAGGCAGGCAGTCCAAACACAAGACAAGGGCACTGCGTGTACCTGAGCCTGGCCGGGGGAAGAGGGCTGACCTCTCACCTATTTTCCTGTGACCGGTGAAAGACACTTTTGGGAAACAACTTTCAGGGAATGAGTCACTGACATCCACTCAGTTGATAAGGGAAAATATAAAAGTTGCCGGAGGTAGGAAGGAACAGATCTAAGATTATCAGACTTGGAACCCAGTGCACTTTCCATTCTACCAAAAGATACCTCAAACTCATTTAGGCTGACTTAGACCTGAGCAGAAAGCTTGGCTACCGTGTCCCTGACGGGTGGTCCTCTTGTTTGGCTTGAATACCTCCTATAATGGAGAACTCAAGACCACCCAGGGGAATGGAAGCTCCTTAAGGGCAGGAACAATTTCATTTTTTTGTCTCTGTACCCCAAAACCAAGTACAGAGACCTAAACATTTTGGTGTTCAGCTGTGTCCTTCGTGACCCCCTTTGGGGTTTTCTTGGCAAAGATGCTTGGCAAAGTGGTTTACCATAACCTCTTTAGCAACCTACCTGGTGTGGGTCTTAATTGTAGGACTGGTCTTAATGCTTGCTGGATTGACCCAGAGCATCTCATTGTACAGCTTTGATTTTTTGAAACCTCTTCCTGATACTGCACTGAAAATTCTTCCCTAAACATGGTAACTACTCCCTCAAGGGATCATACTGCCCTATCCCTGCACTCTATTCTGTCCTCTCTTGCCTTTGCATCTGTGCTTCAAGGGGATTATCCTCCCTTATCCACACCCCCCCCTCCATTCTCAAGGTGTCACTTCCACACAGAATTCCCAGGCAGAATGTATAAGAATAAACAATATAAATTAATAACTAATACTTATTTAGTAACTATGCTATTCAATACCTCTTCTCCCCTCCATCCAGTCTCTTCTCTCTCAAGGAAGGCGAGGGAAAATCATTTTTGCACTGAAAATAAACAAGAAATCCACCTAAGAACTCTCAAAGTGGATGTGATGGATGTAATCTAGTGTAAAGAACACTGTATTTGTAGCTAGAAAAAACGAGTTTAAATTCAGTCTCTACCATTCACTATCTATTACATGGAACAAGTCACTCTGTTCTCTCTGTTGTTGTGTTGTGTTGTGGTGGTTGTTGTTCAGCCATTTTCAGTCATAGCTGATCCTTCACAACCCCATTTGAAGTTTTCTTGGCAAAGATACTAGAGTGTTTTGCCATTTCCTTCTCCAGCTCATTTTCCAGATAAAGAAGCTAAGGCAAGCAGGGTAACATGACTTGCCCAGGGTCACACAGCTAATAAAAGTCTAAGGCCAGATTTGAACTCAAATCTTCCTGACTCTACACCTGGTGCTCTATCCACTGCACCACCTCACTGCCTAGTTTTACTCCTTTAAGGCTCTGTAAAATGAGCTCCAAGGCACTTTTGCTGTCTAACTCCTAGGTCAAGGGTGGGACACAGAAATTTGTTCTATGAAGTTTGGATTCAGTCCAAGGGCCCCACTTGAGGACCTAGAGGGTCACATGTGGCCTGGAGCATGCAGGTTCCCCACCTCTGTCCTAGGTCAAAGAAAACCTCACTTGTATTCCTGACCTCCTATAGTACTTACTGTTTGCTCCCATACAATTATCACTTAATATACACTTGCACATTCTCTGTACTACACAAATAAATAAGGTAAATGAGCATTTATTGAGGACTAATTCTGTGCCAGTCACTGTGCTAAGTGCTTGGGATACAAAAAAAGGCAAAAAATGGTCCTTGCTCTGTTGAATGAGGATGAGGACATTCTAAGGAGATAATCAATCTAATGAGATCAAATGAGATAATATTTGTAAAAATGTGCTTAGCACATAGTAGGTGCTATGTGTATGCTTATTTCCTTCCCTTCCCTTTCTCTTCTAATAGGGGAAGACAACATGCAAACAACTCTGTGTGCGTGTGTGTGTGTGTGTGTGTGTGCGCACAAAAGAAATATACATGGTAAACTGAGGTAATCTCAGAGGGAAGGCACTAGTAATGGGGGAATAGGGTAGGGGTGGGGAAATAGATACCAGAAAGTAAGATTTGGGTTTAGTCATGAAAGACTGCAGAAGCTGGAAGGTGGAGGTGAGAAAGAGCATTCCAGGAATGGGCGACACTCAGTAAAAATTCATGGAGTCAGGACAGAGACTATTATGTTTGAGAAAGGCAAGTTCAGTGTCATTGGATAGTAGAGTATGTGGAGAAGACTACAAAGTAGGAAGGGCCCCGATTGTGAAGGGCTTTAAGAGCCAAACAGAGGATTTTCTATTTGACCCTAGATAATTAACTAACACTTAAACACACTTTAGTCACTATTCTATTCAGTACCTCTTCTACCTTCTGTCCAGTCTCTTCTCTCTCAAGCTGTATCTATAATTAGGGTGGGACTTTTTTTTACTGTTTTCTCTTTGAGAATGCTAAAGTAATCAAGTGCCTTTGATTAAGTCTTACTAGGGCAAAGTCCCAGGCCCACACTCTTTTGTTGATTAGGTGTGAAGCCTTCGGGCCCTGAACAGGATATAACTCCTTCTTAACTTTGCTTGCCTTAGAAAAGCAGATCAAAGAACCCGTGCTGGCAGCCCTTCTGTGTGCTGGTCTTGTTGGGTCTTATACCCCTACAGCAGCTGCTAGCAGCATTGTTGTTACATAAGGAAGGCAAGGGAATATAAAATAAATAAGATAATAATGAAAAATATAAATTAATAACTAATTCTTATTTAGTGACTACTCTATTTGATACCTCTTCTGCCCTCCGTCCAGTCTCTTCTCTCTCAAGGAAGGTAAGGGAAAATAATTTTTGCACTGAAAATAAACAAGAAAGCCACCTAAGAACTCCCAAAGTGGATGTGACGGATGTAATCTAGCGTAAAGAACACTGGATTTGTAGTTAGGAAAAATGAGTTTTAATTCAGTCTCTACCATTCACTATTACATGGAACAAGCCACTTTATTTCTTTTGTCGTTGATTTGATTTTATCCTCCCTTACCACCCCACCCCCCCATTCTCAAAGTGTCAATTCCACACAAATAAATACATTCCAGGCAGAATGTATAATAATAAATATAAATTAGATAATAGGGAGCCACCCTGGAAGGTAATGAGTAGGGGAATGACATAGTCAGACCCACCCTTTAGGAAGATTGATTTGGAAGTCAAGGGGAAGACTGGGTTGGAGAAGGGAAAGATTTGAGAAAGACAGACTCACCAGCAGATGAATGTAATACCCTAGGCATGAGGTGACGATGGCCTGCACCAGGACTCAAGAAGGGGACCAACATGAAAGATATTATGAAGGTAAAAATGATAGGACTTGGCAACAGACTGAATATGGAACATGAGGAAGGAGGAAAAAGGATCAGGAACTTAGGTAACTGGGAGAACGGTAGTGCCCTAAATAGTAACAGGGAGTTTAGAAGAGGGGAAGGCGTGGAGGGAGGCACAGAGTAAGGTAATTAACTCCATTTTAGACACATCGAGTTTAAGATGTCTACAGGACATCCAGTCAGTCAATCAAACATTTATTAAGTGCTTGCTATATGTCAGGCACTGTGCTAAGTGCTGGAGATAAGGAGAAAGAAAATAGCAATCCCTGTTCTCAAGGAGCTCACAGTCCAATGGTCAAGACAAATATACAGTGAACTATGTGCAAAAACAGAGGTAGCTAAGAGGTGCAGTAAACAGAGTTCTGGGCCTGGAGTCAGGAAGACTCATCCTTCCAAGTTCAAATCTGGCCTTAGACATGTACTTAGTGTGACCCTGGGCCAGTCACTTAGCCCTGGGTGCCTCAGTTTCCTCATCTGTAAAATGAGCTAGAGAAGGAAATGGCAAACCGCCCCAGTATCTTTGTCAAGGAAACCTTAAATGGGGTCACAAAGAGTTGGACACAACTGAAAAACCACTGAACGACATGTGCGAATAAATTGCATATAGGTGGTAGTAGTAATTTGGATTTGAAGATCTTTCCCACACATTAATAGGCCGTGTGACCTGCTTTCTCACAGGAAAAGGAAGTTATGTCACAGGAAATGGAGAGAGAGAGAGAGAGAGCAGTCATGGCTGCTAATGGCTGCCATTGTGACAGAGCTGAACAGGCTGACTTAGCTGTCCTGTGAGATTGTCCTTGGGAAGACCCCAGCAGGGGGTCAGAGAGGTTTTGGGATGGAGAGGCTCCATGTTGTGATATTATGTATGGAATGCGTTACTGCTCTGATAGATTGGATAAATGGCTTGGGGGATGTGGTTCTCTGGCGTCTGAATAAATGGTTCACCTCTCCCACCGCCTATGTGGAGAGTCTCGTATACTTTGTGACACAGAACCACAGAGGCATTTGGACAATTAACATCTACATTATTATTATTGCCTTATTAATACAATAATCAAATGAGGGAAGGCACTTATCCTATTCAATATGTCCAACAGGCAACTAAAGATGTGAGGTTGGAGGTCAGCAGAAAAGATAAATGCATATGAGAATCATTTGCATAACGGTAATAATTAAATGCATGGTAGTTGATAAAATCCCCTAGCGAAAGAGTATAGAGAGAGGAGCTGAAGGCCAAGGGCAGAGCCTTAGCATAGACCCACTGTTAGTGGGATTGACTTGGCTGGAGATGCAGCTGAGGAGACCACGAAGAAGCATTCAGACAGGCAGGAAAAGCAGGAAAGGGCAGTATCACGAAAACCTAGAGAGAAGTCAATATCAAGGCAAAGAGATTGATTGACAGTCCCAAAGACCACAAAGAGGTTGAGAAGGATGAGGATTAAGAAAACAACATTAGATTTGACAATTAAGAGATCAGTAACTTTGGAGAGAGCAATTTCTGTTAAATGATAACTGAATGTAGAAGAGAGAGAGAAGAGAGGGAATACAAGTACCAATGGAAGAGTGCTACTCCAAGGAGCCTTGCCACTAAAAAGAGAAGAGATATAGGACAACAGCTAGTGGTTTTTGTTTTGTTTTTTAAGGATGAGTGAGACATGAGCATGCTAGTAAGCAGCCTGGAGGAAGCCAGTAGACAGGGAGAGATTGAAGATAACTGAATGCTTGTTGTCCTTTGTTCTCAGAGAAGACCAAAACGACATCACTATGTCGGGGTCAAGATGCAGCATGTCCTACTGTGGCTGATCAGGCTAATACGAGCTTGGAAGGCTATACCATGGGTCAGGAACAAATAATCCACATGAACATTTGGGGTGGAGAAGTCTTTAAATTGGTGTGTCTCATGTTTCTTTTTAGCTACTGCAGTTCTGCTTCGCTCATAGAACTCAGCACCTTTGCTGCGGGCGCACCATGCTGGGCAGTCCTGTGCCAATGTCTCCCATGGCCCACAATCAATTACAAAGCTCCTCAGAGAGGAAGTTCTTCAGAGAATGAAGATGATGGAGAGGGTGATAGAACAGACAAGGATGGATGGAATAGGATCAAGGGTACATGGTAGAGAGGTTTGCCTTGGCAAGGAATAAGGGACATCTCTACATGTGAGTGGGGATGAAAGAGGAGATATTGAGGAAGACATCTGAGCAATGAAATGATAGCTGGAGCTCTCAGAGAATGCCCTCAATGTTGTCAATTTATTATGAGTCAAGATTCCCAGCTGAGATGATGAAGGGAAGAAGTGCTAAGGAAAGTTTGAGGAGGGATGAAAAGGTTCGAAATAGTTGCTGAGATGAGTTTTGATAATGAATCAAATCAGGGGATGATAAAGGATTGCCTTACTGCAGTGAGGTTCCAGCTGAGATTATATAACAAATTTGTAGTGGATCAAATCAGCAGAGTTTTATGATTTTATCCAGCTCTGTTCAGCAGCACGTAAACAGGAATGAAGGTAGCAGATGGTGGAAGTAATCCAAGGCTGGAGCTTGGTAAGGCACGACTGGCAATAGGATGGGGGTGTGGAGAATGGAAAGGGACTCAAGTGTAGATAGTGTAGATGTGAACTGGTTCACCAAGTGATCAAAATAAAGATGAGAGGAGAGTGTATGCAGTGCAGGGGTGATGGCCTGGGAAAGAACTGATGGGTAGAAAGATTATAAGCCACTGTGTGGATGGAGCATAGGATCAGGATCCTTAAGGCAGAAGGAAAGCTAGCATGATAAAAGTGTAGAAAGAGGAATTTCAGAGTTAATGAGCATTGAAGTAGAACTCTTGTGGATTTGATCATCCATGCATAGCTAAGGTTGAGTAGAGGAGTAGGTCATGGGAAATTATCAGATTGAGGAACTGGGAAATTAAGAAGTTTGAGCAAGTAGCAATGTGTATATTGAAGTCCCCTAGGTGGTGAGTGCGGGAGCGGAAAGACTGATGTTGGCATTGCGTTCATTGAAGAAGGAAGGAAAGTGTCCTGGGAGTTAAGATATAACAGCTACCAGAGTCTTGATTGGGTTTTAAATATGGATTGAATGAACTTCCAAGGAAGAGAGGTTACTAAGTGATGGTAGGCACGGGGAGAGCTTGGAATCAGAAACAGAGAGTAAGGAGTATTCCACCTTCCCTGCTACAACCAGGAGGTATGAATGAAAGCATAACGAGTGATAGAAAGGGTAGATTGGGATGCCTTGCCATCAGGAGGAATCTGGTCCCTGTGAGAGCCAAAAATAAATAAATAAATAAAAGGTTCAAATGAAAGGACATTAGTTAACTATGGAGCCAGCATTGCAGGGGGCACAGCTGAAGGGGTAGGTAGATCTGGAGTGGAATATTGTGGGAGAAGTGAAGCGGATGGGGGTAAAGAGCAGGCAGTGGGGAAAAGGGAATAGGGATTACACAGTGACATCCTGGGGTTTAGAATCCCTGACATCAGAAGAATGATCAGATAGGAATCTGCTAACCACCAGCAGATCTCCGGTGGCTAAAGACAAGTCTGTCGAGGGAGGCAGGTGATTAGATATAGATTAGACAGGGCCTTTCCTCTGCTGTCCAACCTTGTGGCAGATGGACATGTTGAATCCTGAAAAATTCAACTCCTAGCAAGCTGGAACAGGTAAAGATACAGCCTGGGAAAGTCCAAACAGGAAACAGGAGCTGGCAATTTGAGGTGAGTCTGATACGGAAACTGCCTCCAGAGAACTGGAAAAGACTCTGGAACAAAGATAGAAGCCAAAGGCCTGGATCTGGGGTTCACAAATGCTCTCTGGAAAGACCCAGGAGGGAGGAGGCCACAAGCAGGTGGGTGGGCTAGATCTGGGACTGATGAAGGACTCCCTGGGAAGCTCTGCCCCAGCAGAGAGATGATGGACCCAAAATGCTGAATGAAACATAGATGTTTGAACATGGATGAGGTTGGAGTTTGTCTCGCTTAACTAAATACATTTGTTATGAGGGTTTTGTTTTTCTTTCTTACTTTCTTTCTTTGAATTTGCCATATTGGGAAAAGAGGGTAGTGGGAGGGAAAGAAAACTAAATTTTGCTCGTTGAAAAAAATTAATAAAAAAAAGACTCATGCTAAGGTTAAATGGCATGGCTTGAGGAAAGACAGTCTTTCTTCCCTTCATTACCAAAGAGAATGCACCTCTGGTTCCTTGACCCCTACCTAATCTCATCCTGTTTTTCCAAGTCTGAATTTATTCTAGAAAATTTTTACAGATCAGAGCAAGTGATATTTGGATCCAATAAATGACGGGGTCACCTCTCCCCTTCTCCAAACGCCAACTCATTGTGTACAAATTGCACAAGGTAGTTGCCTGGCTTAGTGATAAATTAGGCAGAATCCCAGATATGTGCTGCCAATCCAGTGACAGCGATGCCTTTGCTGCATCATATGACAATTACACAATAATTCTCCCTCATTTTAAGATTGAATTTTTAAGATCCCAGCCTGTGATTTCATAAATATAGGGAAATCCCCATGTAGAAACACCTTCCACCAATGTAGATCTACAACTTGTAGTCTTACAGTTGCTTCACAGCTAGTGTGTATCAGAGGCAGGGAGACTTGAATCCAGGTTTCCGTGACTCCAAGAGAATCTCTCTATCCATAAAGACACATTGCTAATCATTAATATTGATAATTAACCTTAATAACATTCTGATTAATCTAATAAAATATAGTATTACAACAGTGATTCTCTGGCCTCCTACTGTCTCAAGGTTAGAAGTCTTAAATTTCACCCCTCCTCCAGAGTTGTCCTATATCATAACAGGGCTGAAGTGTCTCTCTCTTCTCTGACATTGGCTAAAGTCTCCCCTGCCCATGATGTTCTCCCAATTTTAGGGGGTCAAAGGAACCCAATTTTATTTAACTACTTAGTAGTCAGATTAGCTTTTATAAAAGAATATTAACTTCAAAGGTATATCAAGGGTAAACATACAAATATTTCCCCTAACACCTTGGGGGCATAATTTCTCGCCATACCACTTCTGTTTCTAGGGAGAGGATTCATGCTTTAACTTGGTTCCTAGGTAGCATTAGTCCCACCAAATTCAAGTCCAAAGCTTATTCCAAGGACTTGTGTCCCAGGACCCTGGCTTCTTAGGACTTTCCTGATGGTCTGACTTCAACTTGGTCAGGCTTGGAATCCTGGGCTCCAAGCCTCCCATGGCTTGAGCTCTTAGGTTGGGGAACTCTATTCCCTGCCTGTGCCAAGGACTAAAAAGGACAGAGGAAGCAGAGCAAAATGCCAAGCCCATTTCTTGGGACCACAGGGCCTCAGTAGGGAGAGGGCAATATCGGGTTAAAGAAAGCTTGGCAAGAAAGCCAATTAAGCAAAATCATTCCAACAGCTTTTAATAATGAAAATAAATGAGAGAACTCAACAAATATTAGAAAAATGAAAAAGATCTGCAAAAAGTACTGTAATGAGCCGACAATCCTTCCTCTCATTATTACACAGTGATACCTCTGTGAATGAAGGAGTCTTTCACCCCAGGACAGTGCCAGAAAAAAGAGAGAAACTATCTCCAACACAGTAGTTTTGCCAGTTTCTGACATGCAGCCAATTTGCTGCTCCCAGCCAGGTGGTAAGGCAATGCAGAAAGTCCACACGTGTACTATTCCTCTTGTCTCCCAGAAACAGATCCTGATGTCTCCCACGTGCTGATCATGCTTCCATGTTAGGTGATCTGGACATGTGGCAAACCCCACTACACTATATTTTAATGGGCAGGAAGAGACTTCTTATCGGTGTGGGAGCTATCCCTGACCAAGACAACTGTCAGACCAACAATGTGTCAGGACAAAGATTAAAATGAATAAAAAGCAAGAAGAAAAAATGAGAAAAAGGATATGACGCAGTTGAAACAATTCAATATTGAGTTGTCTAAACAAGTAATCAACAATGATAAATGGGAACCGAACGTCAGAAATATCGACAACAATCAGAAAAATTTTATAAAGAACTTTCGTTATCACAAATCTATTGCCACAACAAATAAATCAAAAGAGCCCATACAGAGCTTTAGTCAACACTTTACTTGTCAAGCGGACAAGATGGTGACCAAAGGCAATACTGGTTTAAAAAAAAAAAACCAAACTTGTTTGTTATGTTTTACAAAGAAAAAAGAATGATTATAAGCAACAGCATCTCATAAAGCAAAAAGGAGCAGTGGAGAACAAAACCAGCTTAAAGAATATTAAAGAGAGCCAACTAAGCAAAGTCATCCCAAGGGCGTTTAAGGATAGAAAATGGAAGGGTCACAACAAGCACAAAAAAGAAAAGAAAAGATCTGCAAAAATTACAATGCCAAACTTTTCACCATTGAGGACAGGTGGACCCTAACATTATAGTAGTGAAGCGGCTCTTAAGAGAGGAATGAATGTTACTAAAGAAAACAAAGATAGGAAAAGCAGCCGCATGAAGCCAAGCCAGTAGAGAGTAGAACCACATTGGAAAGACACAATTGTAAAGATGCTAAGGATTGATATGCAAAATATCTAAGTAGGGCAAATTACCAAAAACCTTATTAATATTTTTAAATGCTAACCAAGAAAATAACAACTAATCACTATGTACCTACTCTCCCATCTATACAAAATCTTCTTGTGAGATACCTAGACATTAAGATCTAAAAAGCCATCATTTTTAATTAGCCTCAGAATTTTTTTTTAAGTGTAAGAGGCTCTTTGCTCTAATTTTGCCTGATCTGGCTGATAACAAATGTAAATAATTCAGTCAGGACAAATGTCCCTTCTTTGGTGCCCCTTTCCTTTGGTGAAACTCAGATCTATTTTTTCTCTATTTGTTGTAAATTGTGTCTTAACCGATAAACATTTTGTTCCTTTGCATGCAAGGTATAAAAACATCTGTGTGGAAACTCTTTAGGGAGAGAAGTTAAAGTCTATGTTTCAGCCTTGGTATCCCTCTCCTGAAATTACAGCAATAGCGATTTACTTGGTCTTGAGCAGAATTCACTTCCTTGTTGGAATAATGTTTTCTTTAGGAACATGAATCAAAAGCATCTTCAAAGAGGGCATGTTTAAAGAACGAGCAAACTTTTACAAGTGATAATCAACACTGGAACATATCTTTACCATGTCTGATTTACTGAAAGATATAGAGAATATTTGAACCCACTGTGCCTATTGTTTCTTGATAATAAAAAAGCTCTTGACTCAGTGGGGTAAAATGCTACTTAGAAACTCTTTCCCCACAAGGTGTCTCCCATCCACAAATCAAAAGCATTCAAGATTCCTTGAAAGACATAACAACTAAAATAGCCCTGTTCAATGATTCTGATAGTAAATATCAGGCAAGGAATAAAAAAGGGAGGTGTATGCTAACCAAAGTTGTTCACTACCATGATGGACGACATCCAGTGCAAAGTTCAAGTTGAAAAGATTTTCTCTGTGGATGGTAAGGTCATCCAGATATTTATGTTTGTGGGGGTCAGCGCTGCAAGGCTTGCACTATAGAATGAAATGTTGCAGAACCTCCTGTTTACCACTCAAAATCGTTTGGCTTGACACAGTAAAGACTAAATGGATGAAGCATATTTGTTTCCCAGATTCTGTCATTAAATTGGGTGGAAAAACCTATAGAATTTGTCCTTAAGTATAATCATTTCTGCTATAATGTTGTTTTCGAAAATGAATATTTGTCCCAACACAACTGATGTATTAGGGAACAATTTGAACGTAACAGAAATTTCAGTTTGCTTGTGTGTAATTTCTTCTCCAGGAAATATTGAAAACGTAGAACTGTACCACTTCATGATAACTCATAAGCTGCTACCCTTCTGATGCCCACTTCCCAAGCCAATATCAGGTCTTTGTCAACATATGGCGCCATATTTACTGTCTATGTTCTGGTGCAGTAGGGGCTGTGGGCAGAAGAGACCTCTGACCCTGAGCAGCCTGCCCAGCTGTCAAGGGATCTTACCAAGACAGGTCCATTAGGAATGGGGACAGTAGCAGAGCCTGCAGGTGTAGCCACTATTTATTGTAGTATTTCTAGATTTCTTAACCATTTTATATATGTAAAACTGCTACATTTTTATTAGGTTCCCATCTTTTTTTTTAAATAAATGTCTGCAAGGAAGTTTTGAGCATTGTTTTCCCAACCCCATTTTTCCTCATAAGCCCCATGGTTTTATTATGTAATTTGGCATAGTGTGATGCTTTTGGGGAACATGTGTTTAGAGAAAACATGTATGTTTATATACACATATGCATATACATATACATAACTATATATGTATACAAAAGTATATGCATATACACATATGTATGTGTGTATATATATGAGAGATAGGGGCAGCTAGGTGGCACAGTGGATAGAGTGCCAGGCCTAAAGTCAGGAAGACTCATCCACCTGAGTTCCAATTTAGACTCAGACACTCACTAGCTGTGGGACCCTTAGCAAGTTAGTTAACCCTGTTTGCCTCAGTTTCTTGTAAAATGAGCTGGATTAGGAAATGGCAAATTACTCCCAGTATCTTTGACAAGAAAACCCCAAAATACCCAAAGAGTCAGACACGGCTGAAAAATTATTAACCCCAACATATATGAGATATATATTGTTATGTCTTAAATAAACGTACGTAGGTATACATGTACATATATGCATACGTATTATGTGTGTGTGTGTATGTATGTGGTTTTTTTTTTTTTCATTTCCAACAATGAGGCCAATGGACTTTGGGGCTGGGGTTACATGTGCTCTCTCTTCATTAGTAGAAATGAATGCTCTGCCCCGTGTGAGCGGTGAGACTGGAACTGGTGAGAGCAGGAGAGGAGAGAGTCTCTCCAATCTTCCCTTGGGGTCTGCAGTTGCTTTGGGTACTTCAGGCTCCAGGCTTCCAGAAGGAAGGTGGAAGAAGCAAACCTGATTTCAGGTTCCTGAAGGAAGACACGAGAGACACTGCAATTTCCCCCATGCCCCTATCCCCAGCTTGCTACACTAGAGACTTCAGGGAGTTTCCCCTTGAGGGAGACCCAGAACCTTCTCTCTTGGTGGAGCCAAGTTATCTTGCTCCCAATAGGAGTGCTCCTTTACCCTGTTTGTATATATTTTTCTATGTATATCTTCTTTGGTTTCTGTTCTGCTACCAGTTTGGATAAATGGGCTTCTTTGCTATTCACTATATGTGTTAATTGTGAAATGGTATCTGCGGGGGGGTGGGGGGGTGGGGGGGGGAGGTAAGGGAGTCACACCTTGGATATAAAGATAAGGATCCTGCTTCCCCCCAACAATGAAAATAGCAATGAGAAGTTAGATTAACCCTGAAAACAAGCCCCCCTACACTAATAATATTTAAAGTAGTATATAGATATAATTCTAGCCCTCTCTAAGGAGGGGAGAAGGGCCAACCTTCTGGCCCCAACCTCCTAATTCCCTTCCTGGCAGAAAAAAAAAAAATCTCCCTTGGAGAGAGGAAGTGGAGTGGGGAGAAAAGGTTAGAGATATCTATTCTGCCTCCATTTAAGCCATACACCAAACCCCCATCCCATGCTGCTTGTGGGGATTTGTATATGTATATATTCAGAAGGAAAATACAGACAGACAACAAATGGGCCAGGAATTGAACACTAGAAGATTGTCTTGGGGAAAAACTCCTTTAATGACCCCCAGCTTCACATGAAAGCAAAAAGTCCATCTTTTTAAAACCAACACTCTACCAGTGTTGCTATTGGACATAAGGCATGGAGTGTAACAGTCTCTGAAGAATTAAAAATTAATATCACACAGAGGGCAATGGGGAGGTATATAAGAGATGTGAGCAGTCTGTCACATATAACCAAGCAAACCAACCAATATAAGCCAACGTATAACCAATGTAACTTTGAAGACAAGGGATAAGAACGGTCATCGGGGAAATATATGATAGGAAGAGAAGATGGCTCAGTCATGCGGCAAGGGAGAGGAATGAGAAGGGGACCACTACAGTGTTCCACTGGTATTAGGTATTATGAGTGTTAAAACATAAATGCATAAATGCAATGTCAGGAGGAAGCAAGAAAAGCCTCCAGTATGTTAGAAGGACCCCTTGTGGTGAATATAAGGGAGGACATGGAGGAGTCATAAAAGCTAGGTAGGCATGGATGATTTGGGACTCACATTGTTGGAAGAAGGTTCCCAATTAATGGATCACAGATCCATTTGAATGTTTAAGTAATATAACCTCCTCAGTTAAAGTCTTTCTCTAATGCCTCATCTGGGTGTGGAGGTTGTCTTTGATTTTCTATTTACTGGCTCAATTTTTAAAAAACAAACTTTGAACAAATATTTGCGCTTCTGTTCATCCTTTTGGGGCACCTGCAACCATTGTGGCACGTTCCCTGGTGCCTTTGGGTCATGCAATTTTAATGCCGCCATACCCGAGTCTACAAAAGGACAGCCTGCTTGTCAATGTATTAATTAGCCATTTAGGGAGAATACCTAAGTTAGCCACAAGATGTCGCACTAATTGAGCATTGTGTCTCACTACAATCCTTCTGGTGCATGAAGCAAACCATGACTTGGGCGAGTCACTTAACCTCTATGTGCCCTCGGCCGCTCTCCAAAACTATGAAATGCAATGCAAGAGCTGATCTGCACAGGTGGAGGGAGTTTCCTCATTAGGAGCGGCAAAGTGGGGAATTTCTGCACCTCCCACACCCAAAGTTCACAGAAGTTATTGTTCTGTGTCCTTCATCCTGGAAGAGGACCATGGCATCAGTCAGAGAGGAGATGAAGGGAAGAGGTATGTGTTGAGAACCCCGCCCCTGGATCATGAACTGAAATAGAGGAAGTAAAGGAGACCAGTGAGAAAGCTGAATGCCAGGATAGCAGCTGCTCTCCTGCCATCACCTACACGGGGATCAGGAAGCCCAGCTCTTCAAGGAAACAGAAAGAAAAAAGGGTAGAGGCTAAACCTAGAAGCTATAAGACATACATACATACACATATATGTATATATAAATGACTGTATCATTTCCTCCCCCAGAGCATTCCCAGCATGGTACAACTTCCCTGTCCTCAAGAACCTCTTACATTTTCATTTTCCAGCATCGAACACTCTTTTTAACTGCTTCCTTGTGAAAACTAAAGCCCCCACAAAAGATGAAGTTGTGAAACAGAAACACTAACTATACATCAAAGCTCAATTTAAATGCCACCTCCTCCTAGAAGCCTTCTTTGATTACCGAGACTCCCTTCCCTCCCTAGTAATGACCTTCCTCCTCAGATCTCACCTAGCACTGGGTTTTATAACCTTCTAATGCACTTATGGCATAGTATACTGTACTTCACTGCACAATCATCCCCACCGCATAATCGTCGCACCCTGTTCTTTTCTTTTTTCAGTATTTGGTTTGTAACCTTTCATCACATAATCACCGCATGGCATAATTCTGTTTGTCACATGGCTTAAAAGGTAAACAGAGCAGCAATGTATTCAACAGCGGCATATGGAAATACATTTATCACCAGTGCATTGTGAGCCTATGTGCATTGTCAGTATTCAATTTTAATATATATTCACAAGTATTCCATGCATCTTAATCTTGCCCCAAAGAGCTCAGTAATAAATGATTTTTAAGTAATACCAGCACAATTTTTAAAAGCTTCATATAATGGTAGCACCCCACATTTTGCAAAAGTTTAGCATAAAATTGGTGACAATTATGCGGTAAAATGTGGTATAGTTTAAGAATCTGTGTCTATAAGACTATAGGTTCCATAAGAGAAGGGTAGTATTTTATCTAAATTTTATATCCTTCCTAGAACCTAGCATATGGTAATTTTGCATACAGTAGACACTTCACAAGTATTTTCTGAATGATAAATAATGGGGCTTGTGGTTAAGATCACCACATGAAAGGCTCTAGGCAGACCCAACTCCCCTGAGGAATATTTGTTAAAAATGCATCTATCAGTAAGTCAATAGCATATATTAAGCACCTACTGTGAGCCAATGGTGACACAAAGAACAAAACAATTTCTATTTACAGGGAGTTTACATTCTAATGAGGAAAATAATAAGCATTCATATATGCATATACAGAATAAATATAAATAAAAATAAATGCAAAGTAGTTAATTATGAGATAATTTGAGTAAGAGAACACTGACAGTTGGGGGATCAGGAAAATCTTCATGTAGAAGGTAGCACCAAATGAAACTCTATAGCCAAAGAAAAATACCACTTAGCTGCTCTGGCCCATAAAAGAAAGGATGCTTCAGTGACTGAGGTCTCTGGGTAGGAGGGGAAGGAAAGGAGAGGGGAAGAGGGGCCAAGGACAATGAATCTAAGGGTTTTGGGAATGCCTCAGGAGGTCAGTCTAAAGCCAATACCAACTGTCTTGGGGCTGCTCCAAGTGCCAAAGCCTAGGGTGGAGCCTGAAATCCCAGACCTGGAACAGATGTCTACACAGGAAAATAGTGCGGCCAGAAACCAAGGCTCCAGTGATGTTCCAAAGCACCACACTAAAACCGGTACGATCTAAGAAGGGTCATTCCAGCTTCAGGTGCCAAAGCCTGTAGCCGCAGATCTCTAGGGAAACTGACAAACAGCATAGCCCATTAGGGAAACTCCAGAAGAAAGAAGGAAGTTGTAGATTCCAGGCAATGTATAGTGCTCTTAGCCCACGCCAGTGCTATGGCAGAAGGCAGAAACTGGAGGCAAGGAATCTCCTAACCAGACATCTAGTGACTTCTAGACTATAGGGGAAGGAGAACCTAGCCCTAGTACACTATCGCAAAGACCACAGTGTGGATAATACCTGGCCTAGTCACTCCTCCACCATATCCTGATTCAAGAACTAAAACTGTAGACATGAGCAAATGTGGTGGTGGTGGGGAGAATCCCACCTTTTTACTACAATGAAGAAATGCTATCAGTTAAAAGAATTACAATAAGCTATTAACAGAAAATACACACAAAACAAAGATTCTAGCTCTTGTAGGCCTATACCCAAAAGAGATCAAGGAAGGTAAAAAAGAACTCGCACCTACAAAAATATTTACATCAGTTCTTTTTACAGAGGAAAAAATTGGAAAGTAAGAGGATGTTGAATAACTAAGGAAGGGGTAAATAAATGATGGTATGTGAATGTAATGGAATACTATTGTGCCATAAGAAATTACCAATCAATAAACATTTACTAAGTGCCTACTCCGTCCAAGTCTTGGAGAACAAGAAGTGAATCTTCTCCCATCTCATTGGTACCCATCTACAAAGTTCATTCAATGAAACTTATCAATCTATCAAAAATTTAAAACGATAACTTCAGTAAAGTAGCAGGGTATAAAATAAACATACAAAAACCACCGGCCTTTCTATATTTTAATAAAATCAAGAAGAGACTGAAAGAGAAATTCCATTCAAAATAACTACAGAATGTATAGAATATTTGGGCATCTATCTGTCAAAGCACATACAGGAACTACATGAACACAACTACAAAACGCGCTTTATAAAATAATACAGACCTAAAATAATTAGAGAGATCTTAACCTCATGACTGAGCTCTAATTAATGTAACGAAAAAGACAATGTTACCTAAATTAATTTACTTTTTTTCAATACCATACCAACTTCCAAGGATTGTTTTACAGGACTAAAAACACAAAACACCCATAAATAACATGACCCAGAATTCATCTGGAAGAACAAAAGATCACAAATCTCAAAGGAAGTAATAAAAAAAAGATGGAAAGAAAGGGAACCTAGTAGGACCCAGATCTTGACAAAGATGCTTTCAATTAGCCCTCTATTTTGCCCCAATTAGTATTAATTAATTTGGTGTGATTCTGTAAGAGTAAATGAATGTTAGTGTTATATTTATCCAGTAATAGTCATATACATTTAGTCAGTCTAGTCACCTAATATTAATATAGGAATTACATACATTAATACATATTTTGCCTATATTATAGTTAGGGATAATTAGGTGAGATAGATTCTTTCTTATAATAGGCTCCAAATTTTAAACTACAAGCTAAAACTCAGCACTGATTGTTACAAAGTTCACATGCCTAACTAACCACAAGAATGCTGACTAGAGGAAGCCACCCTTCTGGGTGATGAGTGCATGACCAAGCCCATTGTGATGTCTTGATGTGATATGGAAAGTCTCCCAACTTTTTGTACCTCCAGACCCTCCTCTCTTGCCTAACCCGAGGAGACCATCTTACAATCACTTGGTGGAGATGATCCTTACCTTGCCCCTGCTGTGACCACTCATACTAATGCATCATTTCTGGCCCTCCTGGAGGGTCAAAATCAAGTTCTATTAATCAATGGGACTCAGTATTTTATTTTGCCTCTTCTGTGTGTCTGGGTAGCAAGTACTCTAAAAGTAAGTCCATAGGAAAAGGGGGCATTTCAGATCGTAAGAAAGAGATGAGGTCTCATTCATTGATGGGGTCAGAGCTCTACCTCGGTTTCTTTTATTATATAGTATTGCACAATTTTGGGCCCCACAATCTCACACTACCATATATAAGTAATCATCAAGATAATTTGGTATTGATTAAAAAAGTGAAAAGTTCATCAGTGGAAGAAATTAGGTATACAACACACAGAAACAAATGAACATAGTCATATGGCATTTAATAAACCCTAGCAACTAGATATGGAGAGTCCTTAAGGACTCACTGAAAGGATTGCAAAGGATTCAACAAAAACTACATGGAAACCTAGAAAGCAGTCTGTTAGAATTAGATTCAAAACAACATCTCACTCATGCCTTGTGATAGGACCAATATCCACTAGGGTTCTCCTCCGCCACATGGATTAAACTAGATCTTTCCTAAAATTATCCCAAAGAGTAGGGCAAGGCTCAAGTTATATTCCCTTTGATGAAGCCTCGTGGTGATCCCTGGCTATGCCAATGCGGCTTCCTGGGCATATAGGGGCATAGAAAAGTCCATGCAAGTGGGTTCTGTGCCTCTTAGACTTGGTTGATGCCCCAAGACCACTCAACTACTATACCTTGTCCTACTGAGCAGATATGTTTCCATATGGAGACAAGGAGGGTCGGAGATGTGCCACATCTACCAGGCTAAGTACTGTTGTATCACTGTTGAATAGCCTTTCTATGTTAAGACTAAGTCAACCTCATTTTATTAATTAACTGTTCAATGACTTATGAGTGCCTCATGGTGCTAGCATTAAACCTGAACTAATAGGGTCCTGGCCTGAGTCAGGCTTGGCCCAAAAATGTCTTATACAAGATACGTAAGGAACCGATTCCAATTTATAAAAATTAGAGCTATTCCCAAATTGATAAATGGTCAAAGAATACGAACAGACAACTCTCAAAGGAAGAACTCTGAGCTATCAATAGTCATATTTTTAAATGCTTCAGGTCATTAGTAAAGAAATGCAAATGAACAATTCTAAGGTTCTACCCCATATCTATCATTAGCAAAAATGACAGAGAAGGGAAATGACAATTGTTGGAGGGTCTATGGAAAGACAAATATACTACCAGTAGAGCTGTAAAGTGGTCCAGCCATGGTGGAAAGCAATTTGGAACTACACCCCAAAAGTCAATAAATAAAATACATTCTTTGGCCTACTAATATTACCATTAGGAGTGTGCCCCAAGGAAGCCAATCAAGGACAGACAGAAAGGACCCACGTGTATCAAAACATTTATAAAAGCCCTTTGTGTAGTGGTAAAGGAATGGAACAAAATGAATATTTATCAACTGGGAAATGATTGAACCAAGTGATGGTATATGAATGTACTGGAATTTTGTTGTACCATAAGAAATGAGGAATATAACTGATTCAAAGAAAGCTAAGAAGACTTGTAAAAACTTACGAAGAGTGGGATGATCAAAACAAGGAGAACAATTTACTTTATGACCACAACACTAATAAAGAATGTGAGGGAAACAGCTCTGAAAGACCTCAGAACCCTAGACCATTTATGACTTGAAAATGCTGACGATGAAACATACCTTCCACCTCTTGGTTTAGCAGACTAGATGAGGTACAGAACCACTTGTATTCAGACACGACCAATGAGTTTGTTTTACTTGCCTAAACATATTTGTTTCCTATTGTGGGCAAATCTCTTCCTTTCAGTTTTTGCATCTGCAAAATAAGGATTAATATGTGCTGAGCTTCCCATGTAAAGATGATTTGAATAACCACATAAGCTTTGAGCTCTTTTTCCCTTATATGGAGATGGATTGGCCCTGAGCCATCTACATTCCTGCCAGCTTTGCAAGATGTAGGTCAGAGTAAGGGGAAGAAGGGACAGTCTATAGATTAAATAGAACTCTGTGTAGAGTTAAGCAGCTTCTTCTGTTCATAAACCATCTTGGTAAGCTGGCTGGTGCATATATGGATGCTGAGATAAGGTTGGCAGGAAGGAAGGTATAACGATGTGGTTTCACTCATCCACAGTCAGCTTGCAATAACAGTAATGGTACAGATGACATTTGCTTTCTACCCCCAGGCTTTCACCTTTTGCTTCTTAAATTCTTCTGATCCCTGAAACCTCCTAACCCCTGAACTCAGAGGTTAGCCTTGTCTAATTCCTAATTTTCTTCCTACCACCACCATCACCACCACTGGCTGCCATCTGTCACCACTGTTAGCAGATGTTCCCATTCGGCTACTCTTTCTTTCTCTTCTACAGCTGACATTGCAGACAACCAGAGTATTCTTTAAGATTTATTAACACGGGGAAAAAAAGAAGATGTACATTTGGAAATGTTATGCCAGGATGAGGTCATTAGCAAGACATATAAACGCGGAACTGACTCAATCTTGGACTATACCACCCTAAATTTCCTAACCTCTTTTCTAATCACTTTTCATCAGGCCTGCCTTAGCTATTTATTCTGAGCTAGGCCAGTCCCCCAGAATCGTCTCAGCTCCCCTGACGATCCAGATGAGAGGAGTAGCTCCTTCCCTGATGACACCATTTCTAGGGTCAGACGATGGTGATGAAGAGTAAGCATTTACATAGCACTCAGCTTCCTCCCTGATAATACCATTTGTATATTCAACGATCTAACATTTTAAAGTTTGCAAAGCACTTTACAAATACAATCTCATGCTGTCCTCACAGATGTGGAAGGCAGGTGATATTATTACATTATTACATTGACAGAGGTTGAGTGACTTGCCCAGGGTCTCACAGCTACTAAGTATTTGAGGCCACCTTTGAACTCAGGTCTTCCTGATCCCAGGTCCCATGCTCTATCCTGGTGCTACCTTTTACAATTCATTTAGTAGATTCTGCATGTCTTCTTCTGATGCATCTAAGGATATGTGCGCATCTTGGCATTTTATAACTGCTCTGGGGCAAGTAAATAAATGGATATTGCCGTTAAAAATGATATATGTGAAGGTACTTCTAGCATTTCCCTTTGGGATTCTACATAGGAATGCTAACTTACAACCTGGCCCCAGTCTATCCTTCCCACCTCACTGGCCATCACTACCCTTCTCACGTTCTGAAATCTAGTCAGCCTAGCCTTCTCGTGGTTGCTTTTATATAATAATAAACAGCTAGCATTTATATAGTACTTCAAGATTTACAAAGCACCTTACACATACAATATCATTCGGTCCTCACGACCCTGTGAGGCAAGTGCTACAATTATTCCTATTTTACAGAAGGGGAAACTGAGGCTGAGGGAAGTTAAATGACTTTGACCAGAGTTCACACAGCTAGTAAATGTCTGGGTTGGACTTGAACAGAGGTCTTCCTGAAGGTACCTCCTCCTTACCTCTGCCTCATAGAGTCCCTCTCTTCCCTTAAAACACTGATCTATGTGAAGTGTCTCCTGATTCCCCCAACCACTAGTGCCTTCCCCAAACTTATACACACACACACACACACACACACACACACACATATACATGCACACATACACATATACATACACACGATATATAATATATAGTATATATTTATATTATGTATACATACTATATACTTACAGTATGTATACATACTGTGTCTAATATATAGTAATATATATTATATAGTATACACATAAATACTATATATTTATAGTATCTATACTTCTATGTATAACTACTTTATATAACTTTATGGCATCTATTGCGTCAACAACAAGTCAATAAGCATTTATTAAGTGCCTATAACGTGTCAGTCAGTCACTGGGCTAAGTGCTGGGGATACAAAACAATGGCAAACAAAGGCTAGTTCATGCTCTCAAGGAGCTCACAGTCTAATGAGGGAAACAATATGCAAACAACTCTACATAAACAAGATATAAACAGGATAAATTAGAGATAATCAAGAGAAGGAAGGCACTAGCATTAAAGGGGAGAGGGAAAGGCTTCTTGTAGAAAGTGGCATTTTAATAGCGATCTACTCTTTGATAAACCCAAACAATCTGGCTTCTGGGCTAAGAATTCACTATTTCACAATAACTGCTGGGAAAATTGGGAAACGGTTTGGCAGAAACTGGGCATAGACCAATATCTTACACTGTGTACCAAAATAAAGTCCAAATGGGTTCATGATTGAGGAATAAAGGCTGATACTATAAGCAATTTGGGAGAGCAAGGAATAGTTTACTTATAAGATTTATGGGAAAGGGAAGAATTCATGACACAACAAGAGATACAGAGCATTACAAAGTGCAAAATGAATAATTTTGATTATGTTAAATTGAAAAGTTTTTGTACAAACAAAGCCAATGCAACCAAGATAAGGAGGGAAGCAGAAAACTGGGAGGAAATCTTTACAACCAGTGTCTCTGATAAAGGCCTCATATCTAAAATATGCAGGGAACTGGGCCAAATTTATAGGAATAAAAGCCATTGCCCAATTGAGAAATGGTCAAAGGATATGAACAGACAGTTTTCAGAGGAAGAAATTAAAGATATCTATAGGCATACAAAAAAATGCCCTAAATCACTATTGATTAGAGAAATGCAAATCAAACAACTCCTAGGTATCACATCTCTCCTGTCAGATTGGCTAACATGACAAAACAGAAAAATGATAAATGCTGGAGAGGATGTGGGAAAATTGGAACATTATTACATTGTTGGGTGGAGTTGTGAACTGGTCCAGCCATTCTGGAGAGCAATTTGGAACCATGCCCAAAGGACCACGAATATGTGCATACCCTTTGACCCAGCAACTCCACTTCTAGGACTGTATCTCAAAGAAATCATACAGGTGAGAAAGGAACCCGCATGTACAAAAATATTTATAGCAGCTCTTTTTGTGGTGGCGAAGAATTAAAAATTAAGGGGATGCCCATCAATAGGGGAATGGCTGAACAAATTGTGGTATGTAATGGAATTCTATTGTGCTATAAGAGATGAGGAGCAGACGGACTTCATTATAGCCTGGAACAATTTATAAGAACTGGTGCTGAGTGAGGGGAGCAGAACCAGGAGATCATTATACACGATTACAGACATACGGTATCTGTAAGAACTAACTTTGATAGACTTGACTCTTCTCATCAATACAAGGTTCAAAGACAGTTCCAAAAGACTCATGATGGAAAAAGCTATGCCACATCCAGAGAAAGAATTATGGAGTCTGAATGCAGATTGAGGCAAACTTTTTGCCTTTTTTTTTGTTTGTTTCATTTCTCCTTTCTCATTATTCATTCCATTGGTTATAATTCTTCATTACAACTGGACTATTATGTAAATAAGTTCAAGATGAAAGTATATGTAGAACCTAAGTTGGATTACATACCATCTTGCGGGGCTGGGGGGAGAAGTGGGAGGGAGAGAAAATTTGGAATCCAAAAACTTGCGGAACTGAGTGTTGTAAACTAAAAATAAAAAATAAATTTAAAAGAAAAGAAAAAGTGGCATTTTATCTGGGACTTAAAAGAGAGCCAAGGAAGCCAGTATGCAGATATGAGGAGAGAGCTCCAGGCATGGTAGATAACAGGTGAAATTTCCCAGAGTTGGAAGATGAAGTGTCTTGTTTGAGGAACACCAAGGATGTTCATGTCACTGGGTCTTCGATTACATGGAAGGGAGTGAGGTACAAGAAAACTGGAAAGGCAGGAGAGGACCAGGTTATGAAGGGTTTTGAATGCCATACAGAGGATTTTTTTAAAAATTTAATAATATTCTCATGGTTCCTCCCATATGTTCTAATTTATCTATACATTATGTATAATGTGAAAATGTTTAATATGAATGTAGTTGTAGAGCCTATATCAGATCGCACGCTGTCTTGGGGAGAGGGGAGGTGAGGGAGATGGAGAAAATTTTAAACTTATGGAAGCGAATGTTGCAAACTAAAAATAAAAAATTAATATGTAAAAAAATTTAATAGCATTTTATTTTTTCCAATTACATGTAAAGACAATTTTCAACATTTATTTTTTATAAGATTTCACGTTCCAAAATTTTCTTTCTCCTTCCTTCCCTCCCTCCCCTCCCCTTCCCCAAGATGGCCAGCAATCTGCTACAGGTTATACATATGTAATCATGTAAAACATATTTCCACATTAGTCACGTTGTGAAAGAAGAAACAACAAAAGGAAACACACACACACACACACAGATACACAAAAAAAAAACAAAGAAAGTGAAAATACTATGTTTTGATCTGCATTCAGATTCCATCAGTTCTTTCTCTGGATGTGGATGGCATTTTCCATCACGAGTTTTTTGGTACTGTCTTGGATCATTGCATTGCTGAAGAGAGCAAAGTCATTTGTAGCTGATCCTTGCACAATCATATGGAGAATTTTATATTGGATCCTAGAGGTGACAGGAAGCCACTGGGAGTGGCATGGTCAGATGTGTGACGTGCTTTAGGAAGATCAATTTGATGGCTGAATGAAGATGGACTGGGTTAGGGAGAGACTTCAGAAAGACCAATGAGAAGGCTCTTCTCATAGCCCAGGGTGGAGTGATGAGGGTCGTGGCAGTATCAGAGAAGAAAAGGGGCATATATGAGATATGTTACAAAGATAGAAAGACCAGGACTTAACTGACTGGATGGAGGGGAAAAGTGGTTGGAGGACAGTGAGGAGACAAGGGTGACACCCAGGCTGTGGGCCTGATTGACTGGCAGTATGGTGATGCTCCACCATAAGGGAGAGTTCAGAAAATGGGAGAGAGTTTGGGGGGTGGGGGAAGGTAATGCTTTAGACACGCCGAACGTTTGATGTCTGTAGGACATCTAGTTCAAGATGTGTGATACAGGCAGTCAGAGAAGTGAGACTGGAGATGAGATGAGAGGTTAGGGATAGATCTAGGCAGATTTGAGGATCATCAGCATAGAGATGATAATCAGACGCTTGGGAGCTGGTGAGATCACCAGGTGAAGTAGTAGAAGAGAGATAGGAAGGAAAGAAAAGAGAGCCCAGGACACACACAGTTAGTGGACGTGACCCGGATGAAGAGCCAGCAAAGGGAACAGAATGGTCAGACAGGTAAGAGGAGGCACAGGATTAGAAGAGCGTCACAAAAACCAAAAGAGAAGAGAGTAACAAGGAAAAGAGGGCGATTAACAGTGTCAAAGGCTACAGAGCGGTCAAGAAAGACAAGAGTACAAGGCAGCTAGGTGGCGTAGTGAGTACAGCACTGGTCCTGGAGTCAGGAGGAGCTGAGTTCAAATCCAGACTCAGACACTTGACACACTGACTAGCTGTGTGACCTTGGGTAAGTCACTTAACTCCAATTGCCCCCCCCAAAAGGAAAAAAAAAGATGAGAACTGAGAAAAGGCCGTTAGATTTCTGTTTCTCTCCAGGTGTTTATTTGTTTATTCATTCATACATTCATTCCTTTATTTATACGTTTGTTTCTTGTGTCTGCCTAGTTGTTTATATGCTGTCTCCCGTTAGAATGTTGAGGGGAGGGACTGTGGGTTTCTTTTAGTCTCTTTGTACCCCCAGTGTTGTAACACAGTACTTGGCACATAGTAAGTGTTTAACAAATGTTTTTTGACTGACTGACTTCACAGATTTTCCTTTTGGTAAAGGAAACTTCTCTCCTTTTTGGATGTTCCAGAATTGTAATTGTTGGGGAGCAAGGTCTTATCAATCAATTGACAAGCATTTTATTAAGCACCTGCCATGTACCAGAGGCTGTGAGAACCACTAGAGATACAAATACAAAGAATGAAATAATCTCCATTTGTAAGAAGCTTACATTTCTAATGGGGAAGTATATAAGTGTACGTGTGTGTGCGATTGTATAGACACATATAAATACATATAATATATACATGTATACACGTTTGTGTGTGTGTAAAACCAGGCCATATCTGGGCAGGCCCAGTTCAACTAACAAGGAGTCACCTTGAGGGACCTTTGGAGCATGTCTAGACTCCTGACTTGGAGAACTCTTGGTCCCTTACCACACAGGTAACGCTAACCTTCTTTGATGGGCTGCCTGCATCTTTAAAACTAGTGAGGAGGAGCCGTTCCCTCTCTTTTCAGTCATTCTCAACTACTGTGCTCAGAGAGTGAAGATCCCAGCTCAAGAATGCCATTAAAGGTCTTTCCTTCCCCTGCTCCCTCTCTTTTACCCTGGTTCTGAGAACTGGGCTTGGGGGTGTTTGTTTCTGTTTTGTTTCGTTTGTCCTCCTCTGTTTTAGGTGCTGGAGGTGATCCCCGCAGGACCAGGAGTTTAAATTATGGTGACCTTGGAGGTGGGACAGTGCAGCCAGCCAGTCATCCCAGCATGGAAGCCCTGAGAAGCCAAGGGTCCAGGGCCTGGAGCCCAAGGACTGGACTTGCAACTGGGACAGTGCTGTGTGGGAACTAAACTAATCTGTGAGCCTAATCCCCTTCCAGAGGCTTAAATGGTACAAAGCAGGGAGGAGGATTATTCCTCCCACACGTTGGGGGAGTGAGTTTGTATATTTGTGATAATTCCTTTGGAAGTAAATATTTCTGTGGAAAAGCTAATCTGACCGTTAGTGGCTAAATGGGACTGCAGTGCAAGGAACCATCCCCTATAATTGAGGGAATACTCTCAATAGGGAGAGCCTAGACACCCCTCCGTCCCCTTAAGTGTACCAGAGAACCTTGGCAGAGGGGTAAAAGTCTAACACTCCCGGCCTTCAGGGAATGGGGGCCAGGGTAGCCAGACAGACAGACAGAGGCAGACAGAGATGCAGAGAGAGACAGAGAGAGCTACACTTACATATGTAAGGACTTTATGTGTATGTGTGCACACACATGTGCATAGACATACACATATATGAAGGAGTTACTGTACGTGTGTATACATACATCTAAAATATAAAGTCACCTAGGCTCACAATCTAGGTGCTATCCTCAACTTGCACACGTGCATGCGTGCACGCGCACGCACACACACACACACATACACACACACACACACACACACACACACACACACACACACCCCACCCTATCCAATATGTTGCCAAGTCCTGTTGACCTTATCTTCATAATATTTCTTGTATATACTCCATTTTCTCTGCTGACATTACCACCACCTTGGTGCTGGCCTTCATCACCTCACACCTGGACTATTGCAAAAGCCTTCTGGTTGCTTGCCTTGTCTCAAATCTCTCCCCCCTCCAGATGATATTTCACTCAACTGTCAAATTGATCTTGCTAAAGTGACCATGATGTTCCTTTATTCAATCAGTTCTACTTAGTTGCCTATCACCTCTAGGATCAGATATAAAATTTTTTTTGGCATTCAAAGCCCTTCATAACTACCTTTCCAGTCTTCTTATACCTTATTCCTCTTCATGTGGTGACACTGGTTTCCTGGATTTTCCTCAAAGAAGCTCCTCCATCTCACGACCCTGGACATTTTTTAAATAAGCTATTCTGGTTCTCTTCTTACCTAGGAGTTTCAAAATAAGGAGAAACTGATAAAGTTTAAAACTCCTAGAACACAGAGAGGCCCTCTTTAAATTGCTTCAGTGAGTGACCCTAATTCACCATCCACAGAGAGTCACCCACTTGAACTCATCAAACTCATGGGTTCTTAAGTAATGGAGACACATCCTGTCTGAACAGCAACTAGGCATCTCATTAGACTTCACTGAACCTACAGGAGGAGTGAGGGAATACAAACATAAAGAAGAATAAATTCCACCACTTCCAAGTAAGAATAATTCAGGAACAAACAGGTCACCTCCAGACCTGGTAAGAGATATGGTTATTCTTTACATGGTACATCACAAAACCCTCGGGAGAGATTTCCATTCGCTCTAGACCCTTCTTATCTCTCTGTGTAGATTAAGTGAGGTGGTAAAGGTTTGGAAGAGCTGGCAAATGGAACAAGATGATTTATTAGTACAGACAGGAGGGGCTGTGTCCAGAACTACATTTCCCAGGATCCTCGGGACCAAAGAATATCACTCACTGGGAGAATTATCAGGTCTCCATTTCCAAGGAAACCTTGTGTCTAGGGCCCAGGGTAATTGTATCATAAATGTAACCAATCTCCACCTCACTCTGCCTCTTATGCAGACGGAAAGCACTAAATAATCCAATGAGGAAGAATCCTGAACAAACGAACTCTGAGGCATAGATCAGTGAAGCCAAGCATTCTAACTGGTATTGAGAGTTTCCTCAAAGGCAGAAGTCTGAAAAGCCTTTAAGCTAAGCATTCAAGGAAAAGTACAAGGGAGGTGATGGGGTGAAACTGCAAACGTGTCCCCAGACTGAAGAGTGTCTGAAGAAATCAGATGGATGCCTGCACCAGGGAGGCTTGAGCAGACCCTCGGCTCAACGGCCTTGGGTAAAGAGAGAGCCAGTGCCCTAAGGTTGCAGATGGCCCTTTTCTAGCCGCAAGGCCAGACAGGCTAAGCTGAAGGCTGAAGCCTCAAAGCAGACTCAACGGAGATAAAAGCAAGAGCAGAGCCATGTGCTCCATGTGGTAACAGCCTGGATGGAGAGATAAAGGCCCAAAGACTTCTCTCCACCCCAGCCACCCAGAAGCTCATAGTCCTCCTCACCGGAACATGGACAAACAGGAGAGGAGGAGGAGGCTTGGCTGATTAGTGCTTTTTGAATAATTCCATCTCAGCGTCTGATCAAAAGTTTCATCTTCATGAGGGAAGCAGCCAGGAAACAATACCCGTGCATGTTTTTTTGTTTGTTTGTTTGTTTGTTTTTCGGCAGGGCAATTGGGGTTAAGTGACTTGGCCAAGGTCACACAGCTAGTAAGTGTGTCAAGTGTCTGAGGCTGAATTTGAACTCAGATCCTCCTGATTCCAGGGCCAGGGCTCTACTCACTGAGCCACCTAGCTGCCCTTCTGTGCATGTTTTTAAGTACACATTGGAATTGTGCCAAAGTACAGGCAGCTAGGTGGTACAGCAGATAGACCGCTGGACCTAGAGTCAGGAAGACCCATCTTCCTGAGTTCAAATCTGGCCTCAGACAGTTCCTAGCTGTGTAACCCTGGCCAAGTCACTTAACCCTGTTTGCCTCAGTTTCCTCATGTATAAAATGAGCTGGAAAAGGAAATGGCAAACCACATGAAGAGAATCCCAAATGGGGTCACAAAGAGTCAGACACGACCAGACAACAACAACAAAATGCTGCGCAACCTCTGTCAGTTAATCCTAATCCCACATTCCACGGTCTCCCTCTGCATGGGAGAGAGATTAGCTGGCACCACTCTAGGGAGCAAGATCTAGACAGATTAGATAGATAGATGGATATAGACACAGATATCTCTAGCAACGTAGCTATATCTATCTACATAGATCTAGAGATGTGTAGATAGATGTATCTATATCTATGAAGCCCTAAGCTGGATCCCTCCACTCACATCTCTCAAGTGTGAGCATACTCTTTGGGCAGGTTCCGGTTAAACTGGTCCAAGTTGTTCCAAATACCCAACATTCCACCTCCTGCCTTCATGCCTTTGCATGTTTTCCCTTCATATCAGGAATGCACTCCTGATTCATCTCTACCCTTTAGAATCTCTAGCTTCCTTCAAAGCATAGCCCAAGTATCCCCTTCTACAAAAGGTCTTTGCTGATTCCTCTCAACTATTAGCACTCCCTCTGCCTTAAATTTTATTTTGTATTATTTTCTATATACTTCGTGCTTACTTGCCTCTGTTGTTCTCCTTCCTCCCAGGAGAATGTAAGTACCTTCAAGTCTCAAGGGTTGTTTCATTTTTGTCTTTGTATTCTTTCAATTCAACAAATCCTACTAAGTAAAACAGATAGAATGTTTGCATATCTTTCCAGCCTTACCAAGAGGCTCTTTGGCAAATATTCACAGTGACTTTCATCACATGTGTCTTTCTCACCATTTCCACGGCCAAGTTAAGAGGGCCACGATCTCTATAAACCTGGCCAAATACCAAACAACTTCCTTCCTACTTTGGGGGGTGAGAGGGAAGGGAATGGAGGGAGAGGAAAAGGGAGGAAGCATTCCTATGTCCCCTACTAAATGCCAGGGACTATGCTAAGTGCTTTTACAAATATTATCTCATTTGAACCTCCTAACAAACCTTCAAGATAGATGCTATTTTACAGTAGAGGAAACTAAGGCAAACAGTTTAAGTGACTTGTCCAGGATCATAGAACTAGTGTCTGAATCCAGATTTGAATTCAGGTCTTCCTGACTCCAGGGCCAGCCCTCTATCTACTGCTCCACCAGCTGTCTCTCAGTATAGTACATTCATATACTTTCAGAGGTCATAATGCTATGTCTTACAGAGGAAAAAGGAAGAACAGTACTGATTAATAACAAAGAGATATGTTTACCCAATAGGGTGGAGTACGAGGAGAAGATTAAATTGTCAGGTCCAGTAAACCCTGAGGTAGATTTTGGGAAGAGTATAGGGAAGGCTTGTTAAGAACAGGGATGTCAATGCAAATCAAAACAAGTCTGAAGTATTCACATCACACCAATCAGATTGGCTAACATGAAAAAACAGGAAAATGATAAATGTTGGAGAAGATGTGGGAAAATTGGAACACTAATGCATCATTGGTAGAGTTGTGGATTGATCTAACCATTAGGGAGAGCAATTTGGAACTAGGCCCAAAGGGCTATAAAACTGTGCATATCCTTTGACCCAGCAATACCACTTCTAGATCTGTATCCCAAAGAGATCATAAAAATGAGAAAAGGACCCACATGTACAAAAATATTTATAGCAGCTCTTTTTGTGGTGGCCGAGAATTGGAAATTGAGGGGATGCCCATCCATTGGGGAATGGCTGAACAGGTTGTGGTATATGAATGTAATGGTATGCTATTGTGCTATAAGAAATGATGGAAAGGTAGGCTTAAGAAAAAAACCTGGAAAGCCTTATATGAACTGATGCTGAGTGAAGTGAGCAGAACCAGGAGAACATTGTGCACAGTAACAGCCACACTGTGCAATGACCAACTTTGATAAACTCAGCTCCTCTCGGCAATGCAAGGATCTAAGACAACTCCAAAAGACTCAGAGAAAGAACTATGGAGTCTGAATGCAGATGGAAGCATACTATTCACTCTCTCTCTTTTTTTGTTTTGTTTCTTATTTCTTGTGGTTCCCCGCATTGGTTCTAATTCTTCTTTATAATATGACTAATATGAAAATATGTTTAATATGAATGTATATGTGGAGCCTGTATCATATTGCACTCCATCTTGGGGAGGGGGAGAAAATTTAAAACCTGAAATCTTACGGAAGTGAATGTTGAAAACTAAAAATAAATTAATTTTTAAAAAAATGAAAAAAAGGACAGAGATGTCACCGACTTTGTGATGACTGATCATCTGAACGCTGGGACCCTGGGAGTCTTCTGTGCCTTAAGAGCTCCAGAAGACAGCAGTACACCTCCTCACTGCAGGCCACTGTCCCCAGCAACACACACAACCAGCACAGGGGAGCACAAATGAAACTCCTAGAGAAAGTCTATACGTGGATCTCTCTCCCTTGCCTGGTTCCCTTGAATTGCCTCATGACAACACAATCAGTTTAGACATATGAGGTCTAGTTTAGAAAACCCCAGCCTCAAAGGCTGGGCTAGCTCTGCTTATGAAAGCAGCAACCATAAAAGATGAGAGAAGCTGGTTCCCTCATCAGGATGACTGTCAACAGCTTCTGGCTTCTGGTTTGACAAAGCCTTAATGCCATATGAGCATCTCAGGAAGGACTTCGGGAGCTTTAACTTGGAGAAGTCTTGGAGGGTGGGAGTTGGGGTAGGGATGATACTTGTCTGCAAGTACTCAAAGTCTTGTTGTGCAAGCAGAGACTCCATGCCAGGTGCCCGTGCTATAGAGAGGATTCCTGTTGGAGAACATGATTTGTAAAGTCCTTTTCTAAACTGAGGTTCTAGGGATACTTTGGGGTTAGTTGATGATAGTAACGAGTCTCTTCTACTAAACTCTATGACAAATGCATGAAGGATCCTTGTTCTTTTCAAAGTACGGGCACATCTCATCTTGGTATATACGTCCTAGGGATTTATGTGAGGCATATATAGGTTTAAGTGATGTGCCCAAGGTCACCACTAACAAGTAGCTGAGGTAGGATTTGAAAACAGGTCTTCCTAATTCTAAACTCAGCCCTCTAGCAATTTGGCTATACCTAATTAGATAGGGAAAACTCCCTAAAGAAGGCAGAAGACTAACTATGGTGCCAGCTGGACATGTTGCCCCCTGACCCCGCTGCCTTGCCAATTCACCCTTCCCCCCACAGAGTGAGAATGAGGTGAATTGGTAATGGCCAGATGTAGCAGCATTTCCATGGTATTGGCTGAGGTTTTGAGGGGATATAGTGCCGTGGAGAAGGTCTGGCCAAAGAAGGAAGTTCCACAACAGTAAAGTCTCAGTTCCTGAGAATTAAGAGGTGGCTCTGAAGAGGAGGGGAGCGGGGGGAGGGGGGGGGGGGAGGGAGAAAAGGGAGGAGGAGCAGGGGAGGATAAGGAGGTGGGGGAGGAGAAGGAGGAGGATCTAGAGCAGCTAGTACAAAGTGAACAAGGACAAGGAAGGAGAAGTGGGGGGAGTCAAAAAATAGATTGGCAAAAAAGGACAAGCACGAAGGTCATGGTTGAGCCCGGAGAAAATGGGTACCCAACAAAATCTGTACTTGAGTAAAGAAAGAAAAATTACAGACACCAAGATCAGCCAAGCTTCCATGCTTCTCCCTTATTTACAAAGGGCTCTCTCAGGTCAGGTAATTTAAGAATTACCATTCTTCTTTAACATAGGCAAGGAAACTCTTATCTCTGGGAGAATCAGAGATTTAAAGAGGGAAGGGACCTTGGAAATTCAGAGATCTTCTAATTCTATCCTTGTACAATTATTTCCAAAGATATTCAGAAATGAAAGTTATATAAAACAAAAAGATATGATCTTAAAAAAACAAATCTAATGCTGAACCAAAACCTGTGTCTTAAAATGATGCTCTAGATGCATAGGGGGTGCAGTGGACAGAGTATTGGGCCTGGAGTCTAGAAGACCCAAGTTCGAATGTGGCCTCAGACACTTGCTAGCTTTGTGACCTTGGGCAAGTCACTTAACCCTGTTTGTCTCAGCTTCCTCACCTATAAAATGAGCTGGGGAAGGAAATGGCAAAGCACTCCATTTTCTTTGCCAAGAAAAGCTTAAATGGGGTTACAAAGACTCAAACACAACTGAAATTACTGAACAATAGCAACAAATCCTACCTTCTCAAATTTTTATTTAAAAAAAAATACAAACAAGGAAATTTGGGCCCAGAAAGATGACTTAATCTTCCACCAAGCTCCAGCTCACACAGCTTGTAAAGCAGAGGTAGAATTTGAATCCAGGTTCTGACTCCAAAGCCAGCGCTCTTCCCGTTATATACCATGTGTTCAGAAAGTCTGTGACATGACTGCCTAAGGTCACCCTAGAGCTAAGTATATGGACGTAAGAACCGGAACTCAGAGAGTTCATGAATCGTGTCCTTCTTTCTAAAATAATAATGTTTTTGATTATAAACTTGACAGTCTTGCCAATGAAAAAATTTGCTTTGACTATGCTTATTTGTTACAAAGGCTTTCTTTTTCTTTTTCCTTTTTTTTTTTGGTTGTTGTTCAACTGGAGGGGGGAAAGGAGAGAAAATAAATGCTTATTAATTGAAAAATAATAAAATTAAATTTTAAAATAAACTTAATCTCAACAAAAATAAACAAAATTAAGAATAAAATCACAAGGTCCAAAATATTTGCATGTTGCTGCTCATAGACCAGAATGGATCCCTGATCCCATTTCAGAGGTGGGGAACCTATGGCCTCCAGGCCACAAGTGGCCCTCTAGGTCCTTGGGTGCGGCCTTTTGACTGAGTCCAAGTTTTACAGAACAAATCCTTTTATTAAGGGCACTTGTTCTGTGAAGTTAGGAGTCAGTCAAAGGGCCGCACCTGAGGACCTAGAGGTTCCCCACCCCTGATCTGGGTATTTACATTAGGTTCTCCCTGAGTTCAAGGAATTTGAAAATGAGATGATCACTGTCTCCTACTCATTCCAAGTCTTTTATTTGGAGGCAAAAAACTTCTCCCTCTCCAGGGATTATGTGGTAACCCAAGTGCCCACACAAAGGAAAGGAAAAGGAAACCCACACACAGGACATCCACATCCCATGGAGATTTACTAAAGGTTATTCTTTAAAACAGCTGGAGACAGGCCTGGGCAATATGGGAGGCCTCCAAATCAGCACCCAGATTGAGGTCATGGTGTGGTAGCTCCAAACATGGCTTCTCAGTTTTCCTTTTCTGTATAGGAAATATCCTATCTCTGACATGTTAGTAGAGACTCTAAAATCCTTTTCAAAGGTTCTAGGATGGTGACATCTGTTACTCTTCCCAGATCTATGCTTTGGGATCTTTGAGGAAAGTAACTGGTTGCAGAAGATGAGAGTATGAAAGTGGAATGTTCCTTCATTACTCAACATGGGCTAGCCCAGGACATGAAGGTCTTATCTATAAGACCAAGTGCTACAGGGCTATCTGGGACCAGAGGAAGACTTTATCTATGGGATCGTTATTGGTCAATGCTGGGTTATTTCTCAAAAGTGTCACTGAGGTTGTTTACGTTTTTCCCCCTCCTAGGATTCTTTATGTGAAATATTATGTTAAAAGAAAAATCCTCATTTGGGCTTCACCAAGGTCAGTTAAAGACAAATTCAAGAAACAAGACAAAAGGAGTTTATTGGCACTCCAAGGCACCGAGCAGTTGGAGTGGGACCAGCCCCCAATCCAAGCTCCAGCTTGATTTTCTAGTTAGTAGCAGAACAATTTACATATGAAAGTAAGACAATCTTGACTGGTAGATTATTTCATGAGGAGGTAGGATAAGTGTCATCTCAGTCTCTCCCGATTACAGCATCACTGGGAGAAAAGATTAGTCCTCAGATGATGGGGTTAGTCTTTGGGTGATGGAAGTAGTCCTAAAAGGATCTTACCCTCTCTTGTAGTCTGGCTGAGCACAGTACCCAAAGACTGGGTGGGGCTAAAACATGGGGATCACTAAGGCTATATTTTGGCCACTTGCCTGACATTGCATAATTAACTCAGATATGGGCAGAAGGGAAAGGAAAGAGATAAACTTCCTATACAAAAAGCTCTACATAAAGATACTAATAAGGCCTTATTTGTCAATATAGCTATGTATAAATGTGAATGCATGCACACACAGTAGCATACCACCTGTGGGCTACTAACCCGGCTTGAACTCATATTCACAGGTTGAGTCCCGAAGAAGGTGGGTGTGACATGTGAGTTCTAGAAATAACCTTTTGGGTGGCTATTTCTACTATTGGAGATCACAAGTCTCCGCTGGTATGTTTTTTTTATTAACAATCAAACAATAGTCATAATTAGCTCTTAGCAGCTAGGGGGCACAGTGAATAAAGTGCCAGGCCTGCTGTCAGGAAGACTCATCTTCTTGAATTCAAATCTGGCCTCAGACTCTAGCTGTGTGATCCTGGGTAAGTCACTTAACACAGTTTGCCTCGGTTTTCTCATCTGTAAAAATGAGCTGGAGAAGGAAATGGCAAACAACAGAAAAAACGACTCTCCAACAACAAGAAGCTATTTACTAAGGTATTACTGTAAGAATAATTGGCACAAAGTATTTCCCCACCTCAAAATTTCCCCTGGAGTGCATTCCATCAGAAATACACACAGCTCCTGCGGGGTAGCAAGCTCTAACCTGAGGTGTTGTTTGTTCTTAGTTTTGGAAGAGGATCCATGATGTCATAGAGCCATATCTTCACCCGCGGGTGAATCGGATTTAAGTGAGGCAGAGTTACACAAGGTCGCCAGCCTCGCTCTCTCTAAGTCAAAGTCTAGCGGCAAGACAAAAGTCAGGACGACTGGCAATGGCCTGGGATGCAGCGGATGACCTTGGCATCTTCAACGTCTGACCAAGTTCTAAGCACTCCGCAGCACCGACTTCAGCCGCCTTCATGGCCATTGGAACAAATCGTTCTCATCCATTCAGTCCACTGGAGGAAGTCTTCACATGCGTGGAGTGGACATCCCCCTAACTCACTGATGGGCAGTGACCTTCAACCTGGTTTAGCCCCTTTGCCAAGGCGGTTTGCCAAGGTGCGGCTGCCGTGCATGCTCCAGCTTCTGGGAGCCGCAGGTGAGAGCTGAGTGCCAAAAAGACACCCAAGGTGGATGCGCAGCCCTGAAAAGGGCTCGCAAGTCCTCCCACCAGACGTGCTAGTCCTCCTTGAACACCCTGCTGACTCAAGGTACAAAGGTAATTGTAATGGCAAGCAGGGCGGGCTTTTGGTTTTCTTTTGTTTTGGAGTGCTTTTCAGCGCTGAGGCAATCTAGTGCTTTGAATCTTGCCTTTGTTTCAGTCAAGAGTCTTTGATTGAATGGGGAGTCTTAGACGACCTGTTTAAATCAAGGGAAGGCTTAGGTCGTGTGGGTTTGAGTCCCATGGTTGTGATGCTCTCTGACCCTGAATAAGTATATGTATACTCCGAGGTTAGCATTTTGCTTGGGGCTCAGTCACTGGAAGAGTGGCATGTGATTTGACCAGAAGAGACTCTGGGTAGCTGTTGTTAAGGAGCCCCCTGGCTTTGAAAACCCAGATATTGGTGCTTCTCTTTCTGGTAACTATGTATGTATTGCTATGGACAGACTGATTTGTGTTATTTGCTATTTATATAATTTCTGCTTATAATTTCTGTTTGCATTCTCTCCGAAGTTCAGGGTGCTGGCTTTTCCCTCTGAGCTAAGTGAATGGTATATGTATGTTTAATTAAAGTAAGATTGTAAACCCCTTAAAGTTGCTTTCCTCAGAAAAGCAGATCAAAGGACCTGTGCTAGCAGCCCTCCTGTGCGCTGCTGTTGTTGGTCTTACACAGCCACAGTAGCTACAAGCAGCATTGTTGTTACAGTAGTGAGGCACATCTATGGGATATGTGAGCAGCAAAGAGTTACTTATAACTCTTGTTACTATATGGCCTGCGCTCCCTTGGGGAGCAGTGCCTCTGCTTTGGGGACCACTCATCTAGGCTCCCAAGGCCTTCTCTTTTCTTCAGGCTGTAGCCAGCATTCCTCTCTTCCATAGTGGTTCATGCCCTCTGAAGCTGTCTCCTCCTTTGGGTCGTTGTCTCTCTGCATCTCTCTGTCTGTCCTAAGATGTGTGTCCCTGTTCCCAGGTGAATGCATTGTCTCCTAGTGCTTCAAAAACTCTAATGCAAGAGGGGGAAACTTTTTCTGTAAATTCTGTTCTGTAAAATCTGGATTCAGCCAAAAGGCTGCACTTAAGGATTGAGAAGGCCACCAATTTGCTTTGTAAAATCTAGATTCAGTCAAAGGGCCACACTTAAGGATTTAGGCAGCCACATGTGGCCTTAAGGCTGCAGGTTCCCCACCCCTGCTCTAGTGATATGGCTGATGATGAGAGAGGAGAAAACACCCTTTTACCTTGCTGCCCTCTCTTCCAATGCAGAATTAGCTTTTCACAACTGCCTCCAAATTTTGAACTGGAACTTCAGAACTTTTGAACTTCTTCCCACTACTTAAGACTTCAAGAGGCATGACTAGCTTATTTGTTCAACCAAATGATTGTTTTCTCCTTGACCACAAGTTCAAATCTCATAAAGGGATAATAAGGCTTATGTAACCATAACTTGTTTACACATTAAAATATAACAAAGACTATATTCTATGATTATATCAGCTGAGGCTGACAGGGAAACTTCCTCCCTTCCACATGTATATATTCCGAAAAAAAGCAATATTAGTTCATTTCATTCCTCAGAAGGAAGAAGGATAGCCCTTAGAGTTACAAAAAATTTAAGAAACAAAGCCAAAGTCTTACATACATAATAAAAAAATGGGTAGAGAACCACAAAGACCAGCATTGTGGAAAGATTTGCAGAAATTAAAGTTTTGTTGGCTCAGCCACAACATTCTCTTCAATAATGCAGATTACAACTCATCCATGCCTACCAAGGAGAATGAAATGTCTTATACAGGGAACAGCGAGGAGGCCACTTTGGCTAGAACACAGAGTGCCTGAAGGATAATGTGCAATACTCTGGGAAAGGTATCTTAGAGCTACACTGAGAAGGGCTCTAAAAGCCGAATGGAGAAGTTTTTATTTTATCCTGTGGGTAAGAGAGAGGTGCTGTTTCTGGAGCACAAGAGTAACACGCTCTGATGTATATTTAAGGAACACTTTGGGGCATCTCTGTAGCGTATATTTGAAAAGAGAGATACTAGCAGCTATCAGAAATTCTCAGGAACTACTCCAATAAGTCTAGGTGAGAGAAGATAAAGGCATGAAGCAGGGTGGTAGCTGTGTGAGTGCTGAGAAGGGGACAGATACAAGAATGCTGAGGAGGCAGAATCAATAAGTTTTAGCAACTGATTACAATAGAAGGGGTGACGGAGAAGGAAGAGTCAGAGATGTTTTTGAGGTTAAATATAGGTGATTGGAAAGATGGTGGTTTCTCAAAAGAAGCAGACAAGTTAGGAAGAGGATGGAGTTGATTTTTTCTTTGGGACAGAAGAAGGAATAATGATTCTATTTTGAGCAATGAGGGCTGGAAGTCATATGCATAGAACTGATTTTTTGAATACATGGGACTTGATGAGCTCAAGAAAGAATGAAAAGAGAGAACACAGAGCAGAATAGAGCCCTGAGATACAAACCACATAAAGAGGATGGGGCACTGATGATAATCCAGCTAAGGAAAGGAGTGCTTAGATAGATATGGGGCAGGGCAAGGGGAGAGGGGAGAACAGGGGCAGAAAAAAAAATGAGGGAAGAAAGAATATCCAGGAGGAGGAGAATGTTGACCACACCAAATGCTACAGAGAGGTCAAGAAGGATGAATAAAAAAGGCCTATATCCATTTTCCCTCAGAAACTCTCAATTTCAGATCTGTGGAGTTATAGAGTTCCATGGTTCCCAGCCATACAACACCAAGACACGAAATGCCAGTATTAATGACCAACACAATGACCAATCACAAGCCCCAGAGGACTGATGAGGAAGCCTCCATGCTTTACAAATATTGACAGAGGGTGATGGTACTGAGGTCCACAATGAGATATACATTTTCAGACATGGACAAGGTGCAAATTTGTTTGGCTTAACTATGTTTATTTTTTGTGAGAGGGTCTTTTGCGTGGAATTAGGTAGGGTGAGAGGGAAGCTAAAGATAGTGATGCTAAATAAAGGAGGAAAAGAAAGAAACCAGCATCAATGAGGTGTTTAAAAAATACAGAGAACAGAAGGAGTTTCAAAGGGATAAACAGGTAAGCACAGAGATGCTTAAAGGGACCTGTCTGAATAGATGGTTACAAAGACATATAAAAATGTGTGTGTAAATAATTATATATTTTTATATATAAATATATGTGCATACAGATACATATTTATGTATGAATGTGCACATTATTAAAAGAAAACAAGTTAGAAATAGCAGAGATTCAGGGTTACATATGCAATGCTCTTTCTGTTGTTTCTATATTGAAAAGCTCACATTTGATTGTGTTTATGAAATTCAGAATAACAGAAAATTCTTTTAAAAATTCTTCTTTTAAAGAATATTGGTATTAAATGATGGGCCTTTGTTTCATGGAGTCCAGGGAACTGCTGCTTATAGTACAATAGGACTACTTGGCTGAAGATCATTCAAGGGAAGTTATAAATCACGGCTGACCTCACACACTGAGTCATAAAACATGCATTGGCCAATAAGGAGCTGAGTACTGCAAATTGTCTGGGTCTCTATGCTGAGCTCAGACTGTCTTTGTCCTTGTAATGCTGGATTTTTCTCCTTGATCTGAGGCTGCCATAGCTCTTTCCTTACATACTGAGCTATGGTACCTGTTTATGCTTCTGATCTGAATATCCCTCCTACTTCTGGCCCACTGGCTCAGAAACCTGGATCCCTGCCAACTAGAACCCATCTTCTACATGACTGATGATGCTTCTAGCACTCCCTCAGTGAGGACTAACCAGCCACAACTTTTCTTCCTGTTAATCAGCTTGGGAAGTCCTACCTGGTGCTATGGAAGCTCCTCAGCCTGGGTGGGATCCATCCTTGGATAAGGTCTATAGGAAACAATATACTTGAACAAATATAAATACTTAAAAGAATTTTCTGTGTACCATATTGAAAAAAAAATCCAATGAACTCTGGAGGAAAATGAATTAATATAAAAAAATTGTGACCCTAGAGTGGAGTCTCATGCTTGGAAATTTTATATTTGTAGCAAGAATGTGGTGAAAGATAGATCAACGGTACCCTTAATCACGGAATCCTCCCAATTCACTTGGTGAAATTAAAGGATGATGGATATATAAGGGTTCAGACTTTGAAGTAGCCCATTTGCACCTTGTAAAGGCTATGTGTATCCTTTTCAAACTTCAGCACATTTGTGAATAGAAGAACCAGGAAACGTGGCTGAGGATTGGCAGAGACAACAGACCTGCTTGTGGGCAGAGCTAGCCTTGGTGAGTTTTGAAAAAGGATGGGGCAGATCCTGCCAGCAATCTAGCATTTGAGTTTCTTAGTTATTTGAGAAGAGGACCAGCCATGGAGGAAAGTCTCAGCTGTTAAGATGTTGATTCTTTCCCTTTCCCTTTCCTTTCTTGGACAACACAGCAAACGTGAGCAGAAAGGAGATTTTCCTGTCCTCTCCCCCTCCACAGTGGCAACAGAATCTGGAAACAGAAGCACGTGGCAGAGTCTAACTGCAGAATTGAGTTGAGTCAAGCAAAGAATGAGAACTGGCACCTGGAGCTGGGATCCTGCTCAGGCCTGTGCAGGCCTGGGAGACCACACCACTGCTGATTCTAGGGCAGACCTGTGCAACTTGGTAGTGGTAGGAACCAAATTAAAATAGGCTAAACTTCTTCAGGCCACAGATGGGTTTGTAGTGGCTTATTTTACTTATTACTTAAGATTTTTATTAACCATGAAATCACATTAATGTTAAAAAAATTACTCTGCTACATGATACAAGTTTCAATACATTTTCAAGGTTTTTGTACTGTTTACATTTAGTTAGGGGGATGTATTATACTTCTTGTCAGCAATTGGTTTATCATACTCTGGAATCATGTTAGAAATCCATTTCATTAGAAATCTGAAAACTAACCTGAGTAGCTGCCTCACTTTCTGAGTGTATTTTCTTGAAAAACCATTGTTCCCTACTGAGATTTTCCAACAATTTGGATGCTTTAATTTGTTTTCATTGGTGTCCAATTTGCTTAAGTAAGGATGTTTTGATTCAAAATGGCGACGAAGATTGTATTCCTTAGGAATGGCTATTCTCAGCAAACAAAGCACAATATTTTGTCTCTCCCATAAGTAAGCAAGTATTTATGTGCCCACTACAAATTAAATACTCTGTGTTCTAATTCAGTCTTCCATTTCTTTTTATCACCCATTTTACAAAGTCCCCCCCAAAAAACTTTAATATTAGAACCAAAAAATCTCCACAGCAACTGTTCACATATAAAGAAATACTGAACTGAGGGTCTGACCTTGGAGACAGCACCAGACACTCATGTAACTTGGGGTGGGGCGGGGTGGCCACAGAGTGAGGGAGGGGAAGAAGCCCTCACTTTGTTGAGGCTCATTGTATAGCAGGCATCAGCTGCATTGGTGTGTGGCTGCACTCACTTTGTCCCCGTTCAACACCAGTAATGACCAAAAACACAGCAAAAATACAGGACTCTCGCTCCTCTCAGACTAGAGACAGACTGACATGGTTGATCGCCCCGGGTCATGAGACAAACAGGAGACAGTGCACAGTGTTGACCCACCTGCTAAGTTACCTGCCAGGCACAATGGTGACTAGAGGAAGGTGGGTTAAGCGGGGCCACGGACAAAGCACTAATTACATCCTTATTTTTTTACATCTTCTACATTTTTCCCAGGCTACTCAAAATCCTTGGGCAAGTCCCAAGTGGCCCTCGGGCCATATGTTGTATTGGCCTGTTCTAGGGTATGGGTTCTGGTTTATCCCAACAGTGCTTAGCAGTACCCTAGGCCAGGATTTTGGAAGAACCTGACGTGGGACATGGTAGAGACTATAGCTATCAGAGCCAGGCACTCATCCTAGGAGCAGAACCAAAGACCCAGGGCAGCAACTCTTCCAGTCGGGATGTCCCACTCCACAAGGAGTAATGCAAAGATGTCGGGGCCCTGCCACATTGGGGATGTAAGCAGCACCTCCTTGCACAAGTACACTACGGAAACACATTTCCTACAAGGATGCTTTTCTCGTCTCCCCCATGCGTGCCCACTGTCTCTGATGACACTGGGTAAATTTGTGGGAAAGCATAGCCCAGGTTTACAGGCTTGAGCTGTTCTGTTTCCTTATTATGTCATTTTAGTAAATGCCTTTGCTTTGAGCTACTTGTGTCAAGGTAAGAGTCCAAGAACTCTAGTTTTAGTAGTAGAGGCCCACAGACTACCTTGAACCTGGGGCAGTCATCCTTCGCAGTACTTAACTAACGAGTACAGTGGGGCAGGGAGTGAGCCAGCGGTGGCTGGGTTGTATTTGTCGTATGTCAACTTCTGTCTTTTCTACTTCTTATAGATGCCCAGAGCCACCCTCCGGGCTCACAAAGATAAGGGCCGATTTTGGAGGCTGACCCCAAAACAGCTCATTCTCTCTCTCATTATCTCATCGTTCTCTTTCGTATTTAAGAGGCAGCATGGCCCACTGGGAAGAATGATGGACAAGGGTCTCAATCTCACATATGCCTCTTCCTTGGACAAATCACTGAATCTCCCTATGCTCAATTTGCTCATACATAAAATGAGTTCAGGTTATGTAGATGCTAAGGTCCCTTCCAGGTCAAAATTGATCATCTCCTAAGCTGAATTTACTCTGGAAAATCTCAGAAAATAGTTCATGAATAGCTCATGTGTAGATTAATAAAGAGGTGGTTCCTATCTTTTTTTTTCTTTTGGAGGCAATGAGGGTTAAGTGACTTGCCCAGGGTCACATAGTAAGTGTCTGAGGCCAGATTTTGAACTTGAACTCAGGTCCTCCTCACTTCAGGGCCATTGCTCCTGCACCATCTAGCTGCCCCACCTCACCCCCTTCCCTATCTTGAAATGGCCCATTTGCCCCTTGTAAAGTGTGTGTGTGTGTGTCCCTCTCAAACTTTAACTCATTTACATATACAAGAGCCATGAAACTTGGCTGGGGATTGGCAGAAATTGTTTTTGGGAAAAAAATTCTTTTAATTATATTTATCCAATTATAATGTTCCTCATCAATAAACATTTATTGAGCACCTACTATGGGCAAGTAATGGGGATACAAAAAGAGGCAAAAGATAGTCCTTGTCCTCAAGGAGCTTACTATCTAACAGGTGAGATAACACACAAACAATACATAAAAAGCAAGCCATGTACAGGACAAATAGGAAATAATTAACAGAGGGAAGGCACTAGAGTTAAGAGGAGGTAGGAAGGCTTCCAGTAAAAGATCTCCTAGCATTGATCTCCCTGCCTCACGCCCCTCCCCAGTCCAATCCATTCTCCACTCAGCTATCTCCCTAAAGCTCAGTTCTGACCCTGTCACCCCCGCTACTAAATAAACTCCGGTGGCTTCCTGTTACCTCCAGAATCCAACATAAATCCTTTGGCTTTTAAAGCTCTTCACAACCTAGTCCTCTCCCACCTTTTTCAAGTTTCTAATAATTTATTCCTCTCCACATACTCCAGATCTGTTGACCTTGGTCTTCTTGTTTGTTCCTCCCACATGACACCCTACTTCCCAACTTGGTGCATTTTCACCATTTCATGATCTCCCTCCTGTTCTCAAACTCCTGACTTCCCTAGATTCCTTCACATCTCAGTCAAAAGCCTACCTTTTGCAAGAGCCATTTCCTGATCCCCCTCAATGCTAGTACCTTCCTTCTGAGATTACCTCCAATTTACCCTGTACATATGTTATTTGTACATAGTTATTTGCAAGTTGTCTTCCCCAGAATATGGGCTTCTTATAGGAATAAATAGAGTTTTTCTTAAAAGATAAGTAGTATCTATCTAAAACCATCAGCAAACATTATATATAATAGGGATAAGCTAGAAGTTTCCCAATAAGATCCGGGGTGAAACAAGGATGCCCTTGTTTTACATTCAATATTGTACTAGAAATGTTAACTTTAGCAATAAGAGAAGAAAAAGAAATTTAAGAAATCAGAATAGCAAAGAAGAAACAAAGCTATTACTCTTTGCAGATGACGGCATACTTAGAGAATCCTAGAGAATCGACTAAAAAAACTACTTGAAATAATTATCAACTTTAACTAAGTTGCAGGATATAAAATAAAGCCATATAAAGCATCAGAATTTCTATATATTATCAACAAAGCCCAGGAGCAAGAGATAGAAAGAGAAATTCCATTTAAAATAACTGTAGACAATATGAAATATTTGGGAGTCCAGCTACCAAGACAAACTCAAGAACACAATTACAAAACACTTTTCACACAAATAAATTTCACACAAATATCAAATGCTCAAGGGTAGGCTGAACTAATATAATAAAAATGAAAATTCTACCTAAATTAATTTATCTATTCAGTGACATACCACTCAAACTACAAAAAAAAATTATTTTATAGGACAAGAAAAAATAAAAACAAAATCCATCTGGAAGAACAAAAGGTCAAGAATATCAAGAGAATTAATAAAAAAAAAATGCAAAGGAAGGTGGCCTAGCTGTAACAGATCTTAAATTGTATTATAAAGCGGCAATCATCAAAACTATTTGGTACTGGCTGACAAATAGAGTGGTGGATCAGTGGAATAAGGTACAGAAGACACAGTAGTAAATGACTATAGTAATCCACTGTTTGATAAACCCAAAGACTCCAGCTTCCAAGATAAGAACTCACTATTTAACAAAAACTGCTGAGAAAACTGGAAAATAGTATGAGAAAAACTAGACAGACCAGCATCTTGCACTGTATACCAAGACAAGGTCAAAATGGGTACATGAGTTTAGGTTTATGGGTAATACCATAAGCAAGACCAAACAATAGATAGAGAACATTATAAAATGCAAAATGGATAATTTTGATTATATCTAAATTAAAAAGGTTTTGCACAAACAAAACCAATGCAACCAAGATTAGAAGAAAATCAGAAACCTGGGAAACAATTTTTATAACCAGTGTCTCCGATAAAAGCCTCATTTCTAAAAGATAGAGAGAACTGAGTCAAATTTATAATACAAGTCATTTCCCAAATGATGAATGGTCAATGGATATGAACAGGCAGTTTTCAAATGAAGAAATTAAAGCTATCTATAGTCATATGAAAAAGTGCTTTAAATCACTATTGATTAGGGATATGCAAATTAAAACAACCCTGAGATACCACAATGCCTGCTTCAGCCACTTTTATGGCTATTGGAACAAACTGTTCTCATCCACCCATTTCGCCCATTCCATCTACTCTGTGCTAAACAGAGCATGCTGACTTACTGTATTCCCAGTAAAGGCCTTTTTTTGAGGCAACAGGGTTAAGTGATTTGCCAGGATCACACATCTAGTGAGTGTCTGGCATTCTATCCACTGCATCACCTAGCTGCCTTTGCTATAGGTACTTAATAAATATTAACTGAATTGACTAGAAACTGGTTATTTGCTAATAAAGGGAATTTGTTTGAATTAGACAGAGATTTGTTCCGAGTTCATTAGCTTAGAGCTCCATAGTGAAGGACCTACCTCTACCAATGCAAGCTGGAGAACCTTCTCTGCAACTTACAGTCTTAGAGGATTGCCTAGAGCTGGCTGAATAACTAGATTTCATTTACCCGGTTATTTAAATAACAGTTACTTGGCTGAATTCACCCGTTTATTTTCAGAATAATGGGTTATTAGACTGATTCACTAGGTTATTTTCAAAATAACCAGTGGTTGCACTGAATTGACCCAATTAAAAATCAAATGCCTAGTGCTTGAATGAATTCATCTGGTCATTTCCAACCCAGCTGGCATATGTACCTACAAACTCAGTGAAGGCACACTCTCCTTAGATTTCCTACACCTCAGTGCCTCATAGTGTCTCTCCTGCTCGGCTCTATTTTTACTGGGACATTTGACATGTGTCTATTTATAAACTTTTCTCCTTCTTGTGATTCTAGTCCCAGTTCTATAATCCATGTGGTATAGCTTTTCATGTCTTCAGGTCTCAAGGCTACAGACTTCTGGTTACTTGTGATGTCTGAGAAATCTCTTATTAACAATTATACTCTTAATGGCCATATTGAGCGGAACACTGAGAATTATGTTTTTTGATACGTTCCCAAAGAAAAGAAATCAAGACTTTTTAAAAATGCTGCTGCTAAATTTGGGGTTTTTACTTTATTCAGTAGCAATCTCATAATTTGAAAATCAATTAAATTCGACCTGAATAATCCTTTTGGTCTCCATAACATCAAATAATATGAATTCTGCTATGTACACCCAAGAGAACAGACAAGGGTTCAGTAGATGTCATGAAGGACACAGCTGTCATCATAGCCTTGTGATCCAGCATGACAGCAGGCCAGGCTTTCCAAGGGAGACATATAACATGGAAGATTGCAAACGTGGGGAAAGTCCCTCACTTATGTATTTAACAAACATTTATTGTCTACTATGTGCCAGGTAAACAGCCCCCTCCAACCCCACCCTCAGATACTCTACCACAAAGAGACACCTGAGTCTCTTGATCCTTTTCCTCATAGCTCTCATATCTTTAATAGTAAGGTGGTCTAATGCTAGATTAAAGGTCCTGCTTCTCCTGGCTCTCATATATTACCTACAGAATAGAAGATGTCAGCATCTGTCATGTTCACAGGTCAATTCCCCTGCTTGTAGAAAATAGCCTTCCCTTAATTCCTTATACAGAAAATAACATACTGTCTTGTCTTGCAGTGTCCAAGTCTTACTTCCCAACCATCCTGTTACCTCCATAGGGCCATGCCCCTCTTAATAGTGTGACACAGAAGTTCACCTGAAACTCAGGCCGAATTAACAGACACATAATGATAAGAATGAGAGAAGTGACCATCCTGCTGTACCCTGACCTGGTCAAGCCACATCTGGACTACTGTTAGGAGTCTCGAAAATTTTAGGAATGACAAGGTATTTGCAATCTGGGTTGTATCCTGTCCTGAGGACACTGAGGTTTTGCTAGGGTGTGTAAAAACTCACTCTGAAAGGATCTGTTGAAGGATCTTTTGCTTAACCTAGGTGAGAGGAGATTTAAGAGAGATAGCCTCTGAAGGACTAGCTAGTGCAAAAGGGGCTAGTCACTAGAGTAGAGGACTAGGAGCCGGGGGTGAAAGCTTTAGAAAGGCAGATTACATTTCAACGTAAGGATAAATTTCCCACCAACTATAATAATAAATCATTAAATAACCACTGTGTGCCAAGTACTATGCCAGGAGCCAGAAACACAGAGATAATGAAATAGTCCCTGCCCTCAAAGAAACTTACATTCTATCAGGAGAACCAACATGTACATGAGTATACATATGAGGCAACTGTGTGGCTCAGTGGATAGAGTCCTGGGCCTGGAGTCAGGAAGACCTGAGTTAAAATCCATCTTCTGATACATACTAGCTGTGTGACCCTGGGCAAGGCATTTAACTGCCATCTGCCTCAGTTTCCTCAATTGTAAAGTGAGGATAATAACTGCACATACCTCCCAGGATTGTTGTAAGGATTAAATGAGATAATACTTGTAAAGTGCTCAACACAGTGCCTGCACACAGTAGGCACTATAAAAATGCTTATTCCCTTTCCCTTTCCATATGTAACACCCCAAGGGTATTCTCAGATTAGATCATTCAGAAGAGGACTCCCCCCAAGTTCAAGGCACGGAGCTCCCAAAACTATAGCTCACATCCGAGCTCCCAAAACTATATTTCACAAACTTGCCTCAGTATTTGTTTTTTTCCATTGCCGGTGAAAAGATGGAAGATGACAACCTTACGAGTTTCCAAAGTTCAGGAGAGCAAGTGTAGAGGTACTCTAGTATCTCAGAGTTTAAGTTTTGCAGCCAGTTCAGCTTCAATGGCCTAAGGAGCAAGGAGTTAACCTTGGGAGTGGCCTTCAGGACAAAGACAAGTTTCAGAGAAACCTGGGAAGACTTGTATGAACTGACGCAGAGTGGAGTGAGCAGAACCAGGAGAACACTGTATACAACAGCTAAACATTGTGAAGACAGACAAGTTTCTCTTTTGATCACTGCAACGACCAACCCTAATTCCATTTGATCAGTGATGAAGAATGCTACCCACCTCCTGAAAGATGGACTTGACTCAAGATGTGGACATGGCCCACTTAACCCCAATTGCCCTACCCTCCAAAAAAAAAGATGTGGACATGGCCAGTGGGCAGCTAGGTGGCTCAGTGGATACAGTACTGGGCCTGGAGTCAGGAAGACCTGAATTCAAATTAGGCCTCAGCCACTTGCTAGTTATGGAACCCTGCGTAAATTTGCCTTAATGCACTGGAGAAGGAAATGGCACACCACTCTAGTATCTTTGCCAATAAAACCCCATGAACAACATGGTCCACAAGAATAGGAAATGATTGAACCACAACAATGGGGGAACCTGTTTTGCGTTGCTATGCATACACGTCTATTTCACTCTTTTGTTCACTGGCTTAGAGCAAAGATGGCTACATCTCTTCTCCAGGGTTCTAAGGGTACCCTAAAGTATTTGAAGTTACTTTTCTCTACTGCCATTGGCTTGAGCCTGCACTTCCTAAAATGTGAATTTTTTTCTCCTCCCCCCCAACCAGTAGTAAATGTTATTCTGTTATCAGTCACACTCTTTGTAAAAGAGATCATCAGATTGAATATATCCTTTACTCTCACAAACCTGGGAACTGGGCTTTGGGCCTAGGAGAGCTCTGAGAAAGTGATGAAGAGAGGAGGTCATTCTGAACCCTGGGAAAAGAGTCTCAGGAAGGCAGCCAGGAGTTCAGAGAAGTGGGATCTTGGAGGGATAAAGTAAGGAGGAGAGGGTGGGATTATGTCACTAGATCACCGAATTTAGATGCAGAAGAGTTCTTAGAGATCATATTCTAGTCTAATCCTCATTTTTTACAGATTAGCAAATTTAAGATCAGGACCCAGGAAATGGCTTGCCTAGAGGCCCCACTCTTAGCAAAAAGTGCAGCCCAGACTGGAACTCCCAAGTGCTCTTCCCCCTCAATCATCCTGCCTCAACAGGTGTAGAGCAAAGAGAAACTTCCAGGGCTCCATTCTTTCCCACACTATTGTTTTCATCAACTCTACAGTCTTGTCAAATAGGATTACTCTCCATTCTGTTCTTGCCCTGCCCTTTCTTGGCTTCCACCATGTTTATGCTGGACTGCCATGCCTGGGATGGGCTAGTCCTCCCTCCCACCCCCATCTACACTACAGAGATAGGGCCGGAAAGGACCGCCAGTGTTCCCCTACTTCAACTTCCCCATTAGAATATAAACTTCTCCAGGGCAGGGACTATCTTTTGTATCTTGGGAGCACAGCACAGTCCCTGCTACATAGTTTGTTGTTATTCAGTCATTTCAGTCGTGTTCAACTCTTCATGAGGCTATTTGGGGTTTTCTTGGCAAAGATTCTGGAATGGTTTGCCATTTCCTTCTCCAGCTCTTTTTACAGGTGAGGAAACGGAGGCCAACAGGGTTAAGTGACTTTCCCAGGGTCATGCAGGCAGTCAGCATCTGAGGCCAGATTTGAACTCAGGAAGGTGAGTCTTCCTGACTCCAGACCTGGCACTCTATCCATGGTACCACCTAGCCATCCTTGGTACACAGGAGGTGCTTAATAAATGTTTATCGATTGATTGATTTTACAAGTAAGAAAATCGAGGGCTGAAGAAAGGAGGCCACTGGCCTGATCTCACAAAGGTAGGATGTATAGAAAGTATCCCACCTTCCATAAGCCTAGATCTTCTGATACTACCATCCCATGATAATAACCCCAAGTCTCCTGAATCTTCTTTCTTCAAAAGTCCAACTCAGGTAACATTTCAGCCTAGCAGAAATGGAAACCTCTCTATTCAAATTTCTCAAAGCCTTTTGGAACAGGTAGGTGGCTCAGCAGATAGACCACTGGGTCTGGAGTCAGGAAGACCTAAATTCAAATCCAGCCTTAGACACTTACTAGCTGTGTGACCCTGAGCAAGTCACTTAACCTCTGTCTGCCTTAGTTTCCTCAATTGTAAAACGGGTATATAATAACAGCATCTGTCTCGTAGGGTTATTGTGAGGTTCAAATAAAGAAATATCTGTGAAGTGCTTAGCACAAAGCCTGGCACATGGTTGGTACTATATAAATGCCTATTTCCTTCCCTCCTTTGCCTAAACCTCTCCTTTGTACTTTTCTCACCTTCCCCAGTTATTTATTAATATATTCTTATCCCCTATTAGATTAGAAGTTCCTTGAGCAAGATCCATGTCCCTTCTATCCTTGTGTTCACACGTCACCCCCGCCTGTGGCTCTAAGAAACTGTATTGGGGTGCAGTGGCCACACCCCAGTAAAACTGTCTTGGCAGATGGGCTGAAAGCATTTACTAAATGCTGAGTGATTGGACTTAAAATTCTATTAGCTAGTATTTATAGAGCACACTTAAAGGCCTGCAAAGCGCCTTCCCATCCTTTGTCACCTGACCCTCACAACAACCCTGGGAGGTAGATGATAGCATTATTTTCATGGCAGAGATTAGGGAACTGAGGTTGACAGGTGAGTGACTTGGGTCACACAGTAGTAAGTGACTATGGTAGGCGCTGCTGAACTCGGGTATTTCCAAGTCCAAGTCCTCTGCACCACCTTGATGCCCCCAAATGCTGAGGGTTACTAAGGAAACCAATTACATTGAAATAAGGTTATCAAAATACAGTGATCCAAGACAGTCCCAAAGGACTCCAGATGAAAGATGCTATCCGTCTCCAGAGAAAGAACTGATGGTATCTGAATATAGATCAAAGTGTACTATTTAAAAAAAAAACGTTAAAAGCAAATTATCAAAACATTAAAAAAAAAAAAAAGTTCACAGACTTCCTGGACTAAAAACTGCTCTAGCTAGCTCCCGTTCCTAGCTCTTCACAAACTTCCCAAATCATCCAATTCTGCATATTCTACTCTCTTTTTTTTTTTGTCACCAGACCTAATATGGGCTCCTAAAAATGACCTGTTGAAACTACTTGAGTAAATACCTAATTGGTCCTCCTATCTCTGCTCTCTCCTCCCAATCTAGCTTTCATATAGTTTCAAAAGTCGTCTTCTTAATGCATAAATCAAGACATCTTTCACTTTTGCTCAAAGCTCAAATGTGCTTTACTTGGACTGTAAGTTCTAGGAGGAACAAGGATGATATCTTATCTAAATTTTGAATTTCCTCCAGGAACTGCAGCTGGGCTACCCTCCTCATCACATATTGGTCTTCTTCATACATTCTAAATCTCCCATCAAACTGCACTACTCTCCATCCCCCAAATAATTCTGTTCCATAGTCCCAGAATACTCTCTTTTGTGCATTGCACTCCTTCTCAACTTTCAAAGACTAATTCAAAAGTCACTCTTCCTTTGTAGAATTTTTTATCTCAAACAGCCCAATGATTGTAAGCACTTATAGTGTATTCTTGTGTATTGTAGCTATTAGAGTATGTCTTCTGATATGAGTTCCAAGAACACAGGGACTTTGTCTCATCTAAACTTTAACTCCACCACCCACCAGCTCTGCACACTAGATGCTTGATAAATGTTTTTTTAAATTTTATTTTATTCTGAACCTAAGAAATAAAACAAGCCTTTCCATAACATAGAATAGAAAAAAAAAAAGATGATTGCACAGGAAACTGCATATCTACTGTGTACAACATGCTATTCCTTTTAAATATGTAATAATGTTATCATGTAACTTTCTTTTTTTAATTTAATGTAATCTAAATTATCCATTTTATACCTCATATTACTTTCTATCTCTTGTTTTTTCATGATTTGTTCGTCTATCCATAAATCTTGATAAATATTTGTTTAACTGAATTAGTCCTTTCCAGCTGGAAATTTATTATCCTAGGAATTGATTTTCTCAGCCACTCCCAGAACAGAATATTCTCGTCCTGAAAAGAAGGAAGGTAGGGAGTGGCAGCAGCTTCAGGGCCCAGATTCTGACTCTGAAACTACCACATCAATAAGCTTTTATTGATCTGTGAGGCATCTCAAGTTAGCCTAGCTGTAACTTGTAGGGAAGAGGATGGACGGACACGGACACACACACACACACACACATACACACACACACACACACACACACGACACAGGGTGAGTTGAATGTACATAGTAGGAGGTGGGAGTTAAGAGTTGGGCCCATGCCAATCACCCTGATTCACAATCTCCTAGGGCGATTCTTACAGTTTCCTCCCTGGAGCAAGAATAATTTTGCAATCCAGGATTAACTTTCACTTTCACATAAAGAAAACCATCCTGGTGAGTTTAAGCAGTCAAGCACACCTCCATAGCTCAGAAAACAGTCAGTGCCCTGGGATTCCAGGAGTAGCTTTCTTCTCTCATCCTTCTGAGCCACTGGGCACAGCTCTCCCTAGACCTCAGTCCTGAATTCTTCCCTGGTTTTTCTCTGAATGACTTGTCCCTGATGTTTTAGTTCCATGAAGCCATGATTCTAAGAGGAAAACACCTCTGCTCCCCTCCTTTTTTTAAAAATAAATTCTACTTTTCCTAATGCCCAAGAAATACCCTCAGGTGTTTCCTCAGCCCCCCCCAAAAATGGCAGTCCAGATGGCTGCTTGCTATGCGGGCTATTCAAATTCAACAGGTCTCTGAGGGAGAATGGTGGAATCACAGCTGGTGGCTATAGAGGCTAAAGTGATAGACCTGGAGCCAGATCAACATAGCTTCAAATGCCTCTAATTAGCTGTGTGATGGTGAGCAAATCACTTCACACCTCAATTTATCTCACGGGGTGGTTTTGAAAAGAGGCTTAAAAACAATACTCAAATCTAAATAGTTATGATGGGTGTGACCAAGAACAAGTCACTTCCCTTTACCACACTTTCATCTCCTCCTCTCTAAGATGGTCCTTGCCAGCACTTGCAAAGCTTTCCTCTATGCTCATTAAGTTTTCCCCAAGAAAGAGATCTGGCTCTTGTTCGGGCACAGGCTGGAAAAGCTGCAACTTTGCCTCAGATTATATTCTCAGCCATAGAGAATCAGTTAACATCCTGATCCTGGGGAAAACTGGCAGGCCCAGCCTTCTCTTTATAGGTTTTGAGAAACGAATATCAGAAAAACAGGATAGGATACCTGCATCCTTATAGGGGAGTCTAACTCAGCACCCACTGCCTCCAGCCCACCTAATCTCTCCTCCCCTCCCACCAGTCCTGTTGTGATTTAACTTCCTCTAGGGTGAAAGTTAAATTTAGTTCCAACCTTAACCAGTTGCATGACCTTGACCAAGTCACTTCTAAACATCTCTAGTATATGTCCCTTCTCTCCCCTGACACTGCTGCCACCTTGGTACAGGCGCTCACCAGCTCATGCCTAGATTATTACAATAGCTTCTTTGCCTCAAGTAGTCTATCCTCCACTATAATACACCATCTACTCAATAAACTCCAGTGGTTTCCGATCACCTCCAGGATCAAATATAAACTCCTCTGTTTAGTTTTAAGGCCCCTTCCTACCTTTCCAGTTCTCTTACACTTTACTTCCATCATTCTGTTATCTATAGGAGGATACTACATCTACACAAACAAGTGTCATGAAAGGTTGAATTGACAGAAGAAAAATGAAAGGGATGATCTCTAAGCAATAGCTGAGAACGCCACTTCAAATTTCACTGAAAAAACTGAGACCGCTCACCAAAAGCTCCCTTTTCTCCCCTCTTCCTCCTCCTCCTCTCACATCACCTAGGTGCTTTCTGTCACTATCTCCTCCTTCACCCCCATCTCCCATGAAGAGGAGGTCCTTCTTCTTGCCAAGGTAAACCCCTCTCCCTTGACAAGAGGTTCCATTTCGTCTCATCTTTACAAGAAGACTGCCCCGTCCATCATCCCCACTCTCTTCAATCTCCCTGACAATCCGTCGCTTTCTTACGGCCTACAGCTCTCCATCCTAAATGGCAAACGATCAAAAAACTTCCTTTAATCTATCCACGAGCCGGCTATCATCCTCTTATCTCTTCTCCCTTTTCTGGCTAAACTCCAAGAGAAAGTAATCCACAATCGACTTCTCTACTTCTTTTTCTCTCCCTCCCTTCTTAACTCTGCAGTCAGTCTTCTAACCTCCTGATCATTCAACTTACGGTGCTTTCTCCAAAATTACCAAGGATCTCTCCATTGCCAGATCTAAAGGCCTTTTCTCAGTCTTCATCCTTACTGACTTCCACGAAGCGCATCACTGTCTTTTTCTGGATATTCTCTCCTCTTTAGGTTTTTGAGACATCGATCTCTTCTGGTTCTCCTCCTACCAGTCTGACCACTCTTTCTCACTCTGGATCACGGATCATCTGGATTACTGGATCACCATCCAGGATACACTCAGCTAACCTTGGGTGTCTCTTTTCTCTTCTCCCTCTATACTGTTTCACTTGGTAACCTCAACTATCATCTCCATACAGATGATTCTAGGATGTATTTATCTGGTCTTAACCTCTTTCCTAGTGACACAGGGAATGGAGCCCTGGGCTTGGAACCAGGAAGACTCATCTTCATGAGTTCAAATCCAGCCTCAGTCACTGACTAGCTGTGTGACCCTGAGCAAGCCACTTAAAATGAGCAGGAGAAGGAAATGGCAAACCACTCCAACATCTCTGTCAAGAAAACCCCCCATGGGATCGCAAAGGGTCAGACAAGAATAACAACGCATCTCTTTCCTGACTTTCATTTCCTATAGCCAATTGTCTATTGAACACCTCAGACATCTTAAACTCGACACGTCCAAAACTAAACTCATTATATTACTCTCCCCGCCCCACACCTCCCCTGGTTCCTGACTCCCCGTTACGGTGGAGGATGCTTTAATCTTCCAGGTCACCTGGGCTTGAAATGTACATGACAGCGTGGATTCCTCATTGCCTCTCTCTGCCTCCCTACGACTAGTTGACAAGTCCTGCTATTTCTACTTTCAAAACACCTCTCATATATATACTCTTCTCTCTGCTGACGTCAACACCACCCTGGTAGGGACCCTAAAGTTGGCTGGTCTTGATGTCTCAGTCTGTCCCTACTCCAGTCCATCTTCCACTCAGTCTCTCTCTGTCTCTGTCTCTCTGTGTCTCTCCCTCCCTCCCTCCTCTCTGCTGTCATCCACCTCTTTATCTTCCTACTCCATCTCTTTCTCTGTCTCTCCCGTCTCCCCTCCAACCCCGCTCCGACGCTTTACTAGCTCTATAGCTTAGGCCAAGCATCTTAAGCTTTCTGGGTTTGTTTCCTCTTCCATACAATCGGGGCAGGGATGCTTACTCCGCCCACAACCCCGGGTTGGGGGGAGGGCAGCACTTTTAATACAAACCTTAAAGCCCTCGACAAACCTGTTCTCTAAGTAGGCTAAATGCATCTCGGGGCACTTTCCATTTCTGGACCGTGGAATGACACCCCACCACCCCAGCCCGGAGCAAGGGGGCTCAGGTACACGGCCTTCCCGCTCTGCACCTCCCCCTCCGTGCTCCCCACCGGCCGGGCAGCCGCCCACCAGCATAAAGCCTCTCCTTTGTCTGCAAGCCCGGGAGCTGGCGGCCCCCCGCCCCCCTCCGCAGCCGCGCCCGCCACGTCCACCCCTCGCCTCCTCCAGCCTGAAGTGCTCCAGCCAATCGGGCCTCGGTGCTCAGGGCCCGGCCTGGGGTGTTGTCCGCACCTTGCGGGCTGATTGGCTGTGCCTTCCCCTCCCCGCCGGGCCCGGGGAGCGGCGCTGGAGAAAGCTGGGCGCCCGGGGTCGCTTTCTCCCTGTTGGAAGCGGAACCCGGCGCGAGCTGAGCCGGGCGCACCGGGGGCTGTGCAGGACAGGGCGCGCGGGGCTGGGCCGGGCCTCCCGGGGAAGGCGGGCGGGGCTCGCTGCTGCTGTTGCTGCCGCCGGAACAGCCGAGGGGAGCACCGAGCCCGGCCGAGCAGCGAGGAAGGAGCGAGCCGAGGCTCCATCCGGGGCTGGGGGGAGGGCGGCTCGGGGCTTAGGCGGCGCATCTCCTGTCCCCCGGCCTTTGGCGAGCCGGGCACCCGGAGCCAGGCGGGTGGGGCGGGTGGGAGGCGGCCCGGAGCAGAAGGCGCTGCACCTGGCACCGGAGAGAGGCCGGCGATGGCGCTCGACTTCTTGGCAGGATGCGTTGGGGGTGAGTAGGGGAGCTGGGGCCGGCGTACGCAGGGGCGGACAACCTGGCTCGGGTGGGTGGGGTGGGTGTGTGCCTTCCCGGGACGCAAGGAGGCCTCCACGTGCACCCCGCTCCTCCCGGCTTGCTGGGGTCGGGGTGAAGCTGGAAGCGTGCGTGGGCTTCCCCGGGCCGCGGGCGGGACTCAGGCCTTGGCGCCGGCGGGAGCCGGGGAGCTCTCCGCGAACAATGGGCTGCGAGGGGAGGCGGCCGCGCTGCAGCTGCAGCAGCAGCAGCAGCAGCAGCAGCAGCAGCGCCTCGCCCCCTCCCCCACTGCATTCCGAGCATCCTCAGCTTGGGAGGCCGGGAATGCCCCACCTCCCCTCACCCACCACCCCAGCCGCGAGTCTAACTTTGCCCCTACCTGGCGTGGAACGGCGCTCACAGGAGGGGCTCTCCGTTGCTTTGCCGGGGCAAAGGGGCGGGTGGTCACCCCGGGCAGCCCGATCCTCCATCTTTTTGTCGCCCTGAAGCATTCGGGTGGCACCTCTGGGCTCTCCCATCCCCCAGGCTTAGTTCCGAGGGCTCTCCCATTTCACGCTCGCTCCCCCCATCTCCTTAAAACCCCGTTTCCCCACTACGAAGTTGCCCAGATCTTTTTTTTACTTGGGAGGGGCGATAAGCGAGGTCGGTGTATAAAACTGGGGCTCCAGCTTTCTCCGGGCGCCTTTCCTTAAAACCCCGTTTCCCCAGGGCGAAGTTGCCCAGATACTTGGGAGGGGCGATAAGCGAGGTGGGTGTAAAGCTGGGGCACCCCCTCTCTCCAGGGCGCTTTAGACCCAGTGTAGCTTAATTTAAATTCCTCTGTCCGCTTCTCCTTTTTCTTCCAGTGAAATGAGGGGACTGGACTAGAAAATTTTAAGGCTTTTTAATGTGGGAAGATCACACTTAAGGTTGAATTTTAACTTTCATTACAGTTAGAGTCTCAGGCACCTATTAGGCGCCCGCCAAATATCCAGCTTACGGATGCCTTTGTGAGAACTCCTTTCTTTACTCCTACCCACTTCCCTCCCCTCTCTTAACTTGGTAGCCAGTCTTAGGAAGCTGCTTGAGAGCCAACAAATGACTTCGTGAAAAATGCAGTTAGCCCTTGTCTCTGTACCATCAGTAGCTCTTTTCCCCTAAGTTTTCTGGTGCCATAGCCATCCCACTGGGCTTTCAGGGGGCAGTGTTAGTCAAAGGACCCAGTGAAATCAAGTCTCCTAGAGTGGCTGGTTGAGAAGGGTTTTAGAGCTGGAGGGGGAGGGGAAGAAGAAGCTGGAGTTTCAGACCGTAGATCACATGAATAAATAACTTCCTGTCTTCAGGTTTCTTAACTCTAACCGAGTGAGGTCTCCGGCTGGAGCTCCAGAACTTTCTACAAATGCGACTAGGTTTTGTTTTGGTGTCTCCCCCATCCCTCCCAAAAAAGAAGCGGCCCCTTTCCCCTCACTGATATAAATTGAATTAACAACTCTGCCGGGCTCTAACTTAGAGTCAGGAATTGTCCATTTTCCCCCTCTTCAGGACTCAGTTGATTGACTTCAGACATCTGCAGCCAGAGGGAGGTTGGGGGGTGGGGGGTGGGGGGGAATGGCCAGGAAAAGGAAGTCACATAAAATGGCCTGCATGGTGGGACTTAGAATTGAAAAGCATCTCCGAGATGACCTTTTATTTTTTACACCTAGGACATGAAGGGGGTTATGTAAGGTCACACCAGTCTTCTCCTTCTCAGCCCTGACATTTTGAAGTTAGCATTATGCCTTATTTAAAGAAAGCAAATTATATTTGCAGCTAGAATAGGGAAAGATTGGCAGAGGAAGGTGGGATTCAGAGTCTTTGCAGGAAAGCCACGTGACGCCTCCCAGTCCAGGCTGGCACTTGCTCCAAGCTTTGGACAGTGACCTTATTATATCTTTCAGAATTGGTTTTTCTTTTTCCGGGCACCTCCTCGGTGAGCCACAGACCAAGCATTGATTTAGCAGCGAGTTTGCCTTCAAGGAGAGAGGGGGGAGTTGTCTCCTTCCACTCTCTGGCATCTGGTCTGTTGTTGTTCGGCCTGGTCCTTGGCCCTCTTCCTACAGTGGCAGCGAGCATCCCTCTTCATCAGCTAAGCCACATGGCTTATTCTTTACCGGAAACACTCTCTGCCTCTGGATTCCCAGAGTGCCATGCATCAGATGGTCAAGACCTTTAGCAGTTTCTTGAGAGTCAAGAGGGCATTGAGTTGACAGACTGGGAGTCTGTTCCACTGGCCAGGAGAAGACAATAGTGGAGACGGTAGGATTAACCAAGAGTGGTCCTCTGGTTAGGAAAGACAGCTCATGATGGAGATGAGGGCAGCCGGAAAGAAGCCGAGAGGGCAAACTATGTATGATGTCTCCTTCACTCCCAAGCCTCATTATTTCTTCTATAATACCGTGCCTTTCATAGAATTAGGCGTAATTAGTTAAAAAAAAAAGCTTGAAAAAAACTAGTAGTTAACTTTTAAACTGTTGAAGGAAGAAGGGAGTATGGCATGGTGAATAGAGGACTAGACTCAACAGTCAGAAAGACCTAGGTTCAGATGCCGCCTCTGACACTTACTTGGCTGTGTCATCATGAGGGGCAGGTTTCTTCCCTGAGCCTCGGTTTCTTCATCTTTAATATGAAAATAATATTACTGTTTAATGTGATTGTGTGTGTATAGGCTATATCAGATTGCTTGCCATCTTGGGGAGGGGGGAGAAGAAGGAGGGAGAAACAAATTTAGAACTCAAACTCTTATAAAAGTGAATGCTGAAACTATTTGCTCTCTTTTTTTCTTTTCTTTTTGTTTTTGTTACATCTTTCTCATGGTTTATTTCATTGGATAGAATTCTTTACAACCTGATTATTGGGAAAATAAGTTTAATGTGAAGGTATATGTAGAACCTATATCAGATTACATGCCATGGGGGGGTGGGCGGGAGGGAAGGGGTGAAAATTTGGAACTCAAAAACTTGTGGAACTGAGTGTTATAAACTTTTTTTTTTAAATGCAATTTATTTATTTAACATATTTGGTTTTCAGCATTGATTTTCACAACATTTTAAAAAATAAGATACACAGGCAATGGGGCATAAATTTATCTTGCCCTACAAGAAAGGAAGGGAAAAGGGGATGAGAGGGGAGGGGGGTGATAGAGGGGAGGGCTGACTGGGGAACAGGGCAACCAAAATATGAGTGTTATAAACTTAAAAAAAATTAATAAAAAAAATTTTAAAAAGTGAATGCTAAAAACTATCTTTACATGTAATTGCAAAAATAAAATACTATTAGTGGGGGGAGAGAAAAGAATATTACTTATAATGCCTACACAGGGTTGTGAAGACCAAATGAGAGAGTGGATATAAACTGGTTTTCATGTGTTATAGTACTATACAAAGTATCCCCACAAAGTCTCACTGCTGTTTTAAGCAGAAAGCTGCATTAAGACTTCTGGGACATCCTGTATGGATCTACATCAGCTCTTAGAAAACTGTTGTCAGTTTTAAGTTGTATTGCTAATCGATGGTGGAGGCAGGGCTAGAATCCATATCCCTTCCACGTCTCCACACAGTCCAGGGGAGAGCTCTGAAAGCTGAAGGAAACACCAGGGATGGATTCCTGATGTACAACTAAGTGTTGCTTTGTGATCCTTGGACAAGTCACCTTCCATCTTTGGCCTTCAGTTTTCTCATCTGTCCAACTGGTAGGCCGTGGATTATTAATCCCCCATGTCACCAGGGCTGCTGGTAAGATCAGAAGAACTAATATGCTCCAGAAACTTAAAATACCGTACTCCTATAGGAGTTGAGTAATTATAAGTAAAGTTGAGTACATAGTAAGTATAAGTTAAGAGTAAATTATAGTAAAACAAATTTTAAAATTTTTAGAATTATAATAGAATTAATAACAAAAGCTGCCTTTTGGAGACTACAGATACAGGCAGAGCTGCTTATTCATCGATGTACGCGGCGGCAGGATGTCCTAGGAAGAGCCCTGTCTAGAAGTTAGGACACTTGGCTTCTTGTTGGGTTATTGACCCTCACCGAGTCTTCGTGGACAAAGGACGTATCCCCTTTGGAACTTAGGTGCCCCATCTGTCAAATAATGGTAGCTGACATTTGGTACTCTAATGTTTAAAGTTGCTTTCTTGAAAACCCAATACCGAATGTAGTTAGTGCAGGTGCCATGCTCATTTAACAGAAGAGGCCACTTAAGCTCAGAATGGTTTAGGGATTTGCTTAAATTCATACAGCTAGTAAGAGTCCTTGATGAAAGGGAACCCAGATACATCTCTTGTCCGGGTCTCCTGCCCCAGGTCTTTTCTGTATACGAAACTGGCTCAAAATTCTAACATGTTAGGGTTTTCTAAAAGATCCCTCCCAGCTGTGATCATTTATGGCCTATAATTTCAAGGTCCAGTCCCAACTTTGATATGCTGTCCTAACTGCTGTTTCTTTAACCCCGTTGCTCACAGCCCAACCAAGAGGTATCAGGTACCAGCTTGGGGTGTTCAAAGAAGTTCAGCAATAAACTGCAGTGGATAGAATGCTGGGCCTGGGCTGAAAAAAGACATCTCCCAGGTTCAAATCCAGCCTTATATACTTATCAGCTGTGTGACCCTGGGCAAATCATTTAACGCCATTTGCCTCAGTTCCTCATTTGTAAAATGAGCTGGAGAAGGAAATGGCAAACACTCCAGTATCTTTGCCAAGGAAACCCCAAATGGGGTCACGAAGACTAGTACACAGCCGAACAGCAAAAAGTAGAAAGTTTCTCCTTCTACGTGAATACACTATCTGGGGCAGTAATGCTGGCACAGATGGTTCAAAGGGAGGAACAGGGAGTTGGTCCAAGCCAAACTGTAAGCCCTAAAGGTCCTAGACAGCCAATGAACTTCGTGGGCTGAGTCAGGCTGCAGGGAGGACATGAGTCAGACAGAATCTTCCCTCTATTTCTTAACTAACCTATGGGAGTTTGAACAAGTCCCTTTGAGCAAGTTTTCTCACCTGTTAAATTAAGGAGTTGGATTACACGGCCACGGGCTCTAAATCTAGGATTTTGGGAGGTCACGATGATTAACATTATCAGCTTTTCCCTCAAAACCCATGCACATCTAATGTCTTTGGATTTCAAAAAAAATCCTGTGGGGAAGGCAGACTGGTATTTCTAGTCTTAGGATAGTCCGGCAGAACCAAAATGATAAATGTTGGAGGGAAATAGGCACGTTAATGTTGGTGGGCCTGTACATGGTTACAACCATACAGGAAAGCAGTTTGGATTTATTCACAAAAAGGGACGAGAAAAGTGGTCCTTGGGCTCAGCTCTACAACCGCTAGGCCTGTGAGCCACTCCCTGGCCCACCCCAAAGCTAGGGAAAGGCCTTAGATGGGAACAACTATTTGCAGCCTAATTTTTTTTAGTGGGAGAAACCTGGAGACTGAAGAGATGCCCATCAGTAGTTGAATATAGCTGAATAATTTGTGGAGTAGTGTCATATGGTGAATCTTGAAGAAGTAGATGGTTCCAAAGAGATGTAGGAAGATTTGTATGAACTGACACAGAGTTAAATGAGAAGAATCAGAACGACTCCTACTATAATATCTATATTGTAAAAGCAAACAATTTTGAAGACTTTTGTACACTGATGAAGAATGAAGTGGACAGAGCCACGAGAACCATTTAAATGGTGACCACAACGATGTTGAAAACTGCAGTTGTAGTCAGTGACCATCCATAGTCCGAGGACTAATACTTAACACTCCCTGGCAGAAAGGCGATAGATTTAGAGTGCAGAATGGAACACACACACATCTACTGTGAATACAGCAAGTGTAAACTAGACTATGCATATTTGTTACAAGGAATTTATTTTTTCTTTTTTTCTATTGGATGTGGAGAGAAAATAAGGAGAGAAAATAGATTTCTATTATTTTTTGGAACAATGGGTTCATTTTTAGACAAAGCTACTGTGTTGTTAGTTTGATATAATTAATTTGCTTGGCTACACGAATGGGGGTGATCTGTAAATGTATGTAATATAAAAACAAAGCACATCCATAAAACTTAGAAAAAATAAAATAAAAAATTTAACTCTAGACTTAGAACCAGGAGACCTGGCTTCAGGACTTACTAGCTTTGTGGTCCAGGGCAAGATGCTTTGATTCTGAGCCCCAGGTTTTCTTCTGTTGCAAAACAGGAATGACTGTTAAGCTGATTATTAACTACCTATCTCTCATCATCGTCCTAAGAAAATGCCCATTCTTTTCTTTGTTTTTGTTTTTTTGGCAGGGCAACTGCTAGTAAGTGTGTCAAGTGTCTGAGGCCGGATTTGAACTCAGCTCTTCCTGACTCCAGGACCGGTGCTCTACTCACTGTGCCACCTAACCACCCCCAAAATGCCCATTCTTTAAGGTTAAATTAGGGGCAGCTAGTGGCAGCTAGGTGGCGCAGTGAGTAGAGCACCAGACCAGAGTTCAAACCCAACCTCAGACATTGACTAGCTGCCTAACCCAGGACAAGTCACTTAACCCTGATTGCCTCCAAAAAAAAATTCTTTTAAAAAAAGGTTAAATTAGCACTACAGCATTGTGACCCGGCTTGGTCGTAGTACACAGAGTTCTGGACTTGGAGTCGGGAGAGATCTAGGTTCTTATCCCACCTCTGACATAAATAGTATGTTCGTGGGAAAATCATTTATCCACTCAATTAAATTTCTTCATCTTGTAAAAAGAAATAGCGTCTCCACTATGTCCCTATTTTACCCTATATAAAGCACCTTATAAGTGATAGCTCTTGTTATGGTCCCAGTGCATGGATGGTGAAACTGAGGTTTGGAGAATTTAAAGTGACTTGCCTAAGGTCACCCAGAACCAGGTCTAGAACCCGGATCCCACTTCATAATTGCTATCTTGAGGGTAGAGACGACTCTGCTATTCAGTGAAGACCATTGACTGTCAGCCTGACATACTTTGGTTCTCCCATTGGTTTATGGGATTATGTTTTTTCTGTTTCCTTAATTATTCTGTCATCCCCATGGCAAAGCACTAGGGGACACGCACTTCTGTCCCATGCTGGGTTGGGCATCATAGTGAGCCCTTCTCTCCCAAACGCTTTACCATGTTCAAAGCACTTTCTCGTGTATCACCTCATAGGAGTCTTCTAATAAGCCCATAACTAGATTAGGAGTCAGCCCCTCCCCCCATACACTGCAGACTCTGAGCTGTCCCATCCCCCTCTCCCATTACACAAGAATACACCCCCCAACACAGTTACCATTCCTGCCCACACCCAGCATCAGCCCATAGAGCGGAATGGAGAAGTTAGGCCAAGACATTGCTTTGATTCCTCAGCCTAGCCTAGATCATAATCTAGCACGGAAACGGTGACCCATCTATGTCTCCCTTCACACACGGCTGGGCGCCATAATGGGCACTGATCCCCAGGAGGCTGTGGGCATCTTGATAAAGACAAACTACCTTCTAGTCAGTAAGATCTGGGTTCAAGTTGTGCTGATGCCAGATTAGCTATGTGACCCTGGGCGACTGTCTAAGATTAAATTGCACAGTAGGCGCCTCTTTAAATTCCTGTGACCAGGAACATTTTTTTGGTCCAGTTTTCTCTTTTTTTAAAAGTCTTCTGCAGGCAGCTAGGTGGCAGAGTGGATAGAGCACTGGCCCTGGAGTTAGGAGGACCTGAGTTCAAACATGGCATCAGATACTTACTAGCTGCATGACCCTGGGCAAGTCACTTAACCCAAATTGCCTCCCCCCAAAAACAAATCAAATAAAGGCTTCTGGGAGAGGTGTACGGTCTAGTTAGCAGATGGGAATTCTAGCCCCGACTCTGAAAGCAGCAGTGTGACTATTGGCTGACTCCCTGCACCTCCATTTCTTTTTCTGCAAAATGGGACAAACGCCTATACTACCGAGCTCTAGAAGGTGATCTATTAGGAGGCAGTGTGGTAACAGAGTGCTGGATGTGGAATGAGGAACTGGGTTCAAACCTGGGGCCAGTCATTGGATCTCTGGGCTTCAGTATCCTCACCTACAAAATTATAGGGTTGGAATAGAAGACCTCAGAGGGCTTTTCGGTGCTCAGGTAACTATTCAGTGATTGTTACTGTTACTGAAGGCATTCATGGATAGAAGGGGGTATTAGAGTCGGGAGGGAAATTTGAGCTGCAATCCAGCTCCAGCACTTAGTTGCTGTGTCATGAATGAATGAATGAAAAAGCATTTAAGACTTACTATGTGCCCGGCAAAAAAAGACAGTGTCTTGCTCCCAATGAACTTAAATTCTAATGAAGAAGGTAATCTATGTAGGAGAGAGTTATATAGGGAGGGCTGTTTGTTCAGGGAAGTCTCTGGTGGAATCCTAGAGTGACTGTTATGTCCTTTCTGAGAAAGGTAATGCTGATTTGAAGTTCTATATAAATATGAGCTATTAGTGTCCAGTGCTCTGACCCGTTATCTTTACTAGAGGAGGCCTTTGGAGATGGGATTCGGTCTCTTCCTTCAAGGACTTACTTCCATATGTGAAAAGGTCTTTGATTTCGTTGGGCTGGGCACTCCCACTGAGGCAGATAAAATCAGAGAATCACAGAATTTTGGAGGGGGAAGAGACCGTAGCCACAATCTAGTCCAGTCTATGCACCAAAAGAATCCTCCGTGATAAAAAACCAACTAGCAGCCATGTAGCCTCTGCTTGAAGACCACCAAGGATCAGGAAGCCCACCTCTCACTGCAACGCACTTCACCTGTAGACAGTTGTAATTGTTAATGACGTCAAGCCTCAGCTTACCTCTTTGCCTCATCCACCCACTGCCCCAAGATCTTTGGGGCCAAAAAGAACAAGTAATACAGGTGGCACAGTGGGTAGACGCTTACTAGCTATGTGACCCTGGGCAAGTCAGTTAGCCCCGATTGCCTCAAAAAAAAAAAAACCCCAACAAACAAACAACTGAGTAATGTAACAGGTGGAATAGAATAACACCCCTAATGATAATAACTAGAATTTATATAGCACTGGCAGGTTTGCAAAGAGCATTTCAAATGTTATCCTCACAATGACCATGGGGGGTAGGTGCGGAAACTGAGGAATAAAGGAAACGATAAGTGCCTACTTTGTGCCTGGAATTGTCTAGTTTCATCCCCACAACAACCTTGGGAGTTAGGTGCTATTTTTAATCCCCATTTTACAGTTAAGGAAACTGAGGCAGTCAGGTGCAATGACTTTGCCAATGGTTACACACACAGTATCTGAGGCTGGATTTGGGCCTTCCTGACTCCAGGCTCAGCCTCCTAACTCTAGCTGCCTCCATTTTTAGCATGGTTGGCACCCCACTCGAGATGTTGCTTCAGGTTAGGCACCGAGGGCACCTGGTGTATTTGTTATGCCTACTAACCCTCTGACATGGAATACTGCCACTCCTGTAAGAAACCAACCTGTCCGGGCCCAGTGGCTCTAACCTCTGCTCCACCTGCCAGGAATTTTCTCACAGGTAATTGACTTCAAAACACATAATAAGGAAACATTGTTGCAAGAGGCTGAGCAGTTAAGGAGTGGCCCGGTAAGATGATCTGCATCTACACTTCCCTGTCCGGCAGCTAGGTGGCAGCGTGGAGCTGGATTTGGAAGTGGCCAGTGAGTTGAAATGTGCCCTTGGCCTTAATCCTATGTGACCCTAGGAAAGTTACCGAGCTACTCTGACCAAGCCTCTGACTTCCCATCTGTAAAATGGGGGTAATACAAATAGCACCTACTTCCCGGGGTCGTGGAGATTAAAAAAAACCGTGTAATGCGTGCGGTGCTTTGTAAACCTTGAAGCGCCATCCAGATGCCGGCCATTTCCACTCTTCGGTGGGAGGGGCCATGGGACAGCGGGTGGCAATGGCTTCCCCTCAACTTTATTACTGAATTTTATTTTGGTGTTTTATATATTCCTGTTGCTTCCCGTAGACTCTGACCCGACCCCACCTGCCGGAGAACCTAAAAATAAAGCACTAAAGCACGTGGAGATTTACTCCAGCTCTTAATTCCTTGCTTTCCCTCTGTTCATTAGCTCCCGTTATCTCCTCACCTTGTATAGATTTGTTTGTATGTTGTCTCCGCCATTAGATCCTAAGTTCCTTGAAAGCAGGAGCCTTCTGTCTTTTGTTTTTTTGGTATCCCTAGCACTTGGCACGATGCCCGGCACATAGTAGGCACTTAATAAATGTTGATAGATAGTTAAGGGCACAGAGAAGGAAATGTCAAACCGCCCCAGTATCTTTGCCTGGAAAGCCCCAAACGCGGTCACGAATTGTCCAACGTGACTGAAAAGGGCTGAGCGGGAGCAGAAGTTAGAGGCAATGTTGCTATTAATGCGGGGCTGGAGCAGTGAGACGCTAATAAGAATGATGGGCCAGAGGTTTTTAGGAGCGGAGGATTTAGAGCCAGAAGGGACCTTCCAGAACCCTGCGGCTCCAGCTCTCTCGTTTACAGAGGAGCAAAGGGGTACAGACAAAGGTTCCTTCATGCTGGTTGTCCGCCCATCCCTGGAATATCCGCCCTCCTCATCTCTGCGTCCAGGCTTCCCTGGCCTCCTTTAAGTGGAAACTAACATCTCACCTTCTGTGAGAAACCTCCTAATTCTGGGGCTTTCTCTCTGTAGATTATTTTGAATCTATCCTGCATATAGATACAGAAACAGATATATGGTGGGCAGCCAGGTGACACAGCAGATAGACCACCAGGCCCTGGGGTCTGGAAGATTTGTTTTCCTGAATTCAGATCTGGCCACAGAAGAGTTGTGTGACCTTGGTGGAGTCGCTTAACCCTATTTGCCTCAGTTTCCCCATCTGTAAAATGAGCTGGAGAAGGAAACGGTAAATCGCTCCAGTGTCTCTGCCAAGAAAACCCCAAACAGGGTCACAAAGAGTTGGACTGAAACAACAAAGGGAAGGGGATCGTTTACTATGTGACCTTGGACAAATCTGTGATAATAATAAAAGCCGATGTTTACATAGTGTCCATTGTGTGCCTGTGCTAAGTGTTTCACAGATATCTTATTCTACTCTCAGAACAACTCTGCAAGGTCTCTACCTTCAAACAGGTAAAATGACTCGGCTAGGGTCACACAGCTCCAAAGTGTCTGAGGCTGAAATTAAACTCAGGTCTGATGACCCCAGGCCCTACCGACCACAGTCACAAGTTAAGCTACTCCTGGTTGGTTGTCCTTCCTTCTCCAGTGAAAGAGTTTGTGGTTAGACCACCCTCTCCCACTCCCCATCCCCCACCGCTGTTTTTGTAGGGCCTTCATAGGCCCAGATTTGGCCCCCAGGCTGGCAGGCTGGAGCTTGCTGACTCCTGGACATGGTGGAATGCCAGGTCTGTTCCAATTCTGACATTCGGTGTTTTGCTATTCCGTAATAAGCACCTTCCACCTGAGAGATTTCATGTCTGGAGGATCTAGGGAGAAAGCCAAAGCGTACGGACACTCACACGCCCCAGACAGCTCTCGGTCACGCCTCCCGCACAAACCAGCCTTCCCTGTTTCTATTGAAGGCCCCCCTCCTGGTCACTTTCAGCTCCTCACTCTCACTCACCCCACATCCGGTCAGTTGACCAGCCCTGTCATTTGTACCTTTCTGATATCTGTAGCGTAGGCAGCTAGGTGGTGCAGGGGATAGAGCACCGGCCCTGGAGTCAGGAGGACCTGAGTTCAAATGCGGCCTCAGACACTTGACACATGTACTAGCTGTATGACCTTGGGCAAGTCACTTAACCCCAATTGCCCTGCCTTCCCCCCTCCCATAGACAGTATTGGTGTGTTACGGGGTCACAAAGAGACCAGACTGAACAACAACAGAAACACCTCTACTGCATACACCCCCTTCTTTCCACTGACACTGCCCCTCCCCTGGTGCAGGCCCTCATTTTCCTGAGCCTGAGGTCAAATACAGCCTCAGAGGCTTACCAGCTGTGTGACCTTGGACAAGTGGCCTTAAAGGAGAATATTTGTAAAGTGCTTTACAGATCTTAAAGTGCTTATGAATGCCAGCAGTGCTACTGTAATGGCCTCTGTGTGACCCTAGAGAAGTCCTTTAATGTTAAAGGAAGTAACCTATAAAGCACTTTGCAAACCTTAAAGTACATACATATAAATGCTAATGGTCGTGCCTGTTGTTATAATACCTGGACTGTTGCCATGGCCTCCTAATTGTTCTACCTGGTTCAAGTCTCTTCCTCCTTTAATCTCTTTTCCATCCGTTTTATCAGTGATTTTTCCTAAAGTGCCTGTCACTCCCCTGTTCCATAAACTCTAGTTGGCCCCCTGGCACCCCCAGGATCAGATAGAAAATCCTGTTAGGCTTTTATATAAACTCGTCCCCCTCCCTTTCTTTCCCGACTTCTTCTACCTTATTCTCTCATTGCATGTACATCCAGTGACTGAGGCCTTCCCGCTGTTCCTGCCACATCATGACCCATCTTTTCCCAGACTGTCCCCCAAGCTTCACCTCCACCTTCAGGTCTCAACTAAAATCCTTTTCTTCCAAGTAGATCCCCAAGTCCCCTTCATGCTCGCCAGAGCCTTCCCTCTGTGGTTGTCTCCAGCTTATTACGTGTTTATCTGTTATGTGTGTTTATTGTGTCCCTCGTTAGAACGTGTTTCCAGCGGAGTTTTTGTATTTCTAGTGGTTAACAGTGTTTGGCGAGTGTTGGTTGCCTGGCCTGACCATCTAGGGATATCTGTGGTAATAGATGCTTGAGTTGCATAGACAGTAAGAGCCTGAGGAAGAGATGGTGGGACGTGAATTGGGCCTTGAAGGGTGATGAGAATCTCCATCAAAGGGGTGAGGTAGAGAAGGCATTGCAGAGGGGTGTGTGTGTGTGTGTGTGTGTGTGTGTGTGTGTGTGACACGGGCACCTGGGTACCTCAGCTTCTGTACCGTATGCTGCTGATGTCTGTTGCTGATGG